>NC_141691.1:904119045-905319045 GCF_964263255.1 Lissotriton vulgaris
ATCCTGCAATGATGACGGACCCTGACCATGTAGGGCCCTGAACACCAAACAGAGGGCTTTAAAGTCAATCCGCTGAAGAACTGGCAACCAGTGAAGATCCGTGAATGCCAAAGAGGAAGAGTCAGAACGCTGGCGCGAGAGGGCCAATTTGGCAGCGAATTCTGTACTCGCTGCAGTTTTCCCACCAAGGTGACAGGCGTCCCAGAAGTAGTGCGTTACAGTAGTCCAACCTACTTAAGATGATGCTACGCACTACCTCTGGTCTAGCCCGCACGGGAAGAAGAGGTAGAATCTTCTGCAGCGTGCGTAGTAGTGCCATGCCGGTGGCCACCGTTTTATTCACAGACACATCCAGCTGAAGGTTGGAACCAAACATCACCCCCAGGTTCCGAACGAAGTCAGCCGGGAGTATAGTGCCCTGAAAAGAGGAAGGCCAAAAATCCTGAGGAAGAGGCCTAGGGGTGCGGTCCATTGAGCAGTGCAACACCTCGGTTTTGGAGCTATTACATTGCAAGGAATTGTGACTCAACCAATCCGCCGTAGTTGTCATGCAATGGTGAAAGATCTCTTGTGACACAGCCTCCTTTCCCTCAAACGAGAAGATAAGTTGGGTGTCGTCAGCGTAATTGGTAACTGCTATGCCAAAGGATTTTATCAACTTAACCAGAGGGCGGAGGTAAAGATTAAATAAAATAGGGCTGATGGCCGACCCCTGGGTCACGCCCTGCCCGACCCTTCTGATGTTGGATTTGAAGGGTGGCAAGGCCACCACCTGGTGTCTGTTACCAAGGTAGGATACTAGCTAATCCAGGGCCAAGCCAGACAACCCACTTCCTCCAATCTCCTGATCAAGATTGTATGGCCGACCGTGTCTAACGCGGCCGACATGTTGAGCAGCACTAAAAAGGCTGCTCGACCTTGGTCAACACGCGTCCGAAGATCGTCCAAGACAGTCACCAATGCTGACTCCATCCCATGGGCTGGTCTAAAACCGAATTAAACCACGTCCAGGCAGGCATTGGTCTCTAAGAAGCTGGATAGATGTTTTGTGGCCAATTTCTCCAGAATTTTAATTGGAAACAGAAGTAACGAAATCGGCCCGTAATTTGCTGGACAGGTGGAATCCAGTGTTTCCTTCATCAAGAGCGGGGAGACCACCGCCAGCTTCCAGCACTCCAGGACCTGTGCCGAGCTGAAAGACTGACAGCATATGGCAAAAAGTGGCGGAAAGAGCTCCTCACGGAACAGTTTCCAGAAATTATGAGGAAGTGGATCAAGGGGGAGCCCGAGGAAACACCATTAGCCAGTGTACAGAAATCCTCAAAGGACGGAAGGGGAAAACTGTTCAACCGAGTTAGCCTAGCATCCCTCTCCGTAATAAGTGTTAAAGTGGAGTTAGGCAGAGATTGAAGGTCTGAGCCAGGCAATGAAACAAGATGGCAACCATTCCCGTCTGAATGTTGGTAGCAGCACTTCGACCATTGCTGTGTATTGCTAAAACTAATTGGGAGTTGTCAGCATATGAGGTAACACTCAGGTTATAGGTTTTGATGACCCTCGTCAAGTCCGACACGTAGATGTTAAATAGTGTTGGGCTTTGCGAGGATCCCTGGGGTAGCCCACAAGGAAAAGTGAATGGAGGGGAAGTGCCAAGCTTGACTGATTGTGATCGGTCAGCCAGGAAGGATGCAACTAGGTCCTTGGCCCTATGACCGATGCCCAGAGCAGTGACATGGCCGATCAGGGTAGCGTGGTCGACAGTGTCAAATGCTCCTGAGAGATCCAGCAGGACGAGAACTGCGGCTCCTCCAGTATCCAGGATTTTTTTGATTTCGTCAGAGGCCTTGATGAGGGCAGTTTCTGTGCCGTGTCCCTTTCTAAAGCCAAATTGAGTGTCATCTAGTAGCTGGTGTTGCTCAATGAAAATGGGCTAGTTGGCTGTTCATAACTTTCTCTGCAATTTTTGCAGGTAGAGGCAGGGAGGCAATGGGTCTGTAACTGGCTGTGTCTGAGGGGTCGAGATTGGCTTCTTTGACGAGAGGTTTTAATGACCGTCTTTTTCCAGATGGACGGATATATGCCTGTTTTGAACATGGAGTTTAGAATTTTGGCTAGATTGTGCCCTATAAAGCCAGGTTCATTTTTAGCGTGTCGGGGGGCATGGGTCTTCCGGGGAGCTAGATTTCATAGATGAGATGAGTTGAGTGACGAGGTCAGAGGGGACTTGGCTGAATTCATCAAAGGTAGAAGAGGTGTGGATAGTAGTGGAGTCTGAGGAGAAAGGTGTGTGGATGATACTTTTAGGAGGCATACCAGCGCCAGAACACCCCCTGCGCAGGAAAGCCTCCTTCTGGCGCCGGGCTTTACAATGTGATTCACCTTCCATATGCGTCACATTCTAAATACCATACACCATTGCACATCTATTGCACCACCGCTGGGTCACAAAAGTGACGCAACAGCTGGGTAAAAGAGGCACAAGGGGGTTGTAAATCCACCCCTAACACGTAAAAATTCACCCAGGAAGTTTCAAAAGCAGTGCAAATTGAAGCATAGACTTGTAACAGATTTATGTGCATGTGTTACATTCAAGTGCTTCGCAGGTACTACAGTATACTATAGGTAAACACCTTATAGATTTATGCTGTAGCGCTTCCTTATAGTTCTGCACTTTCACATTCACCACACACTACTAATGTATTCATTTATTCATTTATGCACTACACATTCATTCAGACCAAGTTTTATACACTATCATAGAAATATAGCTCTTTCTTTGACCATTGGAGGTAGTTCTGAGAAGAACAGTTTTTTTTGTCTTTTTAGTTTAGTATTTTTTTTTTAAATGAAACTGGAACCAAAACAGTGTGGAACATCAACAAAATAGTTAAAAAAAAGATTGCAGAGAACAATATTGCTCCCGTTTACTGCGGAGAATGAGGTCAATTGGATTGTTCCCCATAGCACAGTAGTTTGTTGCAAAATTTGCAACAAAAAATCAGGTCTGCAAATTCTGGATGTATATTTGCGTACATACCGCTCAGTGGTGGTGGTGGTGGTGCACTTGATAAACTGGGAAGAGCGGATCCATGGTCCTCCTGCAACCTGATAACTGCTTCCTTGCGCTTCTTCTGAGGCTCCTCAGGTACAAATTCTTCATCAGATGAATGTTCTGAAGAAGAGTCATCCCGTGCAGCCATGGTGAATTGTTCTTCCAAATAACTTGAGATCTACAGAAGAGATGCTTCTCCTGAGGAAGTCAAAGTAGAATGATTAAAATGGGAGGGGTCTTTCAACAGTTGGATTAGGAAGTGTTATGAACCAATGAAATCTGTTCTTTTAAAGTCACATGGGTTTGCATACGCTTACGGTGCACTTACGGTGCGCTTATAATGCAAGTACGTACGACGTACCGCAGCGATTTGCGTAATTGCTTTTTAAAGTAATATACGCTTATTAAAACTTAAAAAAATATATTTTTATGATTATCCCAGATAATGTCTTCCCTTAGTATGTACATTAAATACATAAATATATGTTTTAGACACTTTTGCGCCGTACGCGTACTGGGCGCCGTACATGACGTCACACATAAGCGTTGATGCGATGCGTAACGTCAAAGCGTATTCATAACGTATGCGCGAGTACGGGCAGAGTACGATTAGCCATACAAAGTATGGTAAGATCACTGTACGCATACCGTACGATTGCCCCCCAAAAAAAGGAAATATATAGAATAACATTTTAATATATTTTAAAAAAAATTAATTAATAAACAAATTATTTTGGTATTTTGTTTTGTTATTATTTTACATTAAGAATATGAAATATAACTTAAAAAATAAAATAACTAAAAATAATTATAATAAAAATGTAGGAAATTAATATAAAAAAATAATAATTAATACATTTAAAAATTGGCATTTACAAAACCTATAAATTTCACTGAAAAAAACATAGGTTTCACACATGTTATAGTTAGCTGGACATTTCACTCATACAAAACCATTGAAATGCCCCCGTTATAGTTAGTTCAGCTAACTATAACTCGCGCACCCGCAATGCATTTCTGATGATGTCACATATTACATCACTCATGACATGGTCAGTGACATCACTCATGACATCACTGATCACATCACAAATGACATCACTGATGACATCACTGATAACTTCATCCTTGTGAAAGAGTGGCAGCCCTCCTCTCAGCGTAATATAACCTTTGATACACACCTTCAAAAATCGAAAATAAATTTTAAAAAAATTGAGATACCAATACTAATTAGAAGAACCTATTCAGTAATTCAAAATCTACATACACATCCACTCATTCACCAACAGTTTTATATAGTCACTCATACATGTACTCACTCATCATATGTACTCAAACACCTATGCATCCTGTAACACACTAATAGTCATCCATATAGTTATTGGAGAAGTGTGGCTCATTGGTTAGAGGAGGCAGACCCTAAAGCAGAGGTCAGACCGGGACCAGGGTTCAATTCCCGACGCGGCAGGGTCTTGAGCTCAAAATGTCCACGGACTCGATAATTCTCGCTTCGGTGCCTACTGAGATCAGGGGCTCACACTCTACAACTCCGGGCAATAGCTTGCTCAATCTCCACTACGGCCCCGCAGTGGGATGCCTGGCTTTCACCTTGGGGGTGCCCAGTAGGTGCTACCTCACAGGGAAAAACCAGAACGGGTTCCCAAAGCATGCGCCTTGAGACCCGTTGGGGTGATTAGTGCGCTATATAAGAAGTCAACATTACATTTTTACATATACTCACACATGAAATTAAACTATCAAATATCCATTTACTTGCATATACAGGTATACACACACCACAACACTTACTTCTATAGAAACATACACATTCTTATTCTCTTAAACAATCACTTATAGAAAGATTTACTTATTCACACAGGAACTCTTCCAATGTTTCACTTTCACATATACTCACTTATGTACATTGTTGGGGTTCAAGGGGGCCTGGGTCCTTTTGTCTAGTTCCCCATTAGTGAATTATCCTTAAAAGTGCCAAGTGCATATGAGAATTTATGGACGCTCCCTAGGGCTCGCTTTAAAAAGGGGCTGCCAACAGGAAACAGGTGCTTGGTTTCTTTATTGGTCCCTTGCCGTGTGATTCCTGTTCCTGTGGTTCTACCTTGTTTCCCTTCCTTCGAGTTCCATTCCAGCGGTCTTTTCTAGTGATGGGTTTTGACCCCCCCCTTTTTTCCCTGCCCCCCCTGTTTTCCTATTCCCTTACGGCAGGAAGTGTGCAAATTACCCACTGCCATCGAGTAATAGTTACCAAGAAGGCTCAATAAAGGGCCTGTACTTTGAATTTGTATTACGAGAAGAATATTTGATAACCCCAGCCAAGAAAGGCAGCAAGTATGCACATTTCTCACTGCCTTCGGCCGGGGTAGTAGCTACAACAAAAAGGCTTGATAAAGGGCCTGCACTTTGAATAGGCATATGAAATTGAACAATAATTGATAACCCCTGTCAAAAAGGCAGTAAGTAGGTGTGTGGATGTGTGGATGATGTGTTGATTAAGTGGAAGATGAATAGGGTGAAAAATAGCAAAGGCAGCAGACCCGCACAGTACACACTGCCTTGTCAGGGAAGTGGATGTTTGGATTTCCAGTACATTACATAGAGTGGGAATTGCATTCCGCAGTGAGAGTCTTGAGAAACTGCTTCCACATGTAAGTAAGCAAGGAAATGCATAAAGCACATACTCCCGACACTGGGTGGTAGTGTCGAAAAATAACAATATTGGCCCCTTTCTGGGGTTATTAAAAAGGTGAAAAATACGAAAGGCTGCAGATGCGCAAAGTACCCACTGTCTTGTCAGGGAAGTGGATGTTTGGATTTCAAGTCCATTACACAGACTGTGCGTCGGATTCCTCAGTGGGAGCCTGATAAATGGGTACCACATCTAAGCAAGCAGTGGAAGTGCACAAAGTACACACACTGTGAGGTAGAAAGGATGCAAGAAAGGACGCAAGTGTGCAAATTACCCACTGCCATTCACGAGTAATAGTTACAAAGAAGGCTCAATAAAAGGCCTGTACTTTGAATTTGTATTACAAGAAGAATAATTGATAACCCCTGCCAAGAAAGGCAGCAAGTGCACACATTTCTCACTGCCTTCGGCCGGAGTAGTATCTCCATTAAAAAGGCTCGATAAAGGGCCTAGAGTTTGAATCAGAATATGAAATTCAAGAATAATTGATAACCCCAGTCAAGAAAGGCAGAAAGTGTGCATATTTCCAACTGCTTTTGGTGGGAGTAGTTACAACAAAAAAGGTTGATAAATGTCTAATGAGTAATGTTGAGGAGAGATATGTTCCTGTTTTCTATGAAGTTGATAGACTGTTTCACGTAACAGAAAAGTTCATTGCAATAGATTTATACAAATGTAAGTTTACTAACATCAAGATTATTATGTGAGTATGGACTGCTTGTCGAAGATGCTGTTGCAGCAGTGTATGTGCTTGGTGCAGCAGCAGGTGGGTTGCCGTGCAATTTTTGCATTGCAGACCAAGCAAAGTTGTTGCGTTGCAAGTTCTTCACGTGTCGCACTATATTTGCTGTGTCAAAGAAGTCTTTTTTGGATGGATTACCCTTTGAAAGAGTTGTTTAATAAATTTTACAGATTACTTTTGCAGCATTATCCTTCGGCTTGAGTATTAGCTATGACAAAAAGGTTTGATGAAGGGCTTTGACGTTCAATCAGAATATTAAATTGAAGAATATTTGATCATTACAGCCAAGAAAGGCAGAAAGTGTGTAAATTAAGCACTGCTTTCAGCTGGGGTAGTTGCTACCAATTACAAGATAATGTCAAAAAAAGTAATGTTGAGAATATCGATGCTCCTGCTCCCTGCATTTTATTAGGTCGATAAACTGTTCCCCGTAAGACAAAAGTTCATCACAATAAATGCATAGAATGTTAATTTCACCAAAATGAGGATCAATTTGTGGGTGTGGATTGCTTACTGAATATGCTGCTGCAGCAATCGATGTGCTTGGTGCAGCAGCAGGTGAAGTTTCCTGTAACGTCTGTGTTGGAGCTCGAGCAAAGTTATTGGGGTGCAAGTTCTTGATATAACGTGTCATACTTGGTGTGCCAAAGGAGTATTGTTTGGATGCATCACTCCTTTAAAGAGTTGTTTGGCAAATTTTACAGGTTACTAACAGAGCATTACCCTTTTTTGTTCTTCAGGGATAGTAAATAAGTTCCAAATTAGAGCTTTTTTCTTCTTCTTTGGAGGGTCTTCAGGAATGAAATCTCTTTTTGAAGAAAAGCTAGAAGATGAGTGCATTCCTGTTAATATGGTGATCTTCTTTCTATTTGATAGGATTCTCAGAAGAGATGGTCCTTCTTAGGAACTCAAAGTAAAATGAATAAAAAGGGAGGGATCTTTGAACAGTTGGAATAGGAAGTGTTATGAACTAATACACTATAATACGTATACTTTCTGGCTTTTTTTCAGCTAAATATTCAATTTCTTGTACAGATTTAAGTAGTCAATTTCGTATTGCATGAAGACTTAGACTCACCCAAATGATTCTTCTAGATTTCGAGTAAAGACTTGCTGATGATAAGTGATCTGAACATTCATAAGCTCCAATTTCTCAATGATATAAAATTTTTAAACTGTACCTATATAATTTGTTAGACTTTTCTTGTAGGAAATCTCTTTTCACATCTCCTTCAATTCTGTCTTTCCTCATTTTGTTATGTAGGGTGTTAGATATCGAGCAACAGAATTGTCTGCAATATATTGAATGTCTATGTTAGCATTCCACATGGACAAAATGACTGGGTTGTAGTTATTTATATATTTTGACTTTTCATTTCTTTTTAAGTTGTAAGTATTATTTGGAGACTTTTTTGTGATAGTATGTAGCAAAGATCAATCAATCAATCAATCAATCAATCAATCAATCAATCAATCAATCAATCAGTGACACTTATAAAGCGCGCTACATACCCGTAGGGTCTCAAAGCGCTGGGGGGGGGGGAGGGGGAGTGCCGCTACTGCTCGAACAGCCAGGTCTTCAGCTTCTTCCTGAAGGAGAGGTGGTCTTGGGTCAGGCGCAGGTCGGGAGGGAGGGAGTTCCAGGTCTTGGCGGCCAGGTAGGAGAAGGACCTTCCTCCTGTAGTCGCTCTTCGGATGCGGGGGACGGCGGCGAGGGCGTGGTTGGCTGATCGGAGGTGGCGTTTGGGAGCGTAGAAGTTGACTCGGCTGTTGAGGTAGCTCGGGCCTTGGTCGTGTAGGGCTTTGTGTGCGTGGGTGAGGAGGCGGAAGGTGATTCTTTTGTTGACGGGGAGCCAGTGAAGGTCTCTCAGATGTCCGGAGATGTGGCTGGTTCGTGGGATGTCGAGGATGAGTCTGGCTGAGGCGTTCTGGATCCGCTGGAGTCTCTTCTGGAGCTTGGCGGTGGTACCGGCGTAGAGGGCGTTGCTGTAGTCCAGTCGGCTGGTGACGAGGGCCTGGGTGACGGTCTTCCTGGTCTCGGTGGGGATCCACCAGAAGATCTTCCGTAGCATGCGTAGGATGTTGAAGCACGCCGAGGAGACGTTGTTGACTTGCCTGGTCATGGAGAGGGAGGAGTCCAGGAGGAAGCCCAGGTTGCGTGCATGGTCTGTCGGTTTGGGTGCGGTGCCCAGGGCGGGAGGCCACCAGGAGTCGTCCCAGGCGGAGGGTGAGGAGCCCAGGATGAGGACCTCCGTCTTGTCCGAGTTCAGTTTCAGGCGGCTGGTCGTCATCCACTCGGCTACCTCTTTCATCCCTTCGTGCAGGTTGGATCTGGCGGCGGCGGGGTCGTTGGTCAGGCAGAGGGTCAGTTGGGTGTCGTCGGCGTAGGAGATTATGCTGAGGTTGTGTTTGCGTACGATGGCCGCGAGGGGGCTCATGTAGACGTTGAAGAGGGTGGGGCTCAGAGATGATCCTTGGGGGATGCCGCAGATGACTTCGGAGGCCTCTGACTTGTACGGTGGTAGGCGGACTCTCTGTGTTCTTCCGTCGAGGAAGGAGATGATCCATTCCAGCGCCTTGTCCTGGATTCCGATGTTGCTGAGGCGTCGTACTAGGGTGCGGTGGCAGACCGTGTCGAATGCCGCAGAGAGGTCTAGGAGGATGAGGGCCGCTGTTTCTCCATTGTCCATCAGGGCTCGGATGTCATCGGTGGCGGCGATGAGGGCGGTCTCGGTGCTGTGATTGGCTCGGAAGCCGGACTGTGAGGGGTCGAGGGATCCGTTCGTCTCGAGGAAGGCGGCCATCTGCTTGTTGACGGTCTTCTCGATGACTTTGGCTGGAAACGGGAGGAGCGAGATGGGGCGGTAATTCTTGAGGTCGGTGGGGTCCGCTGTTGGTTTCTTGAGTAGAGCGCTGAGTTCGGCGTGTTTCCAGCTCTCAGGGAAGATGGTGGTGTCGAAGGATGTGTTGATGATGTCTCGCAGGTGGGGTGCGATGACAGCGTCGGCCTTGTTGAAGACGTGGTGAGGACAGGGGTCGGTCGGTGATCCGGAGTGGATGGAGTTCATCGTGCGGATGGTGTCTTCGGTGCTGATCGGGGTCCAGGCGTGGAGGGTGGTGGTGGGGGGTGGTTGTTCGGTCATGGTGTGCGTTGGTTGGTTGTTGAAGCTGTTGTGTATGTCCGCGATCTTGTTGTGGAAGTATGAAGCGAGGGAGTTGCAGAGGTCTTGCGATGGGGTGATGTCGTTGTTTCCTGCGCTGGGGTTGGAAAGCTCTTTCACGATGTTGAAGAGCTCCTTGCAGTTGTGTGCGTTGTTGTCCAACCGGTCCTTGAATGCTGTTTTCTTGGCGGCGCGGATCAGCTGGTGGTGTTTCTGGGTGGCAAGTTTGAAGGAGGTCCTGTTGTCCGGTGTCGGTTCCCTTCTCCAGACTTTCTCGAGGGCTCGGCAGTTCTTCTTGGAGCCCTTGAGTTCGTCGGTGAACCATGGGGCCTTCTTGCTGCCGGGTCTGCTAGGCGGGGTCCTCAGTGGGGCGAGTTCGTCCGCGCAGTTGCTGATCCACTTCGTGAGGTTGTCGGCGGCCTGGCTGGGGTTCGCTGAGCTGGCAGGAGGGTGCTGGTTCAGGGAGGTAGCGAGCTGGTCTGCTGTGATCTTGTTCCAGCTTCTGCGGGCTGCCTGTTGCTGGTGTTGGTGGGTCGTCGTTCTCTTGAAGGTGAAGTGGACGCAGCTGTGGTCCGTCCATTGAAGCTCTGTGGCGTGGCTGAAGTCTATGTCTGTGCTGGATGAGAAGACTGCGTCGAGTGTGTGTCCGGCGAGGTGGGTGGGGGTGGACACCAGTTGCTTGAGTCCCAGGTTGGCGAGGTTGTCGAGCAGGGTGCTGGTGTTGCGGTCGTTGTTGTTCTCCAAATGGACGTTGAGGTCTCCCAGGAGGATGTAGTCGGCGGAGGGGAGGGCATGCGGGCTGACAAAGTCGGCGATGTCCTCGCTGAATTGTGTGCGTGGTCCAGGGGGTCGGTAGATCAGGGTGCCTCTGAGGGTGGTGTTCGGGTTGGTGTGGATCTGGAAATGCAGGTGTTCGGCGCTGGTCAGGGTGTTGTCGGTGCTGGTCGTGAGACGGATGGTGTTCCTGTGGATGATGGCGATGCCTCCTCCCATCTGGTTGGCGTTTCGGTCCCTCCGGACGATCTTGTAGCCCTCTGGGATAGCGATGGCGATGTCGGGAGCTGAAGAGGCGTTCATCCAGGTCTCCGTGAGGAAGGCGACGTCAGGGGCTGTGGCGTCTAGAAGGTTCCAAAGTTCGATGGCGTGTCTGTGGACGGAGCGGGTGTTGAGCAGGATGCACTTGAGGTGGGTGCTGCTGGTGTTCGACTTGGCGGGTGCTGGTGCGAGGCTGGTCCGGATGCAGGTGAACTTGCAGGCGTGGCAGCTGAAAGGTCCGTGGGTACGTCGTGGAGTGGCTTGATGGCATTCTGGGAGTCGGCCGGTGTTGAGAGCGGTGAGGGTGGCGGCGGAGTACGTCAGGCGGGTCGGTCGGGGTCTTCGCGGGCCAGGGGTCCTGGCGCTGGGCACGGTCCGGTCGCGGACGGGCACAGACGGGCTTACCTTTGGCGCGCCTTCGGCGCACAATCCGCTGCCCGCTGCGCGTTCGCACGGTCGCCATATAAGGCGAAGTGCGCGGGTGGGCGGGGCAGCTGGGAGGCGGGAGCGGGGAGGGAACAGAAAGGAAAAAGGGGCGTGGTCAGCGGTGGTGGCGGGAAGCGGGGAGCGGGGAGGGAAGGCGGAGGGCGGCGAGGTAGGCGGGCAGACAGGCAGGAGAACGCAAAGGGCTGAAACTGACTAGAAAAAAAACAGGCACAAATGTCAGACAAAAACTGCTAACACGGGAAGAAAATACAGTTCAAACAAGCACAAATGATAGACAAAACAAAGCAAAACAGACGCCAGCGGCGTCAGCCGGCAGCGAGGCAGGCAGCGAGGCAGAGGGCAAGGCGAGGGGGCACACACAGCAGCTGGTGGCCGTGCGGCGCGGGGGTGTCCCACAAGTGGGTCACACTCACCTGCGTCGCACGGTCGCCATATAAGGCCAAGTGTGCGGGTGGGCGGGGCAGCTGGGAGGCGGGAGCGGGGAGGGAACAGAAAGGAAAAAGGGGCGTGGTCAGCGGTGGTGGCGGGAAGCGGGGAGCGGGGAGGGAAGGCGGAGGGCGGCGAGGTAGGCGGGCAGACAGGCAGGAGAACGCAAAGGGCTGAAACTGACTAGAAAAAAAACAGGCACAAATGTCAGACAAAAACTGCTAACACAGGAAGAAAATACAGTTCAAACAAGCACAAATGATAGACAAAACAAAGCAAAACAGACGTCAGCGGCGTCAGCCGGCAGCGAGGCAGGCAGCGAGGCAGAGGGCAAGGCGAGGGGGCACACACAGCAGCTGGTGGCCGTGCGGCGCGGGGGTGTCCCACAAGTGGGTCACCAAGATGACATAAAACTGTTCACTCTTCCTTACAATATTACAGGACGTGGAAATCCAAAACGACATTTGGTGTAGAACTTGTTCTTAAATTTGTAGTTTCGATTAAAGTATTTCCCACGACGGCTTTGTAATCATAAGACTTGTTGTTTTAAGTCCTTATCTTGTGTACTTTTCAGTATATTACATGTGGCATATTTTCCAATAAAAGACAGCAGAGTATCATCTGACTCAGTTGTAAATTTGGGAGCATATTTGATTCATATTAGCATATGTGTGTGAGGAGCATCTTTTGGTTGAATAATCTTTACTCCAAAAGAAATAAAAAACCTTTCCAAGAGGAGAATTTTGTTTTTATTGGTGATAAAAGATATTATAGCTTTGAATCTATGATTGAAATACTTGTAAACATTAACTGGATCCAAAGTGCACAATTCTCCAGGTTTCTTGTATTCAATATTTAGTATCTTTGGATTTGTGTCTCAAAGAAATTGAAGTAAATCATCCCAAGCGTACTCAGCACAGCTAACATAAACATTTTTATAATATTGATTCGTTTTTTTAGTACATACGTTGCCTTTTACACTTTGCTAACATTCACTAATTCTTGCCAGATTTTCATACTCCTAGTAGGAACGCTATTAACAAGAATAACTAAAGGTTGATCTTCTATATTTTCTTTTTTAAATTTTTTTTTATTAACAGCACATAGTGAAACTCAAGAAAAAACAGTATACCATCAAAATGTATACATAATACTTATATAGAAAGGCATATAATAGTAAAAAAAACAGATAAAAAATATATACATAAATTCATACAATATAAAAAGAAGCATATTCCCCACAAAAAATTACATAAAGTTGCACCAAATTTTCTCAAAATTAAGCATAGCCCTGGTACCCCTAATACAGGCTAATCCGGCTTCCATATTGTTAATTTCTACAACAATTGTTAAAATTTTTTGTAAAAAAATCTACAGACAAATATACAGCTCTTCTCTTTAATCCTGTTTGTAAATCTGAAGGAGGTAATTTTCCTGTCTTAGACTCCATACGAACAATAGCCTAAAATGGTTGCACACATTGAATAAGAATAGACTCATACGTATTTAAATCCATCAGTTCAGAAGGAATAATTTTGAACTCAAGATTATTATGCACAGCTCTAGTAGGCATTTTGTTCTCATCTAATTTGTTATAACAATATTTACATATACGCTGAGCAGAACCCAAATCAAAAGAATTCTCTACTAACAAATAAGTTGCAAAATGCTTCCATTCATTATTATTTTCCTTTTTAAATACAGATGAACAGTCCTGGTTTGATTTTTATAATGAGTTCGTTGAAAACAAATAGAAGAATAATATGGCCTTTGAAGTGGAATCACCTTAAACTTTGTAATATCTTGCTCAAAATTTTCTTCAGTAGAACATTGTACATTCTCTTTCATATTCTCTTCTATTAATATCTCAGTTTCTGCAGTGTCTTCCTGAGGACCAAATTAAGTATGCTGAATTTCATGAGAGACATTCGTTACATCTGATGCAGATGCACGGAAAAGAGCACTGTTCAACTTTTTTTAACGTTAGTGATGGAATTTTTGCGTAATACAATGTTCTGACTAATTTCCTCATTTGAGTTTGATGAACTGGTAAAATTCTGAATTGGTGAAAAAAACTTCGCCATACTTTTTTAGAAAGACAAGCTAGAGAATAACCTTGTATTTTCTCTTACTCTACAAGACTGTAGTCCTTGCAACATCTTAATCTTTTATTTAACACTTTTCCTAATATAGTTATGTAAGAAATTGCATAACAAAATCAATAGATTCTTGAGTTACAGTATAAATACTACTACAATTGCAAGTGTTCACTGGAGCTTTAAGACGTTTCCCTAAAACTTCCTCAGCTCTCACCTCTTTTGCATTATTAGGAACAATGTTGTCTTTCACAATAGCACAACCATTTCTAAGCTCATAGGCACGACCACTAGTGTCAACTGCATGTAAGAAATCATTACTCTGAAGATAGCTGTTATCATTAAAAAAAGGCTCAGAACTTGAACTATGGTTCCATTCACCCAAATAAACCTCTGAAAAATTACTTCTGTTACTTACTCTTTTCCAATTCCTTTTGCCCTTCATTAAAGGGATTGGTTTATCTAGTGATAGAATTGTATTGATTACTATAACAAATAAAAAAAATATCAATTGGAAAGCCTTGTCAAGTGGATTTTCTAGTTTTCTTTTTCTTACAAAATGAGGTTTTAAAAAAATTAATTCTTCACTTCTTAATTAAATTCGTCACAACTGTATTATAAAATACAAGAATAATTGATAACGCCAGCCAAGAGAGGCAGTACGTGTACAAATTTCTTACTGCGTTCGGCTGGGGTAGTTGTTACAATAAAAAAGGCTTGATAAAGGGTGTGTACTTTGAATACGGGTATGAAATAGAAGAATAGTTGCTAACCGTAGCCAAGAAAGGTAGCAAGTAGGTGTGTGTACTTGTAGATGATGTGTTGATTGAGTGGAAGATGAATTATGTCAAAAATAAGAAAGGCTGCAAGTGTGCAAATTAATCAGTATCTTTAGCTGGGGAAGTAGTCACAACAAAAAGGCTACATAAAGGACCTTGACTTCGATTCAGAATATCAAATTGAGCAATAGTTTACAACCTCTGTGAAGAAAGGCAGTAAATGCGCAAATTTCGCACGGCCTTCTTCCGGGGTAGTATGTATATGAAAAACGCTTGATAAAGGGCCTTGACTTTGAATCAGAATATCAAATTGAACAATAATTGATAACTCCAGCCAAGAAAGGCAGAAAGTGTGCCAATTTCCCACTGCCTTATGCCGGGGTAGAAGTGACAACCAAAGGTTCAATAAAGGCCCACAAGTTTGAATCAGAATATGAAATTCAAGAATAATTGATAACCCCAGCCAAAAACGGTAGCAAGTTGGTGTGTGTTATGTGTAGATGATTTGTTGATTGAGTGGAAGATAAAAAAGGTGAAAAATTAGAAAGGCTTCATACGTGCAAACTATCCACTGACTTGTCAGGGAATTTGATTTTTGGATTTCTACCTCATAATACGGATAGGACGTCGTATTTTGCAGTGGGGTGCTAAGAAATTGCTACCACATCGAAGGAAGCAATGTAAGTGCATTAAGTTACCACTGTGGGTGGTAGGGCTGAAAAATTACAACACTGGGCCCATTTCAGGGACTCTAGTTTGAATTAGAATATTACTTGGCAAAGGATGCAAGAAAGGTAGCAGGTCGGTGTGTTTGAGGTAGTGGATGCAGAATAAGGTGAAAAGGAAGAAAGGAAGCAGATGGGGTAATAACCCACTGCCTTGTAAAGGAAATGGTTGTTTGGTTTTCTAGTGCATTACAGACTGTGAGTCAGATTCCGCAGTGGGAGCCTGGGAAACGGGTATCTCATCTAAGCATTTAAGCAAGTGCACAAAGTGCACACACTGTGCGGTGGAAAGGACGCAAGTGAGCAAATTAACCACTGCCATTCACGGGTAGTAGTTACCAAGAAGGTTCAATAAAGGCTCTGAACTTTGAATTACTTGAAGAATAATTGATAACCCCAGCGAAGAAAAGCAGCCAGTGTGAAAATGTTCTACTGCCTTTGGCTGGGGTATTAGCTACAACAAAAAGGTTCGATAAAGGGCTTTGACTTTTAATCAAAATATGACATTCAAGGAAAATTGATAACCCCAGCCAAGAAAGGCAGCAAGTGTGCAAATTTCTTACTGCCTTAAGCTGGGGTAGTTGTTACCACAAAAAGGCTTGATAAAGGGCCTGCACTTTGAATACGAATATGAAATAGAAGAATAGTTGATAACCATAGTCAAGAAATGCAGCAAGTAGGTGTGTGTATGTGTAGATGATGTGTTGATTGAGTGGAAGATTAATAATGTAAAAAATAAGTAAGGCTGCAAGTGTGCAAATTAACCACTGCCTTTAGCGGAGAAGTAGTTACAACAAGAAGGCTCGATAAAGGGCCATGACTTTGAATTAGAATATGAAATTCAAGAATAATTGATAACCCCAGACAAGAAAGGCAGCAAATAGGTGTGTGTACATGTAGATGATGTGTTGATTGAGTGGAAGATAAAAAAGGTGAAAAATAAGAAAGGCTACAGATGTGCAAAGTACCCACTGCTTTGTGAAGGAAGTAGATGTTTGGATTTCCAGTCCATTATACAGACTGTGTGACAGATTCTGCAGTGGGAACTTGAGAAATGGGTAGCTCGAAGTCGTCTCCTAAGGAACTCCTTTCACCCTCGACCAGGCGCTTGCAAAAATCTTCCTTTCAGGTCCGTGGGGACTGATGCTCATTGGGAAGTCAGACCCTGTGCCGCAAATTGCCTTTGGACACAGGGGGAGCGGGACTGTGAGGCCCAGGCTTCCTTGCGCTTCTGACATCGTGCGCACCTGGAGCCTCTTCCCACCCCTCCTCCCTGCTACCTGCTGGACTGAAATACGACTCGCGGCCCCCGCTCCGCGGGGGCCGCTCAAAGTTGTCTCCTAAGGAACTCCTTTTACCCTCGACCAGGCGCTTGCAAAAATCTTCCTTTCCGGTCCGTGGGGACTGCTGCTCATTGGGAAGTCGGACCCTGTGCTGCAAATTGCCTTTGGACACGGGGGAGCGGGACTGCGAGGCCCAGGCTTCCTTCCGCTTCTGACATTGCGCGCACCTGGAGCCTCTTCCCGCTCCTCCTCCTCTCCTATTTCAGGAACGCCCTTTACGCTACCGTTTGAGGCCGTTAGAGTACGGTAGAGACCGGACCGGGCCACCCCCCTAATATTTTGCCTTTGAGGCCTTCTGACTTTTATTACCCCACCTGGCTATCCAGAAGTTCTACCGAACAAAATGGCAATGAGGGAAACAAGAAGCAAGGGAGCCACCATGGTCACAGGTACTCTGGATAATTTTCTTGTAAAGGCCAATACCGTGGTAAACAAGGGGCTCACAGTTTTAGAAAAACAAATAGCTGAAGGAATTGAAAGCTCGTACCTGGCTTCACCGGGGTCATCTGCCAACTTTAGATTGTCACTACTGCTAGATGCTACACATTTATCCCTCATTCCGCCTCTGGGGAGAATAGAAGGGGTGCGGTTTTATATCGACCCCCAGGTTCAAGCGTGGATTTTTCAATCTCACTTATTGAGGTTCTTGCGCCGTTTATCCTAAATGACCAGAACTTCCTATTAGTGGGAGACTTCAATTTCCACAGTGAATTATGGATATGGAACACATTGGTCTAAAAAAGATGAATCAGGGACCCACACATGAGGCAGGTCACACGTTGGATCTGGTGTTCTCCAACTCACCTTTATATATGTGTACACCCTCCACTCAAGTAGAATGGGCAGATCATTTCATTTTAACATTCTACACTAAGCTCATGGGTAAATCTAAAGTAACGACCACCTTAGCCACCAAGAGAAGACCTTGGCACAAACTAACACAGGACACTTTTCGAGAAGCTTATCAAGCCCCTATGATTAATGAGCATGAGGGAATGATGTCAACTGAGCTCAATCTGTTTGTAAAGGCTGTCAATGAAACAATTGATGGCATTATTCCGCTGAAAGTGTATAAACCCCGTCAAGCAGCCAGACAAGAAGTCTGGTACTCTGAAGACCTGAGACATATGAAACAAAAGTCCAGAAAGCTGGAAAAAGTGTGGAGACAATCCCGGAGTCAGGAGGACAAACAATGTTATCTAACATCCCTTAGATCTTATCATAAAGCCATAAGGATGGCCCGGAAAAGTCACATTGCTATGCAACTTGCAGAGGCTGGGAAGGACTCTAAAGTTCTTTTTCAAATCCTGCAAACTTTCACCAAGCCTGTAGCATGCGAGACGGTGGAGGTTGCTTCACAAGAATTATGTGATGGGATCTCACACTTCTTCATGAACAAAATCGATTTAATTTATGCAAAGATACTGGCCGCAAAATCGATTAAAGTTGCCGATCCTAATACTCCCTCTCACAAAAGTCCGCAGCGGGACACACAGGCCAATCAATTAAAAAACTTTCCCCCTATTTCCTTAGAGGAAGTCATCGCCCTTACAAAAGTGATTAAGAGCGGCAGTCCGCAGGACTCTGTTCCCGCCCGTATCATGCCCATGTTAGCTGAAACTCTTGGTCCTGATATCCAGAAACTAATTAATCTATCATTAAATACGGGAGAAGTTCCGAGAGATTGGAAACGGGCTCTGGTAAGACCGCTAAGGAAAAATACCACCATTCCTTGGACGGATCTTGCCAACCTACGCCCCATCTCTCTTCTCCCTTTTATGGGTAAAATAATAGAGAAATATGTTAACAGACATCTGTCCAGGTTCGTTGAGGATACACATGGCCTGGACCCCTCTCAATCGGGCTTCAGGCCAAGCCACAGCACCGAGACCACCTTGCTGTCAGTCGCAGACGACCTACATATGTACCAGGATGAGGGCTACTCCGTCATCCTGGTTCTATTGGATCTGTCTACGGCGTTTGACACCGTGTCACATGACATCATGACCACCAGACTTGTGAACATCGGTCTGGAAGGTGGAGCTCTGGCATGGTTAAGGAGTTTTCTGACTGACCGCACCCAGACAGTCATCCTGGGTCCCCACCGGTCAGAGGAGTTGGAGATCTCAAAGGGGGTGCCACAGGGTTCTTGCTTAAGCCCGACCCTCTTTAATATCTATGTGGCCCCCCTGGCAAACATCATGAGATCTCATGGGTTCATCCCTATGTCATACGCGGATGACACCCAACTCCTCTTTCCGTTCAAACATCTCACTGAGACGGTCAGGAACTCTTTCTCCTCGGGGATGAAGGCAATGGCCCACTGGATGGCATCTAACTTCTTGCAATGTAACGTTGCAAAAACGGAAGTGATGCTGTTCGGTGAGGCAAAGCTCCTATGGTCCCCAGACTGGTGGCCGCAAGATCTAGGCCCAGTCCCAGAGCCAAAGCAGGTGGTAAAAAATCTTGGCGTGCGCCTGGATCAGGAGCTCTCCCTGAAACAAAACAGCAACCAAGTGGTGAGCTCATGCTTCCATGTGATCGCCATGCTGAGGAATGTTTTCCCTATACTCCCTGACTCAACTAGGAGAACATTAGTGCAGGCCCTAATACTGAGTCGTCTGGACTACTGCAACGGGATGCTCCTATCAGCAAATGAGGGAGTTATTGCGAGATTGCAAGTAGTCCAGAACACAGCGGCCCGTCTTGTACTAAATCAGCCACCCCGTACACCATCGAAGCCTCTTTTGAACACCTTACATTGGCTACCCATTAAACAAAGGGTGAAGTACAAGATTGGATGTACTATATATAAGAGCCTCCAGAACAGAGGGCCTGAGTATCTAAACAGCAGATTCTCCCTCTATAAACCTGTACGGTCCCTGAGATCTAGTGACCAAGCCTTACTACAGGTCCCAAGAGCTAGAAAGACCAGGCAAGGTGGAAGGGCGCTTTCCATAGCCGGACCAAGGTTGTGGAATAGCCTCCCTCTCTCTCTGAGACTATGCCAGGACTATCTCCCGTTCAGAAAACTGTTAAAAACCTTCCTATTTTCCAACTAGTGATATCTGTGTACTTACTGCCACAAGCTGTAAAGGTGTTCAAGGCGCGGAGATACTCCTTCGGGAGGTGATCCTAGCGCGGTATAAACCCGTAAATAAATAAATAAATAAATAAATAAATGGATAGTATTGATCAAACTATAGAGTCTGTCTTGCAGCAGCTAAGGACACCATCTAGCTCACACAGGGATAGAGACTCAGTACACATTATTGATGAGGTGGCATCCTCCCCTACTGCAGAGTTAGCCCCACCCAGGGATTTGGGGAACGGTACCAGTGTAACGGATTATATGGGTCACAGAGAAGATGTTGTCCCGAAAAGGAAAAGATTGAGGAAGTCCAAAGGCGCTAAAAGGGCCAAAGTAGTCCCCAAACGCTGAAGACACCACGGATGCCCCTGGAACCTCCTCCTTGGGGAGCGTCACTGAAACGGCGAGTCCTGTACCCCACCCCCCCAACCCCATACCCACGTACACTGGTCCATTCATCTTTGGAGGGGGACTTTTCAACACCTCAGAGCATATCATCTGCTCACTTACTGGTATCATCAAAAGTCTTTTGGACCCTCTCTCCCTCAAATTGGATTGCATTGAAGGTAGACTTCTTGCTTTAGAAAGATTGGGTGGTAGCGGTGGTGATCAGCAAGGTTTGCGACTAAGCACAAATGGAGTTAATGGGGCTAATGCTGTGATTCCTTTCCCCCCCCAGTGCTCCTATTATCGTGGCTCCTATTCTGCCAACAGTTCCTTCCCGGGAGAACGTCACCACAATCTCCCCACCACAACCTCCCCCTGTACCCCTCCCCAGGCAACTGCCTCCAGTGCCAACTGTTAGGAGGTCGAAGCCACCTACTTCAGTTAGTTCAACTGGACAGGAGAGACCACCTAACGAAACAGCTAACTGCCCAAACCAGTCAGCTAACACCCTTAACCGGCGAAAAGCAGTCAACCTGCCCCCTGAGGCAGCGGCCTATACTGTGATTTTGATGGGGGTACCTAAGCTTTCCAGCAATGTGGTGGAATCTTATGATTCCCTACGTAACAAAGTTATCAGCCGGCTAAATGTCCAAAGGCCCCTACCACCTAAACTTAGAGGAGAAGTACTCATGGTCAGAAGGGTCCCATGGGTTGGGTAAACTGTCAAGAAAAACGTGGGAGATTGTATAATTGTAAGCTTTAAGAGTCCACAGGTTGCTACGTACATTTGTAATTGGCTTGGGAGTCCAGGAAATACATCCATAGAATTGGTCCCCTTGTCGTCCTTCTATCCAAATGTACGAGACATGACTATTAGGAGGGACGACGGCTGGACGAGGGTGGGATTTGCTGTTGATGGGTCAAGGTATAGGCCCACTCGCTATGATATCCCTGTTCATGGCAACTATGCACACCCCAACAGATTCAGTTGCCTCGATCAGGTTGACTGACTCCAGAAGGGCGCATCTTCTGGGTACACTCAAGATATCGTTGCCGAAACTATTGGGCAGGGGACAGGGAGAGACGCAACTGATACCACCACTCGAGACCCTGAGGTATGTCCCCGGGAGAGTTTAACCTCTATCACCTCCCGGTGCCAAACTGATAACTTACTCCCGAGTCCACTTGCCCCTAATCTAGCACCTAAAGCCCCACCTGTTCTGGGACCATCACTGCACAGGCCCAAACTGCCACCAATGGGCACCGCTGCTGAGATTGGTACCAAAGACTCCTGTGGGAATTATGAAGGTCCTTTCCTGGAATGTGGCAGGTATTGCCAATAAACTAGACACGACTGGATTTCCCTAGTAGGCAGCAGCGACATCTGTCTCTTCCAGGAGACTTGGGCGAGGGAACCCCTCCGTAGAGCAGGTTACGAAATCTTCTGCATTAATGCCAAGTGGAATGGTAAAGGGAGGCCTTCAGGTGGACTGGCGGTCTGGGTGGCCAGTCACATCGGGTGTAATGCGAAGAATGTACTTACTTCTTCGGAGGATATACAATGTGTTCTACTTAAATGGCCCAATGCCTTCAATCTGGCAATCATTAATGTGTACTCTCGCCCAGTTAGCGCATCAATTGAATCACCTACCTTGGACGATCTTTCATCGTTCCTGGGTCAACTCCCCACCGACTGTAAGATAGTGATGGGTGGAGACTTTAACTGCCACTTTGAACCCCTTGAAGGTTTGAAGGAGGGCGCCATAAGTACTGAAAAGGATTACTGGGGGATACCGCCATGTCAATCCCCTCATCCTAAATCATGGTCCCCTCTTGCAGTGCAAATCATGTCTCTGACCCTGAACTTTGCGCTAAGGGCTTGTAACGGGCGCACCCCATCTGACACCCCTTCATCATGTACCTTTAACAGGAAGGACCACGAATCGCGCCTGGACTATATCTTTGTAGACACAGGCCTGTGGTCCAAGGTTCCGGATTTTAGGGTCCTTGAAAGAACGGACAGTGACCACAATGCCCTTTGTTTAGACATGGTACACCCCGTCCCTGTTGTTGGGTCGTTACCCACCAATCCCAGTGAAGATCTAAGGAATCTGGTTCTTAGCTCCAACAGACGTAGTAGGGTAAGATGGGGGAATTCGGTGAACTCTAAAGAGAGTATAAGTAAAATCTATTCACTAGCACTCCCTAAGCTAGACGAAATGGACAGACTGATCAACCAACCTAGAGCCGCAGATTTTAATGAGAAATTAGCCCAAATCCATATAGATCTTGTGGGAACTCTAGGAGAGGTTTTCTATCCGGTGGTGGTGCCTAGGAAGAAAAAGACTCGAACCTCAGCTTGGTATAATTCCTCCTGTAAAAAGATCAAGACAGAGCTGATCGCCACAATAAAATCAGGCACTAATAAGGACAAGGTAGCTGAGCTTAGGCGCAAATACAGGGAAGCCATGGCACAAGCAAAGTCTGAATGGGACTGGAATAGATGGCAGGATCTCTCCCTAGCACTAGAAGCAAAGGATTCTAGAAAATTTTGGTCTTTGGTTAACACTGGTTCAGGAGAACCAAATACTGCAGTGGAGCCAAATATAGCAGCCTCTGTCTGGGAAGCCCACTTTAGCAAACTGTACCAAGATGCCCCTGAACTTGCTAATGATGTGGTCCCTGATACCTTAACTGACCCTGTAGTTGGACTAGAATTTACATTGGGTGAGGTAGTTAGTGCCATAGGGAGACTGGGGTTAGGGAAGGCCCCGGGACTTGACAGATTGCCTGGCGACCTCTTCAGACACCATCCAGAGATCTGGGGCCCGTACCTCCTAATTCTTTTTAATTCCATCGCGGGAGGCATGGAGATCCCCTGTACTTGGCTGGGGGCAGAGATTGTGCCAATCTTTAAAAAGGGCTCTCCTCTGCTCCTAGCCAACTACAGGCCGATCAGCCTTATAGATGTCCCCCAAAAATTATTTTCTCGCCTTCTCCTGGACCACCCTCTAGACTGGATGGAGGAAAACACGATCCTTAGTCCCCTCCAGGCGGGCTTCAGGAAAAACACGTCCACCATGGATCAGATTTTCCGCCTCGTTCTCCTCTACTGGAAAACTGTGAGGATCGAGGGGGGGAGGCTGTACATGGTGTTCGTGGACCTGAGGTCCGCCTTTGACCTGGTTCCCCATAAGAAATTATGGGAGGTCCTAAAGGAGCTGGGTGTTCCTACTCAACTACTGCATGCCATAATTAGGCTCCACGAAAGCAATTTTGCTCAGGTTAGGTGCGGGAGGGATGGAGCGCTGTCATCTAGGTTCCCAGTTCTCAGAGGGGTAAGACAGGGTTGCAATCTTGCGCCGACCCTGTTTTGCCTCTTTGTTAACAGTGTCATATCCCATCTTGACAATGTCAGGGACAATGACGCCCCCCTGTTGGCAGGCAGGAGGGTACCGGCTATCATGTTTGCCGACGATACCCTCCTGCTTTCCAAATCCTCGATGGGGATCCAACGGATATTAGATGGGTTTGGTGTTTTCTGTAGGCAACACGGTCTGGAGATCAATACAGAGAAAACCAAATTCATGATATTCAATCCCTCCCCTAAAACCAGGCCTAATCCAACACTGGGTCCAGCAAGACTGGAAAGGGTAAAAACGTTCCAGTATCTGGGGGTAACCCTACACGAGAACCTATCTTGGGAACCTCAGATGGCCAGATCACGGTTAAAGCTGTCCCAATTGTCGGGGGCAATTCTGAAGGTCGCAAACACATCTACCTTTAAACCTATTAGCTCAGCTTTAGAGATGTATAAAACCCAAGCTAAAGCGGCCGTATCCTATGATAGCGAGTTATGGGGGCACAAAGCCAGAACAGAACTTGTCAGAGTAGAAAACAATTTCCTCAGATGCCTCTTGGCTCTCCCTCGAGGCACACCCTTGCTACCCCTAAGACTAGATGTGGGTCTCCCCTCAATAGGCGAGGATCTGGAACTAAAACCGTTAAGGTTCTGGCACAGGCTCTGGTCCACTGGCGAACTTGCACACTATAGGGAAGACCTCAAGCATGTAATGAATCTCAACCAGCCTGACAGAATCCCGTGGTTGGCCTTTATCAAGAGAGAACTGTACCGTCTGGGACTTCCCGAGCTATGGGAGTTTCCTGAAAAAGATTGCCAAAGGGTCCCTCGCAAAAGGCTGGTTGAAATATTCAAGGAGAAAAGTCTAGTCTCTCTTGTGAGTGCACCAGACAATGGCACCCTCACTGAACAATTCCTGGATTCCAAAAATTCCTATCAGTTTGAAGGTTTTATGGACATCATATTTCCTATTTTAGCAAGGAAACTGTTTATTCAATGGAGGCTAGGCACCCTGCCCCTCAAAACTTTCACCTGCAAATGGACAATGAGGGATGATAAAATTTGTCCAGGGTGCAGTAACCATGATGAGGAAGAAATTCACGTTCTCTTTTTTTGCCCGGCCTACAATAGACCAAGGAAATACTGGCTAGCGCCATTATGTAGGAACTTGGGCATAAGGAACTTTTTACATTCGCACAGAATACTGAAGACAAGTACCCTGCCCCACATAGTCTTTGCAGTTGCCAAGTTTATAATGGCTATGTGGCAGATAAGGAGAAAAATAGCAAAAGACTGAATACTGATATGAATTGTAATGTAAATTCCTACTCATGGCCAGATTCTCCAAGGAAATGAACCCCCAATGAAATGTACCTTGGCATGTTTTTACTCTATCTGTATGTGGATGTCTTTTATATGTTTTAATGTTTTTATGAATCTTTTATGGTCTTGAATGGCCGAAATAAAGAATTTTTAGATTGGATTAGATTGGTAGCACATCTAAGCAACCAATGCAAGTGGACAAAGTACACACACTGTGTGATAGAAAGGACGCCAGAAAGGTAGCAAGTGTGCAAATTTCTTACTGCCTTTAGACGGGGTAGTTATTACAACAAAAAAGCTTGATAAATGTCTAATGACTAATGTTGAGGACACCGATGGTCCCGTTTCTTGTTTTTGATGAGTTTGATAAACTGTTTCACGTAACACAAAAGTTGATCGCAATAAATGCATAAAAATTTAAGTTGACCAAATTCAAGATCAATATGTGAGTATGGACTGTTTGCTGAAGATGCTGTTGCAGCAGTTGATTAAGCATGGGCGAAGTTTGCGAATTTGCGGTTTTCCCCGCAAAATCGCATAAACAATCCATGAATTCACGAATTTTCCTGCGAAATCGCAGATTTTTTTGCGATTTGCCCTGGAGCACTTTCTACTGGCTATTCCAGCAAGTGCACTCTCATTGGGTAAATGTATAGTGCTTTTACTACACCGCGGCTGCGTAAAGTGTCAGAAGATGTGTCTCCAGTGACCATGTGTGCCTGTAACACAGGCACAGGCACACATGGTCACTGGAGACACATCTTCTGGCCCTTTACGCAGCTACAGTGTAGTAAAAGCACTATGGGGAAGATTTACAAGCCACTTGCGCCTCTTTTGCGCCACAGTTGTGTCACTTTTGTGATGCAGCGGCAGCACAAAAGATGCGCCATGGTGCTGGGTATTGACAACGTGACGCATCTGAGAAATGCGTCACGTTGTAAAGCCCTGCGCCATCAGGAGGCGTTTCGGCGCAGGGAAGGGCCTCCTTAAAGTGGCTGAGTGAAATCTGCAAGATTTCACTCAGTCACTTTTAGGCCAATGCTGCGTCAAAACCCCGCGCCTGCTTGGAATTGACGCAGAATTGGGGAGATAGGGCCCCCCAGAGCATTGCTGGAGCTGCGTCGCTCTTGCGACGCAGCTCCAGCAATGCGCTGCTTTTACGGCACAGATGCATGACTTATCTGTGCCGTTTTTTTCACATGGTGCGCCACATTGTAAATCCCACGGACCATGGGTGGTGGAGCTACAGCGCACAATAACTGGCGCATCCCTGGGGATGTGCCAGTTATTGTAAATCTGCCCTTATACATTTAGCCAACAAGGGAGCACTTACTGATTAGACAGTAGAAAGTACTCCAGTTGAGTAGAGGTACTGCACAAAACGGTGGCATCTTCGTGGACAAACACGCAGGGCGGGATTCATTCTGCCCCCTGTTAGACTCGTTTTTTGTGCCCTTCTGCCCTCTGTTAGACTCGTTTTTCCCTTGTTTTTCTGCCCTTCTGCCCTCTGTTAGACTCGTTTTTCCCTTGTTTTTCTGCCCTTCTGCCCCCTGTTAGACTCATTTTTTGTGCCCTTCTGCCCTCTGTTAGACTCATTTTTCCCTTCTTTTTCTGCCCTTCTGCCCTATGTTAGACTCGTTTTTTGTGCCCTTCTGCCCTCTGTTATTTCCTTGTTTTTCTGCCCTTCTGCCCTCTGTTAGACTTGTTTTTTGTGCCCTTCTGCTCTCTGTTAGACTCGTTTTTGTGCCTTTCTGCCCCCTGTTAGACTCGTTTTTTGTGCCCTTCTGCACTCTGTTAGACTCGTTTTTCCCTTGTTTTTCTGCCCTTCTGCCCTTTGTTAGACTGCTTTTTGTGCCTTTCTCCCCTCTGCATCACCACATCATCACTCAGCGCTACCCCAGCATCACTCAGCACCACCACATTATCACTCAGCACCACCACATTATCACTCAGCACCCCCACAGCACCACTCAGCACCACCACAGTATCAGTCAGCACCACCACATTATCACTCAGCACCACCAAAGCACCACTCAGCACCGCCACAGCATCACTCAGCACCACCACAGCACCACTCAGCACCACCACAGAATCACTCAGCACCACCACAGCACCACTCAGCACCAGCACAGCACCACTCAGTGCCACCATATCATCAATCAGTGCCACCTCTCTGTTTTTGATTGTTCCTGTTGAATCAAATTGTAGGGCACGCAGACCACATTGAGAAGGGTTCTAATCTCGGCGGGGGGGGAGGGAAAGGGGAAGTTGTGGATGGGGGAGGGGGGATGGGTGGGGGATCATGGGAGTTTAATTGCGTTCAAGAAAGTTTGTGCGATGAGCGATGTGCAACGTCACAGTGTCCATACAAGGGGTGGTTGGGGACCTCATGATCCTCATGACTGCTATGCAACTGACAGTTGATATACTGTGCTTGAGATGGAAAAGCTTGTGAAACTTGAGAAGTGAGAAACAGAAGAAAAGGAGAAAAAATGTGTTCCATGGGGTGGGCACTGTGAGACGTCATACATCGTTATTATGCAGTCTGGGGCCATGGCAGGTAGTTGGGTTAGGGTACTGTTGATTTGGTTTCCAAGGACGTACAGAAAGTGTTTTATAATGTGATTGGACATGTTTCACGCAGGTATGGCTTAATATCGTGCTAGAGATACAACGCCGCTGGGCCCTATGGGATGTTGGCTATCAGGCTGTGTTACTCCATCTGATATGTTGCTATCTAGCGCTGTCGGCCTCCGGGTTGTGGATTCACAGCAGTACTCAGCACCACCACAGCACCACTCAGCACCACCACAGCACCACTCAGCGCCACCACAGCAACACTCAGCACGACCACAGCATCACTCAGCACCACCACATTATCACTCAGCACCACCACAGCACCACTCAGCACCACCACAGAATCACTCAGCACCACCCCAGCATCACTCAGCACCACCACAGCACCACTCAGCACCACCCCAGCATCACTCAGCACCATCCCAGTATCACTCAGCACCACCACAGCAGCACTCAGCATCACCACAGCACCACTCAGCGCCACCACAGCACCACTCAGCGCCACCCCAGCATCAATCTGCGCAACCATTCAACAACAACTGGTTCAAATATGTTCTCTCAATGTTTCAAGCTGTATTACAAATGTCACAAAAAGATGTTCATATTTCACTTCTGTTCTTGGATTTTCGTCAAAATAAAATACACTGAACATAATCTTCACAAAAGTTTAAGCTATTGCCATTATAAATTAAAATCACTTTTATTTAAGTATTAATTATTTAAAAAAATTAAAAGCCATTGTAATTTGTAATATCAATACATCTAAGTCACGTAAATATAAAACATGTTGCATTACAAATGCTATAGGTGTCACATTGGCGAAATTTATAACTATTGGCATTGTAAATGACAAAGCTATTAATTTAGCTATGTTCAAAACCAACACATAAATAAAAAAAATTGTCATTTACAAGACCAATAGCTCAAACCTTCTTTATGGGAGACCTATTGCATTGCAAATGCTTGTTTTTATATCTGTCAGTGCTTCCTGTTGAGGTTTAATTTTCGTGACAGGCGCCTCATTGCCTACTTGTAACTATTCTCTGACCCTGCTTCAAGGGTCAGAGCAGGGTCAGAAAATAGTTGCAAGTAGGCAACGAGGCGCCAGGAAGCACTTACAGGCATATAGAATCAGGTGCCCAAGTTGAAGTTAATTTCTTTGTAACCCTATTGTAAAAGGTTACAAAAAATTAGCTTCAACTTTTGCACCTGCTGCTGTAACCCTGTAAGTGCTTGGCTGAAAATTCGTCCCGCTGATTCGCAGATTTAACCGCTATTTCACGAGATTCGCAGATCGCGATATCGCGGAAAATCCGCAAACCCCGTGAGCGGAACGAATTTTCAGCCCATGCTTAGCTGCAAGGTGAAGGGCGTTAAGAGTGTTTGTGTTTGATTTGTTTACTAAAAGAGGTAATATTTGTGGTGCATCAGAGTGTAAGGTCTGTGTGGTTGTGTTTTTGTGGTAAAAAGAAGAGGAGGGTGTTGGTAGAACAAAAGATGGACGGTGAGTATGGGTTTGTAAGTGACAGAAAGGGGTCTATTAGAAGTAATTCGAGCAAGGAGTGTGTGTCTGGAATGGATATAGTTAGGTATAGTGTGGAATTGGGTTCTGCTTGTGAAGAGTGTATTGGTTATTGGTATTGTTAGAGTGGTGTTTTGTGTGTGAGCGAAGATGCAAATGTGTGGTAGTTGGGGTATAAGGGTTTAAAGGTGTGGGTTGTGGGGATTTGTAGTGGGTATTGAGATAATGAAATCTATGTAGCGTTTGGTTGTAGGCAACGAGTAGAGTACATTTGCTGTGAGTGTGTTAATCCGGTTGTGGATGTCGATGGGGCCAGGCAGGTGTCAGTGAGGAAGCAAATGGGCAGCATCTCCGGCCCTGGGCATGACAAGTCCTGAATAAGCCCAAACAAGCAGCAGCCCTTGTCCTCTCCGCCCTTAGTCTTTCTACCCAGTCTGAGACACCATGAAGCCTGACCTAAAGAGCAGGTGACCCATTTGACCAATAGGAACCCTAGCATTAACCCTAACCAATCACACCTCTAACCCTTAGCCCTCCCTAGGACCAATAGGAGACCAGGCACTTAAAGCCAATCACAGCCCTAGTCATAGGAGCTAATCAGAAAAGAAACCCTAAGCCCTATGTCCGATAGAAACTTTACACATAAGTACTACAATATGTAAAAAGTTACCACCATTATGCAAGGGAGGCATCCATTAAGGCAGAGATGGTGCCAATATGCTGAACAATTACCGTGAGATAATAGGTTACTTCACACTTTAATCTGGGGCTAAACTTTAAGCATAACAGTATGAAGAAGTGGCATGCGCCCTTTCTAGCAATCTATGAGCAAAAAACTACAATAGTTAACTGACCAACACTTTCTGCTGTGTTGAAATGGCAGTCAGTGCACAAAGGAGCCCATTAGTTTCTCTATCTTGCTCGTATTGTTTTTCTCTGTTCACAAACTTCATATTTCCCTCATTTCTCTACCTAAATCACCCTTTGCTCTTCAGTGCTGCAGCTCTCACAAGCCCATGTGCAGCTTCTTCATCTTCCGATAATTTATCTGACCCGTACTCTGTCACATTCAGCCTGAACTTGAGATTTTCCCCCAGTCTACCATAACCAAAGGACAGCGAGTGGCAGTTTGTGCCTTTAGTTCCAATATCTATTTAAAAACGTTTAAAAATGAATATCTCCAGTTCTACTGGTTTGATGCTTGTCATTCTGGTATCCTTTTATTTCATTAACTCTACTCTATTTTTTCTAGATTCATTTGGGGTTATTCTTGTGATGTGTTTTCAATGTATTACATTTTGTGTTCTCTATAAATACTTATCACTTTACCTCTGAGTTAAGCATGAATGCTCTGTTCCAAGTTGGCAGAGGATTAAGCACAGGTTAATTTGGTTACCCTGAAAAGGTCTGTCATTGTTGCATGAGTTGGATTTTTATCCTCCCCTTAACCAATAACCATATTTCTTATGGATCATCTCTTTAAAACGTCTCTGGTGGATGCAGACAATTGATTATGTTGAACATCTTTACTGATGTCTGTTTACTGCTGCCCCAATCATAGCAAAAACATATTTCCACACGTGGCTGCAGAAATATGCCATGAGGTCCTGTAACTGCACTAATATAATTGCATACTCTTGATGAGTTGCTAAAGTGCAGATGGGAGGCACTCAAGACAGGGCTTGGTTTGAAGATTGTTAAGTTGTACTTTGGCTTATGTGTATTGTGCATGGTGAGTTGAATGGTATTCTCATCCTGATATTGTTTACTTTACTTAAGCGGATAATGGAGTGAAGTAAACTCAGAGATTGAACATAGAATCTCTACATTCCTTTATTGTGTTTTGCTGGAAAACTTTGGGATTTGAGAAACTAATACTGGATACTGGAGAGAAACAAAGCAGATTAATAGATGTGGTCTTGCTTTTCTGATGGGGAATAGATTAAACCCAGCATGAGACATAGTTAAGCAGCCAGTGTGTATGTCATTGATTGCTAGGAGAGACAGTTACCACATACCACTGGAACCAGAGCAAACATGGAACTGGATTGCATGCTCAGTAGAGTCTACCTACTACTGAAGGAAAGGTCAACTTCCTGTACAAATGCTATATGGAGGAGCAAACAGAGTGCTAACCCACAGAAAGGTACCACCTTGAGCTTCTCAGCAACAAGAAGCCATAAGAAATCCGATTGCAGACATTAAGCAACAGGAATCCTGAACACCAAGAGTATAGTATGTATGAGATGAAGATGGAAGATACTTTAGGAAGACAACTTTAGGCTCTCCACCCTTTGCTTGGACATACTGTGAAAATGGTTAAATGGGGGTATGCCTGATGAGGAGGAATCACAAGTCACATGCACAGGCAAGAAAATAAATGAGCAGGCATGGCACAGACCATAAGGAGCCAAGCATAGACTGATAAGTTAGGAAGCAGGAAGGTGAGTAAGGGAGCTTGAGAGGATAGCTGATCCTGGAAACATCAAAACTATCTACAAAAAGGTCCCTGCAAGGAGGTGTCTCAGTTCTAACACCTAAAATAAAAATATTTTGCAATGCAAAATTCAGTGTAGTGCAAAACAAGTTTTGTGCAATCAAAATAGGCCAATTTTATTATCAACTATTTGGTAGAAATTGAGTTCCTGGTTGACTGAGTTATAAGGCCAGGTCAAGCAGTAACCACAATCTTAATCAGGGTAAGGCACAAGTACACCCTAAATTGATCATTGCTCACCCCTGGTAGCTTGACACAGAGCAGTTAGGCTTAACTTTAGAGGCAATGTGTCAAGTATTTGTGCAACACTTCAAAGTGCTATTGCAGGCAGGTGTATGCTTGGTACCTATAGTGCTCACAAACATGTGTCCAGTCTGCCATTGCAGGCTTATACACACACTTTCATGTTTATTCAGACCGGCCTGTGTGAGTCACTAGCCATCCTGAGAGGACCTTTCACTTTTACCTGAGTACCCCAAGGGTGCATCCTATGGGGTGAAGCAAGTGGTAGGTGAAAGGCTGGGCAGGTACACAGGTGTGTCCCCTGCCCCAGTAGTGAGGAATAACCATGCAAATTCTTGCTCCCGATGATGTTTGCTCTTCTCTGAACTAACATAAGGAAATGGTTGAAATTGATTCAGGCTGCAATAGTGTATTGCAGTGGAGCAGCCTCATGATGTATCCTACATTGGATTTGTAGCAACAGCCCTTTGGCAGTGGTCAAGGTGGCTTTGTCATGATTTACATTGAAATGCCACTACAAGAAATTGGGCATTTCTGTACTCTGAAATGCTTTGTGTGCCTTGGTACTTTACTCCAGTCCACACTGGAGTTTGAGGGAGCACATCTGGGCATTCCCAAAAGACAGCTAAAAAACACTAGGCATTCAATTGGAGCGACCGACCTCTGCCATTTGCGGTCCTGGCTGCAGAGATTGTAGAAGGTGATTTTGACACTTGACCTCCAGAGCCAGTAAACATTCAAATCTGCAATCCATGGCCCCATGGCAGAGAGGACAGCCATGTATGGGAGACATCTGTGGCTCAAAATAGGACCCTTTGGTTAACCCCCAATTTCAAAGGCACACTCCAGTATAACTACTGGTGCCATCCTGCAGCAAAGGGTGAGATACACTTGTGGGGATGAGAGACAAGAGAACCTGGAAATGCATGGTGCACATTGCCAGTGGAATCTGCTGTGCACAAGGATGATTACTGCCATTGAAAGGGGCCACATGCCCTTCCTGAGTAGTGGCTGGCCTGGGCCAACTATCTGCTGTTGTGTGGCACCTTGAAGTGTGCTCTCTAAGGGCTTGTCAAGCATCTCTGAAGCACTGTGCCCACTCAAGTGCCCACATTGTCTACTGGATTCCAGTTGAAATAACGGCGTGGGTGCGAAACTAGGAATTGTGCCTGGAGACCGGAAAACCTGGTGCTGAGCCCTGAAGTCTTACCCACATCCAAGGCATGTGGCCCCTGCATCTTGGGGATCTTGGCATGCATAAGCATCTAGGTGGAGGTGATTGGATTCATTGATTGTGAGGCCCATATGGCCGATGCAACAATCATGCTGCATCACTCTTGTGAAACACGCGGACTGCATGCTTATTAAGCACATTGTCCGATTCACAGTTTGTGACCATCGGAAGTGGGAGTGTAACTGTAGTAGTACATCATTCTAGATCGTGAGGCATTGCAGAACTTGCACCTGTGTGTGTGCTCGGAACTGACTGGTGTGGGCAATATCAACATACACCAGACATAGTGTCTCATTATCAGGGAGGCAAGGAATTTGCAACTCTTCCATCGTGTGATTGACCAAATTGGTGTGGTGCAATCTGTATAATCACGTACCCAACGTAATGCCTGGATTGCCTGGGTGCGACTCTGATCAGCATGTACCTGACAGGGTGCCTCCTCCATCCGAAAGGCCCTCCCCTGCTTCATTCTACCTTCATCTACTGTTTCCTTACTTACCCACCACACAATGGACCAACTGCCCTTTCAACACCCAGCCTCCCTGTCGACATTGTGCTTCCAGTTAGTATTTCCGGCTAGGGCCAGGGTGCTTAGAGTGATTGACAAGGTTGAAGGAACGCCGCCGAGAACTATTGGAAGCGGGTCAGGAGACTGTGTGACCCTCTGTGCTTCGGAGAACGGGTGTGACCATTTATTGCCTTCTGCCTATGTCTACTCTGTTTGCTGTAGGTGACCTTCTTGAGTGGCTGCCAAACCCCTTTTGCCGACAGCCACTTGTGGCCTACTTCCCAGGGGTAGACTTGGGGCCACAGGGTCTTTGAAGTGTAACCAATTGACCTGTTGGGGATGTACGACATTACAACGCATGCTTTTACATCGCATTCTTTTACAACGTGGGTTTTACAATGCATACCATTACAACGCATAGTGCTTTGGGGCGCTGGATAGTGAATAGTTTAATTAACTATTCCAACTCCAGTCCCCGTGGATAGTAGGGAAGGTGTTGGACAGTAAATTAAACCTATTCCCTAGCCTAGAGCGCCCCCCAGCGCAATGCGTTGTAATGGTTTGCGTTGTAAAAGTTGCGCCGTAAAGGCACTGCGTGGTAAAAGTTGCGTTGTGTATCAGTTGCACTGCATTTGGGTACTGAGCGTGTATGTGTTCTAGTGCTTCTGATATCCATTGCACCGCATTGCGGGGTGGAGTGAGTCACAACATTAGACAGCGGTTTCCGCGATAAGTTGAAACCTTGTCAAAAAACATTTTACATGTGACACTGGTTTTGCTTACACGGCCTCAGCCCGTGTTACTTTTTAAAATTGGTATAATTTGGTGTATGTACACATTTCTGATATTGTTGTGAAATGGGGTGCCCCGTCTAGCTGTGTGCTATTAAAGTATCAGAATTTAAATGGTGGGTCTGGGATGGACAACGTGTTGCACTGCATAAGGGTGCTGGGTGGGGTGTATTGTAGGATCTTTCCCAGGTGTGTATATTGAACATGACTGGGCCTGGTACTGCTAGTGACAATTTCAAGTGTGATTTATGCCCAGAAATAAATGCTGTTCATGCTGTGTTGATTATTGTGTGTGCTGAATACAAAAGTTATTTACATAGATTACGTGTGAACCCACATAGTGCAGCAATATACACGGGGTGGTTATTTTGAACTGCAGTGTTCACAATTACAAGTGAAAACTATCGGCAGGTCCGTTTGCTCAGGTCCATTGCAAGAGGGGAGAGTGCACTGAGCTATAGGAAAGGAGATTGAACTAAGGATCCTCACTGAGCTCACCTGCAGTGAGTGCCGCTTTGTCCTCCCTCGTACCTTCCTGCTTGCTGAGCCTACGCCTCGCGGCCCCCGCTCTGCGGGTGCCGCTCACAGGCTAAGGGTTTTGCCAAACTTCTGTTCCTGGACCCCCCTGAGTGCATTGGAGCACCAACGCGACCTCGTGGAGCAAGCGACTGCATCACAAGGCTGAGGCGGGACTGCGAGGACCAGCGTGCAGCGCGGCGCTGATCGGCCGCAGCTGGTCCTCTTCCCGCCCCCCCACCAATATAGTCATCACGGGGTGTGTGCAGCTTTGGAATCCTCACTGAGCTCACCTGCAGTGAGTGCCGCTTTGTCCTCCCTCGTACCTTCCTGCTTGCTGAGCCTACGCCTCGCGGCCCCCGCTCCACGGGTGCCGCTCGCAGGCTAAGGGTTTTGCCAAACTTCTGTTCCTGGACCCCCCTGAGTGCATTGGAGCACCAACGCGACCTCGTGGAGCAAGCGACTGCATCACAAGGCTGAGGCAGGACTTCGAGGACCAGCGTGCAGCGCGGCGTTGATCGGCCGCAGCTGGTCCTCTTCCCGCCCCCCCACCAATATAGTCATCACGGGGTGTGTGCAGCTTTGGAATCCTCACTGAGCTCACCTGCAGTGAGTGCCGCTTTGTCCTCCCTCGTACCTTCCTGCTTGCTGAGCCTACGCCTCGCGGCCCCCGCTCCGCGGGTGCCGCTCGCAGGCTAAGGGTTTTGCCAAACTTCTGTTCCTGGACCCCCCTGAGTGCATTGGAGCACCAATGCGACCTCGTGGAGCAAGCGACTGCATCACATGGCTGAGGCGGGAATGCGAGGACCAGCGTGCAGCGCGGCGCTGATCGGCCGCAGCTGGTCCTCTTCCCGCCCCTCCACCTGACCTTCTTATTTAATCTGTGGTAGCAACGCGCACGCGGGACGCGCACGGGGCTAAGACCGGGGCGAAGACCGGGCAAAGAGCGGGCCGTTTAAGGCCGTTCAAGGACGGCTGAGGACGGCCCTGGCCCTGAACCCCTGCCTTTTCGCCCTTAATCATCATTTAACGTCTAAGGTAGGCGGAACTGTGTCCTGTATTTTCGTACAACAACATCAGCGGCCGCCCTCCAGCTATTACACCATTTTCTATTGACCCTGTGTTACAGATGTCGGCCATGCGCAATAGAACCAGAAGTTGTGCGAAAAAAGCTACGGTGGTAGCACACGTGACTGGACCTATAGATCTTTTTATTTCCCGTGTACATGAGACTATTGACCAAAGCATTGTTTTACTGGAAAAAAGAGTCTCCATGGATCTTGCAAATGCTAAGCGCTCATCTTTGGGTTCTCTTGCAAATGCTAAATCACCCGCTCTGCAGTCTTCGAATAATTGTTCCCTACCCCTAACCATGGCCACTAATAGTGCTCCGACTGTACCAAATACTGTTGATTTATCGGTTGCCCCATCAGACTCAGACCCGTCTTTTGTTGATCTGGAGGTTACACCAGATCTAGAAGCCTGTCAGTCACCTGGCAAAGCGGCGCCGAGTCTGAGCGGGTCTAATGATGTGGAAACAGCCCCTGTACCTATAGTTCCTCGGGGAAGGGTTACCAATCTCCCAAAGACTATATCTAAGAGTAAAAACAAAGTAAAAGTAACAGTTAGGAATCATAATCTGATTTCCCCTACTCCACCAATGACATCAGGTATTCCTTGCTGGGTGCAAAACATGGTAACAGATTTAAAACTGGACCTTGAAACCACAATAGCAGCTCAAATCAAGCCTTTAATCTCTAAACTGGACAGGCTTACGTCTTTAATACATTCGAAATGGCCACACAAAACGAATGGGCAAGGGCCTGATCAGCCACAAGGGATTACAGAAGCAGCCCCTAAATGTTCATCATGTATCCAGCCCCCTAAAGATGTATTAAACAACGTTCAAGTAACCGTAGCCCCCGGGAACCCAGTTATATCTCATCTGTCGCAAACAGGGAATAATTCTGTTCAATCCACAACTATACCCACTCCAAAGGTGGTGGGTCCTATTTTGACTCACCAACACTCTGTTGTTGGTAATAATACCACCACTATTCAAGTAAAAGATGTTGTAGGGAAATCCAATACCCCTTTAGTACCTCCTCCTACGAACAAACCTGAAGGTCCTAAGCCAAAGCAGGCACGTTTTAGGTCAATTAATCTACCACCAGAGGTTTCCCCTTTTGTGGTTGTGTTGACAGCAGTCCCCCCGTTGAAGGAGGGAGTAAAAGAAACTTTCGTTGAGCTAAGAAATAAATGTGCTCAATGGCTCCACTTACATAAACCTCTACCTAACAATATGAACGGTGAAATTCTTACTGTGCGTAGAGGGGACTGGGTGGGCAGAAGCAAGAAAACAATAGTAGGGGATGTAATTACAGTTAATTTTAGGGATATAGGGGCAGCTAGTTATATATGTAATGCACCCAACAGTGGTCCTGCGCCTCAAATTAACCCACTCCCTTTGTCTTATTTTTTACCGATGCCTTCAAGACCAAACCCTCCTTGTTCCACTTTCCAAAGTAATAGAGGATCTGTGTATCCCCCGCAACATGCTACTAAACTCTGGCAGCAACCACTACACCCTTCTGCTTTTTTCCCACATTATGTTAATTTTCAGCAGCAGCTATTACATGCTCCATCTTTTCCCCTGCACCATGTTAATCCTCAATGGCAACATCCTCCCCATTTTCCACCACCCCTATTTCAGCCTGCCCATCAGTGGCAGCAACCCTTTCAGCCACTACAACCAGTTAAACCCCAGTGGCAACAAACATGGCAGGACTTGCCCCCTTCCCAAGATCCCTTGTACTCACAACTTGCCCATCCTAACAGATATGCTGTGTTGGACGAGGTAGATTGACTCAGCTCTACTGAAGCTTTGGATTTAAACATCTCTACGTCCTATTTAGATATGGCGAGTGCTTCTCCAGTTACACCTTTAGCCGCACTTCCCGAACCCCCAACGGTGTCATCGCTAATACTCCTCCCGCGTATAGAAAATAGGGATAGCCTTGATGCATGTACAGCTACTGTTACCCCCAGATTAAGCCCAGATATCACCTCTCGGGAAGATGGTCCTACTCTATTACGAGCAATTCAGCCAGAGTCGTCTGTTGTTGGCGATTCTGGCAAACCAGCAGGACTCTCTCTTGTTTCCTGGAACATTGCTGGCCTTGCCAGCAAACTAGGTACACCCTTCTGGACCAGTTTTTTGGGGGAGGGATTGGACCTAATTTTGTTGCAGGAAACTTGGTGTCTGGACCCCATTAACATCGAAGGGTACGCATCCTACTGTCTTAGAGCCACCAAATCTAGCTCGGGTAGGGCTAAGGGGGGCCTTTTGTTGCTTTTATCTACCAAGCTGTGTGATTGCACGGTCAAATACAGCACGACAGTTGGGACCCATAGCCAAGTTATAAGGGTGGAGTGCAGGAAGAATATTGATTTAGTTGTAGTAAATTTCTACAACAATATCTTTGATGCTACCAGAGGGGATATTCTACCGCCTCTAGAAAGGGAAATTGCCAAGGCCCTTGGTATTTCGAAAAGAAAGGCCGAGGTTGTCTGGGCAGGGGATTTTAACTTGCAGCCCTGCCATTTGTCTAACGGGAACATCTGCGGCTTTGGTGCAGCAATGAGTAGTCATTGGGGGGGTTTGGGTGTGAGGGAGGATTCTCCTCACTTCCAACATTGCAGTTATGGTTCCACATTAAACAATATGCTAGTCACACTAGACATGACCCTGTTAAACTGCAACATAAACAACCAGGCAATAATATGCCCCACATTTACAGGCAGAGATGCAGGATCATTTATAGATCATATTCTGTTGTCTAGCAGTGGAGACTTTACTGATCTGTATGTAAATGAAGAAAGTCTCAGTGACCATAACAGCCTTCGTGTTACCCTCCTGGGGCATGGTACCTCGACAGTCTCAGGCGGAAAATGTTCAACTGACTTAGTACCTATTAGACCGAAGGGCCTAAGGATTAAATGGACTGGATTAAATTCTAAGGTTAAGCAGAAGGAGGTTCTTACTAGCTGTAAGAACCAAATTAGTTTCTGTTTGGATGATGACTGTGACTCAGGCTGCCTATTAGCTCACTTTGTCTCCATGAACAGTATTATTGATGGTATTTTTACTAAGGCCCCATCATCCAATAATGGTCCGAAGCAGGGGTGGTTCGATAAGACCTGTATAGTCGCCCTCCGTGATTTAAAGAATGCTTTAGGCACCAAACCACGCGCTAAGACGGATATACAATATTTTAGGGCTAGATATAAAATAGCAATTAATACTAGGAAAAGGGTATTACAGATTGAGGCGTGGGATAAGTTGAAGGAAGCAGCCGAGACCAAAAACTGCAAACTGTATTGGGAAACAATTAACAGCCCGTTTCTCAATAAAGAAGATGTTCCAGAATTAACATCTTATGTGGCATGTAGCGATTGGGTCAGTCATTTTTCCAAAATTTTCAATCCAGAAGGGTTATCTTCCGAGTCACTGTCACCTGAGTCTACCCCATGGCTACCTCTCCCGTTGGGAATAACATTAGAAGAAAGTCATGAAGCAATTTCTTTAAGCAAAGGAGGCAAGGCCCCTGGCCCCGATGGGGTCCCGCTGGATTTATACAAAGATGAACCAGCTTTATGGGCTCCCATCCTGGCGAGGATATTTAATTGCGCGGCAGAAACTAACTTTCCTTCTACTTGGGGTCAATCGGTCATTATTCCTCTGCATAAGAAAGGTGATAAATCAGAGGCTTCTAATTACCGTCCAATTTCATTATTGGACGCCTCTGTAAAGGTGATGAGTAGGATTTTGCTCAAGAGGCTGGAAGACTGGGCAACTGATTTTAACATCTTAACTAGAGTCCAATATGGCTTTCGGAAAGGCCTGGGCACATTGGACCAATGTGTAAATTTGGACCTTTTAATTAACAAATATACTGTGGCTAAAAAGGCAACCTCTTTTTATGTTTTGCTGATTTGAGCAGCGCTTTTGATTTGGTTAACCACACCATTCTTTGGGAGGTTTTGCTTGATGCAGGGGCTCCGAGGGAAATAGTTCATTTTTTAGCTAGACTTTACGAAAAACTCTCCTGTAAGGTCCGCTATGGCACCCTTGGCGAATGTACCCCGTTTTTCAAAGTGTCTCGGGGCATACGCCAGGGATGTGTTTTGGCCCCGCTTTTATTTTCCCTCTTTATCAATGACGTCGACCGTTCCTTGGTTGACATCCCAGCAGATGCCCCCCTGATTGGTGGTAAACCTGTTCCGCTGTTACTTTACGCGGATGACGCTGTTCTTTTATCCCGAACACAGATGGGCCTTCAGCGCCTAATCGATAATTTCATGCAGTTTATTCAAGTTAGACGGCTCCGCGTGAACAAAACCAAGACGTGTGTTATGTCATGCGGTCGGGCAGCTAAGCAGGTAAAGCATACCTTTTTCCTGGATAAGGAAAAGTTGACTCCTGTCAAGTCCTTTTGTTATCTAGGAATTACATACAACAATAGCGGGTCTTGGACCTCGGAATTTGATTCTATCAGACTAAAAATGCTGCGGTCTACTAGCAGTATTTTTCGTTTTCCCTCTAAACTTGGCTCACGAAGCATTTTAGACATGATGAACATATACAATGTTTGTTGTGTCTCCTCTGCACTGTATGGGGCAGGTGTATGGGGCCATAGTGAGGGTGTATCCCTGCAGAAGGAGGAAAATAAGTTTTTAAGGAGGTTGTTATGTGTTCCCCCTTCTGCCTCCATTCAGCTGATCCATGAAGAAGTCGGGATCGAGTTCATTTCTGACTTAGCAGCAGTCCGGCCACTTTTATTGTGGCGTTCTATTTGGGCTAAGCCAGAGACTCGATTTACTCAGGATATTATTCTTGATTGTATAGGCTTGGACCACTCTTCACGCATACAGTGGTTGAGATACATCCACCGTTGGTATCTCCTTCTTTTTAATATTGATGTGTTCCGTGAGCCTGAAGAGGTTGTTTCTATCTCAAAAAAAGAAATTAAGACAACGTTTCTAAACTTCCGAAAGGCAGAGCGAGATAAAATTTCTGTCAATCTTATTACCGTGAAATTTTATAAAGATTTAAATTTAACTTCGGGGTTCCAATCCTATCTTGTGTATGTGACCCGTCCCTCTCATCAGTATGTTTTAACACGAGTCAGATTGGGTATTGTTCACCATCTGGTTGCATTTCCAAACACAAGAACCAGTTCAGATATACCCTGTCCGTGTGACAGTATTTCTCGGCAGAGTAGTTGCCACTTTTTACTTTTCTGTATATTTTTTCATTTTCTCAGGTTAAAATACCTTAAGCCAATCTTTATTAAATATAATATCCGTACTACAGAAACAGCACTGATACTTTTATCCTCATTAGAGAACGAGGAGATCTGCTTTTTTCTGGCTACTTTTATTCTGAAGTGTACAGCTGCCAGGAAAAGTATTGTACTATAATATTTTTATACTTACCTGTCTGTACCTATGTTATACAGCTGCCAGGAATTGTATTATGTTGCTATTACTGTTTACATTCCTGTCTGTATATATACGCCTTCAAGTTTTATACCAATTTCTGTAATTAAGGTATTATTCTTATTTGTTGATGTCCACAGTATATTATGTTTATTTGATGTACAGCTGCCAGGAAAGGCCTATCGAGTAATCCCTACTGATCTCTTGTCTGTTCATTTATGAATGTCTTGCATTTTATAATAGTACGTTGACTCAAAATGGCAAGATTACTTATTAATTGTTGCACTCCAGCCTTTTGCATATCGTCTTACCATCTTTTTCTATAAGTGTTCATATGGTGATTTTAAACATTTTAACTATGTATCTTTTGCTTGTATGATTTGTATGTACAAATCGAATAAAAGCTTTTTGAATTGAATTGAATTGAACTGCAGTGTGTGCTGCAGCCTGCATCACCCGCAGCAATTACAAAAAATACTCTTTGCGACTTCCTTGAAGGCGGTCGCATAGCGATTTAGGGTGCGGGACCGCCAACAGCTTGTTGGGCGGTCCCATTTCCCACCAGGATGGTGGATAGGCCCAATATGCTTAACAGTCAATGTAGTACTGGACTTGGTAAGAAAAGGTTACCCTAGCATTAATATACAAACTGCCAACCAAGGCTTGGGCAGGGAAAGGGTGATAAATTACATTGAATCCCTCTGAGAGCATGCAACACTGTGGAAGAAAAATAGATCCAGAAGTTGAAGGTGTCAAGTTGATCACATTATGAGACATACGGGGTACTGCTGAGCCCTCTAGATTCAACCATATCACACCCTTTCTCAGACCATACCATACTACCCACCTGCACCAATCCCTCAAGAAATGACTGCCCCTCTCTGATCCAGCGTTTTCCATCAGACATGACTACTGGAAACCAATAATAGAACTGCCACTGTCACAAAGGACAGTGGAAAGAGGAGGGTGATGGGCATCATGAAAGCATAGTAGAGATTCCTGAGCACACCAAGATAGGTGTAGCTACAACAAGGGGCAAGGAAGAAGTAACAGAAAAATGGATGCAGAAATGAAGGGCAGTAAAGAAACAAAGTAGTTGATTGCAAGCAGGATTAACAGGATATGCAGAGCACAAGAGGAAGCTGATGGAATAACTCAAGGACACATTTGGCATGGAGGATATAACTTACATCGTTAGACCAAAAAAGCCCCTTTATCTTCTTTCACTCTTCAGCAGGTCCCACATGAAAGGACCTTGACTGCAACATGGCCCAACTTCCTTTCCAATGCTTACTTACCGTAATCTCACAGGCCCTATGTAACCGTTCTCCACAGGCTGTTATAGCTACACAGTTCTAGTCCATTGAGGGCCCTTTGGAAAGTCAAGGTTTATTGAAAGTTTTGATATTTCATGATCTGCATGGGTACAGTTGCCCTGACTGAGATGATAGACACATAAAAGGACGGTACATCAAACACACAAAATGTGATTATGCCTGTCCATTCATTGGCAATTGCTTGGTCTAGCATTCCAATTCATCATTCTTTTACCCACCACACCACCTAAGAACCAATCTGCACCCAACTAAAAATCCCCAACTGGGGCGAAAGCTGTTTCGGATGCTTGTATTCAGTAATTAGAAATATCAGGCTAAACCTTTCAGACTGGACTGCTCCTATTGTACCAGGGTCAAAGCTGATTTGTGTATGGCTTGGTCCAATCTGAAATGGGATGATGGGCAAAAAAATTATGAGTTGGTATGCAATCTCAGTCATTTTTTGTAGCTGAGATTAATTTAAGCGTTCCATTCATCACTTTTATGTATTTTTCATAATGGCACACTAAGTGTAACATGTATGTCCAGAGTTGGTTCCCGTGCTCATTTTGCCACTGGAACCAAACTGCTCCCGAATGAAGAATCTCACCTAGGGATACATCACTTGTGGGTTGCTTATCGTATAGTGGTGTATCAGGAAAGTTGCACCAGGTACAGGTTTCACGATGAACTACTGAGATCGTTACATTACATGTTCCATATGCTTCAATTTTCCTTTTGTACAAAAGTCATTCTTTTTGCCCTGAGTAGCCCCATTTTTAAGTCACGTATAGGCAGTGCTTGCATTGTCTCTTCAAGACATGCTGTGTTCAGGATATGTAAAAACGAAACAATTGCCAATACTGAGCAATGATTATGAGAATAGATTTTTCAACTGCATGGATAACTAAAACATATAAATGCACTTGGAGATTAATCCATCAGTTATTGTTTTTTATTTTCAGAACCAATTAGACCATATTTTTATCAAAAGCATTTTATGTACATGGGTAAAAGGACAATAAATCAAACAACAAAGACAAAATCCTATACACAGCTAACTACACTTCAAGGTGACATCCCCCATCAATCAAAACCTTTCACTCACACAATCAATCCAACACTCTTCCACAACCACAACACATTCTCACTCTTAACATCCATATGACAACCCAGTTCTTATTTAACTGGTGAATACACAAACTAATACCCACGTCAAATGATAATTCCAAAGTAGTTCTAGCACATGTAGGAATAGTTCTGAATAGACAGTCTTCCAAACATAAACGTCTTAATTCGTTCAGTTGACAAATTAAATAATCACAATTCTGTCGTATTATAGGGACCGAGTAATTTTTGGAATAATTATTCCCGCCGCGAATGAATGGGATGGCAACAATCGCTTATGAAAGGACATTCGGGATAGTATGTATGGCTATGGTGACTTTGTCAGTGGACAATTTTAATAAAGTTGTTATGGTAACCTTCGTTACCTAAAACTACATGGCACCCGACCACGTGACTCCCTGTTGATTCTCCGGATTGGGCATACGTTTTATAAGGGACATGGATCTTGGAGTAGTTCTATTCTGCAGTGCTGTGATTACACCAGCCCTATTACAGGTTCCAAACAATTTAAATGCTTGAACATACATCGGTTGAATTATAGTGACCAAGCAATTTTTGGATTAATTTTTCCAGCGGCGCATGACTGGGACGGCAACAATCGCTTATGAAAGGACATTTGAGATAGTATGTATGGCATCAGGATGGTGACTTTGTTAGTGGACAATTTTAATAAAGTTGTTGTGGTAACCGTGGTTACCTAAACTACATGGCACCCAACCACGTGACTCCCTGTTGACGCTATGGATTGGCCACACGTTTTAAAACTACAGCTCCCATCAGCCCAGTCATGCCCCTGACTCTTCCGGGTACAAACGCCGCACGCCAGAGCAGAAGGTGATTCAGGCAGTCCCGACTACGTTATGGTCCTGCAGTAGACTTCACAGCTGCCGAGAAACCCCACACCCTGGATTTCAATTAGATGCCAAGAATTATGCCCGTATGACACTGCAGGTCAGATAACACCCCACTCAACAGTAGGCTGACTGTATGTTTGATGTCTTGTTGTGTCTTCCCTAGATCTATTTAAAACACACACCCGTTGTTGAACCCACCATAGCTTCTGCTTCATTAACAAGGTACAAAATGGAGTGGTGATGGACGGAGCATCTGAATCAATCAAACACTCACACCCAGTCAAAAGATCTGGGTTTAATCCATCACCGTTCTCTAGCCCACTCTGCCAACCCAGTTCAGACATGGCTATATGCAAATCAGTCTGACCCTGTGCCTCATGGGAACAGTCCAGCCCGAACTGCCAAGCCATGTCTTCCCTGGACCGGAAACAAGCTTCCGAGGACCGGTTTCTGGCATTCCTGCCGTCTTCAGCCCGGCTTGCTTGAATCCAGTGGCATCTTTTGACTGGGTGTGAGTGTTTGATTGATTCAGATGCTCCGTCCATCACCACCCCCTTTTGTACAGCTTTTGGCCGCCTAAGTGTGGCAGGGTTATGCTCAGACGTGAGTCCCTTGCTCACTTTGCCACTGGATTCAAGCACGTCGGGCTGAAGACGGCAGGAATGCCAGAAACCGGTCCTCTGAAGCTTGTTTCCGGTCCAGGGAAGACATGGCTTGGTAGTTCGGGCTGGACTGTTCCCATGAGGAACAGGGTCAGACTGATTTGCATATAGCCATGTCTGAACTGGGGTGGCAGAGTGGGCTAAAGAACGGTGATGGATTAAACCCAGATCTTTTGACTGGGTGTGAGTGTTTGATTGATTCAGATGCTCCGTCCATCACCACCCCCTTTTGTACCGTCATTAACAAGGTAGGCGGCAAACTCCGGTGGAGGTTTCTTTTAAAATTCAACACATTCAGTAGTTTTGTATTCACAAAGGTTTCTTTTTGTTTTCAGAATATTTGTGGTCCTGATGAGAACCGGACAAAGGGTCTGGTTCAAAACGCGTCGACCCCGTTTTTGTTGTCCCCGTCAAAAGAATTGTGATTAATTAATTTGTCAACTGAACAAATTAAGACGTTTATGTTTGGAAGACTGTCTATTCAGAACTGTTCCTACATGTGCTAGAACTACTTTGGAATTATCAGTTGACGTGGGGATTAGTTTGTGTATTCACCAGTTAAATAAGCACTGGGTTGTCATATGGATGTTAAGAGTGAGAACGTGTTGTGGTTGTGGAAGAGTGTTGGATTGATTGTGTGAGTGAAAGGTTTTGACTGATTGGGGGTGTCAGCTTGAAGTGTAGTTAGTTGTGTATAGGATTTTGTCTTTGTTGTTTGATGTATTGCTCTTTTACACATGTACATAAAATGATTTTGATAAAAATATGGTCTCAATGATGTATTAATCTCCAAGTGCATTTATATGTTTTAGTCATACATGTAGTTGAAAAATCTATTCTCATAATCATTGCAACATATTGGCAATTGTTTAATTTTTACAATATTTGGACTCGGCCTTACTGAGGTGAGTTAAGGCCCTTGGTTGTTTTCTTCTAGTGTTCAGGATATGGGCATAAAGTTCCACCCACATTCCGCTCATCTTTTTAATTGGCTCCTGTCACTCTCCTTTGTAAATGGTGGCTTTTCATTGGCCAAGAGGCTAAGCAGTCCCTCCTTAGCACTGCTTTTTCTCTTCTTGTAACCTCCCACAAGGACACCCCCTATTACATGTGTTGTTACCTGGTATGTTTTAGTTACAGTCTCTGGGCACTATTTTCTTAAATGGCATTCTCCTGTTGCAGGCAGGACAGCTCTCTCGCAACGCTTTAAAAATGTTTTTTTTTAATTTACCCAGCTCTGCACACCTCAGCTGAAATGGTTGCTTTGCTTTTTTTTTTCATGGATTCATTTTTGACAGCGCAGCATGCCACATTTTCACTTTCATAGTAGCATGCACACCACGCTTAATGTGTAAAATGACAGCCACGCTTTTGTTTTCTTATTCGCGACGAGCCAAAAACAACTTTACAAACAGTCATTTCTTACTTTTTAATAGCGAGCCATACTGTGCTTCCTCTGTCATAGTAGCAGACGTGCTGGATACTTAACATGGAAACCTTGCTTTTGTTTTCTTCTGCGCGGCTTGCCACAAGCTACTTTACAAACATTCACTTCTTACTTTTTAACAGCGTACCATACTGTGCTTTCACTTTCATAGTAGCGGATGCATAGGATACTCAAAATGGCGGCCGCTCTTATGTTTTCTTCTGTGCAGCTCATCACAAACTACTTTACAAACATTCACTTCTTACTCTTTAACAGCGCAGCATACCATGCTTTCACTGTCATGGTAGCGGATGCATTCTATACCTTCCAGCACAGCTGCGCCCCTGGACTCACATGACACCCCTCTACCCGCCCGACTACTCAGCAGCAGAAGCCAGGAGCAGCTGTGCCACCCGGTCACAAATGCCATCCTACAGGAAGAAGAGGGGTTGGAAATGGCAAGGTAGATGGCATTGGATCATCTGATAACAAGCATTTGCAATGCTATCGGTCTCTTAATACTAAATGTCTGAGCTGTTGAAGATTCAAATAATAATGCAATGCCAATAGTTCACACTTTCAGTAATGTAGGACCTATTGCTTTGCAAATGCTTGTTTGAATGATACTGCTGGTTACTGACTCTGACTTTGCCCTGGGGTTTGCTAACCAGGCTCATGGTCAATGCTCTATTTACAAGGTAAGTGGTAATTAGGAGCAATTATCATTGGTTCAGAAACCTACCTCTAAGTCGCTAGTATATGGTAGGGGATGTACGTTTAGAGACCCCAGTAGATTAAATGCACTTAAGGGAAGCCTACCCTGCCTTTCCTGTTAGTTTAAAAAAAAGATCTCCAAATTCGACTTTAAAATTAAAAGTACTTGCAAACTCTAAAACAACGTTTTAATTACATACAATACACCTCAAGGTAGGCCCTAGGTGCCCTAAGGGTAGAGTGTCTTGTAATTAAAAGCAGGGACATTATAAAATATTTTTCATATGCCCTGGTGAGGGAAAAACTGCCAATTTCGTTTTCCCTCAATATAGTGTTGCTAGCTCCATAGGCTAACATGGGAAGCCTTTATTAAACGTTAATAAAGACTAGCTTTTGACAGGAGTAAGCAAGAACAATAATTTAAAGTATCAACAAAATTGTTACAATAAACCCCATGTTTTGCCAAAGGTTGAATTTATTATGAATATTACAGTAAAGTAGTTTTATAACTTGCTTTCCTGGAGTTACCTAAAATAGCCCTGTAGCAGCTCTTCTGATAGCCAGCCTTTGAAAGGCTGAGCCAAACTGCTCCTGATATGCAGTGAAGTGGACTGGGTTAAAAAAATGAATGAATCCAGTTTGAGGAGTTCCCCTGCCTACAGAAGCCAGGACAGGAAAGGGGCTACGTAGCGAATCTCGTCTTCACAGGGAGATACACAGATAGCATTAAAACCAGGCCAACACCCAGCCAGATAGGAGCCCCTATTAGCAGACGGGCTAGGAGGGGAATGTAGGGAAAGGTTAGTCAGACCTGAACTCCCAGGAGAGAGTTTCTCCTTTTGTATTTGGACTGAGACTTGCATTCTGTGACAAAAATATCTCACAATTCTAAGGAAGTGGTCATCATATAGGGTGGCAATTTGAACACCGTTGTTTGGGGGTACCTCTCTCTTGCCAGCCCAGAATCTGCAGTATATATGAGAGAGCTGCAAAGCACCTCAGATCCATGCTTGGAGACATCTGGAGAAGAAAGACTGCCCTGCTGGACCCTTGGACTGCACAAAGAGAGGACTGCATCTTCTGCACTTTCGAGGCTTCACAAAAGAGGACTTTGCCTTTCTTAAAGGATCAAGGAGTGGACTCCCTGATCAACAACAGGACGAATAGGGCTGGAAGAATGCATGTGCATCATCTACAACAAGGACAAGCCCAGCTGACCAGCTTCACTTGGACTTTACTGGATGTAGCCCCAAAATCCCCCCAAGGGAAAGCAGAGCGTCTGGACCCTTGGCTTGCATTGTGGGCTCTCAAAGACCTTCAAGAAACCTTTCAGAAGAAGTTCTGAAAGTTTAGGACATTTTTGATGACTTTTGGTAAAAAGCTTCATTAGAAGACCCCACTCAATGACGAGAGTCAAGCCGGAGACATTGAACTCTGAATCAACCTGGCAGTGCAGGCGTCCCCTCCTGAAAGTGGCAGAGCTCTTCGACGACAAAGACAAAGACCTCCAGGACTCACTGAGACATCGTGCTGCAGCAGGCCACCATAATTTAACTGAGATCTGAGTTGCCGAAGTGTATTGCTTGAGAAAAAAAGCTAAAAAAAAGTGATAAGGGCCTGATTACAAGTTTGGTGGTCTTACCACTATACCGCCACAGCAGCAGTCTTAATAAAACCACTGTGGCCGCGGTCTCCTGCCTGCCAAATTACTATGCCACCGCTCGGCCAGCCGTGGTGCTTCTGATGGCGGGGAATATTTTCTCATATATGTTGATGCAGGTGTGTATATCTTGACTGCACAAGTGTTTACTGTACACAAATGCATGACACATGAACAAATACCTTCTACCAGTGGTTTACCATTGCTGGCGTCTGGACCATATTGGCCCAGTCCAGTAAATGGGCAAATACTGCAAAACAGACTTACCTGGATTTCGGCGCCTATGGGTCATTTTGTTCGGGACCAAGATTCTCTTGTGAAGGGGGGCCATGGAGGAAGGAGTCTATGTCAGAGGCTGAAGGTAAGAAAAGGAAATGGATTAGCATGCATCCTAATTCCCAAAACTCCGCCGACTCGAAGCAATAAGTCTTCGCGCCATAGTCGACTCATCGGAAAGCCAACTCATAAATCAGTCAGTATCGCCCTCTGACAGCTGTTTATCCCATGCTGCCGCCAAGGCGGTCAGCAAATGGCTGGCTGTGGCGTGTTGTTCTGGCTGTCTTTCGTTCTACAAATTGCCAACACTGTAATACCACCAATTTGGTGGCAGGGTTTCTGAAGCCATTTTGAAGGCGGTTCCCTAAATGCCAAACTTATAATCATGCCCTAAGTTAGAAGGTAAAAACTTGACCGGGCCCTACTGCTCATCGTAGCTGTCCCTCATTTGATCGTGGTCAGCCTGAAATGTTGTCTTTGTGCTGGTTCAGCACAGATAGCCGCATTGGTGCTTTTCACTTTTAGGCGCTAGAAAGCATATTTTACATTAATCTTAAAAAATAAATTTCTCTGATCCCCTACATTGGATTTTTGTTGTATTGGTGTCAATGTAAAGATAACAATACTCCCTATGTTTATAAATAGGTGTTGTGTTTATATGGCATTTTGTGTCTTACCAATTTAATGTTTAGGTGATATTAAATACTTTACACCCCTGTCTCCTAAGTTAAGCCTGACTGCTTGGCAGCCAAACTATCAAGGGTTGAGACTTGATTGGATGTTATTTGTGATTGTGGTGTTATTACTAGCTGTAGGTACCTACCTGCACCTACCAACAAACCACCTTCCAACACCCACTGTGTAAAGTTACATAACATAGAACTGAAAAAATGGCACCTAGTGTTGAATCCCACTTATCGTTTCTTGCTCTTTCTTCACAGGAATTTTTTTTCCTGTGGAGACACTACTTGAGAGTTTGCTAATGCCCACGGTTGCATATATGTGTGGACATTCACAAACTTGCAGTCTAATCATGCCTTGTTCCTCTAACTTCTTACCCCTTGTATAGGAACTTCTATTGAGCATATCTTCACAGGCATGGCCACACCCCGTTTATTTTTGTGATATCCTAGAAGGTGTATATGAAAGCATTTTCAGGCATAACATACGCTTAAAGCTGACACCCCTATTGACACTCCAAACCTAATTACTTTAGGAGTGTTGATGGGCAGGAAAGGGATAATCCTGAATTTCTAATGCTTGGATAAATCATTAAAACCCGCACAGCTTGGCTTTCCAGTTCTCAGTATTTGTGAATTTATTCAAATAACTGTAGCACTACAGACAGCAAAAATCATTTGAGTTAAGGGAATTACCGAACCAAGATCATAATAAATGAAATAATTGAATATGCCTTTGAGAAAATAAAGAAGGACACATGCAGGTGTGCAGTGGCAATTAATCATACTAATAACAGTAAATAGTAACTAGGCCGACATACAAAAAAAACCACAAGCATGTAGTCTTCTTTTAGCAAAAAGCAGAATGAGAAAATTCTCGAAAGTTTGCAGAATGTCTGGCTGTTTCTCAAAAATGAAAAATGGTACTTGCACAGCACCATCACAATATTAATTTAAAATAACTCCTACTGGTACATTTTTTAATTAGCTAATAGTGCACATACTTTGTTGTATTGAAGATTGTCTAAATGTTATTTATGCAAAACACAAGAAAAAGCTTAAGTGATTTGCACATAAATAATCTGTTATTGGAAGCTCAGCGGGTCGGCCTTGCAATGTTGCAACATCAGTAGATACTTTATAATGACACACAATTTTAGTAACTGTAAAAAGATGCACCATGGTTCGGTTTATGTACAACGTGACGGATCTCCCAGATGCGTCACGCTGTGAAGCCCTGCACCAGAAGGAGGCGTTCCATCGCGGGGGGCGTTCCGGCCCAGGAACGCCTCCCAAAAGAGGCTGAGGGAAATCTAGAAGATTTTACTCAGTCACTTTTGGGCCCATGCTCATCAAAACCGTGAGCCTGCTTAAAGCAGGCATAATGATTGATGCAGCATTGTGGTGATAGAGCCCCCCAAGCCTTGCCGGAGCTGTGTAGCGTTTGCAACGCAACTCCAGCAATGCGCTGCTTTTACGGCACAGATGCGTGACGCATCTGTGCCGTTTTTGCCCCATGGTGCGCCGCATATACAATGCGGTGCATCCAGGGTGGAGGAGCTGCGGCGCACAATTACTGGTGCATCCCTGCTGATATGCAGGGATGCGCCAGTAATTGTAAATCTGCCCCAAAGTCATTTGTCTGTTTTTATCTACTGTTGCTTACATAGTATAAGCATCAGTCTACCTCAGACAAAAAGACTTAAGGTGAAGGAACAGGCTTCGCAGATGTGGCGATGGCTCTTGCGCACACCTTTGAGACTCCATAAAAGTCCAGGGTCACTGGGGCCATAAACAATGAGCTTCCTCAAAACATGCAAGAGTTGGGTGATCACCCAATTCATGCATATTCATTGAATGATGAGCATCACTGGGATTATGGCCCACTGAGGTTGCAGCCACTACTACTTCTGGGCCTAATGTTCAAATCTGGAATGGTGACATTTAATTGGTCTATCTTCTGTGATTTCTAGTTCTAGCACGAAGTGGGGCCCAAACTTACTAAGATTTTGCATCAGGGTTGCATCAAACCATTTTGGCATTTCTTATGCAAAGCAACGTAAATATGTGTGCTTTGCATAGTTTAGTAAGTACAAAGTAACACAAAGCAGCACATAGCACTGCCTTGTTTCACTTTACATTGAGTAGGTGATGCGAAGTCGATTTGTGTGGCTTTGCACAGTGTAGTAGATACAAAGTAACACAACACAGTGCATTGCACTACCTTGAGTTACTTTACCTTGAGTAGGCATTAGATGAGTGGAGCATGGGCATTCCCTCTGCAGCCACTCATGTATTGTTGAGTTGTAAACATGGGTTTGTGCCAAAACGGTGCATGTACCCAAAAGAAGGATTAACAAGGAGAACTATTTTTATTACTCCGTGTTACTTTCTCTTTCTAATTAATAAACTAGCCAAAACCCCTTGGAATAGCCAGATATGGCTTAAAGATCTGCTATCCTGAAATGTGCAAACATACCATTTTGTGCATTTGCAACAGAATTGACTGTTTGTGGACATGGACTTTGTTAAACATATAGAAATCCACCACCTCTTCTCCACCATTGCCACACAACAATGTCTCTCAAGAGCAGGTGCAATACTAAAACAGAAAGGTCATATTTTCCCTTTGCATTCTGCATCACACATAAAAAGAGGAAATTGCCTCTCAGGATTTGTATTTTTGTGAAGGCAGGAATGCTTTGATGCACAAAGACAATCCTGCATGTAATGCAGGCACCCTTGCAGCATGCTGTAGGTGTGCCTGTGTTGGCCCCAGTCAGCACACAGTGCGCTAGCACTTGAAGAGAGCTGAAGGGCACCATATATCAGCAGATTTTACACATTTCTGCTCTCTTCCTTTTATTCAATGCAATGCAGCAAGTTGCCTTGCTCTGTTGCATGAAATATTAGCATATCTGCCCCCGGATATTTCCAGTTCTCTCTGTGGAAAGGAGTGAAAATAAACATTACAGATCTATTGATATAACAAATATAAGCACAACTTCACAGTGTTGTAAAGATCACAAACACAAGGACAATTTCACCTGTATGTTCCTGTTTAGCATTTGCTTCTGCTTGGAATTATTGTATGGGAATGAAGGAGGACAGACAATGGATAACTTTATATTCAATGCAGAATAACAAGTTCATGACCACAACCAGTCAATGTTATTGCAAATGCACAAATTGCAAATTTGTAGAATTCAGGTAGGTCGGTCTGTAAGCCATATCTGATTATTCCAAGGGATTGCTGCTAGTAGATCAGGTCCACTAACACTTCATTCAAAGAAAATGTAGCTTATAAACATTTTACTACACCTTTCTGAGCATTCCATACTGTGATGTCTTCCTCCTTTGCAGCTGAATCTCCTGTGAACATGAGATGACCATTATGCAGTTCAATTAAAATGTCAACAACAATCTTTCACCTGTAGCTTAACTTCTCAGTTGCCCATATGCACTGCTCGACCTTGCCTCCCTTTACACAGAGAACAACATTTTATTACTGCAAGTACATTAGTGTCAAACTTATGATATACCCTGCATCGCTTCAGTGGCCAATAAGATTGTCTCATAAATTTAACTAAGGGCTTTGCAGAGTTCTTGAAACATAAGCCTTTGATCAACAGGAAAGAAAGTTCTTGCAGCTTATTCTGTGTTAATCTGATGCCTTCCACTCATCACACATGCTGCTCCTTGAACAAAATGGTTTATTTTTTGAATTTGTATTTATTTACACATTTATAAGACACAGTCTAGCCTATTGGGGCAACGCACTATCAGCCTTATTCATGAAGCCGAAATCGGCTCGGAAAGGGCCAGATTCTGAGAATCTGGCCCTTTGCGAGTGCGATTTTTGCATTTGGGATTCATCATCCCAAATGCAAAAATCGCTAATTGCGATCTCGCAATTTTGCGAGGAATTACATTTAAGGAATCTCTATTTGAGATTCCTTAAATGCAATTCATCATCCAATTTTGTTTTGCGAATTCGCAATTTCTGGCTGCAATTTACCGCGACGTCAGACCTCGTGGTAAATTGCGAAAACTCAGAAAAATGCTTTTCAATGCATTTTTCTGAGTTGCATGTTACACACACACATGTCCTTTGGACATGTGTGTGTGCAACACCTGTGTAAAATTTCATTTGAGGGGTGCTATAGGGTGTCCTTTGGACACCCCTAGCACCCTTCAAATCGCTATCTTATTTGCGATTAGCAAATTGCTAATCGCAAACAAGGAATACTCCCCATTCATTCCTATGGGCCTTTTGATCCATAGGAATGAATGGCGAGTTATTCCTTATTTGCGATTAGCAATTTGCTAATCGCAAATAAGGATTATGTAGGAATCGCATTTCTTTATCCAATTTCTACATGAATACCGTTTTGCGAGTCCTTAATAGCGATTCGCTATGAATCGCTATTAGGGGCTCGCAAAACGGGAGAATGATGAATCAGGCTGTATATAAATAATGTTAGTGACATGAGCATATCAACAAAAAAGAATCGGTATGGAAAAGTGAAAAATACAATTCCAAATCGAATACAAAATTAAAAAAGAACACGGAAACCATTAAAGCAATACATTAATGGAACATTCTGCGCTTGAAGGCTGAGCTCAAAAGTATCCTTAATGCATAGTAATAGAACAGAATATCTAGTTGAAGAGAATTCACCAAAATGGGGAAGCAGCAGGGAATGTCTATTTTGCGAAAGTGGGAAACCAAAACCTTGAAACGCTTAGAGAGTGAAGTGCTTTTATCAGTGTCTGAGAACCCCTTGGAAACTTCAAGATGTCAGCAAGGTGAATAGTATCACCCAGAGTAACGTCCTTGAGCGCAAGGGTAACTAGTGAATATCAAACCGCACTGGGGTCATATGCCGAGCATACATCGAAAGTGGAACATGCCTCTTATCATTGCTTTGTGCAAGAAGATATCCCTTCCTGCACAAGAGCAATCCTGCCTGCAAAGCAGGCACCCTTGCACCATGATGCAAGGATAGCTGCATTGGTGCTAGGCAGCCAAAAATGTTGCCAGTACTAGGATAGGATAGGAATGCACGTATAATGGTAAATATGGCACATTCCTGCCCTTTCCCTTTTACGCAGGGCAGCAAGGTGGCTTGCTACATTGCACTGCATGAAAGTATGCTAAATCTGCCTCTAGGGGTCATTTTTTTGGAGTTTGTAGTGTATGGGGCCTCCAGAAAAAGTAGCATCAGTCCTGTCTGCCCTGTCTGCCCCATTTACTGTGCATAGGAGCTCCATGCACTCTAAGCAGAGAGGACACGATTCTTTTTTTGCAGCAATCAAAAGTCCAAATAAAACCTACATTTGCTTTCTGTATCTTGTATGTGTAAATAACAGTTCTTTAAAAAATAGTTACATAATTAGAATGACAGAGAAACCAAAATTAGACATAGTTCATAATATTTAAGTTTTTAGGACCAACATGTTGAGTATATTCACATATGTGTACATTAATTCGAAAGGGGAAGTATGAAGGACATGCAGTACTGAAGGCACGATGCAGAATAAAAAGTGAGTGAGTCTTCAGAATTGGAGCAGTAAAAGTGCCATGGCTAAATCATATTCTGTAGAAGAACAACAGGCAGTAATTGTTCTTTAAGAGTTTTAGCATATTATGCCTAGGTTGAGTCCACTGGGATTCAAAGTCAAAGTTTCGCCCCTTGTGTCTCCTAAGGACAAGTGAATCTCCTCAGGCTAACAGCCGAACTTTAAAATACCTGAAATACTATGTTAAGTCCCTCGTCCCTATTGAGACAAATGGGCTAGTAATTAGATATAATTATAAACGCAGGAGTGCTTATATTCATAAGCAATAAGCATGCCAAAACATAACGAAGAAGGGAGGGAATGACCAGTGAAATGAAAGATGTTGAGCCAATGCACACAAGATTAAAGAGAAAGGATATCTTTCCTATTTTCAATTCACAATTTTTTTGTCATATTGAAAAAATAGTGGGCCATATTTATGACCTGGCTTCCGTAGCTCTAGAACCACGGCTTAAAAATATGGAGTAATGCAACGCAGCTCAAATCACTGTGTTGCTTTACTCTTCGTCAGGGAGGATTTACATGGGTGTTGAGAGGGTGTTCCCATACAACTTCTATGGTTTTTGCCGCATTCCCAGATTTACCAAACCTGGGAAACCTGGGAATGCACCAAAAAATATGCCTCCCCAGTAGAGGCATACGGAGGAGAAATATCTTAATTTCTCTTTGATTTCCTCTTTTTATGTGTGCCGCATTCTGCGGCTCACATACAAAGAGTAAAAAAGCCTCTCAGAATTGTTTTTTTGCAGGAAGGTGTCCCAATCCTGCCTACAATACAGACACCCTTGCACCAAGGTACAAGGACGCACGAGTTGGCACTAGGCTGTCAAAACGGCACCAGCGCAAAGGAAGAGGACAGGAATGTGTTGTATGGGATAAATACAGTGCACTCTTGCCCTTTCCATGTGATGCAGGGCAGTGCAGCAAGGTGACTTTTTACTCTCCCCAGCCCCACAATTTTCATAAATATGTCCCATACTTCAGAGCCTAATGCGTCATTAACCTCATCCGTGCGGTGCAGTTTTACCGCCGGTGCTGGGCCCTAATGAAAATGGGTGTGGTCATGACGGAACGGTTCCGTCATGAGCACAGCTCGACCGATGCTCATGACGGAACTGTTCCGTCATGAGCATCGAAGGGGTTAAAATCGCTGTACTCGGAGTAGTCATGGAAAGACATGACTCAGGGTCTTAGAAAAATGAACGAGCTCCCCAGAGTAGGTAATCAGTTTGTGAACTGGGGGAGAGACAATTACATCATAAAGTATAAAATCAGGTATTCGTGGGTAATTGTCTGAGGGAAGAATCCCATATAAGGCTATTGGCACGTCGAAAGGAACTCACCCGCAAGCACCTAAAAGGCAGCTTTGCAATTGTTACCTTTTCATATAAGAAGCGCAAAGCGAAACACAGGCCCACGGTTTCCTCAGCAGTTGGTTGACATTAATACTATGTAATCAAATGAGCAGAAGTATGCAAACTAGTTTTCAATTAAGAAAGTGCAACCATGGGTAAAATCAAACAAAATGGATTTTTTTTTAGCAAAGTGAGTTGAATAACCATGATCTTGATATATAACCTGTCAGTGTGGGTCTCTAAAAGCAGTTTGGAATACAGTGTAAAATATGGAATGCTGACCACAGGAATACGTGTTTCATTAAAACCAATTAGAAAAGGTCAGATAAGCCAAGTTTGGCATGTGGAATAGTGGTAGCATTTGTTTGTGAAATACATTTAGGACAAAATTGACAAAGCATTCACACAATACGTTGCAGCAACCAAAGTCGCTGAGCACGAACGAAAGAGAGAAAAACAGTGCCATATCTACTAACATTTGGTGCAGTTTTTGTTTTCTCTCCCTGCACCGGCTTACTTTAGACTTCTTGTGACAATAGAAAATACCTTTTCACCATATTGCCAGTAGGCATGCCTGATGTCAAGCATGGGTTTGGACAGAAATAGGTGACCTGGGTTCACGCTTTTATAGCTTTACAATGTGCTGTTTAGTATAGCAAACCTTCAAAGTTAGACAAGTTTCGAGAATTTGTTGTTTTCTCTAATGTTACTTCTACCTCAAGGAGGTGTACATATTTTGCAGAGATTCCTGTCTACCAATGTTATTATATAGGTATTGGTGTCAAAAACCGTGGGTGGTTGCATGAGAACGCCCATGTACCACCCATGGTACTCTCCCTTTTTGCCAAACTTGAGTGGTAGCACAATCCCTAAATCAACACTTTCTTCAGTTTGCATCACTTTTGTAAAGTAAACCCGGCAGTAGATAAATGTGATCCTTAGTTTTTGAAGACCTGAACTTCAAATACAAAGAAAAAATGAATCTACATATATAGGCAAAGAGAGTGTTGCTTAAAAGAACATCATCAATAGTTCAGTTCCATTGACCTAGAGGTGGAGAGTGATGTCTGAGCTAGCCACCACCTCTCGTGCGGGGTCCATGAAGATGTTATACCACATGGACACAAAGATATTGTCCCGGGCATTTCACAACATTGGGAGAGAGGATGGTTCAGGAGTCATCCAGATGAATTGTGAATTGGGGTGGGAGGAACTCACAGAATTTGACTCTGCGAAATTCCGTGGGGTTACATAAAAACTCTGCGAAATTCAGCGAACTTACACCAATTTGAGGGAATTGGCACACTGATTTAGCACTGGAAGGGAGTTCTGTGCTGAAAAAGCTGTGTGAACTGCATCACATGGTGTGCCAGAAGACATAGGTGCTCAAGTTAATTTTGAAGCCACCCAAGTAATTTTTTTGCTTGAGTGGCAGTATTCTGACCATGAAAGTTGTGACCGTCTGCATTAGAATATTCTCACCAAATGTCCTCCTTGCACAATCTCACCCACTTACTGTCCTGGAGCCACAAGTGCGAAACAATTCCAGCACGCTGCGATTGGGGGAATTTGGCTGGAGCTCCATGTTACAAGAGTAACTCATTCACCAAAATTATACCAATACTGCAAGAGTAGCAGAATGATTTGCCCCCCCCTACTGTGTAAATTGAGTATGGCAGGTTTAAAATCAGTTCAGGTCCAACCACCCAATAACATGCAGCTAAAATGATTAAATTAAGTGTCTCTTGATCAAACACATAAAAAGACATGGAGCAACAAAGGAGAATAGCGAAACAATCACCCTAATCCTCCAGCACACAATGGGAAGGATCACAGTCTGTGGGGTAACGGTCTCAGTGTTGAATCAAAGATGGAAAGTTGAGATTCTCATTTTCTGTAATTTTCATCTGTTCATGGTTGACCTGTTGAACTGTAGAACTGACTGAAATGGGTTAACTTCTTCTGAGCATCAAATAGAGTCCACCCTGGAGTTTCCAATAATTTGTCACCCAATAGGGTACATTTCAATGCTACCTTATGCTGCCTTATTGTATGGTGTTTTGCTTCTCAATGAGTTTAATATGCATTAGTACACAACACCTTTTCGTTGGTTCTTACACATGTTTTTGCATCATTCCCTCTCCTACCATAGGCTCAGTGAGTTACATCAAATTGCATACTTTCAGGTTGATCCTCTATGGGCCAGATGCACAAATTTTCCATTTGCCAAAAGTGTTCCAAATTGTGTACTGACATTTGTACTAATAAGCCAGTTTGGAAAATACCTCTTCGAAGCAATTCACAATCCAGCCTATTTTATTAATTTAGGAATAGCAGTCTGCATACATCAGAGCACATGTCTGTGATTGCTTTTTAAATATCTATCTATCTATCGATCAACCTATCAATCTATCTATCTATCTATCTATCTATCTATCTATCTATCTATCTATCTATCTATCTATCTATCTATCTATCTATCTATCTATCTATCTATCTATCTATCTCACTATGTCTGACTCATTTTGTGTGCTCGTTGGCAGAAACATACATAAATAACTGTGCTATTTTTACGAATTGCTCCCTTGAGAAAGTATTTCCCACCCTCCACATTGATTTTGTGCTGGAGTTATCAGAGCATGGCCCACAGATTTTAAAGGCTTGTGTGTAATTTCAACTCTCAAATGAATTAAAATGTTGGTTGAAGATTTCCCCAGTGACAGCAGCTACATACCCCATTTTGTGAAGGTATTTTTTTTTAAACAATTTTTATTATTTTACAGAACAAATACAGGGCAAAAATTAATCACAGTGTGCATACGTAGAGAGCGGCGAGCGAAATATTCAGTTACAAATACACATGATAGGAATAGATACACTTATTACAGTTAGGTACATCCCGCACATTGCAAAAGTCCCCCACCTCCACTTCATCTTTACTCAGAGTCACCCTCGCTGTCAGCATTGATGGTTCGCACAGACATCCCCTCTATTCATTCCATGCACCCCAAAGTCTGGCTCATTTTCGTGGACATTTCCAGTTCAGGTATACTGCTCTCTCCTCTAACATTGCAAAGTCGAGATCGGAACACCAATCCTTGACCGCTGGTACCACTGGAGATCCCCAGAATTTGGCTACGTTTCTTTTGGCATACATTATACCTAATGTCATCCATTCCTGTGTGGAGTGAGTTAGATCATTGGGTTCCCAGATGTTTAGTAGGCAACACTGTGGTTCCGGAACTACCGAGTCCTTTACCACTTGTGACATAGTCTTCATAACCTTGGCCCAATACTCGGCTACTTGAGGGCATTCCCAGATGGTGTGGAAGAACGTCCCTTCCTCCCCACACCCATGTAGACAGTATTTGTGCGCAGCTCTCCCAATCGCGCGTAGGGTAACCCTAGTGTAGTACACACGGTGTAGTATTTTCAACTGTACAAGTCTAAGTCTGGACGGTATAGCAACCTCCCGGGGGGATGAAAGCGCAGCCTGCCGAGCAGACTTATCAAACTCTCCCACCTCTTTAGTCCAGGTGTCCTTCAGCTTCAAAGTTGGGTCAGATAGGTTATTGATGACTTTACGATAGACGAACGAGGTCGCCTTTTTGGGCATGTGTTCCGTCAGAAGCCTGTCTTCTAATGGGGTAGATTCAGGTATGTCGTCACCAGGTTGGAAAAGTGACCCCAGGGCGTGATGTACTTGCAGATACCTAAACCGTTCTGTGGGCGCCAAGTCATATTGCGTCATAAGTTGCTCGAATGTTAAGATGGCACCTCGTTTCCAGAGGTCTCCCACCGTGGAAATTCCGATCAAATCCCATGCCCCAAAGCCTTTACTATTGCCTAATTGGCCCAAGCGACGCGACGACCAAAGTGGCGTCATTTGCGTAATAGTGTCTTTACATTTAAGGCGGGCCTGAGCCACATACCATAAATTAACTGTGTGCGCCGTTGGGCCAAGCAAGGCCGAGGCACCTCTTTTATCGTAGAGTGCAGCAAGCACACCACCATTGCCCAGGTCGTACCTAACTGTCTTAAACGCTGGCTCCGTCTGGAAGGCAAGCAGCCACTGGTTTATGATCTTCAACTCGGCCGCCCAATAGTATAATTGAATATCTGGGAGAGCAATTCCACCATCATACCAGCTCCTAACTAATTCATGCCGGGATATGCTTGCCGGTTTATCTCCCCAGAGGAGACCCGAGACTAGTGCGTCAATTGATCTGAAGTATTTTGGGGGGACAGGAAATGGGGTATTTTCGAGGACATAGAGCAGGCGAGGCAATGTCATCATTTTATATAAAGCCGCTTTACCCAGAAGGGTCAGGGGCAAGGTATGCCAGTGTTGTATATCAGTACAAAAACGTTCAAGAAGGTGCGCCAAATTACAGTGGAAAAAGGCATCTTGATTAGATGTCACCCAGATCCCTGAATATTTAAAGTGTTCTTCTGTAATTTTCAACGGACAATCCGCTGGGAGTTGCGGCGGAGGGCCTTTGAGGACGAATAAAACAGACTTGGACCAGTTAATATTATACCCTGAGACCCACCCAAAAATTACGCAAATGTTAAGGAGCACTATGATCGAGCGTCTGGGTAGGGTCAGATATAAAAGGAAATCATCTGTGTACAGTGATATGCGGTCCTCCCATGTCGCGGTCCAACTTAGCCCCTTAAGCATGGGGTCCCACCGGATCCAGGCAGCTAAAGGTTCTAAAATCAAAGCAAAAAGCAAGGGTAATAAAGGGCACCCCTGACGCGTGCCGCGACCCAGTGGAAAATTCCTGGAGATATGGCCGTTAGCCACTACATGCGCCAATGGTTTAGTATAAAGTAATTTCACCCATGCACAAATTTTGGGTCCAAAGCAAAGATGCCGAAGGACCGCAAGTAAATAGGGACATTCCACCATGTCAAATGCCATTCGGGCATCCAGGGATAGAATTACCGCAGGCTCTAGGAGACTTGGTATCTGTGCCATCACCGCGTGGACCCGTCGCAAATTAAGAGCAGTGTTTCTTTTGGGCATAAACCTGGATTGGTCCGGGTGGATCAGTGTTTTAAGATGCGGAGTTAGTCGGTTGGCAATCATTTTTGCCAAGATCTTGGCTTCCGCGTTAAGTAAGGAGATCGGACGGTAAGACGTACATTCGTCCGGGGGTTTGCCAGGTTTCAGTATTGCAATTATGGTAGCTATTCGCTGATCCTGTGGCAGTTCTCCCTTACTCAGACTATCTAGAAACATCGCATGAAGATGTGGGACTGTTAGATCAGACACCCGCTTGTACAGTTCAATAATTCAAATAATCTTTATTTCGATCATAAAAGATCATAAAAGATGTACAAATGATTTTCATCAGTAAAAACATTATAAAATATGCAATACAATTTTAAAAAAGCAGTTCCCCAAAACTCATGGTTGCAATCTGAATGCTAAAAAATGCATTTTGGTTAAAAGGGGGACGAATCTGTGACGAGACTAGTATAGAGGGTAATAGTAGAAAAAGATATTCATGCAGCTATAGTGTCCTTTATTATTATTGCACGCCTTCGCCACATTGCCGTAAGAAATTTAGCCATTACAAACACAGTTGGAGCCGATAAGTCTGTCTTGAGGACTCTGTAGGCCGGAGCATAAGTTCGGAAGCCCAAGTTCCTTAAATAAGGAACCAACCAATAGCTCCTAATTTTGCTATAGGCTCTGCAGAACAGGACCACGTGAAGATCACTTTCCAGTTTATAGTTGCATGCTGGGCACACCCCTGAGTCCGGATTACCTTCCCAGGATTTAGTAAGGGACCTCAGGGGGAGAGAGCCATACCTCCATTGCATGTAGATCTTCCATACGAACACAGGTGTCATACCGTCTAGTACATATTCAGGACTATAAGAATCTTTTGCCTTAATGAATGTATCGGTTAGGGATCCTTCCGGGATAGAATTCAAAGATTTCTGACACTATAGAATAAATTTGAAAGTTCTTTTCTAGAGAGCGTTACGGACACTGCTTCCAGGTTGGACCATAACTCAGGGACTCCAAGGATCATACACATGTCCCTGATGTACTTTATCCACGGGGTTTTGGTGGCATAGGTTGATCTAAGAAGTCCCTGCAGTTCCTTTCTATAATGTACCAGATCCTGACTGCTCCACAAGCGCCTCCAACAGGTCAAGGGTTTAAGGCCCAATTCCTCCGCGATTGGTCGTAGTGCCAAGTCCATTCTTAGGGGAGAAGAGGAGTGCTCGGGGGAAGTGCAGCCAATTGTCTTTTGAAATTATTTTCTGCAACCTGTATAGTCTGTAACGGTATATGTCCCCATAACTCACCCCCATAGATAATGCCCCCCCCCGGGCTTGGACTTTGTAAATATGGATGGCGGGTGTAAGTGGACGAAGAGGAGATTTTTTGGCGATTCTTGTAATGGCACCTGCCCTCTGGACTAGTTTTGTGGTTGCTTTTGTTTTATGTGGCAACCAAGTCAGGTTCTGATTGAGGGTTATGCCAAGGTATTCTATTTCATGAACTCTTTCTAAGGTTATAGATCCTAGGCGGGTATTTGGGCAACTTTTGGGTTTGGGGTTAAGAATCATATATTTAGCCTTGGAGGGGTTTATTTCTAGGCCCTTTTCGTTACAGAACCCCAAAAAGCCATTCAGGACCCTCTGAAGCCCCATTGGTGTTTTGGACAGCATCAGGGTGTCGTCCGCAAACATAATCGCTGGCACCCTGCTGCTGTTCAATTGTGGCGCATCGATGTTAGGGATCCTGCTCAGGTGCTCTATCACCCCGTTCACATATAAGCAAAACAGGGTCGGCGCCAATACGCAGCCCTGCCTTACCCCTCTGCGAACGGGGAATCTGTCTGTCAACCTGTCGCCCTTTCCATATCTAACTCGGGCGAAGTTGTCAGTGTGCAGCCTGATTAAGATGTGGAGGATATCTCCCGGGACACCCAGGTCAGCCAGCACCGATCACAATTTAGCCCGGGGAACTAAATCGAAGGTGGCACAGAGGTCCACAAAGACCGCATACAGTGTCCCACCTTCTAAGAGCACCGTCTTCCAGTATATAATGTTCAGTCTAAGTATTTGGTCGACTGTGGAGACTCCTTTTCTGAATCCCGCCTGAAGAGGGCTCAAGATGTCAAACTCCTCCATCCAACTTAGCAACCTGTTGAGAATTAATCTACGAAATAGTTTCTGGGATACATCAATGAGGCTGATTGGTCGATAGTTGGCTGGGAGCAGGGGCGACCCCTTTTTAAAGATCGGGACCACCTTCGCTCCCAGCCAAGTTTCTGGTATTTTCATTCCCCCCAGCACTGCATTGAATAAGACCATGGGGTAGGGTGCCCAGATTCCAGGTTCATGCTTAAATAAGTCACCCGGCACCCCGTCCAGGCCAGGTGCATTTCCAGAGGAGAGCCCTGCTATCGCCATCCTTATGTCTTTTAGAGTGAAGGGATCAGATGTCTGTCTATCAGGGATAGTGGGCAATGCTGATTCTGTCCCCCCATTCTCTAGAGAGTATAACTGCTGGAAATGTTTTTGCCAGACATTTGCGGCAATGTTAGGTTCAATTGCCGTGGGAAGATCCCCAGATCCGTGGTTAATTATTCTCCAGAATCTACGGGAGTCTCTTGTTGCTAAGGACTCCGATAGATTCTCCCAGTGCTGCACATCCCACTCTATCTTGGCGTTGGCTATAAGTATTTTATAAGCCCTCCTTCTGGAGCAGATCTCTTCCCTCGGACCTCCTGCTTTTATGATAGAAAGGAGGTCGCGTTTTGCAACTCGACATGCACTATTAAACCAAGTACCTTTATTCAGTCCCTGGGTTCTAGGTGGTCTGGTGCAGAAGAGGACAGCTTCAAGCTTCCTGATTAGATGTTCATGTACCTGTGCGAGATCCTCACTACTTTCCTTCGTAGAGTCTAAATTCCATAGGTCGAAAGCCTCCTCTAGGATTGGAATGATTCCAGCGTAGAGGGTGGCTAACTTATCTCTGCTGGAGGCAAGATTTTACCATCTTATCCTCTTCCTGTTGTTATCTAGGAGGTGTCCCTCTCTAGGCTTGTGCACACTTAACGCATTCTCCTCCAAGCAGGGGATGGCATAATCTAGTTCCAAAGCATTGTGATCACTGTCCTGTCTAGGCATTACTCTAAAATCTTCCACCCTTTTCCACTCGTGCAACTGTACCAGGAAGTAATCTAATCTGGATTCCCTCCCGGCTTTATTGAACGTACATTTGCTCGGGATATCAGACCTAGTGCGGCTGTTACACGCTCTCAAACCGTAGGTAAGATTTAGTGTATTTATTTGAACGGCCAGCGGTGTCCATGCTCTAGGGGAGGGGGGCCTCTGTTGGAGGAACCTGCCAACTTGAATCCTCCTCTAGGGAGGGTCCATCAAGTAATCCAGGTAACGGTTCAAAGTGCAAATTAAAGTCCCCCCCCCCTATTAGGTATGGTATACCCTCTGGGATGGTTTCTAGAAGCTGGAACAGTGCCTCAATGGTTTTGGAGGTGGCAGCTATTGGGACTGGCCTAGAGTAGATATTTATTACAAGTAATTTGTAAAGTCCCAGCCATACAAGTAAAACAGCCAGTATGTCTTCGAATCCACAATATATCGTGAAGTTGAGCAGCCTAGGTCGGAAGCCACCCAGATTGCCAAACCTCCAGATGGTCGGCCTCTCCCTCCCCATCTAGCTTGTGTCGAGAATGTCTGAAAACCCCTGAACATGGTCTCCTCCCTCGCCCAGGTCTCTTGAAAGAGACAGACACTTTCTGAATTTATTAGTTCGGCCCATACGTCCGAGTCTATTTTATTAGCCAGGCCTGCCAGATTCCATGAAAGCAGTTTTAATGTTTGAGGGACATGGTGCCCAATCCCCATCGTGATTTGATTAGCCATTTAGCTTATGTGTGCTGGTCGGGATAACCTCTGTGTCTGCCCTTGTCCCATGAATGAACCCTCCAGGTTAATTCCCCTTTCTTCTCTCTGTTGGGAAGGACCTAAATTTTTAGTAGGAGAGTTCTCCTCCCCATAGCTAGAGTTTGGGGGATTATGAGTGCCTTCATCATGCCCTGAAGTTTGCCTGTGTGCCCTTTCTTCAGAGGCCAAATGTCAGTCCACCATTTCAAGGCAGTCGTACCTGTTAAAAATCGGTAGAAGCGGTGGCTGGTAATGTCTAGGGGGCCAAGGTACTTCTCTTTCAAATCCACACATTCCCATTCTTCTTCTATTTACAGTCTCCCATCCTTGGGGGTAATCATAAGTTAGGGGGTAGTCAAGAGGTGTTCGCATTTGGTTATAGGGGATTCTCCTCCCTTCCTGGTTACCCCCCCAATTTCCCTGTGAGTTCTGGTGGTATCCCCGTCTCTGGTCATTGGGTATGTGAATGTTTGCTGGGTAAAAAAAGGAAAGAGGGAGTGGGTGGATGTTGTTTCCCCCGTCCTCTAGAAAGGAACCACAGATATATGAGACTGTTCCTGGTTCTTTGAAGCTCACCAGTATGCAGTCGCCACTGATCGTTTTAGGTCTCTTTCCTACCCACGAGACTCTTCTTGCCATGCGAATGTCGCTGGTCATACCTCTGGGTAGTGGTCTGTGTGTGGATAGCCAATTGATGACTTTGTTTTTTAATGATGCCCCTGTCTCACTTGCACCCGATTTTAGTTCAGGTACCCCAGCTAGAATAACGGTATATGGAGCTACCTCTGGCGGGAGATTAACAGTAACAGTTTTTTGCGATTTTGGCGCTAAGTTATTGAAGTCCTGGGAATTTTGATTGGTAGTTGATGAAGATTTTGGTGGACTTGTATGTTGTAGGTGAGAATGCGTGGTGTCAGTAACTGAAGATGTTTGTTGTGCGCTAGGAGGTTGCTTGTTGGGGACACCTGCAGGGGTCGCTGGCGTAGGTGGTTTGGCTTTTAAGTTCGGTGGTTGGTGCTGGGTGGTTTGGAGTTATTGGTACCGGTTGGTATTGTTGCGGCCTCGTTGCTTTTAACAAGTTTCGGCCGGACAGGATTCTTTTTGTGTTTCGGATCAGTATTAGGGACTATAGGGCAAGGAACGCCAGGTTTCCAACAATCCATGAATTGTAAGGCAGTTTTCTCAATTTTAATTAGTCTCGCTTCCATTTTCATCAGGCGTGCTTCTAAGGGGCTTAAGATTGACTTGAGGAGGTTTCCTATATCTGCTAATGTTATGTCCTCTTCAGCTGACTCGGTATTGTGTACTAGTGCAGGAGGAGGCAGTTCAGTGGTGGTGTTACTAGCTGGTTCCAGGGGAGGACTATTCGTTGTCAGTGGTAGGGATCTATCCTGTGTAGTATTGTCGATGCTGGATATGTTGTGTGTTACCCCTGTCTTGGGTTTTTTTGCCTTCCTTTCCTTGTTGCTCTGTTTCCCTATTTTCCTTTTTTGAATTGCGCCCTCCCTTAGACCCCGTTCTGTGTTTAACAGCCCTGTTAAGTTTGGGGTATTTGTTATAAGTGGAGGATCTTCCCTCGGTGGGATAGGGCTTTGAGCGGTTAAATCAGTATCTTCTCCCGTGTTTGATAGGTTTGGCGGTTGCGTGATTTGTGTCAATGGCAATGAGAGAAGACTCATATCTTCAAGGTCGCTTAAGGTTCCCTCTGAGAGATCTAAGCTGATAGGTGGCTGAACCCCTCCACAAGCTCCAAGCTGCGAGCTGTCTGTATTCCGCCTGTCCTCGGGGGTTTTTGCCATCGCTATGATACCCATCGACGATCTCCGGACCCACTCTATTTCTTGCGAAATGCGTCTTTCAAGGAGAGTGATATCATTGATCAACAGAGATCCCGCCTTTAAAAAATAGTTGTCGATTTTACCTTGGGTCGGAGCAGTTGTCGTGGGTCCAGTGACAGCCAAATTAGATTTACTCCTCGTCTCCATTTTGCTCATAGTGAGCAATATGTCTTGAAGATGCAGGGAGATGCCAGATGATCGAATGAGGGGGAGAGGCGGAAAGAGGGACAGTCAGGGTTTGAGGGGGGCCCCGTCCGGTCTCTTACGGCCTCAAACGGCCCGCTCTTGGCCCGGTCTTCGCCCGTGCTTCACCCGCGCGCGTCCCGCGTTCGAGCTGGTGGGCGGGGTCAAGTAGGAGGAGGAATGGGCGGGAAGAGGCAGCAGGTGTGCGTGATGGTCCGGCGCAGTCACCTGTGGGCCTCGCAGTCCCGCTCCCGCTGGAGTAGTCCTCTGGATATGCTAGGGGTTAGGCAAAACCCGGAATGGAGCACGCCGGCTCCCGCTGTCTCACACAGTTCCACTGGAGCAGTCCGTGTGATTGTGCCAATTAGCAAGTCCCGCGTTGGCAAAGAACCGACTTCGAGCGGCACAGTTCAATAGGGATCCCGTCAGGTCCCATAGCCTTACCTGACTGCTGGGAATGAACTGCAGTGAGGACCTCGTCTTTTGTAAAGTCGGATTCCAGAAGTAAGGCCTCTTCCTCTGATAGGGACTGCATTTTTATGTCTTTAATGTAGGTTTGTGCCTCCTCTGTTGTCTGTTGTGAGTTGGATATATAGACTTGTTCATAATAGTCAGTTAGGGTGTCAATAATGTTTCCAGGGGTGGTGACTATTCCTTCCGTCGGGGTATGTAGTTGTGTAATTGTCCTCTGCGCCCTCTCTTTCTTATCCAACCTGGCCAGAAGCTTGCCCGCCTTATCTCCTACTTCATAAATAGTGTTTCGTGTGTTTTGGAGCCGCAGTTGGACTTGTTCCCTTTGGTCTTCAGTGAGCTCACATTGTTTGAGGTGTAACTTCTGGGCTGTCTCTACAGTGGGGTCAGTCTCATGCTGCATCTGTAGCACGGCCAGTTCGGCCTCAATCCCATCTATGTCACCTCTCGCTGCCCTCCTGTGACCCATTATCGAGGCAATAGCTTGCCTTCTTAGCACCCCCTAACCCATTTTCCCCATTAATTGCGTATGTCCTTGATGTCACGCCCTTTAATAGATCAAAGATATGCATCATTCCTGCTCATTCAGGCCACTCGACTCTGTCGCGGCCGTCGGCGCGGTCATTTCTGGGCCGCTACCATTCCTCCGTTCTGTTCTCCCTCGATGATTGCCGTTCCGGCCTCTGACAGTAGTCCAGCCCTTCATCCAGTCCCAGGCTGCGTCCGGTGAGTCAAAAAACCATGGTTTACCGTCCCATTTCACTCTCAATTTTGCCGGGAAAAGCATTTCGTACTTAATGTCTCTACTGCGCAGTTCCTGCTTAACTGCCTGGAAACTCCTCCTCTGTGCTTGGACCCTGGCTGTAAAGTCAGGGAAGAAAGATACCTCCTAGTTGTCAATTTTTAGCGGGGGCCGGATCTGGGGGATTGTAAGATACTATCCCTGTCCCGATAGTTGAAAACTCTGGCGAACAATGGTCGCGGTGGAGCTCCAGGCTTGGGTCTTCCGCCTGGCACCCTATGGGCCCGCTCGATAGAGAAATAATTAGAAAGCTCCTTGGGTTTTAAGTGTTTTGTAATTAAGACCTCCACATAAAGGTCTGCAGCTGGCCCCTCTGTTTTTTCCGGAACGCCAAGGATTCGGATATTATTTCGGCAGGCCCTCCCTTCATAATCATCCAGCTGCTGCGCCATCCTAACCTGCCTTTTCTCCATTTCTGACATTTGACGTTGAAGCTCCGAGGTGTGATCCAGTAGGGCTGTCATCGCTATTTTGAGCTCCTTCACTTTCTCGTTCATTTGCTTGAAGTCAGCTCTGAACAATGAAACCTCTACCGTGACTGAGTCCATGGATGTGCGCATTCCTCCTATGGCCGCCAAAACATCATGTAGTGTTGGTTCTGGATTTGATGGCGTGTCGCCTCCGAGCCACCCTTATCTGATCTCGGTGAGTCGCTTTTGTCTCCACCTTTGGTCCACGCAAATTTGGACAGTTGTTTTTGAGCATTACTCCTTGAACCCCTGCCACCTGTCGCCATTCTCCGGGTCGTCGTGGGAAGCTCACTGAGGGTGTGAATTAAATCGGTAGTATCAAATCTCTTTCATCTGCCATCAAGTCACAATCTGCGTGCGGCCCAGGTTTCTGTTCCTCCACAGCGCCGGGAAAAACTGCTGCTGGTTCTGTGGATTAGTCCTATTTCTAAAGATGCAACGCTATGGGGCAAAATAATGCCTGTCCAATGTAATTATCATCCTAGAATTCCATCCACACAGTGTACCAATCTGTACAGGTATCATGATCCGAACCTCAGTCCTCAGCCAGTCCTCCCGGGCCACCGCCTCATGTAAGGGTCAGTAAGTCAGGTGAGTTCGCCTATGTTAGATAGCAGGGGCAGAGAAATAGGGCCGGCAACACCCCAGTCACGTATAGTATAGTTATACAGAGGGGAGTGGAGGGGTAGACATGTCCTCTGAAAGCCCACAGAATTCGTCCACTGGCCACAGGAACACACAGTTCAAGTAGATGAGGGCCCCCGGCATCCAATGTCGGGCGCGCGAGTTATAGTTAGCTGAAAAAACTATAACGGGGGAATTTCAATGGTTTTATATCAGTGAAATGTGCAGCTAACTATAACATGTGTCAAACCTATGGTTTTTTCAGTGAATTTCATAGGTTTTGTAAATGCTACTTCCTAACTATATATATATATATATATATATATTACCTACTGGCGGTCGCCAGTAGGTATGTATAGTTAGGATTTTTTCTCTATGGGATTTCTGAAAATTCTATGTCTAATAACTTTGGCGTTTGTGGACGGAATTGGCTGAAATTTTCAGGAAAATGGCACATTTTGTTTCTGAGCAGCCCCTGAAAATTTGGGGGGGGGGGGGTCGTCAAGGGGGGGCCGAGAAAAAAGGGGGTCCCAAAACGCGTTTTTCCCATGTTAATTTCCATAGGGCGGTTGGACTCACTTTTAGCCCGAACGGCTGAATGGATTTTCACGAAACTTGGCAAAATTGTAGGGACTGTTAGCCCGATGTGCCTTTGCTAGGTCTCAATATATGTGCTTCAGTGGATTTTGAGAAATTAACGTTTAAATCAAGATATATATCTGTAACAGCGCTCCGGGTAGCGATCCGGTTAGCAAACTTTTCACGTATCGGAGCTTTGCGATGCGAAGCTGATTGGCCCTCCGGTGTCTGTCAACATTCTAAACTGTCCGGAGCGGCCGCCATCTTGTCTCTCGGTAGGATCGAGAGACAAGAGGAGGCCAAAACAAAGGGGGAAATTACCATAAGGGGGCATAGTAGATCCTCGTTGACCTCCTAGGTTTTATGTGGAGGTTTTAAAAGGGCCTAGGAGGGTCCAAAAAAAAAAAAATATATATTTTTTTTGCGTGGTAAGCGCCAAGTTCGCGAACCGGAAAGCGTTCTGGGCAGCGTACTTTAAGGATAAAAGAATGATAGACTTTTCTAATATTGTATGTTAATTATTTGTTGTTTTTGTTCGTTTTATTTTATTTATTTATTCATTTTGATTTAAAAAAAATGTATTTATTATTTTCATAGTTCATTAAAACTTCCAGCATTATATCATCTGGTATCTCGTCAAACATGGATGTTTCTGTCTCTTGTAAGGTTTGAATAAATTGTTCGTCAAAAGATTGATCCATAAAATCTTCATCCACATTTCCTTCAGTTAAAATGTCTTCGGATGTAATCTCGAAGGAAACATTAGTTTTTTCTTGCTCCCCTTCCATTTTTTTGCTGTAAATTGCATAAAAAAATAATTATATTAGAAGAGTTAGGGCACTGTTGGGTTTAAGTTCAGACATGTAGTTCTGTTTTTTTAACGGTGAAGTTAAAGTAAGTAAATTCATAATTATAGCAGAGAAGTGTAAGTCAATCAATAAATGTAACAGAGGAGGTTATCTGTATCTATAACTATAGCAGGGGGACAGTAAATAATTATCAATAAACGTTTTTACAAATTAATTTAAAGTGCCACTTAGAAATTATCAAATAACTTTACAGGGAGGTGAAAAGGCTCTTGAAATGTAGTTCAGGAAGTAGCAGTGAAAATGGCTGTGTTTCCTTCTCCTCCTTTATATATATTCAGGTATATAACCAATCAAATGTCAGGTAATAAAAATTGTAAATGAAAGTAAAGTTTTCATTGGTTGTCAATTCCAATATTTTAGATGTGTTTTGTGAAGTAATTTACCTCAGGGTATTTAGATAGGTCTACAGGCTAAATGGCTAAATGAAATTTCAATCAAATTTGTGAGAATGAAAGGGATTGTTATGTAGTATGAGCTAATCTATATTTGGTGAGAGTGTCTCTAGTCGTTTTTCTGCTAATTACTTTCCCACCTTTTTTTAGGACCGCTTTCTGGAAAGCGGCCCGGTTAGCGAACCTTAAGCGTCACGGGAGTCCACCATTTTGTGTTTCGGTCGCATTAAGATACAAGATGGAGGGCAAATAATGTTCAGAATGTGTAGAAGGGGGCACGGTAGACTTATCTTGACCCCCTAGGTTTTCTGAGGGTGGCTGAGGAGGCTTATATGTGCGGAAAAAAAACATTTTTTTAAAAAATTCCGCGAGGTTAGCTTTCGGTTAGCGAACCGGGGAGCGTATTTTGTGGAAAATTAGTGAAAAAAGTTAGAAAAAAATAATAATTGTGAGTGATTAGATGAAGGGTAGCTCTGAGAAGAGCTTTTGGGTTTATGGTACATTTAGGTACTTATAAGTAGGTACAAATGCACATTCTTAAATTCAGAATGAAAATTCTGTTGCCCTCATCTGAGAAGTGAACTCCATCTCCTCTGTAGATATCTTGCATGTAGTAACGCAAGTTATTGTTGTACAGGGAGCCCATTCCATGGTCTCTCATGAAAGCTGAAACAGATTTGTTTACATGCTTCCTCGACTTCTCAATTTGTGGACAAAATTGGTTGGACCACCTCCATTTCTGTCTTTGGCATATATTGGAATATACCAAGGCAGTTTGAGGAAAAAGTGCCATTAATTGCTCAAAGGTGTCCTTTAAAAGCATTTCCAGACCTACCCCTGTCAAAGTGCCCAAATCATTACCTCCACAGTGCACTATTAACAGGTCAGGTTTTGGCAAATGCATAAAGGTTTTCACCAATGGTATCAATTGGTGACATTTTAATCCTCTTTGGCCCAACCACTTAATTTCCACATCTTGTAAATTGAGGTTGGGTAAATTTCTGCTCTCAGCATACCTTTGAGCCCAGTGGATGTAACTATGTCCAACAATCCAGACGTTAAACATGGTGGGAGAAGGTTGTGCTGCAGTCAGATGAAGTGTGGTAATGAAAGGGCAGTTGAAACAGTAGGAGTTTGTAAAGAAAAAAAACTGTGGAGTTCCAATGCTAATGATTCATTAGCAGTGATTGGTGCATTTCCATTTCTGAAAACAGAAAGTTAGGGTGCATGGATGTGTTCTTTGAAAGATGTAATTTGAATGGTCAAGGAAGAAACTTTTAATGAAAGATTGCACTGGATACGCAGGTGCACTGAGAGTTCAGAGTTCAATTGAAACATTGTTGTGTGAATTTGCAAACATGAGAGGTCTTCCAGGAGGTCGTTGCTATGGAAAAAAGGCAGAGAGGGCAGAGGGGGGAAGGGTTTTGATTTGAAAAAAGTGAGGGAAGAGTTATGATTGGCTAATATGAGAGATATGTGAAATGAATATCTGTATTTCTGTGCTTTCAATAGCTGCAGACTCTGGAGTGCATCCTTTTTCTTCTGCTGAAGACAATTTGGTGTATTTCTGAGACTGTTTTCAAAACTCAAAAAGTATTTGCTAAGGTGAGAAAAGATTTATTTATTTTAGATAGAGAATAGTATGAATTAAGGAGAAAATGATGAAGAAAGCTGTGTTTTTAAACTGTGGCTTTGTCTGTAGTGATATAGAAATAGATTTTGTTACTTTGAGAAATTGTAATTGCATATTCGGTGTAGCATTCTGGAATGCAGTTATACAAGTTATTGTTGTATATGAAGCCCATTCCATGGTCTCTTATGTAAGCTGAAACAGATATGTTGTTTATAAAAATAATTTTTGAAATCAATTACATTTCTGCATATGTACTGCTAGAGCTTCATAGGTTGTTTTGGGTCATATTTATAAGGCATTTGAGTGTCTTTGATGTTATTTTTCCTTTTTAAATGGAAAGCATTCCTCATGGGGCAAGTGTCTTGTAAATACGCTCCCACCTGCGCTTGGCAAATTTAGATTTTGATTATGGGAGTTACATAGCCATGTTAATAATGTCGAAAAAATGGTGCTAGGGCATTCCAGAAAACGCTTTCATGTGTCTCAAGGATATTTTCAGTCATTTCCTCTTGAATGCAGGTATACAATTGATTTATATGTTGTGTTTAAAAACGATTCTTTTCTATAATGTTATTTTTTCCTTTTTAAATGGTAAGCGTTCCTCATGGGGCCATGAGCAGTTCATAGCCATGTTATCCAATGGGAGGTGGATAACATGGCTAAAAGCATATGCTGGATAATGCATGAATATCGCTGACTTTTCAGCAATATTGATGCATTGCGGCCGCTTCTTATCGCATTTGCGAGCAGTTCTTAGCCATGTTATCCAATGAGAGGTGGATAACATGGCTAAGAGCATTTGCTGGATAATGCATGAATATTGCTGACTTTTCAGCGATATTCATGCATTGCGGCCGTTTTTTATCGCATTTGCGATAAACCTTGCTAATAGCAAGGTTTATCTGCGATAAAAATCGCCGATGTGCGGCGATAATTTTTGTTTCTAAAGAAGTTATCGCTAGTGGTTGGAAATATACCCCCGCGTTTTTGGGTGCAGGAATCGGGAGGCGGGAGAGTAGCACTGAAATCAGTAGTCTGACGCCTGAATCGGGAGGGTTGGTATGTGTGGATTCTCTACAGCTGGGGCTAGGTGATAGCCTGGGACCGGCCTGGCATCTAAAATGGCTACCGTGCACGACGAAATTGTGGCATTGTAAAAAAGACAAGATGGCGCAGACAATGTTTATCAATAAGGATTCATTTATAACGAAATATTTTATCGCACTGACAAATTGGTTGTCAACACTTCCTGATTTCCTTCGAATCGAACGTTAACAGACGTGACGCAGCAAAGAAAAAAAAAAAGCTCACGCACAGCCGCTGGAACACATGTATCAACATATATGAGCCTTCTCAGCCACCCTCAGAAAATATAAGGGATTAGGATACGTCTCCCGCACCCCCTTATACTTAGTAATTTAATTAAAACGAAGCACAAAATGGTGTCCCGCACCCCCTTATACCTATTCCCGTTTCGTCAGCAGTTTGCGGCCCAGTTCGGTGTTCGGAAAGCGCTTCTACCGTGAAAAATATATTTTTTTTATTTTCCCCACGGGACCCTTTAAAAACCCCAACAACATTCCTAGGGGGTCAAGAGGGGTATACCTTGCCCCCTTTCATTAAATTCCCCCTTCGTTTTTCACCTCTTCTTCTCTCTCGATCCTACCGAGAGATAAGATGGCGGCCGCTCCGGTCTGTTTAGAATGTTGACAGACACCGGGGAGGCAATCAGCTTTGCATCGCAAAGTTCCGTTTCGCAGGTGGGAGCGTATTTATAAGAAACTTGCACCATGAAGAACGCTTTCCATTTAAAAAGGAAAAATAACATTATAGACACTCATATGCCTTATAAATATGACCCAAAGCAACCTATAAAGCTCTAGCAGTACATATCCAGAAATGTAATTGATTTCAAAAAATCGTTTTTAAACACAGCACATAAATCAATTGTATACCTGCATTCAAGAGGAAATGACTGAAAATGTCCTTGTGATGCAGTGCTGGTGCAAAAGATTTTCTATGTTAAATAATAAGTAGGGCGTTAAGTTTTTGATGACTGTTATTCATTTACTGTTTGGTAATAGTGGTTAATAACATTTTTTATTATATTTTTCCACAGATTCAACTGCAGATCTTTTTTAAATTTGAAAAATGCCTACGAAAAATAGAATTAGAAAGGCTAGAAAACGTCAAAGACAGCAGGATGATGTTTTATTGCAGCAGTCCTCTTCCCCAAATACTTATCAAAACACCAAGAAAGCTCCGGGTAAGAGCACAAAATCATTCTTAAAAAATATTTTTAGTAAAAAAAGTATTTTTCGCCAAAATGTTTCAGTTCAGAAAAAGAAGAGTAATTTAAATGGAAAGGAAAGACCCATCGAAAATGTTATTGGTAGAGGAAGAGATAACTCTGTGCATGATAGTAGAAGGAAACAACAGTTTAGGGACATTCGAAAACGAATGTTCCGTAACAGGATAATAGTTAATTTATTAAGAAATATTAAAAAAGGCCAACAGAAAGCGGTATTTTATAAGAAGAAGAAAAATGTAGAGAAAATTATTGATCATGCTTTTGAAATTAAGCGAAAGTTGTTTATTTTGGTAATCAATAGAATTAGGAAACTAAGCAAGGTAATTTCTGATTTCAAAACAAACAGTAGATGGAAGAGAGTAGTAAATCGTAGTAACTTTTGTGAAGTTTTTTCCGGAGAATGGATGCATAGTTCAAGTTCTGAGGCATTTTTTAATGAGGAGAGTTATTTTCAGGATAATGATTTGATTTTTGCAGTTGACACCAGTGGTCGAGCTTATGAAGTGAAGGATGGTTGTCCAGTTGAAAAAGAAAAACTTGTGACAACAGAGACAGAAGAGGTGCTAAGTGATGAGGTTTTAGGAAGACGTCCTAAGGGTCCTGTGTACATTTGGAAGTGTAGTTCTATTTGCAGTGTGCGACAGGTTTCCATCAATTTGCTTTGTGATTTTATACGGACATTTAATAAGAAAAGTTTGAAGCAGAAAATGAAGTTGTTGCAAGATTTAGATCCTTGCAGAGTGAGACAAATGACAGGTTTGCGTGGTCATTCACTGGCTTGTCTTTCCAGGAGAGTATGCCAGAGTGTTTTTCATCATTTCAGGATGCTAGCAGTGCATCATAATAAAGTGAGAAAATTAGTGAGAATGTTGTATTATGCTAAGAGTCCAGCAATTATGCTTAAACAATTATGTGCTGCTCTTTTGCATGGTTCTGAAATAGATGTGAAGAATATTTGTGAAGAAATTGAGTTTTGTTACTTTAGTAGTAAAGATGAGAATGTTCAAATTGACCCTGAAGTAGAGGGTAATGTTGAAGATAATGTACAGGTTTCCAGTACAGATAATTTTCAGAAGGAAATTGCCACTTTTCAGATGAAATCAAGTGAGAGGCCTAATTTCACTTGTGTATGTTGTCGACGCACTTATTATAAGAATCAGACTAAGGTAGTGGATTTATATACAAAAAGTGAAAGGGAAAATAATAGTGAATGGAAGGATTTTGCCACATACTTGATGGTAGAAAATTATTTTGATTTAGGATCGGATCAACGTGTGTGTACTTATTGTTGTAATAAATTAAACCAAAACCAGATGCCTGCTAGGGCAGTTCATAATAATCTGGAATTGGTTGAGATTCCTTCTGAATTGAAGGATTTAAATACTTATGAATGTATTTTGATTCAAAGTATCCATCCCTTTCAGGCTATTGTAAGAATGGAGCCAAAGACAGGGAAGTTGCCTCCAGCAGATTTACAGAGAGGATTAAAGGGAAGAGTTGTTTATTTGCCTCTAGATTTGAACAAAAACATTAACACAATTGGAATAGAAAAAGTGGAAGAGGAACCTCTGGTTATCTTAGTTAATGGGGTTCCGACAAAGAATAAGAAAATATGGCAAGATTTAGTGGATGTTAGGAAAGTCAAAAAGGCAACAGTGTATTTGAAGACAAATAATAAGTACTATAAGAATGTATATGTTGCAGAAGAGGAAGTAAGTGATGAAGAGGATAGCGATTTGTGTGCTGGCCAAATTGAGAAAGTAGAAGCCTCTAAAAGTGAAGAAATATATGAACATTATAGTGTTCATCCTTTGCATTCCAAGGAAGTCATGGGGAATGCTATTGAGTTGTTTCAAATGAAACAAGCTAAAGGGAGTCCCATTAGTGTTTGGGAGGAAAGTTTGGAAGCTCGGTGTTTCCCACAGCTATTTCCCACAGGTCGAGGAGGAAGATATGATGAGCGACCTCATCTAATTCCTGCGTCTGAATACCGGACTTTACGATTGTATGCAGACGATCCTAGGTTTCGTCAATGCATTCCCTATTTGTTTCATCTCCTGTTTGAAAGCGATCTGTCTGGACTGTCATATGCAGTGAACCACATCTTAAAAAGTGGTATACAGATGCGAAATATCTCGGCAAGGGACTTTATGCATAAAGTCAATGTCCAAGACAGTATTTTGAATTCTCACTTAATTAATCTCATGGCGTGTCAGCGTGGTACTAATGAGTACTGGTACCGTCGTCATGGTGATTTAAAATGTATGCTGAGGAACTTAGGAACTCCGACATGGTTCCTCACTCTGAGCTGTGCCGAGTATGGCTGGGAAGACTTACTTGAATTTCTACGAGAGGCAAATGGAAATATTGAAAACATTGAATTCAAGACACCTGGAGAACTGTGTTCTTTGGATCCTGTGAATGTATGCAGGTACTTCAATCATAGATTTGAAGCTATGATGTCTTTCATCACAAATAAGAAGAATCCACCTCTTGGAGAGGTGTTGGATTTCTTCTGGAGAAAGGAGTACCAAGCAAGAGGTGCTCCTCATATACATATGTTGTTGTGGATCAAGGATGCACCTAAATTTGGAACAGATCCGGATGACTTAGTGATGAATTTCATAGAACAGTATTCTACGTGTGCTGTTCCAAACGCAACGGAGAAGAAAAGCCTAAGAGAACAAGTTCTACGTTTCCAAAGCCATCGTTGTGGAAAGTACTGTCGTCGTAAATTCAGAAACAAGGACAAGTTCTACACCAAATGTCGTTTCAACTTTCCACGACCGGTGATTTCTAAAGGAAAAGTGAACAGTTTGATGTCTTCACTGCGACATAATGTGACGAGGAAATCACCCAAAAATACATACAATTTGAAAAGGAACGAAGAGTCCAAGTACATCAACGACTACAACCCAGTGATTTTGTCCATGTGGAATGCTAACATGGATATACAGTTTGTGGGTGACAACTGTATGGCTGTGGCTCGGTATGTGACATCTTACATCACCAAAAAAGAAAAGACAGAACTGAAGGATATGTGGGAGGACATTTCCCATGAAAAGAGCCTCAGCAAGAAGTTGTACAGTTTTAGTCTGAAGATGTTGTCGCATCGAGAAATCGGAGCTTACGAATGTTCAGATCGATTGTCTTCAGCAAGTCTCTATGCCAAATCCAGGAGTATTGTTTGGGCGAGTCTTGGTCTTGCTGCAACGCGAAATCGGGTTCTAAAACCTGTCCGGGAAATTGAATATTTGGCAGAAAAGGAACCAAACAGTACCGACATTTTGAAGACCAACATGTTGGATACATATTATCCAAATCGAAGCAGTCACCTTGAGAATGTTTGTCTATATGAGGTTCTCCAAAATTATATATTCAAGAGGAACATCAAAGAAGATATTGAGAAAGGAGTGTATGCTGTAATTGGAAGTGAGGGATGCCTGGTCAAGCAAAGAAAATGCCAATTAGTAAACCATCGAAAATTGAGTGGCGAATCTTCAGAAAAAAAGAAGTTTTTCTATTTAGCACTTTTGCAACTTTTCAAGCCTTGGCGTGCAGAAGAGGAACTGCTTGGAGATTTCCTCTGTTACGAAGACTCTTTTACTGCTGCTAAGGATAGCATAGAATGTCCTGCTTTTCCCAAATATCAAGAAATGCTAACTTTGGAAATTGAGCAGGAAGCAACGATTGCAGCAGAGATTGCCAGAGACAGTTCTCAGGACAGTCAGAGTTCTGTTTCATTGAGTCAAGATCCACTTGGAGGACCTATTATCGAAAATGAAGCTGCCACTTCTATGAATGAAGTGGAAAGAGCCATGGCACATGCTCAGGAGGATTCAGTTAACTTAGAAGACTTGGAAAAACAACTCAACGTTGAGCAGAGGAAAATATATGATGAAGTTACCAAGCAAATTGAGCATGGATTAAGTCATGAGAAGAAAGAGTGCTCATGTACATCGTTGAAGCCTGTCCTACTGTATGTGAGTGGAGAAGCGGGAACTGGAAAAAGTTTCCTCATTAAAGCAATTTCATGCTATCTGCAGGAAAGGACTGAGTCATCGCTGTCTTGTGTTGTCACGGCTCCTACTGGACTTGCAGCACATAACATTAAAGGTATTACTTTGCATCGTCTACTGATGCTGCCGGTGGAGCATGACAACAAATTACAATATCACAAGTTATCTGGGGATGCTTGCTGTGAAGTTTCAAGAGTCTTGAGGAAAATGAAACTACTTATCATTGACGAAGTAAGCATGGTTTCCAATGTCATGCTTGCCTTTGTGCATTTGAGAATGCAAGAAGTACTTAAAACTGAATATGATGTGTTATTTGGTGGCAAACACATCATTGTTTTCGGAGATCTTCTGCAGCTGACACCAGTAAAAGGAGAACCTGTGTTCAAAATACTCACGCATGAAGATACCAGGAAGTGCCTAGGGAGCATTGGCAACGTCAATATATGGTTAAACTTCAATTATGCTGAACTGCATGAAAATATGCGTCAGGCAAAAGATGAAGATTACAAGAATATTCTACAAGATATTAGAATTGGAAAAGTGACCGAGCATGGAAAAGAAGCTTTGAATGCACGATTACTTTCAAATTTATATCCCGAACAAGAGATTGTGGCTGAGAATATTTTTCAGAAAATTACTGAGAAGAAATCCGGAATATGTTTGATGCCAACTCTTGCAGAATGTGCCATCTTCAACAACAAAATGTTGAATTTAGAAAAGCAAGAGATTGTGAAACTTGAAGCTATTGACAAAATAGAGCACATGGGATCAACAATTATTTTGTCAGAAAATTTGAAATCAAAATTGGATTCATTAAAGAAGACTATATCTAAAACAGCGGGTTTTGAAAAGACTTTGAATGTGTGTTTAAATTGCCGAATCATTTTGAGAAGAAATTTACATGTTGAAAGAGGTCTGGTAAATGGATCAATGGGTAATGTTGTTGATTTTGAGAAGTACAGAAATAGAGATGGAATAGAATTTTTAAAAATTAAATTTGATGGCATTGAGGAAGTACAGCTAATTGGTCGTTGTTCTGCTAGGTTTTTGCTTGTTAAAGACTTATATGTTCGCCGTAAACAGTTTCCTGTTTGCTTGGCATATGCGGTAACAATTCATAAATCGCAAGGTTTAAGTGTAGACAGTGCATTGGTGAATATTGGCTGTTCTGTGTTCAAGGAGGGTATGGCATATGTGGCATTGTCACGAGTTAGAACTTTATCAGGATTGTACTTGATTGACTGTGATGTCACAAACATTTGTGCGGATCTAGATTGTGTTAAGGAATACAATAGGTTAAGAAGAGAGTATGCGCCACATTTGCCTCAATATCCTTTGTTTGAGAAACGTGTGGTAGGACGCAAACGTAGAAATATCTGTAATAGTAGGGAGGTTGTTGCAAAAAGACTAAAAGTCAATGAACCGAAAATTGTTAGCAGAAACAAAGTGGATTCTGTTGAAGATGTTGTCGGTTTTCAATTTGAAAACAGTTCTGGTGTCAACTGCTATGCAAATGTAGTGGTTAATGTTCTCTTTTCACTAGAGAGTTTAAAAGAACAGATTCTGTTGAATTCAGAACAAATTTTATGCTGTTTATTGAATTCTGTTTTCGAGAAATGTAGCACTGATCGAACAAAAGTAGAAAGTGTGTCTGAAGTTCGTTATCTGTTAGATGAATGTTCAGGGCAAACAGACTTCTCTGAAAATAATCAGCAAGATTGTCAGGAGTTTTTAATGTATATGCTTGATGTATTGCAAGATGAGGGTGTAGATGTAGATCACCTGTTTGGGCTTTCTTATCAATGGCAGCATGACTGCGAGAATTGTAGGGTATCAACTACTACTAGTGTAGACTCAGAAAGATTTATATATTTAACTTTGCCAGACAGTAAATCAGTCTCCTTTAATAAGCTAGTAAATGCAGCGGATCACAACATGGAGTGTAGCCAATGTAAATCTGAAATGATGTCAACATTATTTATACGTAGATATGGACAGTATGTCATTTTAATGATTCAACGATGTAGGCCTGATGGATCAAAATTGTCAACTTTAATAAAAAATTTTGTGGCTTCTCAGCTTTCAATATCAGGAAGGACTTTTGTAACTGTAGCAATTATCTATCACGATGGTCCTTCAACAACATCAGGACATTATACAGCTTATTTAAAGTCTCGAAACGGCTGGTCTTTCTGCAATGATTCCGTTGTAACTTTCAAAAAAAAATTGCCGTTTGACCTTAAAAATTCTTACCTGGGGTTTTTAAAACCAAAATTTTAATGAAAGAATCTCGGGATTTCCTGTGAAGAATTGCAAAAGGTTCATGAAGTAGAGGGAATGTAAGTCTGCAATGCTGTCTAGATTATTGGTCCAAAACTTTTAATTATAATGTCAATTTAAAATCCAACTATATAAACCTGATGCAAGTAAGTCTGCTTCATAGTAAGCAGTATCAGTGTCATAGGAAAAGGAGAACATGAGTGACAAAGAAGGGTAAGATATTAGTAGTCCAGGATTGTGAAAATAATCTTAAATGTATTCTTTTTGAAAGTTGCGAAAATAGAAAATGTCGGGATTTGATTGGAAGAATTACAAGAGTAGCGAATCGCGGCAACATGATTTGGCCTAGTGGAAACATGTGATAGAATGAGAGAAGTCTTTTCTTCTATGTAACATATTTTTCGTATCGATGGAGGTTTTCTTTCAGAAAGTGGCGGGCTGAAAATATTTATAGCACAATAGAGTGAATGCTGTTCATAGGAGATCCTTCGACGTCATTGAAAGTAAGTTAATTTTAAGGAGTTTTGAAATCAGATTTCTTAGGTTGTATGGGTTTTTTAAACACAGTCATTTTGATTGTGTTTTTTTGTCCCCGCTGTTACATGATGAATACGTTCAAGTCACTGATTTAAGTGAAATTTGATACATTCTGAGAACAGCAAAAATAAACCATATAACATGTATAATTAATGTTCTTCTGTTTGTACTTATGATATACATTTAGAAATGTGAGGTAGATATGGAGAAACTGAGTCTTCTGTAAGTGTCAATTTTAATGCTTACAGTGCTGTATTTCCGGGTACTGTTTTTTTAAAAAAAAGGAATAGGCCTCACCTCAAAGAAAGCTCTTCAAAGCACACATCTTATTTGCATCCTGAAACTATCATTTAAAATATTAGAGACAATTTTATGATGGCTTTACATCTTTTTTGCGCTGCTATTGCATCACTATTGTGAGACATCAGCAGTGCAAAAGAAGCACCATGTTCCAAAATAGGCCTCAGTTCATCAGCATGAAGATACTGTTTATTTAAAATATATATTTTTAGGATTGTGTAGGGGACGTAGAGAAGCAGAGGCTTCTGTAAATGTCAAAATTGTTGAAAAAGTGTTTCTTCTTGAACCTTTTCCCTTTTCTTTTGTAATTTTTAAATACATGTAGTAATATTTTTGGAAATGTTTGTTTTCTCTTTTACAGATTGAAAGTATGAAAAAATATTTAAAAAAGGTAACAAGAACTATAAGGTAAATGTTTTCTACTCTTTTTACCCGCAATGCACTGCTGATGATGTCACTGACCATGTCATGAATGATGTAATAAGAGGACATGATTTACTTCATTGGTAGGCCTTCACATGCTTTATCTGCTCTGTATTCTTCAACAAGTGTAAAATTGATCTGTAACCCTGAGTAGGTCTCACCTTAAACAAACCTCACGAGACATCACACCTTATCGTCATCCTGAATTAATAAATAGATCTATTAAACACTATCTCTGATTTACTCTCTATAGCTGTCTTTCTTTTTACACTACTCTCTGTTTACTTCCCTTATACTAACTCTTCTTTTTTTTTTTAAAATATTTTTTTGGTTCGCTTCAAGTTCGCGAACCGGGCAGCGAACTTGAAGCGAACCAAAAGAAATAGAGCTTGCCAGAGTGCTAAACATTCTAGGAATTTTATTTGAAAGGGGAGGTAGTTCTGAAAAGAACTTTTTTTTATGTTTTTGTTGTTTTATTTATTTTTTTTTTTTCTGAACATTTTTTGTTTTTTTTGTATTTTTAGAACAGTTTTATGTTTTTTTGTGTTTTTCATGGAGGGGAAACAACAAAAAAACAGACATCGAAAAGGGCTCAACAGGAGCAAAGAAAAAATTACTGCTTGGGTGGGTTAGGGCAGTTATGGTTATCAAACACCAAGTTGATTAAGTTTACGCTCATGTTGCCACATGAGAGCATAGCACCACAATGTATGCACGTAAACTTCATGTGCTTGAAGTTTGGCTGTATGTTTGGTACAGTTTCCTGTGCCTCTCTTACAGTCAAAGATATATTAGAAGTTGATTTGGCCACAGGAGTTGTCGGGGGATTATCTTGCAGATCCCTTAACTCTGCCCGGCTGTAATTTAATGGATGCCACCTGACCATATGGCGGTGCATAGTATAGTTGCCCATACTATACTTTTTCTCTGTGCCTCAAGATAATCTTTTTTTGCAAATTAGGCAGGTGGCATATTTGGCATTAACCTTCTTCTCCCCTCGAGGAATTGAGAAAAATTGCCAAATGAAACTTGTTTTCCTTCCGGAAACACGGGGCAACTCCTGAATAAAATCAGGTTCATCAGTGTCCTCTTCTTCTGAATCGTCTTCTTCCTCCTCTCTGTTTGAGATGAATTGAGATGGTGGTCCTCTTTTGTCATGAGGAGGTTGAGGTGGTGGTGGGGGTCCACCAGCTGAAGCAAAGATAGAAGCCATTGCAATCAAAATTGGAAATGGTCTTTCTCTCACCAAGATGAAAGTCAGAGTGAGGAAAGAAGAAGGGGTTTACGTGATTTTGGAAAAGCAAAAGTTCGGAACCAATGAAAAGTGTTATTTTTAGGTCACATGACCTAGTCATACATCATTTGGAAACCAAAAGTGAAATGAACCAATGAAAACTTTGATAAACAAGTCACATGACTTGTTCCGCTCACGTTACGCGGTGCGCGCCGCGTCTCGCATCGTTTCCGGTTCGCGGTCCCGAGCACTTTCGGGAGCGCTAAAGCGGCGCGTCATAAGACGCATTACGCGACAATGATACGTCGCGCTTCCGCGACGCGTCACAATTCCGCTAACGTAACGTTTACCGGTTCGCGTACTAGATCGCGGCATCAAGATGAGCTAACGGAAAGCTTCCCGGTTCGCTTACCGGAAGCGAAGAAAAAAATATTTCAATTAAAATTATCAATAAACATCTAAAATATATTTTGGGTTTTAAAGTAGAATACATTTTACAGCTACAGATGTTAGCTTTTAAAAAACCAATGAAATTCACAGAAAAAACCATAGGTTATAGTCCATATATAGTTAGGAATTTGCATTTACAAAACCTTGAAAATTCAATGAAAAAACCATTGGTTATAGAACATATATAGTTAGGAATTTGCATTTACAAAACCTTATTTTACTCGCATAAAACCATTGAAATTCCATATATAGTTAGATGCGCTAACTATATATCGCGCACCCGCAATCCACTGCTGATGATGTCACATATTACATCATTCATGACATGGTCAGTGACATCACTGATGACATCACTGATGACATCTCAAATGACATCACTGATGACATCACTGGTGACATCTCAAATGACATCACTGATAACATCTCAAATGACATCACTGATGACATCACTGATGACATCTCAAATGACATCACTGATGACATCACTGATGATATCATTCATGTGACAATACAATGCATCTCCTCACACTTTAATATAACCTCTGTTACATCCAGTGTAAAATACAGAATATAATTTTTTAAACCATTGACACACCAATACTAGTTACTACATACACACTCACTGATTCTAATGTCTACACACAGATTCACTCATTCACCCATACAATCATTCATACATACAATCACTCATCTTTACAACACTATCATATGCACTCATACACCTATAAAGACACTCACACTCTGCCATTCATCCATGGAGTTACTCACACACCTAGTCAGTCCTGTAAAGAATCAATCACACTTCCATTTTCTAATCAATACAGTTAAACATAGAGTACCTTACATTTTCAAACATATACTAACACATACTTACTCTCTTATACAATCATTGATACAAGAACACATTGATCTCCACAGAGTCATACATCTCCCAGCCAGCCACACACACACTCAGTCTCCCATACAAATACTTCGACAATCAATCAATAACCCATATAGTTACTCATATAGCTACTGATCAACACATGCAGCAGTTTACAGAACAACAGACATAATGATGCACAAATTAAGACAGTTTAGTCACTAACCCATGCACTCAGTGAAACACATTTATTCACTCTCTCATACAGTCAGTCATGCACCTACTAAATCCTTCATCCAGACACTTATACATCCACTCATTCTTCAATATGTAAGACATATTTTAACTTTACAGAAACATACAAACACTGGATGATGTCATCAGTGATGTCATCAGTGATGTCACTGACCATGTCATGAATGATGTAATATGTGACATCATCAGCAGTGGATTGCGGGTGCACGATATATAGTTAGCGCATCTAACTATATATGGAATTTCAATGGTTTTATGCGAGTAAAATAAGGTTTTGTAAATGCAAATTTCTAACTATATATGTTCTATAACCAATGGTTTTTTCATTGAATTTTCAAGGTTTTGTAAATGCAAATTCCTAACTATATATGGACTATAACCTATGGTTTTTTCTGTGAATATATATATATATATATATATATATGTGTGTGTGTGTGTGTGTGTGTATGGACACCCCATTGTTGGATCCACAGACCATAACCCGCGTTTGCCTTTATTCAAAGGATTAGCGTTGAAGCCACCCCCCTCGAAAGGTGGCTCTTACAGCTACAGGAATATGACTTTCAGGAAGAATAATGCCCAGGTACCTTGAACCCTGCAGACTACCTCTCCCGCCATCCCTGTGATGACACCTCAGACGAAGTAGAGGAAGCCAAGTCAATGGAAGATACGTGAGGTATGTCGCTGAACGGTCCCACCTACATCCACTGGCTTTAGACACTATTTTAAAAGCCACACAGGAAGATGAATGCTTGCAAGTGGTGATTGTGGTTGTTCTCACCAATGACTAGAGCAGCTGGAAGAATCATTGGTCTAAAAATACACAGGAAGCACAATGGGTATTTAATTCTTTGCTACATGTTCGTCATGATTTGTTACAGATGACTAAGGGTTCCCATTCTGAGGACCACGGTTGGTGATACCATCAAGCCTCTCTTCTCAGGCCGTGTACCTACCACAACAAGGCCATCAAGGTATGGTCAAAAGCAAGTGTAGGCTTAGAACCAAGGTCTGGTTCCCAGGAATTTATGAAATGGTGGAAAAAGATGTGAAGTTGTGCCATTGGTACCATGTTACGAAAGCCCCAGAGCAACCCTATCCAGTCATCATGGAGGGAGGCCCGGAAACACCCTGGGAGAAGGCTAGTTTGGATTTCACACATCTGCCTGATGGATGACATGCTATGGTCATCATTGACTATATCCAAATACCCTGAAATGGAGATTGTCAACTTGCAGACTTTGACAGAAGTCATTACCAGGTTAGAGAAAGTAATCACGCACGGAATCATGAAGGTTATAAAGACTGACAATGGACCACCATTTCATGGACAAGAATTCACAGACTATCTGAGGTAATGGGCTATCCGTCATCACAGAGTGACTCTGAGATGGCTGCAGACAAATGGAGAAGTTGAGCAGTTCATGCAGACCCTCGACAAGGTAGTCTGCATAGCCTGTTCTCCATTGATTACACACTTATATGAAAACTTACCAAAGCATGAAATCAGTTACTGACCTCAAGACACTAATGAGCCCTGAGGAGGTTCAGAAAAAATACTTTTCCTGAACGAAACGCGTTGGCTGGACGTTTTTCATGTTTATATGTTGGTATCAGAAGAGAAAATAAAGGATTGAATCTGTTTCAGTACAGACGTGTCGTCTTGATTTTCAATGGAAAGTGATATACCTTCCTGGTGCACCATTCCATTCAAAATAATAAGAACTGAATTAGTATAATAGATAATTGGGCAGCTACTTGTGCAAATTAAGCACCTTTACTCCTTAGTGTTTTGGAATTCGTTGAACTATGGGGCATATTTACCCAGGTATTGTGCCACGGGAACGACACTTTTTCTGGTGTCCCAGAGGCGCAATGCTCTGCTCCATATTTACAAAGCGGTGTTAAGTCACTTTGCATGGCTTAACGCCGCTTTGTAAATATTTTTTTTTTCATGCAGGTGTCGTGGGTGTTCAACTGCAACACCCATTGCCTTTTGACGCTGCCCCAGATTTACAATGATTTGTAAATCTGAGGCAGCGCCACAAACTAACACCACTGAATAGCAGGTGTTGGAGTAGTGCAACGAGGAGAAATACTTTTAATTCTCCTAGTTTTATCTCTTTCTATGCATGCTGCATTCTGCAGCTCACATAGAAAGAACCAATAGCCTTTAAAGACTGTTTAAGTGCAGGATGGTGTCCCTTCTTGCGCATAAACCATCATCCCTGCAACACAGACAACCTTGCACCATGGTGCAATGGTGCCTGCTTTGCAGAGAATCCTCACTATGGTGCAAAGGAATCTGTGTTGGTGCTAGGCAGCTTTTTGGAGCACCAGCGCAAGAGAAAACACAAGGGTGCACTGTATTCTTGTAAATACGGTGCTTCCCGGCCTTTTTGAAACAACACAGCGCTGCGTTCCAAAATTTCATGCAGCACTGCGGTATTTCTTTTTAAATATCTCACATGTATGCCAAGTTTCGCTTTAACAAGCTATGCATATACGAAATAGGCTCACACCGGTTAGAGTGGACACCCTCTGTGTATGTCTACTTACATTTGCAAAAGAGTTGTTTCTGATTCCCGGGTAGTCAGAGATTTACAAGCATCCAGTGTCCCATTTCCAATGCATAATTATACAATTCTAACATGTTGATTATGAATTAGGCTTCTTGTTCTTGGCCTATTCTCCTAATATCCTAGCAACATTTTGGCCTAAATTTACCAATTTTTTGACGAAAGGCAGCACATTAACCAAAGCTACTGCACTGCCTTGGGTGAAAGGAAGAGAGAAAATGTTTTGCCCTTTCTAGCAAGATAACGCACATTTTTCCCTCTCCCATTGCTGGTGCACTTTTCTCTGGCTATGTGCCAAGACACAAACCCTTGCACAATAGATCAAGGGTGTGTGGATTCTCTAAAGCACACGTTTTGTACTGGAATAAAATTATTTAAGACTTTCCAAACTTTAATGTACAGTGCAGCACACATGCAAAGTCAGAAAATAAGGACAAATTAAAACATTTCTCCTTTCGCCTGCCTCAAGTCTTTGGTTAAAATTTCTGTATTCAAATGTTAGTAGCTAGGAAATTGCATCAAAACCCACGATTGGTTCCATGGGAAAACCAATGTACCACCCATGGAACTGCACCCTCACACAAAGTAGAGCAAAGTGGAACATAGTGCAACATTTTGGTACTTTGAGGAAATTTCCAATGACAATTCCGGTTTGCATTGGACAGTAAACCCCACCCTAACTCCTTGTGCTAGATTTGCATTACTTGTGTGAAGCAAATCTTGCACAAAGCATACATTATCTCAATTGCTTTCACATCACAAAGCCAGTACAATATGTTTTGTCTTCGCTTTGGGGATATCTGAAGTTACAAATCAAATAATTTGAGTGCAGACTAGTGCCTCCAAACCACTGGCACCATGGAAATTGCTCTCATGATGTTGCCAGTAAGTATGATGGGCTGCTGGATATAACAGTTGATTTAGCTTGACAGTTTATATGACTGAAACTAAAATAGATACAATCTGGGTTAGTGTGGAGTCTTATAGACCAGCAGATGGATTACATAAAACATTAATTTTATCTCTGTCTCAATCTTCCTTCGAATTAGATTCCGCAAAGGCATTTTGATATTATTCAGAACAGAAGAAAGAAAATAGAGGTTCGATTGGTTCCTTTTAGTAACCCACTTTAACAATTTTTATTGAAAATATAAGATCTATTATTGAACTCACACATGAGATTTGAGACACATCACTGAAATAAAAAGATGATCCTATAGGTTAAAACTCTTTTAGAGTGAATTAACTTTACCGTTTCATATTTGGAATAAGGTTTTGAAAGAGAATGTTGCTTGATGCACAAAATGTACATCAAGTCAGAACAGGACATCTAGACATTTAGTTATATCATGGTAATAAACTACAATCTGCTCTTTAATAGCTGTGCCCTTCGTTAAAACCTGAGCCGTTTTTTAAACGATTGGACACTAGCAGTTAAATTTTCGCCGTGATCTCTAGACCCTCTAGCAGAGAACAAATTGGCAAGCCCTCTACAGCAGTACCCTACTCCAAATAAAATAATTGTTGTTCCTATTCGTAAGCTGTTTGCCACTATTGAATTGTTATAGAGAAATCTGTCAAGAGAGTCATCAAAGCTGACGACACCTTTGGGTCAATAGTAATTCCACTGCCGGTGCTGAGAAATTCCATGTTATCTACTCCCCCCCCCCAAAAATAAAGGATAATATAATTTTAGGAGTTCCCTATTAGCAATTGTTTTAGAGCTACTCGGCCTCATGTTGTTTTATTTAAAAAGACCAGTGACAACAAACAAAAAAATGCAATCAGCTAATCAAAACGAGCAGCATTTTCCCAGGATTTGGCACATTTTCAAATAACATTAACTTCAGACCTTTCGATAGAGTTTAATTACTTTCACAATAAGTCATGTTGAATAATTGTTACAAAACGGGAACGAAAGGGCACAATAAATTGTGTACTATTGCAAAGGTCCCACACCTCCCTGTTGATCTCGACCTCAAAGAGGCAAGCTTTAGAAATCCTTCACCCTGTACCATGTAAATATGCTCTTTATTTTCAATAAAAAATTACTGAAATAAAAAAAAAGTATCCAGGTCGCTCCTCTCGAGTGAGTGGGCCGAGACAAAATTTGCTCTGAGTAGTGAAATTCAGGTGTGCAAATAGTCAATGAATCAAAAAACATTACAACTAAAAGCATAGAAAACGTCCAAATAAATTAAAAGAAGGTAAAATAGATTAGCTAATTACCATTTAAGGTATGAGGAAAATCGACACAGGAAAATTGGTCAAAACACAGAAGCCTACCAAAATTGCAAAAAAAAGCCAGAATAATATCTAAAATGGGTCTTTGAAGCAGGCCTGGGCACAAGACAAGCTGGTTTGTGAGTGTGAATGGTTTCTTATCATTTCAACAGAATACGTTAACTTTATTTCTTTCTGATCTCATACACTTCCCTTTGAATAACAAGTAAAAAGTCTGGCATTCTTCAGCAGACCAGGTGTCATGGGATAAGTTTAATGCCTTCATCCCATAGTCCTAGAAATGTCAAACCAGAAAATTCATGAAACATAATTGCCCATTACACCTTGCTAGACACGCTAAATTCCGCCTGACAAAGTGATAGGTCAGAAGCCCTTAGCTAAACTTTTGGGAATCCCTTGAGAGAGCGTTACCCCACGATGTAACATGCTCCCCAGCCTGGGAGCATGCAAATGAACACGCCACACATGGAGCTCTAACAAGCATCTACCCTCTTCAGCGTACAACACACATACTGCCTTCTCACTATGTCTTAACTGTTAGTAACAACACCTTAACACCTCCCAACCAGCAACGTAATTCCTCTTTTGAGTCCGCCCAAAATCGCGAGGGTTCTAGCACACATAGGGGCATATTCTCAAGCCCCTATCGCCACGGGAATGTCACTTTTTCTGACGTACAGGGTCAGCACCTTATTCTCAAGGCAGCATTAACCCACTTAACGTGGTTTAAGCCACGTTAAGTGGCTTAACGCTGCCTTGAGAATAATGCCCCTTTCATGCTAAATTTAGCGTGATAGCGGCGTGCAGTGGGTATTGCGGTGGGTGTTCCACGGCAACACCCATTGGGATCGACGCTGCCTCCTATTATCAATGGCAGGGATAATAGGTAGAAGCGCCGAACTTAAGACCAGAAAAATCCTGGTCTTAAGTTGGGGAAACGAGGAGAAATGCTTAATTTCTCCTCGTTTTTGTTTTTTCCATGTGCGCTGCCTTGTGCAGCACACATGGAAAAAGCAAAATGGGATTTCAGGAATGTTCATGTGCAGGAAGGGGCCCTTTCCTGTACATGAACAACCCTCCCCTGCATGCAGACACCCTTGCAATCTGGTGCAAGGGTGGCTGCGTTGGCGCTAAGTTGTGATACTTAGCGCCATCTCAGGGGGAAACACTAGGCTGCACCACATTCTTGAGAACAGGGCTCAGCCTCGTGTTTACAAAGTGGCGGTTAGAGGCGTTAAGCCAAGGAGGCTAATGCCTCTCACCGCCACTTAATTGAGAATATCCCCCATAGTCTCAAGACACTACACACAAGGCATATTCAGAATGACCCTAACTTGACTCACAATACCTCTGCTGTACTCCAGATAGATCCCCTTCGAGGGCCAGCACATTCAAGAACCATGAGGCCCAAATGTTTTCAGCCCAGCCTATGACTCTTTCCTAAAAACACAGTCAATGGCATTGGTGTTAATGTTTACCGAAAGCAACTGTTTTCCTAACATGACCCCTTAAACCTTTTTTGAGCTGTAGGTCTATTTTACTGTTTGTAAGTATATTCATATATCTGTTTATTGACATAGAGTTACATGTTTAGGGCAAATTTAGATGTGGAGTAGCAGTGTGATGAACAGTAGTGAGGGCCCATGACTACAATTTAGGATGGTTTCCAGTAAAGTAAGTAGTAGTAGATTCCTATTGTGTATTAAGGCTGTTCTTTTTGACGAGGTACAGTTTAGTCGTTTTCTGAATTTTAAGAGGAGAGAGCCATTTCTGATGTTGATGGGCATGTTGTTCTACTTCTTAGGTGTTTAAATATGCAGGACTGCTTTCTGGTCGTTTGCTTCTTGCATTAAGTCATTTACAGTCTGGCAATGTCTTGTTTTCTGTTTTGGTTCTACCAGCATGGAGTGGTTAGTTTCTTGGCAACTTTTGCAGTTGTTTTTTATCTGATGGCATGGTGCAGCAGATCTTGAAAATGATGTGCATCTAAGAGGGGAGCCAAGGTGATTTATTTAATGTTGATGTGGCATATAGGGTACCATTCAAGGGTGCGAGTGCAGTGTTTGGGATGCCATTGAGCAACGCATTACTTCCATTCACAAGGGAGGGGATCAAACCATGCAAGTTTATTGTAAAGTTGGATTCAAGTAGGAACAATTTAATACTTTTCAGAAGAGAGATGGCATGAAGATGTCTTGGCATGAAGATGTCTTCATGATGTGTAAGGAGAGGTCTAAATCGGTAGACAGTCAAAATATCGAGTTGTTAATGTCGAAGTACCATATTATCGATTCCTAAAAGTCAATGGTAAGAAATATCGACAACCAAAATATCGTTGTAGAAAATATCGATTCATGTGTGTGTCAATATTATCGAAGACATGAATTTCGAAATCAGTAATATCGAAGCTTAAAATATCGATAGGCAAAAATATCGATATGTAAAAGTGATGTTTTAAAGTATGTTAAGTAATGATATAGTCAAATGTTGTCTATATATAAGGTAATTTATACATATAATTTCAATAATTTTAGTTATAAGTGTAGGAGCGGGATGTAGAGTTTATAGGGGATAAGGGTGGGTAGTGTTTTAAAAAAGTATAGTGTAATTATGGAATAATACATTTCGCATTTTTAAGTAAAATTCTACATTTTCGAAATTTGAATTAAATATTTGTAAAAGGCGAAATTTTTGATAAATTTATGGAGTATTGTTAAATTTATTGTAGTTTGCTTTTGTGTATGTAGTAAAAATTTTTGTAAATATATATTTATATTTAAATATTTACGAAATAATTGTATCATAATTTTAGGAGCGGGATGTAGAGTTTATAGGGGATAAGGGTTTTTAAAAAGTATAGTGTAATTATACAATTAAAAATTTCGAATTTTCATTTAAATTTCAAAATTTCGATAATTGAAATAAATATTAGAACTAGTCGAAATTTTTTTCGAAATTTTTAATTTAGGGAGTATATTAAAAAAAAATTAATTTTCTTTTGTGTATGTACTAAAAAGTATTGTAAATATAACATAATTATTATATTTTTTATAAATATTTGTAAAATAATTTTAGGAGCGGGATGTAGAGTTTATAGGGGATAAGGGTGGGTAGTGTTTTAAAAAATATAGTGTAATTATAGAAATAAAAATTTCGCATTTTCATTTAAATTTTGAAATTTCGAAAATTGAAATAAATATTAGAACAAGTCGAAATTATATCGTATTTTAAGGAGTATAGTACAACATTTTTAAGCTTGCTTTTGTGTATGTACTAAAAAGAATTGTAAATATAAAATTTTTATATATATTTATTAAATATTTGTCTAATTATTTTAGGAGTGGGATGTAGAGTTTCAAGGGGATAAGGGTGGGTAGTGTATAAAAAAAGTATACTGTAATCATAGAAGAATACATTTCGTATTTTATTAATTTATTTCTACATTTCGAAATTTTAAATACATATTTGTTAAATGCAAAATTTCATACACAATGATGTTATTTTTTGTAATTTTGGGATTTTGTGTATGTAGTAAAAAGTATTATAAATATATATTTTCGTCAATATTTAATAAAGAAATGTATCATAATTTTAGGAGCGGAATGTCGAGTTTATAGTGGATAAGGGTGGGTAGTGTTTTAAAAGGGACATTTTTAGGGTTCAGGGTCAGTTTTTTGTTTGTGTGCAAAGGGGTATTTTTAGGTTTCAGGGTCAGTTTTAAGTTTGTGGGTAAAGGGGTATTTTTATGTTTCAGGGTCAGTTTTTAGTTTGTGGGTAAAGGGGTTTTGTTAGGGTTCAGGGTCAGTTTTTAGTTTGTGGGTAAAGGGGTATTTTTAGGTTTCAGGGTCAGTTTTTAGTTTGTGGGTAAAGGGGTATTTTTAGGTTTCAGAGTCAGTTTTTAGTTTTTGGGTAAAGGTTTTTTTTAGGGTTCAGGGTCAGTTTTTAGTTTGTGGGTAAAGGGGTATTTTTAGGTTTCAGGGTCAGTTTTAAGTTTGTGGGTAAAGGGGTATTTTAAGGTTTCAGGGTCAGTTTTTAGTTTGTGGGTAAAGGGGTATTTTTATGTTTCAGCGTCAGTTTTTAGTTTGTGGGTAAAGGGGTTTTGTTAGGGTTCAGGCTCAGTTTTTAGTTTGTGGGTAAAGGGGTATTTTTAGGTTTCAGGGTCAGTTTTTAGTTTGTGGGTAAAGGGTTTTTTTTTGGGTTCAGGGTCAGTTTTTAGTTTGTGGGTAAAGGGGTATTTTTAGGTTTCAGGGTCAGTTTTTAGTTTGTGGCTAAAGGGGTATTTTTAGGTTTCAGGGTCAGTTTTTAGTTTGTGGGTAAAGGGGTATTTTTAGGTTTCAGGGTCAGTTTTTAGTTTGTGGCTAAAGGGGTTTTGTAAGGTTTCAGGGTCAATTTTTAGTTTGTGGGTAAAGGGGTATTTTTAGGTTTCAGGGTCAGTTTTTAGTTTGTGGGTAAAGGGGTATTTTTAGGTTTCAGGGTCAGTTTTTAGTTTGTGGGTAAAGGGGTATTTTTAGGTTTCAGAGTCAGTTTTTAGTTTTTGGGTAAAGGTTTTTTTTAGGGTTCAGGGTCAGTTTTTAGTTTGTGGGTAAAGGGGTATTTTTAGGTTTCAGGGTCAGTTTTAAGTTTGTGGGTAAAGGGGTATTTTAAGGTTTCAGGGTCAGTTTTTAGTTTGTGGGTAAAGGGGTATTTTTATGTTTCAGCGTCAGTTTTTAGTTTGTGGGTAAAGGGGTTTTGTTAGGGTTCAGGCTCAGTTTTTAGTTTGTGGGTAAAGGGGTATTTTTAGGTTTCAGGGTCAGTTTTTAGTTTGTGGGTAAAGGGGTTTTTTTTGGGTTCAGGGTCAGTTTTTAGTTTGTGGGTAAAGGGGTATTTTTAGGTTTCAGGGTCAGTTTTTAGTTTGTGGCTAAAGGGGTATTTTTAGGTTTCAGGGTCAGTTTTTCGTTTGTGGGTAAAGGGGTATTTTTAGGTTTCAGGGTCAGTTTTTAGTTTGTGGCTAAAGGGGTTTTGTAAGGTTTCAGGGTCAATTTTTAGTTTGTGGGTAAAGGGGTATTTTTAGGTTTCAGGGTCAGTTTTTAGTTTGTGGGTAAAGGGGTATTTTTAGGTTTCAGGGTCAGTTTTTAGTTTGTGGGTAAAGGGGTATTTTTAGGTTTCAGGGTCAGTTTTTAGTTTGTGGGTAAAGGGGTTTTGTTAGGGTTCAGGGTCAGTTTTTAGTTTGTGGTTAAAGGGGTATTTTCAGGTTCAGTTTTTAGTTTGTGGGTAAAGGGGTATTTTGGGGTTCTGGGTCAGTTTTTAGTTATCGGGGTACAGGGAAAAAATAAATTAAGATTACATTTAAATCAAATTAATTAAATGAAATTACATTAAATTATATTACATTATTTTTTTTTAACATTTAATTTACGATAGTAATTTATTATGAATTAATGTCCTGCCCTTACTCAAATTAATTGGTGATTGGAGTTGGAATAGTAAATTAAATAGGTTCTGTGTCCTGCACTTACCCTAATTAAATGGTGATTGCAGTTGTAATAGTAAATTATTAAAGATTTTTGACAAGCAATTACCTAAAGTAAATGGTGATTGGAGTCGGAATATTAAAATTATTAATTTTGTGTTCTTCAAATATTGATATTATATGTATATGGGTGTATGAATAATAACTGTTATAGGTTCAGTGTATAGTATGTACTCTAATTACATGTGGTATATAGAAATAGATAGAACATTACAGTTCTAATACATTTGCAAAAAGACATAAAAATGATTTTGTAATAGGTAATAGAAAATAATGACACATTTTTTGTTTACAATAATTTTTTTTATTCAACAATTGAAAAATACGATCACATATACATTTTATCAAGCTATGTTTGGTATAAATATTAACAAAAAGAAGGACAATGTTCTTTTAATAATCACATTTTTGAGTAGTTTTCTTGAAAAGTACTTTTAATTTGTAGAGAAAAAATGGTTAGTTCACATAATGCAATGTATCATATTATACATACATAATAAAAATATTGTTTCTTAATAAAACATTAAACATGTGTAATGAAAAACATAAATCACAAAATTTCAATACATATAGTGATATACAGATGATGATATTAACATATGAACACTTTTAAATGTATAATATAATGTAAAGATTTTGATTAGAACATTTACATCATCATCAATGATTGTTTTAACAATACAATATTGTTATGTATAATTATTATTATTAATAAATACGTTTTAATAATAATAATTTTCACATATTAGTCATATTGTAAACAAGTAAATCAGAAAAACAAATACAATATTACACATTTAGTTATATAATAATTGTAATAAATATTACATTAAATATTTCAACATTTTCATATTTAATGTAATAAATATTAAAAGTATGTAAAATATAATTAATATAATGTAAAAAAGATTTTCATTTCACAATGTACTATACAATTTTTTGTACATTACACATAACTTTGAACCATATATATAACAATAATGGACATTTATAGTAGTACTTTTCACAGTTACATATAATTTGGTTCTTTTATTTTGTAACCACTCTTTGTCTTTTTGCGTTATTTTGGGAAAGGGAAAGTCGCAGTTGGAAGCAGGTTCACGTTTGAGTAGGTACGATTCTACTTTTATCTTTTTAAAGTATTGTAACTAGAAATTAAAGGTAGTCCTTTGTTATTTTGGGGTTGGTAATTAAAGTATGACTATTTACATATAATGGAGTGGACTCAATACGTATTTCCGTTCACGAGTTTTTGGGCCATTTGAAATAGTTGGAGTTAATGAGTATGTGGTATGATTTAATTAAAATTTAAAAAAATAGGAATGTTATGTTTATATATTATGGTATACTCGTTAGTGTTATGTCGGTGGGATTGTTTTGAATTTTTTTGTCTCGTATTTTGAAACAGCTATTTCCGGTTCCGATTACTCTTTTTTTTTGGGAAAGGAAGTGTGTTTCAGTTGTTAGAACGGAGATGTATAACATACTTTTTTTATATTTTGAGTTCTCTGAAATATTTATCACAGTTTAAGATAACAGTCGTCATTTTCAATGGCATTTAAAGAGTCGTTTTATTTGGATGATGGATAGTTTTAGCACAGTTAATAGAAAAATAATTAATGATTTGTTGGATTAAGTCTTTGAGATTTACACATTGTATTGTCGGTAAAGGATTAATCTTTATGATGTTCTATTTAAAGGTAAGTTATTCATTTTTATTATTTAGTTTGGATGGAAACAGTATTTAAAAAAAATAATTTTGATATAATGATATATTTATTAAGTCTTTTTATAATAGTGTAAAAAAATAAATTTGACTAAATAAATATAGATTTATTATATTAGAATATGTGTGTTATCATATTAAGGATATTGTTTGATGTTTATTCATTGATTTACTTATTGCAATTAGTTCAATGTTTTGGCTATCATTTTTTAAATATTCCTGTCCTGTTGTTGTAGGATATAGTTGGACTTGCTGTTGAAGATATAGATACATTTGAGCAGTTTGTCTAGAGATTTTTGGTTTTAGTTGTATGACAGATTGCTCCATACGTAGTTCCTGAAAGCTTTGCTCTTTTTGTATAGCTGTGACTAGCTTGTGTAATGTGGGTGTTGTATGTCCAGTAGAAGAGAGGAAGGCATTGTGCAAACCTTCAGAAAACAAGAATCCCTGTTTGAACAATTGTAGGCTAATGTGGCCAAACAAAATAGTAATGGGCGGGGTAGGAAATAAATGAGTGATTTTCCTTATGACAATTCACTCGAAGTAACCTATTCAGGCAGGCAAGGACTAAACTATTCACATAGCAAAAAAATATATAAAAAATAGTACACAGGTCAAGTTTTTGTTGGTTGCACCAAAGTTAAAACAATTTATTACCTCCCAGTATGGGTTACAATCTACACATCATAAAAAACAATGAGATTAAAAACCACATGAGGTGGTAAGACAATGAATGTATAGTAAAACAGTTCTGTTTTACTATACATTCATTGTCTTACCACCTCATGTGGTTTTTAATCTCATTGTTTTTTATGATGTGTAGATTGTAACCCATACTGGGAGGTAATAAATTGTTTTAACTTTGGTGCAACCAACAAAAACTTGACCTGTGTACTATTTTTTATATATTTTTTTGCTATGTGAATAGTTTAGTCCTTGCCTGCCTGAATAGGTTACTTCGAGTGAATTGTCATAAGGAAAATCACTCATTTATTTCCTACGCCGCCCATTACTATTTTGTTTGGCCATATTAGCCTACAATTGTTCAAACAGGGATTCTTGTTTTCTGATACATAGACCCCCTTCCCTGTTATAGACATCAGGGGTACCTCCTTTTGTTGAATTCTATTGTGCAAACCTTCAACAGCATTGTTCGTTTTTGCCTCTTGGTTTAGCGTTGGTAGATATACATTCCACCAGGGAATTAAAAATTTAGGCTGGCGTCTGTGGCCTGACCTATGTAGTCTTCCTACCCAGTTGTCCTCAAAGTAATCTAAAAGTGGGGCGAGTCTTTGCTCATTTTGGGTGTAGAAAGGACTTTCAATTAATAGATTGTAATGTTCTGCCACATCAGTTACTGGTACATATGCCAGAGCAATGAGATGTTTCATTTGGTATGCAAAAGTTATATTTGTTGCATACTCAACACTAAGGGCAGATTTTTGTAAATGTCTCCAGAGACATTGATTGAAATGAAAATAACATCCTTGAATGGATGTGTGTGGGTAACTTTTCAAAATAGAATTAATCATAGCTTGTTCGAAGTCTATGATGATTTTCATTGGGAAGTAGTCAGAAGTTTGTTCTTTTATTTTTTGCAAAATTTCTGAGTAAGTTGTGGCTTGTTTGTTCGGTAATAAACAGTATATGAAGGGGATACAGGTATTATGATATTGCCCATGAATTGTGTATAATTGGTAGAAAGGTTTTGGGCATATAGAAAAAGTTCCATCCATCATCCAAGTAGCACTTTCTGTTATTTTTTTCATATTGTTATTAGTTGCAAACATGATTATTCTTTTGTCCTTGCTATGATTATCATAAAAAATAAATGGCTCGTCATTATGAGTGATTACAAGCTCAGGCAGAATTATGACTTCCTCAAAAGTTCTAGGAGTTGGTATATTGGGTCTACTTGCTTTCTTTGTCCTTGCTATTGTTCTTTTAATGGAAGCAATAGATGGTAGCTGACCTCTTGCTTCTCTGGAAACTTTAGGTAGTAATTCTTTCAGAATTACGTTGGTAGGTAGTTCTGATCTGCTACTTAATTCTTTGATATTCTCGAGAGTGGATCTCACTTCGATTTCCGAGATGTTTGGTGGGTGATTATGTTCTGTGGTATTAATAACACTAGTTTCCCTTGTTGTAGCACGCCCATAGCATTTATTGGAGTAATATTTCGTACACTTCCAATTCACTTTAAGGTCTTTTTGTTTCTCCTGAGTATAAATGTAGCCCACATAGCATAACAAAAATTTGCCTTTCTGAGATGTAATAAATCTTGCATCATCAGTCATTCTTGAGTTCTGGTATCTAGAAAAGTTAATATACAAATATTAACAAAATGTGAAATGTATAAAAGATTTTAAATAAAGCAAGTACTCTTCTAGTAATTTATTTACCAGCAGTAATGTTCTATGTATCGAAAGTAGATGCTTGTTCAGTCCGATGTTGTGGTCCTATTGCCACGGGCTGTTGAAAAAAAAATTAAGTATGTTATAGGAAAAGTTACAATTTTTATTTGGGTTACATTTTTGGTAGTTTATAACGTCTCTAAAAATACTTTAGTTTATTTGGATTTTAAAAGAGACATTTCCAAGATAATACTAACAGAAGCATAAAAAGAGTCATTTTTGGTTCAAGTATATTCTATAGAGTTTATAAAGACTTGTTATGTTTTATTTCTGAACTTACCAAGAGAATTAGAGTAGTAGCAGAATGTTTGTTCTTTGATGTGTATTATCTGTTTTCTGTAGCTTTGAGGTCAGTTTAGAGAGAAAGTTTATGAAAATTACCAATGTGTTTATATGTTCCATAAACAACACACACTTGTTATAAAGCATTGTTACTTATTTGCTGAAAAGAACCGGGGATGACACATGTATTATGAGTTAAAGCAAAAGAAACATATTTAAAAAGAGGAATAAATAATTTTTTACACAGCATTGTAACGTTTTTTCCCCAAAACATTCTGGCTTCAAAATATGTATTAAGAGTTACAGGCTAGGAAACAAAGTAGAGAGTTTGAAATTAGGACACTAATTGTCAAATAACGTTAAGTAAATACTAAAAATATGTAGATACCTTTTTTAAATTTAAAGTGTCCAGTATCTTGAAGTTGAAGTATACGTTGATTTGTTTGTAGAGTCTGTTTAAAGGCAAAGTACATAAAGAAACAACAATTTAGGTTACAAATCTTGGTCTATAAGTAATAGTAAAAAAACATTAGAATTTATTAACAGAGCTATATGATTACTTACTTGTAGTTTCAGGACGAATTTTCTTGCACAGAAGAATATAGATGGTGCTCCCAAAATTGGCAGTATGTGGTCACGAAGAATATTCCCTGCAAGTTGTATGGCTGTTTGTGACTGGTTTATATAGTCTATGTGTAATTAAGTTTGCTATCTGATTGGTCAGATATGTAAAGACGAGTTACTATTGGTTAGTTTGAATTTTTTTAACTTAAACATTTAAGATATATCTTCTGATATTGTTTATCTAGAGGAAATGAAATGATATATTTATGTAATAAAAAACTCTTGTGATAAATATAGAATATGTACAATGAGTACTAAGTATAAAAAAAGTATGTTTACAAAGAGTTTATATCCAAATATCGTTAGTGCGCGAAAACACAATTTTTTACAGTAAATGTTACTTAATAATTAGAAAATAAATTAGTGAAGTCTTTTAAAATGTGTGTATTACTAAGAGAATAGATTTATTGGTGTTATATATTAAAAATTGAGTATTATTTAGCCATCGATATTTTTATATAGACGAAAATAGTGCTATCGAAATTTTAGTATTCGATATTATTGTAGTGTGCTATATGTAGTATAGAGTGTCGATATTATGGTAGTCGAAAATAATGTTAACGATATTTGTGTAGACGATATTTTTGTGCATCGATATAGTTTGATCGATATTGTAGTCGTTTTCATGTTAAGTATAGGGTGTCGATATTAGTGATATCGATGTTTGAGACTCGATGTTATAGTAGGTCGATTTTTGTGAAATCGAAATTCTGTCAGTGATTTGTCTAAATCAATCTCCACTGTGGATATAAGTTAATTTGTTTTGATTGTTAACTAGAAGTAGCAGACACAGTTCATGTCACAGAAGAAGTTTGAATCTCTGCCTGTTTGGCGCAGTTACTGACTAGAATGAATTCTGTCATATATGCCAGATTCTGAAGCAGGCCTCGGTTCCCTCCCAGCTTTGTAATCTTCACTGGCCCACTACAGGCAAGAGTATAACGTTCCAAGCTCTGCCCTACATGCACAAAGCCATGACACAGTCCAGACCGAAGTTTTAAGGATGCTTGTCTGGTGGCTCAGTGGACTTATGCATCCACTGCAGGGGCCTGTGTTTTCCACCTCATGGTCATAGTTTCAAATCTTGACAGGTCCACTCAACCTTTCATCCATCTGAGCATTTGAGTTGGGTAGCAAACTTCTTTCATTCAGCGCTAAGAGACCTTGATGGGGTAAAAGTGTGCTTTACATATACACATGTTATGTTAATCCTTACTCTTTGTGTTGTCTTTTAAGCAGTGACACCAAAGGGGATGATGATGGAGCATTTGAGCAATGCTTGTTTCTGGTCCAGGGAAGGCATGGCTCGGCAGTTCAGGATGGATTTTTCCCATGAGGCACAGGGTCAGGCTGATTTGCATATGGCCATGTCTGAACTGGAGTGGCAGAGTGAGCTAAAGAATGGTGATGGATTAAACCCAGATCAGTTGACTGGGGGTGAGTGTTTGATTTGCTCAAACGCTCCGTTCATCATCCCCTTTTGTATCGCTTTGAAGCAGTGACAGCTCATGATGTTGCCGTCATATTCTCATCAGTATTCAAAATTCTTCGGAAACTCTAATGTTTCACAAAAGTATGATCTGAAGCCCATGGCCCAGCTCTACATAACTCTTGTCATGAGACTACATGAAATGCAGGCCTAGAAGTTGACACCACGTATTCATTGGAGCTGAGCCCTCTTGTCCTTTATATTACAATGCAATGATTGATTTAATACTTCTGCATATGCCATTCCTCCTCACTTTCAACTGATAGTCAACCCTCAAATATTAATGATCTAATAATCTCCAAAAAGTTCTGCACTTGTCAAGATAAATTGACAAAGCTCTTTTAACATCAAGGCAATGCAATAAACTTGCTTTATCAGAAGACAGAGAAGGAAAGAAAGTTGTTAGTATGATTCTCTGTGAAACATTAAAGGAAGATACCTCAATTTCACTCCATCTTGTAGAAATACCAAAAAAAGCGGATGTCATAACAGAGCCAGTAGCTCACCTACTCTACGGACTACTACACAAACCACCTTTTAGAAAGAGAATTTCAAATCAACAGACAACAGAGATTCAATATGATGTAAATAAAGAGCTTTAAGGACTAACAGAATGCCCCTGGGTGGAAATGTTGGTAGAGAAGGAGGTCTAGAGAGAGAAAACCTCTTGCAAACCCTACATAAAAGAACATCAGCATCCTGAAATGACTTATCAAATGGCTTATCAAAAACATGAAAAGCCTTTGTCTCAAATGATTCAAGGTAGAATGGAAAAGATTGAGGTGGAACCTTTCCAATAAAAACTGGAAAATAGAAGGGAAACAACATGAGACTCCATACACCAAATAAAAAGTGCCATTTCTGCAAAGAAGCTGGGTGCCTGGAATACAAATTGACGGTAGAAGGATTCCAAGACCCTTGTATAGCCTCCACAAGATGTCGTGAGAGACCTTTCTTTTATTTAAATGTAAAACTTCACTTTTCCAAGCTGACAAAGACAGTTTGAGATGTATACTCAAGGCACTGATAGGAGACAGTGACTATAGAAGAATCAAATAGAAAGAGTAGCTGGAGGCTCACAAAGGGGGAATCCAGATGCATGGCCAAAAGATACCAGTACTATCACCTCTGCACAATCCTGAATATTTTGAAGGAGCCTTAGTATTAGAAGAAATGGAGAAAAAGCATGTGTCAAACTCCTTTGTCAGTACGCCAGTACTGCATCCACTGGCAAGCTACTTCCTCTGGCTAAAAGGAACAGAATCTATGCAGAAGATAAATGTTCTTTGGAACACACATTTCCACAAATGGGTTGCCAAGCATCTTGCAAACCATCCTAAATGTTGTTTGGGGACAGATTCTGTGAATATGGGAACAATGAGTTTGGCTGCTCTGATGGCAAGTTGTCCTGCATCTTCATGAGCACTGCTAAAAGTACAAGGAGATGTGTTTCTGCCCAGGATCCATATTGGCCTGCCTTAGAGTACATTGGCTTGGAATGGTGGCTCACCTTTGCTTGATATAAGCCACAGTTAAACTATTTTCGAATCTCCCCAGGATATTGTAAAGAAGTATCCGCTGCTGAAAGTAGTGTAAAGCTCGCAGCACTGCTGTGAGCTCTCTCTAGTTTAAGGATTTGTAGCAATCCACTAGTGTCAATCTGGCTAGCAAAATGTAAAAAGTGTAATGTCGCCTCCACTCTAGAGAACTGGTACCATTTCCAGCACCATCAGAGTTGCTGGATGCATCAGAATCCGCTGAACAGATTTGAAGGCTTCATTCATCTCTGAATTTGTGATCTCACCTTTGGTGTTATAGAAATCATAGTTTGGATTGTCTGAGAAACAGGAGACCAAAACGTCTGCAGATGCCATAGCAAAGGGTGAAGGTTAAGTCATGCTTCTTGCACAGTTGGTAAACAGTCTTATACATGAAATTGATCATCCATCCATTTCCAGGCTGACAGTTCCTGAAGGGACAGTAGCGCAGAAAGCAGAATACAAAGATGTATTGCTCTTTCTTGAGGAAGGAATACCTTCCCTAGGTGTGTCCTGATTATGGCACCAATATATATCAGGGGCCTCATTTATGAGGCTGTGCGTCCCTTTTACGCCGCTAGTGCGTCACTTTTTGTGACGCACCAGTGGAGTAAAAAATGCGCCTTGTTGCGCCATATTTACAAAGTGACGCATCTAGGTAGATGCGTCACTTTGTACACCCCTGCGCCACATTATACCTGCGCCAGGTATAATGTATGCAAGAGGGGCGTATTGACGCAAGGAAGGGTCGTAGAAGTGACGCAGTGAAATCTATGAGATTTCAATGCGTCACTTTTAGGACGCCGTTGCGTCAAAATCTTGCGCCTGCCTCACAGCAGGCGTAAGACTGACGCAGGCCCTTTTCACATGGGGCTTGCCCCATGTGAAAGGACGCATTGCTGGAGTTGCGTCACTTTTGTGACACACTCCAGCAATGCGTCACTTTTGCGCCATACAGACACGTCAGAAATACTGACGTATCTGTAACTCCTTGCGACATGATGCGTCATACATTAAATATGACGCATCAGGAATGTCGCAAGGAGTGCGCACTGAGAAGTGACGCATCGCTGCTTTCACGCAGCGATGCGTCATTTCTCATAAATGAGGCCCCATGTCCGTGGGTGGGCTGGGCTGGCATTTAGGAATATTGATAAACAGTTCATGATGCTTTAAGGGTGATTGTATCATTTCCAGCAAATATAGAGCTTTAATTTCTAACGGATCATGGATCAGCCAGTCAGGGACTGAAGTAGAGGGTTATTCTTCGGAGATAAGGATGAGCTGTAACTTACGCCACTACATTTTTAAAGACTCTTGGGGTTGAGAGGAATCTGAATGAGAGAATCGTGAACTATCAAGTGTTGGATTTCAACATAGAACCTCGGAAACTAGTGGTGGCAACTTACACAGGTATGCAGAAATATTTGTTGGTCAATTGTGTGCTAACCTTGAAATGATTTGTAGTAATGAGCGGATTAATTCTTTGTAGAATTTCCATTTTGCATTGGATTTTCCTCACCCATCTGATCACTTTTTTGAGGTTTAATATGATCCAATGTCCTTTTTTCTTTCTCTGAAATTACAATGATTGCATTCTTCTGAAACATTGTATACATTTCTTGCCTTAGTGCTCTCCTCTTGATAGGACGTCTTCTTAATGGCACCAAGACCCAAATATCAGAAATAGATTCTTACCAATCATTAGAAAGTGGTGACATTACCCACCACATTCAGCCAATATCTGCATTACAGAAACATGGGGCTAGATGTATCAACATACCTTTTTGCGATTTCCAAGTAGCGATTTTTAAGGAATCGCTATTTGGGAATTGCAAAATGGCATGTATGTAGAAATTCGCTATTTTTTTGCGATTTCTTAAAATTCCTTATTTGCGATTAGCAAATTGCTAATCGCAAATAAGGAATAATTCCCCATTCATTTCTATGGGCCAGGAGGCCCATAGGAATAAATGTGAAATTATTCTCAATTTGCGATTCGCAATTTGCTTCAACACTTTTGGGCAAATCAGAACATTCAGTCCCATCCTGAACCGCTTGAAATCTGAAATCAAAGACTGCACAGTAAAAGCACCATAATGTCTGCACGAAGTGCCACATGTGAGCCTGAATCTATCTTCTTAAGGTGAAATCAAAACTTCTAGCCAATATTTGAGTACCTTCCATCCAGACTGGCAACCATCAAATCGAATCATTAAGCCATTTCTGGCAATTTGTTCTTAGATAGAGATGCATGACCAAATAATTCTGTCAGGATCATTTCATTCTTTCAAGACCGACATTCAGAGGGATGGGCCCACCAAAATTAGGAGTCTTCTACAACTGATACGGGAGAGTCTCTTCTAAGGATCCCTGGTTTTTAGGTCAGTGGGCACTCAGGAAGCTTAAACAAACGTGTAAACGATGTGAAAGAAAATGGAGGAAAGATTTTACGGCTATTAGAAAATGCCAAATACAGACAAGCACTCAAACTCTATAAAAAAGAAAAAAAGCTTCTCAAGCGAGTTTTTATCATAATGATATTGTCTCCGCGTCCAACTCCCTGGAGGTCGGCAGGTCTCATATAATGCAGCCAAGTTTTGGAAACAGCTCAAAGATTATTTACTTCTGGAATCTAATCATCTTAAGACTTCCTACTACTGCGCATATGTGAAACAGGGCCACTTCCTTTCTGTCCAAACAAGGAAGTGAATCAGGAAGACGCTACAACCTACCTGAACATGGTAAGTATTTCTAAAACATGTGAAAAGCTATCTTCTTGTGCACTGTGACACCGATGGCTAGGTATCACATCAACATTTCCCATACCTGTTGCTCCTAAAAAGAATCCAGAGCCAACCAGGGAAGGACAGAGGGAGGTTTTACCCTGGCAGGGACCTCTCCACTCCTACTGACCTTGTCTCACTTGAGACGGGAAACAAACAGAAGGATGCTAGGGAGGCTAGTCCAGTTATGGAGCCCAGGTGACAGGGACGGCACTGCAGGATTACAATGGAGGTGAGAACCAGGAGGGGGACTCACCAACGGTGTGGTGAGCTCATGGACTGGAGCATATGGCCCTACAGCACCAGAGTACTAGGGCTGGAGGCAGGTGCGTAACACCCATTGGACTCAAAGGGCTTCAATTCCCCCCTCCCCGTCGTGTGTGGCAGCCCGGGATGAGACAGCTTCCCGGGCACACAAACAACCGCACCCGAATACTTCACAGGTCTTTTAAAGACCTTTTGTTTGTTAATGAGGCTTTGAAGCCCCACCCTACTTAGAACCCCTGCAGCTCCACTCTGCCTTTTGCTTGAAGAATCAGCCCCTCCGAATTTTTTCTTAGCCCCCCTCCCCCCGAAATTTGACTCTAGTTGCTCCTCTGGCTGGCGCTGAACCTGGAGGTGTACATACCGTTCTGTGTCTATCGTGGCATGGGTCGCACCGAGAGTAGGCTATTGGAGATAAAGGCTGAAAGCTAAAGCTTAATATAAATTGCCAACACCAACGACTCCATTGCTAACTAGCACACAGGGCTGCACCCATTTTTGAATCTGTGCTCTCCCTTTCCACCGCAGGTGTTTTGGTAGATTCCTCCTGGCTTATACTGGTCCCTTATTGAAACGGAGTTGCACATGTGAGAGACCTGATGCAAGGGGCAGAGGCTTAAGCTGTGCAGCTTTTTAACCCCCACAATACCATTGCCCACTGTCTTATATCCCTCTGTACCCCACACCTTGCGCTCACTGCCTTATATCCCTCTGTACCCCACACCTCACGCTCACTGCCTTATATCCCTCTGTACTCCACACCTTGCGCTCACTGCCTTGTATCCCTCTGTACCCGACAACATGCACTCACTGCCTTATATCCCTCTGTACCCCACACCTTGCGCTCTACTGCCTTATATGCCTCTTCACCCCACACCTCACGCTCACTGCAACAGCATATCCCTCTGTACCTGTAAGGTAGTCTGTAATATATAACAAAAAAGAGCATGATTTAGATACACTAATCCTCTTATAAATGTAAGCGTTCACTGACTAAGTCATATTCATATCCAAAATGAATGTCAAAAATCCTGGACTTTCCTAAACTATTAGCAAACGAGTCTATGAATGTTTTATTCGTTGCTAATGTTTGTGATATGTATTTTGGAAGCGCCGTTGGTTTTAGCTCTGCTATTGTTGCATGTTCCAGTGACTTGATCCCAAACAGACCAAACTAGGGGCCTCATTTATCAAAAGTTACGCATCGCTGCGTGAAACCAGCAATGCGTCACTTTTCACTGTGCCCTCCTTGCGACACCAATGATGCGTCATATTTACAGTATGGCGCATCATGTTGCAAGGAGTTACAGATACGTCAGTATTTCTGACGTATCTGTATGGCTCAAAAGTGACGCATTGCTGGAGTGTGTCACAAAAGTGACACAACTCCAGCAATTTGTCCTTTCACATGGGGCAAGCCCCATGGGAAAGGGCCTGCGTCAGCCTTACGCCTGCTGTGAGGCAGGCGTAAGAAATTGACGCATTTGCGTCCTCGAAGTGGCGCAGTGAAATCTTATAGATTTCACTGCGCCACTTCTATGACCTTTTCCTGCGTCAGAACGCCCCCCTGCATACATTATACTTGGCGCAGGTATAATGTAGCGCTGGGGTTTACAAACTGACGCATCTACCTAGATGCGTCACTTTGTAAATATGGTGCAACAAGGCACATTTTTTACGCTGCTGGTGCGTCACAAAAAGTGATGCACGGTCTCATAAATGAGGCCCTAAATATCACCAAACTCTCATTGTATAGCTAACAACCATTTTAAAGGGTAACCACTGTTCTCAAGGATTTGGTTTTGCAGTAATAAAAAGAGAGTTTGGAAGAAGATGCTTCGAAATCTTAGGACTCCGTGGCCGCAAGCGAAAACAATAAGTATTTATTTAGAGGCAGTATCAGACGATAAAGTCACAGCAATTTTCTTCAAAAGAAAATCCTAAATTAACTGCCAGCTGGTTTACAGCTTAGAAAAATGTAAAAGGAAATGGATGAGAGCTGTATCCGTCGGCTGCATGCAGTGTCTCCATAAATACAATCTATAAAGTTGAGATAAATTATTGTAGAAATAATGCCACGTTTTTAGCTATTATCAGTATTGAAATGTTCTAATTTGGAAAGTTCATTTTGACAAATGTTCTGCCTAAAGTCATTTTCCAGATAAACCAACCACTCGTGTCCCATTTCCAATTTTATCTTCCTAAACTATTGCAATGACCGACATACCACCTACCTCGGTTAAAACAGTGGCAGAGTCTGATATAAATCACTAAAACTGCCAAATGGAAATGTTAATAATCTTTTCAATTTAAACACTTTACTTTGTAAGTAACTAAAACATATTGAGATGAAACGTGGCGAACATGTTTTAGTGGTTGGCTGTAGAGTGAATACAGATCGCTTTCCTTGCACAACCATCATATACTTGACTACATAGCGTGTATGTCTTATATGCAGGCTAACACTTGTATTAAGTGATGTATAATTGCCCCATGAGTTTTCCCTTTGCTTCTGACGGTGGCTGGTATCTGCAGGTCGAACGTACAAATTCTGACAGATTTGAATCAGCCATATAACTTTGTAATACACCCGAAAATGACCCAAAATCTAGGTAATAAAGGGTCAAACGACACACGATTCAACCCATCCCACCACCAATGTGGACGAAGTGACCCTCATATATCTTTTGAAGGAAGTGCCAACTTGCTGAGGCATATTTTTGTGAACTGCACTCAAGTTGTTTCAAAAAAGCATGTGTTATTATTAAAAGGTATGAAAAATCGATGATTGAAAGGAAAGGGAAATTAAGAATAAATAAACTTTTCCCAGCGTAAATATATGTGTGTGTGTGTGTGACATCTTCTGCCCTAGTGTATTTATCCCCACATGTTTAGCACATCTGTCTCACTCATATGAACAACCTCTTTTACTCACAGTGTATCAATAAATGCACTCGCCCTGTATTGGACTGGTGTGTGTGTGTAAAGGTGTGCGTGTGATATTTACTGCAGTAGTATAATAGGAAATTACCCACAATTGGTGCATGATACTACTCATTAGGGGGAGTGGAAAACATCTTTTTGCCTACATTGCTCCTGCCATCGGCTGCACATTTTTTCTACTACAAATCAAGGGTGTAAACTCTTGTTTCGGAAAGAAATTGCTCCTACACAATAGGCATGTTTTAAGGACTTGAGGGGCATATTATCAAGCCTGGGCGATAAAATTATCTCCGCTTTATCGGCAGGAAACTGCAGATAAAGTGGCGATAATGGGCTTGATAATATGCTCTATGGAATTCCAAACGAAGCTCATGTTAGATGTCTTTCACATTTAACATAAGTTCAAGTTCAAGTTCAGGAATTTGTATAGCGCACTACTCACCCAGAGGGTCTCAAGGCGCTTGAGGGAGGGTGGGTGCGTTACTTATCGAATAGCCAAGTTTTGAGTTGTTTTCTGAAGGAGAGGTGGTTCTGTGTAAGTCGGAGGTGAGTGGGGAGAGAATTCCAGGTTTTGGCCGCTAAGTAGGAGAAGGATCTTCCTCCCATGGTGGATCTGTGGATGCGCGGAATTGCGGCGAGGGCTTGATTGGATGATCGTAGTTGGCGGGTGGGTGTGGAGAAGGACAGTCTTGTGTTGAGGCATTTGGGTCCTAGGTCGTAGAGGACCTTGTGTGCGTGGGTGAGGAGACGGAACGTTATTCTCTTGTTGACGGGGAGCCAGTGGAGATCCTTCAGGTGGACGGAAATGTGAGCATGACGGGGAATGTCCAGTATGAGTCTGGCTGAGGCGTTTTGGATGCGTTGGAGTTTTTTCTGTAGTTTGGCTGTAGTCCCGGCATACAGGGTATTTCCATTGTCCAGTCGGCTGGTGACCAGTGCGTGGGTGACTGTCTTTCTTGTTTCGGTCGGGATCCAGCGGAAGATTTTTTTGAGCATGCGTAGGATGTTGAAGCATGAAGATGAGACGGCGTTGACTTGTCTGGTCATTGAGAGGGAGGAGTCTAGGATGAAGCTCAGGTTACGTGCGTGATCTGGAGGTATGGGTGCTGTACCTAGGGCCGGTGGCCACCATGAGTCGTCCCAGGCAGAGGGGAATGATCCTAAGATGAGGACTTCCGTTTTGTCCGAGTTGAGTTTTAAACGGCTGATCTTCATCCATTCGGCTACTTCTTTCATTCCTTCGTGTAGACTGGTTTTGGCGGTGTTTGGGTCTTTGGTGAGGGAAACGATCAGCTGGGTGTCGTCTGCGTAGGAGATGATGTTGAGGTTGTGTTGGCGCGCGATGGATGCGAGAGGACTCATGTATACGTTGAAGAGGGTGGGGCTGAGTGAAGATCCTTGTGGTACACCACAGATGACTTCGGTGGCCTCTGATTTAAATGGGGGGAGGCGGACTCTCTGAGTTCTTCCAGCGAGGAATAAGATGATCCAATCCACAGCTTTTCCTTGTATTCCGATGTTGTTAAGGGGTTGTATGAGTGTGCTATGACATACTGTGTCGAAGGCGGCGGAGAGGTCAAGTAGGATGAGGGCAACTGTTTCTCCGTTGTCCAGTAGCGTTCGGATGTCGTCTGTAGCTGCGATGAGGGCAGTTTCGGTGCTGTGTTTGGCTCGGAAGCCGGACTGTGAAGGGTCGAGGGAATTGTTGGATTCAAGGAAGGCAGCAAGCTGACTATTGACGGCTTTCTTGATGACTTTGGCCGGGAAGGGGAGGAGTGAGATGGGGCGGTAGTTCTTAAGTTCAGAGGGGTCAGCTGTGGGTTTCTCGAGGGTACGGCATAACTTCTTGGATTTCTTAAGGTCATCATTGAACCAAGGGGCCTTTTTGTTTCCTTGTTTGATCTGATGATGTTTAAAGGGTGCTAATTCGTCAGCGCTGCGGGTGATCCATTGTGTGAGATTAGTGGCAGCGTGGTTTGGGTCGGATGATATGGCAGGAGTGTTTTGGTTAAGCGATGTGAAGAGTTGGTCGGTGGTGATTTTGTTCCAGTTTCTTCGAGGGATAGGTTGTGGTGGGATGTGGGTCGTGGTCTTTTTGAAGCTGAAGTGGACGCAGCTGTGGTCCGTCCAGTGGAGGGCTGTGGTGCGATCGAAGGAGATGTGTTTGCTGGAGGTGAAAATAGGATCGAGCGTGTGCCCGGCTAAGTGGGTGGGGGTGTCAACAAGTTGATTGAGTCCGAGATTGGCCAGGTTGTCCAGAAGGGTGGTGGTGTTGCTGTCATTTTTGATTTCCAGGTGGAAGTTGAGGTCTCCCAGTAGAATGTAATTCTCGGAGGTGAGGGCATGTGGGCTGATGAAGTCAGTGAAGTCTTCATTGAATTGTGTGCGGGATCCTGGTGGTCTGTAGATGAGGGTGCCTCTAAGTGTGGATCTGGGGTCGGAGTGGATCTGGAAGTGAAGGTGTTCGGCGGTCGCAAGGTTATCGTCAGAGCTGGTCGTGTTTCGGATGGTGTTCTTATGGACGATGGCGATGCCTCCTCCTGTTTGGTTGATGCGGTCCTTTCGGATGATCTTGAAGGCGTTCGGGATGGCTATGGCGATGTCAGGTGCTGATGAGGCGTTCATCCAGGTTTCTGTAAGGGAGGCGACGTCCGGTGATGTAGTGTTGAGTAGGTCCCAGAGTTCAGTGGCGTGTTTGTGGACCGAGCGGGTGTTCAGCAGGATGCACTTCAGGTGGTTAGAATCGGAGGTGTGTTTGGAGGGGGAGGATTTGGCCTGGGTCCTGATGCAGGCGAACTTGCAGGCGTGGCAGGAGAAAGGACCGTGGGTGTATCCTTTGGTAGCTACGCAGAATTGTGGCTTGCGACGGGGGTTGAGGGCAAGGAGAGTAGCGGCGGCATATGTTATGTGGGTGGAATGGCTTTTGCGGGGGCCAGGGGGTATGGTGCTGGGCGCGGTCCTGGCGCAGACGGGCGTAGACGGGCTTACCTTTGGCGCACCTTCGGCGTGCATGGGGCGCTTCCGCTGCGCGTGAACGCTGCACGCAAATGCATCTGTCATATGTGGATGGTGGAGGGGGGAGGGGTGAGGGAGGATCAGCTGGGAGGCGGGGCGGGCTGTAGAGGACGGGCTCCCAGGCACAACAACAACAAAATGGCAGCGAAAACAAAACTAGAGACAGACACCAAAGACTAATGAAATACTGAGACAATATGTGCTGAAAGCGCAACAATGAACGGTTTCCAAATCAAGCAATGCAATATAACACAAATAGCATTACAACAGCGTGAATGAAAGCACAGTGCTAAAGTCGGCAAAAAGTGCTAAAATTATTTCTAATCTTTGCCAATGCTAATCGCGCTACAGCGTTATGAAGACAGGGGCCAGCAGATTTGATAAGCAGCAGATCTTAGTAAGGAGCGCAACACAACAATACCAATGAGAGCAGGGAGCGTGGGGAGCGACCGCTACTGATAGCGTCAGGACGGTCACAGCGCTTCCGAGTACGGGAGCAGGCTATGCAGTCAGTGGGAATGAGGATCAGCTGGGAGGCGGGGCGGGCTGTAGAGGACGGGCTCCCAGGCACAACAACAACAAAATGGCAGCGAAAACGAAACTAGAGACAGGCACCAAAGACTAATGAAATACTGAGACAATGTGTGCTGAAAGCGCAACAATGAACTGTTTCCAAATCAAGCAATTCAATATAACACAAATAGCGTTACAACAGTGCGAATGAAAGCACAGTGCTAAAGTCGGCAAAAAGCGCTAAAATTATTTCTAATCTTTGCCAATGCTAATCGCGCTACAGCATTATGAAGACAGGGGCCAGCAGATTTGATAAGCAGTAGATCTTAGTAAGGAGCGCAACACAACGATACCAATGAGAGCAGGGAAGCCCATTATCGCCACTTTATCGGCAGTTTCCAGCCGATAAAGCAGCGATAATTTAATTGCCCAGGCTTGATATTATGCCCCTGAGTTCGTGCCTAAAATGGTTTTTAAAGCACAATCGGAATCAAAACCTAAATATAAAATTATTTCTACCCCTCACTTTTGAACATACCAACATGTTCTTAGCAGTACAACTGTAATGGAGAGGATGTGGAGGTCACATCCTTGTATGTGTTATATGGGAAATCCATGAGCTTGCACGGCGCCCCTATGAAATGAATACTTGCTGTTGAATTAGGGATAAAAATCCAATCCCTGAATGAACAATCTTTTGGGAGGCCATTAGTGGCCCTCTTGTAATCGTCTGTGCCTTAGAAATATAGCCAGAGAGTAATAATCATGTAAGGATGGATGCAGAGGCCCTCCTTTTCCACACAGACTCGTCCATATTTAATTCTGTATACGGTGCTGCAATGTTTGCCTATGCCAAACAAGGTCAATACCTCCATGCTATGTGCTGACTCCAATATAGGTAGATAGATAGATAGATAGATAGATAGATAGATAGATAGATAGATAGATAGATAGATAGATAGATAAATTCCTTTATTCTGCATTATACAAAACACGATAGAAGTTTAGTTAAAATGCTAATGATACAAACAATCTTATCAGCTATACAGGAGGAAAAAAATTAAAAAAGGGTACAGCAGTCTTCGTTACAATTCATTAAAATTCAATAGTCCCCTATCTAACCCCCACTCCTTTCCACAGATCCTCTTGTCACTCTTAATTTCAGTGCTAACCTTAAAAAAATTGTAATGGCAAGCAGGGTGTAGGGGTCTTGCGCCATTTGCAGATGTAGGAGGGCAACCTTTGCGTGCCTGAATTTAATTTTTTTCAACCAGCTTATTAAATACAGGCGCCTGGGCAATAAATAAAAAGGGTAAAGTAATACAAAATGAAGGGTATCCCGCGGAGATCAATGATCGCAGCCACAGGGACCCATTGGCTCTCCAGAATTAATAAAACCTGCTGGTTCAGCTAATAAATAATGTAAAATGTTGAGCCTAAAACGTGTTATTAAAAATCTATCCTGAGCGTTATAAGTAAGGGCGGGGTATGGTTCCATTCCTTTGCTGGACCTCACTAAGCTATAGGCTCTAACTGACTGTTTGCCCCATTCCTTCTCCTCTTTAGAGGCTATCTTATAAGTGATGAACCTCTTCTTCACACTAGCCTTATCCCGGTCTGCACCTCCAGCCGGGTTTAGGAAGAGGTCCTTACAGCCAATTCTTTCACAAACAACCTTTAGCGACTTCAGCCATGGGATCTCCATTCCCTTATCCCTGCCTAGACAGTCCATAATAATTTGCCTAGTCAGTTCAGCCTCTGGGTTATCCCAAATCTTTAGCCATGCTAACAGGGGTCTGACTTGAATCCTATCCTCTATGAAGAACCCCCCCCCAACTCTTTGTGGGCAATATAGGCAGGGACACCCTTTGGGACCCTGAGAAGCCTTCTCATGTACTTGTTCTCTTCGACCTGCAATTTTTCTAAGTTGACGAATCCCCAGAGCTGCGCTCCATAAGCTACCTTAGAGTAGCAGATAGAGTTATATAAGTTTATCATTTGCTCCAGGGACCACCGACACAATCTGCGGCCGAAATTTGTTATTGCCCCTGTGCTTGAGAGTAACCTATAGCAACGCTCCTCCATTAGAGCTTCAAAATTTAAACGCCCTTCCAAAAAAATGCCCAAATAGGAGAAGGATTGCACCTTCTCCAATTTGTGTTCTCCTATTCTATAATTAAAAGTTTTCCTTAATTTTAGCCCTGCTTCCATGACATATGACTTAGTTAAGTTGGCAGATAAATCTAAGTTATTCATAAAACCCACGAAGCCATCTATTAATGACTGTAATCCCCGTGGAGTACGTGCCAACAATACCGTGTCATCAGCGAGGATTAACACTGGGATTTCTCTTCTACCTACTCCTGGCAAATCCACATTTAGGCTTAATAGAGCTGGCTCTAGACCGTTTATATACACCGAAAACAGGAAAGGAGCCAGAATACATCCTTGTCGCACAACACTGGTGCAGGTAAAAGAATCCGTGCAACCACCCTCCAAATTATATCTTACATTGGCCGTCGTGTTCAAATGTAGGGCTTTTAGAATCTTTATAAGATCCTGATCAGCCCCTAAACTGCTCAAAAGATCCCACAGCTTCTCCCTATTGACACAATCGAATGCTGCGGTGAGGTCCATAAAGGCTAAATAGACCGCTTCAGCACCAGCAATGGTGTATTTAGCTAACAATAGATAAAGGTTTAGACATTGGTCTGTAGTCGACCTATTAGCCCTAAAGCCATACTGAATGTCGGAAATAATATGTTGGTCCTCAGCCCAAGTCATCAAACGATTTAGGACTACACGTCCCATGACTTTGGCAGTAACATCTATAAGAGAGATTGAATCTTAACACTGGGGAATGTCTCTATTACCCTTTTTGAAAATCGACACTATTGTGTCCGAGGACCAAGAGCGGGGGAGCCCTGTGGTTATAGCAGCGTTTAATATTCTTGTTAGAATTGGTGCCCACAGGTCCACTTTACTTAGGTAGAGGTCCGGCGGGATCCCGTCTGGTCCTGGCATCTTATTTTTGATAAGGCCCTGGATGCCCACAGTGACCTCCTCTAACGAGAATTCTAATGTTACTCTCCATTGCCCGGGCCCATCGCCCTTATCTAAATGCTCCTTATGCCTCAGATTAGAAAGGCCTCTGAAACGCGCTACCCACTGTTCCGGGAGGACATTAGAGCCGTTCTGTGGGCTATTGGCCTCTTAGAAACAGGGATTGTTATTTATATTCCAAAAGGCAATTATGTCCTTACTTTCCGCTGCTCCTCTTAGGTCCTCCCAGGTTTGAGTTTGAAGGGCCTTCTTTCATCGGTTAAGTTCTGCTTATAGTGTAATCTACATTGCATAACCCCTTGTTTATCCCTTGGATTACACCTCAGGACAGCCCTCAAAGTTCTCTGAGCAAGAGAGCAGGCTTTGTCAAACCATCCCGGTTCCTTTTTTGACTTTCCCTGTCCTGTTGTTTTTAAAAGTGCATCTATTAGTTCACCCATTTCTTCGAAAGTGACCACTAAATATGACCCTTCTACTGAAAGATCTAAGTATTTCTCTAAAAGCAGTCTGCCCTCCTTTACAAGAGATCTATAAATATCTTCCCCGTTAATTTTCGTCCATTTCAGACGCCTACCCTGATCAGTGATCTTTTCTCTGTTTAAGCCCCCCTCCCTCTTAGTTTTCCTGTTTGCGTTTGGTGCCAATAAGGACAGTACTAGGGAGTTGTGGTTGCTAAAACTACTTGCTTCTATAGAGAAACCCTGCACCCTCTTTTTTAACAAGTGTGACACTAAAATAAAATAAATGAAGGGGCTGCAGCCCCTTCCTTTGAAAGTGGGGATTGTCTGTCTATTGGGATCTAGAGTCAGGTGGTCCATTGTATGTTCGAGCATGTATTTGCTCATCAGCCTACTCAGACCCCTACCCTCCAGCGTGTGCTCAAAATGCGGACCATCCTCATAATTACAGGAGGTCCAATCATCTTTAACAGGTATCAGATTTGGGCACAAGTGGCAGTTAAAGTCCCTCACGACTAGTAACGTTGGTACCATTGAGCTCTGCTTTAGCTCCTTCAGGTGGCTTAGTCTCACCTCAAGTTCTCTCACTCTTGAGCCTTTTGAATTATAAAAATTCATCAAGTTTATGTTAAAATCCCTATTTTTAAACCCCAGACCTAACAGATCTTCTGAATTACATTTTAAGTCGACCCAGCTCCCCCCAGAGACACATCTACAAATGTTAGAAGTCCACCCCTCGTTCTTCCGGACATTGATTTACTTGCCAGTATCCAGAAAGATTTGTATCCCACTAAATGAAAATTAGTGCAACCTATCTCCCAAGTTTCCTGGAGACAAATTATTTGGAACTTTCTTATATATTCCAGCCACTCCTGGTTCAGAAATGTTGTTGCCAGTCCAGCAACATTCCAGGATTCTAGTTTGACAATGCATCCTGTTTTAATTTCATCGTGGCCGGGTTCTATGCTGGGTTTCTTGGTACTTATAGATGCCTCAATCCCGGGAGTCCTTGTTTTGCATGGTACGTGCTGAAGTATGTTTAATATGACTTCCCCTCCCCGTTCCTCCGCATAAGGTTTAAAATTTAGTGGGACCGTGATCGGAGCATTATCCTGACCTGATTCAGCCCCTTGTATTCAGTCCACCCCGCTGAGGTGTCTGCCCCACTGAAGTGGTGCATATCTATTGAACAAAGGTAAAGCCAGCCCAGCCCCCTCCCCTATTTTCACTGTGTGCTGGTCGTATACATCTTCCCCACCCGGCGTGCCTACCCAAGGGTCATTTCTCCCCCCTAACCCCCCCTCTAGGTCTATTTGGCTTGCCCTAAGTGCCCCCATTACCATTGTAACCTTCATAATTCGGAATGCAAACTGGTGGTATATAAAAGTATCTTAAGTTCCGAGCTTGGACAGATGATCGTGAATTTATCCAGGGGCCCCAAAAGACATGCTCCACCACCCTGGGGTCATTAAAATTAATGACAATGCAGTCTCCTGTTATGTTTTTCCCCTGTTTCCTACCCAGTTCACTCTTCTTAGTGAGAGAACTTTACACCTTACATCTTCGGACAATGGTCTGTTTAGGTTTAGCCAATATGTTGTCTTATTTTTAAGTTGCTCGTATGATTCGGTTTTCCCATCTCCCAGTACTGGGACACCGGTCAAAACGACAACATAAGGGGTACATTCGGGGGTAAGTCCAAGTGGGGATGCGAATTCTTCAACTCATACTTATCCCTAACACTGACGTTCCCCTGCGATATACCTTGTACATTTGACGGAACTATAAATCCTTCACTCGCTGGACCTCCCCTTAGGATTTCTGGGCCCGTAGGATGGACAACCGGGCCCATTGCTGGTGCTAATCCTGAACTGGGGCGAGCCACAGGGTCCCTTCCCTCCCCTGCTTTCCCATCTGTGCGACCCCCAGTTACTACTTCCTTCTCAATACATCCTAAGGTGGACATTATCAGTCCTTCAGATTTCTCTAATCTGTCTTCAATTAGTGACAGTTTGTCCATAAGGGGATCCAGTAATAATGAGACGAGGGTACCTATTTTCTGCAAGTGCACTTCTTCTGGGTCCACTAATTCAGTTATTTTGTTATCCTCAGCGGGGGTAATTACAGTCAGAACAATGTCCTGTGGGACCACAATAATCGATGTGTCCGTGAGGGGTAACATGCTCTGTTTGCTTAACTTAGAGGTCTTGGTTTCTTTGCTTTATGCTGCGTGCATCCTCGTGTGCCCCCTCTTTTTCTCTTCCCCGCTCCCCCCTGAATTGAGTCAGTTGAAAGTGAGAGCTCTTTGTGGACTTCAGCCACACAAACTACTGTGCTCTTTGTTTGGTCTGGCAATGTCCTTTCTGGGCATGCGGGGACTTTCGGGAGATCTCTTCCATATTGGTTGGGGGGTCAAGGCTTGCTGTGAGATTGCGCTCTCCCGCTGGGATTCCCTTATAACAATAGGCTGTCACGGCACTTCTGGGGAGCGCGCATTAATTATACTCCTCAAAGACGAGCGTTTTGAAAATGCTGGGTCCATAGAAAGGCGTCGCTCGATGATGGCAATTTCGTGCGCTAACACAGATGAGGCCCTAGTTATGAACTGATCAAGAGATCCAGCCACATAACCTACTCCATTGCCTTTCCTCCCTCCTCCCTCACGTGTTGTCATACTGAGTCAACACAGTTGCTTTTGTTGAGGGGAGGGTTCTAGCAGTTGGTTATATATTAAATATGAGGCCCACTTACTTTAGGAGTGCTTCCATTGTTATTATCCAAAATCTTAGGGGGATGGCCCAGCCCAGCCTCTCCCTGTCTCGAACGGGCTCAAACGGGCCCGCCCTTGGCCCCGGCTTCGCCCAGAGCGCACCCGTGCACGTCCCATGGAGCGGGAGGTGTGAAGGGCTTTTCAAGTGCTGCAGGTGCAGGTGGGACGGCTAAGCACGCCCTCAAGGTCACTCAGGCTCCTAGGATCTGTAGTTTTCCTTGCGGTGTCCTGGTGCCAAAACGAAGCATCTCACGCAAAGCGGGAGGCGCGAGGCACTTTTCAAGCGCTGCAGGTGCTGGTGAGAGGGCTAAGCACACCCTCAAGGTCCTTCAGGCTACTGGGACCTGTAGTTTTCCTTGCGGTGTCCTGGTGCCAAAAATGAAGCATCTCCCATGAAGTGGGAGACGCGAGGCGCTTTTTAAGCGCTGCAGGTGCTGGTGGGAGGGCTAAGCATGCCCTCAAGGTCTCTCAGGCTCCTGGGACCTGTAGTTTTTCTCGCGGTGTCCTGGTGCCAAAACGAAGCGACTCCCGCAAAGCGCGAGGCGCTTTTCAAGCGCTGCTGGTGCTGATGGAAGGGCTAAGCACGCCCTCAAGGTCCCTCAGGCTCCTGGGACCTGTAGTTTTCCTTGCAGTGTCCTGGTGCCAAAATGAAGCGTCTCCCGTGAAGCAGGAGGCGCAGGGCGCTTTTCAAGTGCTGCAGGTGCTGGTGGGAGGGCTAAGCACGCCCTCAAGGTCCCTCAAGCTCCTGGTACCTGTAGTTTTCCTCGCCTTGTCCTGGTGCCAAAACGAAGCGTCTCCTGCGCAGTGAGAGGCGTGAGGCGCTCTTCAAGCACTGCAGGCGCTGGTGGGAGGGCTAAGCACACCCTCAAGATCCCTCAGGCTCCTGGGACATGTAGTTTTCCTCGCGGTGTCCTGGTGCCAAAACTAAGCGAATCCAATATATATGCAACAATGGTTCGGATACGCAATAAAAAATGGAATACCATAATTATTGTAGACGAAAATCAAAATAAATAAATAATGAAACAGTACCCTTCACAAGGAATATCAGAAAGATAATTATAAACAGTGTTACAAAATCAAAAGCAACAAAAACATTCAATGCTTCCTTTGTTATTTTTCCAGGGAAGGCGTCAACAGTGTTTCGACCATTATCATTTTAGAAGGTCATCATCAGGACAAATACAATTATGGAGCAACTGGCAAGTTCAACAACGAGCAACAGGAGAAAGTTCAAGCAAGATGAGGGCAACAAATTCCCTGGACCAGTAAATTACGATGCAGTTATCCCTGGCTTGATAGGAACCGAAAGGCCTGTCAATAAATTACTACCGGTCTGCCTCATTCAAGTTAATATACATCCATTTCTTAATGGCAAAATTAGTTCTTGTCAACCCGCTTCCGAAAATTGCTGATTCCAGGCACTGAGACACTGTTAATGATCAAATCATGCGAGTTCCTTGTTTTGTACTTGGCATTCTGGTATTTCACATTGTTGAAGGAAACTGAACTATAAGTATAAGAATCAATACTGTATATAAGGACCAGTGGTACATTTGATATTTGGAATACGGCATCTTGAGAGGTTGAATGATCTATAGTGTTTTGCTTAGTTGCTTGTTTTTTTAATTGTTACAAACATAAATGCATTTCAGTTCCTGTGTATTTGTGTGTGTGTGTGCACACATGTGTGTGTGCGTTTGTACGTGCTGCTGGTGGAAATGGTATTCCTTATTGTTTCTGGTAGGGTGTTTCCCTTCGACAGGAACCGTTGATGTCTTTCAGATTAATTGACTCTTAGCAGTGACTTGTGGTTGCTTTGTATTTGGCTTTTGCTGTTTTTATTCTTCCTTTTTTATGTCACACCCACCTGCAGGGCAGTATATTCTCTCTTTCATTTGACATCACTGACACACTTTTTATCATAATCACACTTAATACAGAGTTTTACGAGTACCTCTGCATGATACTTGAAACTCTATATTTGTGGAAAAAATTGATGTAGAAAAAAAGATGTCATTTTTTTAAGTTGACTGCTGCCCAGACCTTGAGTTAAATGGTGAAAGACTGCTGTATGAGATACTTAAGGCCCAATTCACAAAGGTAAACTGAGATGAAAGTATACCTTTATGACTTTATGTATTCAAAAAGGGCATTTACAAGTAGTAAAGTTAGACTTTTGTCTCAGTTTAATTTAAGTTTTGTTTCAGTTAGACTTAAGACCAAAACATAAGTTTATCTGAGACAAAAGTCTAACTTTACTACTTGTAAATGCTCTTTGTGAAATCAAAAGTCATAAAGTTAGACTTTCTTCCCGGTTTACTTTTGTGAATCGGGCCCTTAGACAGTAAATAAGGGTAAGGTTTGTGGTTACGATTCTGCAACTGAATTTTCATTTAGTGGCGTTTCATAAGATGATGGCTTCTTCTTAGGTGTATCTGAAGAGGAAGACAATGCAGCACAGCAAGACAGCGGTCTGAGCCTTTCACAAGTACGACCTGTGCCTTTGAGAGCCGATGGTGTTAGAGCACTATTCACAGTTCGGAGGTGTGCCATGCAGAGCACAGCTAGGAAGTTCACTTAGAAACCAATAGTTTCCAGTCTATAATTTCTCTGTTTCCTAGAGTTGCTGGATATACAATTAATACTCCAGAATTGTAGCCCATTGCCTGGTTATGGCTGTTTGTAGATGATGAGTTCCTTGAGGAAACAATGCAGACATTTAATTAGCATTCCCATACATCAGTTTTGAAGAAACATGAAGGCACTCTTGCAACTTATTCCAAGGCACATATGTGTACTCCCACCTCAGGTAGGGGGTTCACATTTTTTGGGACTTTGCAGTGCTCAGGGGCATATTATGAAAGCCATCTGTTCAATCTTACTGATTTTCCAAACCAATGTTGAAAATACCCATCTTCCTGTCTGTCATAAGCAGAGATTTATTTTCGATTCTGCGAAACATGGTACACTACAACTATAACTCTGGAGCATTGCCACTAAAGGGAAACAGCCATTACAACGCAACTAAAACAACGCACTACCATTACAACAAAACTTTTACAATGCAGGATCCATTACAATGCATGCCATTACAACGCATGCCATTACAACACAGCTGCTATTACAACACATGCCATTAAAACGTAAGTATGGGTAAGTATTTAATTACATTTTAACCCCTACACCATCCAACACTTACCCTACTATTACGCCCCCCTGGAGTTAGAATAGTAATTTTAACCCCTACACTATCCAACACTTACCCTACTATTACACCCCCCTGGAGTTAGACTAGTAATTTTAACCCCTACACTATCCAACACTTGCACTACTATTACATTTCCATTAATTAAAAAAAAATACTTACGTTGTAATGGCATGCGTTGTAATAGCAGCTGCTTTGTAATGGCATGCGTTCTAATGGCATGCGTTGTAATGGATCCTGCGTTGTAAATGTTTTGTTGTAATGGTATGCGTTGTGAATGTATGCGTTGTAACGTCATACATCCCCACTAAACAATCTAGTCCATCTAGCTTATAAAAATCCAGCCCGGGTGGTCCAATTTTCAGAAACGTTTGATCATGTTCATACTCCGGGGCAGAATATAGTAGTGGGTACATTTTTTTTGTACAAATTGCTGGTGCTGATCAGGCTGTATACACCTAGTAAGACAGCTTGGTACCACATCAATATTTACATTTTGCAGAAGAGTTCCACTGGTTACACACACAATCTGAGGATATACAATTGAAATGACTCGAGTATAAATCCTGCAGGTTGCCCTTCCATGTTAGGAATTAGTGAGAGGATTGTGAGAGATCTTGCTCAATCTCTTAATCATACCTTTTATAATGTTAATGCAAACCATTTCTACACAGAAAAACAGCTGTTCAGCAAAATTTACAATGTTAGCATTGAGGAATTTGGGACAAATTGAGCAACTACATAGGTTTCCCTCAGGTGATAATTTGTAAAATTTTCCAAAAGGTAATTGCAAGGCCGTGCAATGCAAACACTTGGTAGCTATAATATTTTGCTGACTGAAAATCATGACAAGAGTATCTATCCTCGCACACATGTTTGGGAAGTTTTCAGAAGTGCATTAGCCCAAATGTATAATTAATTATAACATGAACATATGTGGAGTACATAAAAGTGACCACCTTTTTTAAAGCATATAACCCAGTACTTAACACCTGCCATAAGAGTTTAGCTGTCTGCCTCGTGTATGTGGTAATTTACAGTGCATATGTTGTCTATAATCAGACTACCACTGGAATTCAAAGTCCTTCCTTAACTTTGAACAGACTAATATCACTATTATCACTGCAGACACTCAACTTAATATATTATGGAGTATATGAGAAGGCTAAAGGATCAACACTTTTCTGACTACTAAAAAAGAGAAGAGGCTGCTTTATGGAAAACTCATTTGATGTTTTGGAAGGAAGGAGGTAGATGTGAGAAGTTGGCCTGGCATATACTGTCAACTAATTATAGTGGGCACCTTGCACCAGTCAAAATAACCCTTATTGATGATTAGGTTTGAGACAACCTTTATTGAAAGCTATCCTAGTGGTAGCTATGGAGAGCAGCCTTCAGGCTAAGTCTTGAAGGAGTGTAAAGATGCTTGGTTTATCAGATTATAACCTCTTGAATGACCAAATGAAAGGGGTATATATTAAAAATATATACAACTATAAGGTATATATTAAATATATGTATTTATTACTAAACACTCTCTACTAACCTCTGTATGGGATTAGAGACCAAGATACACAATATCAACACACTAGAACGTAAGTAAATTGCAAAATATACAATGGGCCCCAGGGGAAGACCAAACCATATATTACGAAAGTGGTATAAGAACCACTACTTGACTACACACAGTGCCTAGAGCATGTAGAATCGCTGGAACCCCAAGGAACCCCCCGAGGTAGTGACACAGGGGACCCACGGAGGACGCATGCAGTGTGAGAACAAAGTCGCGAGCTCCTTACAATGCTATGGGAAAGCCGGGGTTGGAATTTTAAAGATTAGGTACATTTTAGAGAGGACTTGGAGCAAACCATTTTGGACTTAGAAGGTTCTAAGGCCAGAACCCATGTGAGCACCGGCGTACTTGTGTTACCTCACCCAGGGAAGCCGGATGCATAGGTGCTAAATGGTGTCGAGAATAGTCGCTGTTTTGAATGGTGGGTTGCTGCAAAGTGCTGCTACTGCGGAAAGGAAAAGTGTCTGGTGTGATCCAAGCCTGGATCAATGATGTGAAGAACCTGAAAGCAGAGGGGACAGAGTCTGGGTCACTTCAGTGTGACCAGGGACACAATATACCAATGCCCACCAATGTCGGGGTGTTTCAGTTGCGATGAGATGAAGTATGACTCCGCTGCCACAGGGACCAGGAGATGTCGACAATAACCAGAGTCTGCAGGTGAGCTGTCCCATGAAGGATATTGAGTGCTGGGGGGTTCGTGTCTGGATCAGAGACCAACCAGCCTTGGCAAAAGGAACCCATGTGGTGAGAGTAAAAAGGCTTCGGTGTGGAGCAGCAAGGTCCAGGTGACTCTCCAAGCAATGGAAAGTCAGGGCACGTCTATAGAAACCAGGTAAGCCCATTAAACATTACAGTACCCTTCTCAGGGACCCACAAGTAAACGGACAAGGGATCGCAAAGGGACCTCGAGAGGAATCACTAATTACCTGCCCACGGGTCACTCGAGGATGTAGGCCAGTAATCTACAGTGGAATCACTGCTCGGGTCTGGACTACAAGTAGCCCAAACCACAGCCTCAGGGATTGCCAAGAAGCATATGCTGCTGCAAACGTGCATGGTGTCCAGGGGTTTGGGTTGCACGGTCCCCACGAGGGCTTTGGATCTCAGGTTTGCTGAGAGCAAGGATTGGCCATGGGGAAGCTTGGAAACCCACCTCCTGTGTTGCAAAGTCTTTGGAGTCCTTCAGGAGCTGCGTAGTTGCAAACCGGACTGATGCATTTTGGTGCCTCTCCGTGCAGGGGAGTAACTTCTTTACTCCAAGTGTTGTAATTTGGCAGCGATTAGGTTAGCATTAGCAGAAGCCATCCTGTATTTAGAGACTATCTAGTCCGTTTTGTGGAATCCATTTTGTATTTATGTCAGCCATTTTGTTTGCCATGTGCTACCATGTGCTCGCCGTGTGCTCTGTCCGACCTTCCTGTCAACTGCTCTTGAATGCTGCCTAGAGACGAGGTATATTTAGCCTTTCCTGCTTTGCACATGCTCAGTTGAGCTTGCAGCTGTCCTTGCAGCTGTCCCCAGTATGTAACTGTCAGGATGTGTTCACCAGAATTAGCACCTGTTAGCTCCTCCCACTTGTTGACTGTGCATTTTCTGTATGACCATATATGTACCTAAAACCAGCATTTTGTACTTATACCGCCTTCTTTTGAGCCCCTGTGTGGGTATAAAAGGTCCAAGCTCCTTCCATTCAGTGTGCTACTTCATACATTACCGAAGGGTGTTCTGTGAATTCAGTTGCACCTCATGAGGTTTAATAAATCTTGTAGTTTTTATGTGGAGAGGTGTGGCTCACTGGTTAGAGGCGGCAGACCCGAGTGCAGAGAACGGCCCGGGACCAGGGTTTGATTCCCGACGCGGCAGGGTCTTGGACCAGGATCAGCGGACTGATAATTCTCGCATCGGTGCCTACTCCGACCAGGGAGCACACTCGGCAACTCTGGGCATTAGCTTGCCTCATCTCCACAACGGCCCCACACAAACGCCGGGGATGCCTGGTTTCACCTTGGAGACCCCAGGAGGGACTATCTCACAGGGAAAGCCAGGACGGGTTCCCCAGCGGTCTATAGCGCTACGAGGCCTCCGGGTAGCAGTGCGCTTTACAAGACACAACAATTTACAATTTTATTCCAGTTTCCGTGCCAACTTCCATTCAATGGTCTGAGGACTCTGTGCAGAGAAGGGAGAACCCCTAGCACTAGTAGACCTTGCTGAGGCTCACCAGCACAAATTGGCGCTACCAACGTGGGGCTCAACGGCGACTCGGATGCCTGAAGGACTGGTCGAAACGAAGGATTGGAATCTCGCTTTGGACGCGATCTCTACCTGAGGAGACCCGAGTCTTGGCAACCACTGCGCTTTTCTTTTCTTTCTGATCTGACCATCCAGGTGGTGCCGGTCCTCAACTGAGATCTCTTCTGTTGATTCGCTGTGCAGTGACCATTTGGTCAATTTGAGATCCTGGCAGTTGGAAACTGGACAGCATTTGATTGGTAAGAGTCATTCTGCTGCACTTGCTGTTTGTTTTTGATGCCTTGGATTTGTAAGGTAGTTTAGTAACACTTACTGTGGCTTTTGATTTGAAGGATTGGCCAATATTAGTATTTGTTTGTAAGGTATATATAAATTGCAATTTATATAGGCAGGTAATGAGGAGATTTTTCTACATTTGAATTTGTTTGAGCGGCGCAACGTACGAAGAGTACCGTAAGCGCTACTTTGATTATAATACTGCATATTTTGCACTATTTTTGGTATGCCTATTTCTAACACACTTCGTAGGATGTGTTGCTTTTGTAGAGGTACCAGTTTGAGACTCGATAAAGCACAACCGGCCCCACCGGAGGGGACGCCTAATAGGGACATGTATATTAAGTATGGTTTTTCTTCTATAATGTACAGCACGTTATGGAATAAATACACTCATAAGGATCCTGAGCTGCGTTGGCCTATGCATTGGTCATTTGATTTGCGAAAGATTCAGTATGTGGATCGATGTATGTTTAAGCAAAAGATTAAGCAAGATATGTTTGACTGTGTGCGAATATGGGAGAAAGAAGTGTGTGAACGAATGAAGCGTGAGCAAGCCTTGATTAAAAAAGAACAGCGAAAGAACATCTATGCGAAAGCATTAGAGGTAAAAAACAAACGAAAGAACTAAAAGAGAGAGAGAATAGGGAGCGCCATTTACAGGTAATTGCCCAATACGCTGTTAGGCAACTCCTTTATCCTATCCTTAATAAACCGCAAGATGATTTCTTGTTATTAGATCGTTCTCCACTTCCGTATAAGTCAGATGAGGAATCTTCTACAGATCACGATAAAGCGCAAGAAACTCGTTCTATGTTGCCGCTGCGCGTTCTACTGAGCTTAGATCTGTTGCTCGCAAAGCTGTCCATAATACTGCTTCTGCCTCTGAACTTTTAGATGACATGAAGAATTGGCAGGAAAGGGTGCAAGTATATTTTACAAGCGTGTTTACCGCAGAAGAAGTTGAATAGTTTAGGAAACAATCTGAGGAACTGGAGCCTGTTGATATAGCAAATGATTGCAAGCAAATGCGTGATGGTCTTTTTCTCTTTTGTCAGGTGGCTGACTCTATCAGTCGTTTGGTTACATTACATGTTGAGGCAGTCCGTTTGCGAGAGGAGAAAAAGGCAGCAGACGCAGCTGCACAAACATCTCAGACCAGCGTGGCACAAGCTTCTATCTTAGGAACAGATAAGACTATGATAGTTCAAGCAAAAACATATGCGGGAAGCTGTGCCTTTGTATGTTCCTCCTAGAGGCAAGGGAACAGATGATGATATAAGTTCTGCCGATTCGAAGGGTTACTTTATTTGTAATTGGGTCTATACTCCTTGAAGCAAGATGGCGGATTTAAGACGCCACTGAGAGGTCGTTCCTGCTTGAGCCCCTGAACTCCGAAGGATATTGGCGTTTTCCGCCGACTAGATTGCAAATTAATGGCTTTTTGATGCGAAGGGCCTCTGGAAGGTGCCATAAGGCCATAAGGTTATAATTACCGGGACTATCGGATTGCTGGATCTTGCTGGATCTTGAAGTCGTGAAACCCCCGTGATTCAGAGCAGACTCGCTGAACCGCTGCTCTCTGCTCTCTGTTGCTGCTGCTGCTCTGCCGCTTTGCTGAGGCTGTACGGACACTGCACGATTTTCTGGAGGTAGTCCCGAAAGTGAGCCGGGGCAGACAAGAGGAGCTTACGGTGATGGCGGCGGTGCTCCATTGCTGAAGACTAGCTGCAGAGAGAGGGGGAGAGGCTCGCTGCTCGCAGAGAGGCGAAGAGGAGCAGTGTCGATGACGCGCAAGAACCCGGTGCGGCAGAATAGAGTGACAAAAGGTGCCCCCCCGGGGGAAAGTGCAGTAGAAGGAGCCGCAATTGGCATTTAAACCAATTAAACCGATTTCACCATCGGTAGTTGCGATGATGCCGCGTTCTACTGTGAACGCCTCCGAGAACTCTGGCGATATTGAGAAACAAGCTGGTAAGCCACAACCCACACGCCCGTACCCTCTTCCTTTTTCTACACCTTCTAAAGACAAAATCTCCCGCTAACCCCAAAAACAGATAAAATACAAAGACCTATCGGTCAATAAGACTTTAATTAACAACAACGGGGGTTCAGATGGTGCAGGCAGCTCTTTGTCTGCTGAGACTGATGAGACAGATACTAATAAATTGGTGGAGACTATTGCCCCTAACGAGAGTTCAAGTGTTGTGTCTGTGGTGACTGTGGAGTATATGAAGGAGCCAGGGGAACCAGGGGGAGCAAACAGAACGCTGGTTGTGAAGTTAGATGAGGAGCTGGACATATCCTTAGTAAATGGTACTTCCAAATCTTCCGAATCTACTCAATATGGCAACAATACTACTGCAGGACCAACTGCAGGACTAACTGCGGTGGAGGCGGCTGCTGCTGTGGCTACGGAAATTACAACTACTTCTCACCTACTAACTTTTCAGTTACAAACACCAGATCTGACTCTGGTAGAACACAGAGTACATAGCGACGGTGCTGAGGTGTCAGAAGAAATACAAGAGAATGATTCCAATGATGAATATGAGGAGTTTTCTGAGGAAGGGGGGGGTACGAGAAAGAGAGAACATGTTACCTCTCAAGTAAAGGACAGTAACTCCTCGGGCCTTAAGAAGTGGGGAAAGATAAAAAATAAAGCAAAGAAAGGGGGGAGAAAACTGAAACCTGTAGTTCTATCTACTACACTAGTACCAATACCTACTGGAGGGAAATTGATAAGAGACCAAACTCCTTTGCTCAAGTGGATGCTACCTAGAGGGGGCATTAAGAATATGGCTTTGTGTTTATCAGGAACCACCCCCACAGAAGGTGACATTTAAAAAAATCTACAAAATACTCCCTGTAAAAATGTGGCTTTATTAGATCCAGATCCGGAATTAGAGCTACTGGAGGTACCTTCAACCGCAGTTTCTGCTGATATCACACCATCTGTTGGATATACCCAATTGAACTCTAAAGATAAACCCCCAGCCTGTACCACTTCTGGCTGCGAGGCCTTGCCTGTGTCACTTGTTACATCCCCCTACTCTTCCACGGCATCCTCCGATACTTCTTCCTTGGATTTAATTTTAGAAACTTTAATGATACATCGTCAAGAGGCTCAACAACACTTTCTTCAACTAAGGGAAGATAATAGTAAGGTGCATAACTGTTTGCAGCAAGTTACTAACAAATTGAACAGGGTTACAAAGGAGATTGAAGAACTACAACAGAGGGTTGTGGAAGTGGAGGAGACGCTAGTTACTTCTACCGCCCAAACAGGTCAACATAAAGAAGATATAAGGTCCTTACAGAATAAAGTGGAAGAATTGGAAAACAGGCAGAGGCGGCAGAACTTGAGACTTTTTGGAATACCCGAGGGGTCAGAGGGCTCAGATGCCAGGGCTTATTTGGTTAAATTATTCCAAAGGGCATTTCCGGACATGTCCGACTGGGATTGGGATCCCAACTCCAGCGGGTACACAGATTGCCTATAAATTCAAGAAACAAAGAGAGTAAATACTAACGACCAATTATGATTTACTTCGGTAATTACCTGCTAAGACAAGCGGTCTCAATTTAAGCTAGACCAAATACTCCTGTGACATTAGATAATGTAACTTTTTTTGTAAAATATGACCTTAGCAAGATTACCATGGATAAAAAATGGGGGTTGCGCAAACTGATTGATCCTTTCAAGTCTCGGGGGCAACGGTATACCTTCAAGAACCTGCTCGCCTCAAAGTTATGAAATCTGGACATACTTATTTTTTTACTGATGTAAACGAGGCTGAGCAACTTCTTGTAAAAATGGAATCAAATGCTTAAAAAAGAAAGAGAGAAGGGAGGAGGGGAGGAGAAGGAGAGGAGGGGAAGAGGGGAAGGAAAAAAAGAAAAATCCCTCTTTTTTTTCCTCTCAAGATTAATTTTCAATGCTTAATGGTAACCCACTGGGGCACCTTCCTTTGTTTTTTTTTATATTTGCGTATGAGGTTAATACGGAGGGATGGGGATTCTGAGGAGACCTCTCTGACTGGCTGCCCTTTGAGCGGCAGCAGAAGATAGAGGTAGGCTATGGGTAGGTACTGGGGGGGTTTCTAAGGGCTTGAGGGAAGGTTTAGGGGGAGAGGGTGGGGAGGGTAGGGGACAAAGGGGGAAAACTAACAACACAAGCATAAATGAGCTTAACTACATAGAGATCAAAAATATTTTTTTTCTGCTGAAGTTGAATAACCAGTCGCAATGTATCAAATAAATTGCTTAGCCTGGAATTTTTCAGGTCTTAATATTAGAAGCAAAAGACAATTAGTCTTTGAAGAACTTAAAATGTACAACCCTCATTTTGCACTTTTAAATGAGACTCATATTCGTTTTCAAGACTGAAAACAATTGGAACAAGGGGGATATGAATTGATAACTTGTACAGCTTTGAATGCATCAATAAGGGGGGTGGCTATACTTAAGAAGAAAGCATTTAAGGTTGATGTACTTAGAGTTGCCTCCGATAATGCTGGCCGTTGGGAAATTGCTCAACTTAATTTAAGAAATTCCAAATATTTATTATGTGCACTGTATGGTTCAAATATTGATGATTCGGGGTTTTCGACCGTCCTAATATAGAATTATTAAACTGGGAAGGGGAGCTAATACTCATGGACGATTTTAATTGCGCTATGAATTATGCTAAAGACATGAATAAGCTTCACCCATCTCAACGGATGCGAAAAACAAGAGCCGCAATCATCAAATTATCTCGCATTCATAATTTAAAAGATGTATGGAGGAATCTTTATCCCATGTTAGCAGGATACACGTACTCCTTAGCCCCTCACAAAATGTGCTCACGTATTGACATGGCCTGGGCCACTGATAATATTTTGGACGGGTGTAAAATGGAGATCTGCCCTAGAATAACATCGGACCACAATCCCATCCTTCTACGGTTTAATATTTCATTTAAAAAGCAAGAACTCAGGTTATTTTCATTTCCAAGATATTTGTTAACAGATACATCATTTGTTACTCAATTGAAAAATCACATAAAATCATTTTTGGAGTTTAATGTAGACTCTGCTCAACTCATTTATGTGCGGGATGCTTGTAAAGCAAGCATTAGAGGGTTCGTCCAACAATATATTATCAAACAAAACATAGAAAGAAAAAAAGAGATTTGGGAAGTGACTTCCAATATTCGCTCACTGGAAAAACATCTAGCAGAAGTTATCAGACAAGAGAGTACAGGGGAACGCATTACTCAAAATAAACCTTTATTAGAATATAAATTGATTACTCTGTGATCTGAAACTAAAAAATTCTTAAGACAAAGAGTGAGTTTGAAACGACATAAATATAAGATATCGCAATATGAAGGCGGGGATAGAATTGGTAAGATTCTTTATTATAAGGTAGCGGAGGACAGAGCTAATTCTTTAATTAAAAATATAAAAGGGGTTGACGGAGTTATCTATAATCTACCAGGAGATATTTTACAACAATTTGTTACATACTATAGTAAACTTTATACTCCTGAATACACACCTACTGAAGATATTTTGCAGAGATATATAAGCAAGACCTGGGTATTAGAAAAGGAAACAGAAATGATGGAAGAAATGGAAAGAAATTTTTCACTAACAGAATTACAATTGGCTATTTCTTCCCTTCCTTTGGGGAAAGCCGCGGGAGATGACATGCTCCCCATTGAAATTTATAAAAGCTGCAGCGAAGAACTGTTACCTACTTTGTCCTCAGTGATAAATCAAATAGGAGAATCAGTCAAAACACCTGACTCTTGGAAAACTGCCAAAATAATATTTAAAAAAAAAAGGATAAAACGCCGTTGGAGTGTGGGTCCTATAGGCCCATCTCCTTGATAAATGCTGATTCTAAAGCATACGCGAAATTATTAGCCTTGAGATTAGCTCCTCTTATGCCCAAATTAGTAAGCCAACAGCAACTTGGCTTTGTGACGGGTAGAGATACGTCTGCACATGTTAATATGGCCATCACAGCATTCGATGTTGCTTCTACTAACTCCTCCCCACTCGGCATAGTGCTACTAGATGCTGAAAAAGCATTCGACCGAGTGGGGTGGGACTATCTTTGGGCAACCCTCAGGGAGATTGGCTTTGGGACACGATCTTTAACAAGAATCGAAGCACTTTATGATTGCCCAAATGCGAAAATAGGATATGCTAATTTATTATCCCCGAGTTTCCCAGTTTCAAGAGGCACTCGTCAAGGGTGCCCCTTATCTCCACTTTTATTTGCTCTTTCTATGGAGCCATTTATTAATGCAATACAGGCTCAGGAACGCATCAAACCCTTTATTCATGGCATTCACTCCCTTAAAATCACAGCTTATGCCGACGACCTTGCAACGATTTTGGTATGGTTTCAAGATACAAAATAAATTTAAACAAAATGCAAATAATTGTAAACCATAAAACACAGGTCCCAGTCACTGGTATCTGCCACACAGCCACTTACTTAGGCATAAAAATAACATCTAACATTAGGGATATTAAGGCACTAAACTATGACATCTCACTAAGGGATACAACATTGCTTCTGAAAAAATGGCATAAGGTTCCCCTAAATTTGCTTGGACGAATGAACCTTATTAAAATGAATATTTTACCAAAATGTCTTTATTTATTTAGGTCTATTCCGTTGCTTATTAACAACTTATTTTTTAGAAAATTGGATGGTATTTTTAGTAGCTTTATTTGGGGTTATAAAAAAAAACGTAGAGCGCTTTCCCTTTTGAAACTAACACCTATTAAAGGCGGTCTAAATTTCCCGGATTTCAAAACTTATTTTTTTGCTTCTTTTCTGGGCCAAATTTGCAGTCTCTTTAACTCTAAAAATCCATACTACTTTCATCAATTCATGTTAGGTCTCAAATCCATACAATTTTTAGCGAGAACTAACGATCCAAATTATTTTAAGAGAGTCAGGTTTAAGACTGCTAAAGACGCGGTACGCATTTGGAATATGATAATAGATACTGATAAAACCTCGTTCTTTCACCCTAAGTTATCATTGTGGAAAATCCTGGGTCTACCAGACATTTTTAACGATTCCTCGGGGAGAATCTGGTCTAATCATGGTATAACCCAGCTGATGGACTTATATGGCTCAACAGGCTTTTTAGAATTTGATACCCTTAGATTACCTTATGAACTCCCCGAAAACATGCGATTTAATTATATGCAGATTCACGATTTTTTAATTGGTAAAATGAAACTTAAAGAAATTTTAGATTCAGAAATATGCACATGTATTTATGGGGAAAAAAATAAAGCTTTAATTAGTCTAGGGTATAAATGCTTTAGTCAATTTAAAACGGACGACTGTCCTAAATTGGTGCAGAAATAGGCTTCTAAATTAGGGATTTGTATACCTCCAAACATCATATCTAAATTTTTTAAGAATAGTAATAATTTGGTTCATTCATCCAGTTTAAAGCTCCAAGCCTATAAGACTGTATGTCAACTGTATTATACTCCGTTCAAAATTTCTAAGTGGTCAGGAAATAACACTCCCTACGATCGTACAAAATGTCCAAAATGTGACCTGTTTGCGGCTGACCTGGAGCATATGATTGTTTCATGCCCAATTTTAAATATATTTTGGGATAGTGTGGAAAATTTACTAAAACAGAAACAATTGTATAAATACTTCTTTATCAGCTGAGATGATACTTTTAGGAATGCAACCAATTACTTCTCCTTTCAGGGATTTGTTGTTTATTTTAATATCCTGTGCTAGATTGGTCGTAGCAAGGGCATGGATCTCGGATAAACCACCTTATATAATCAAATGGTGGTGGTTGGTGAAAGAAATTTACTATATGGAACTCTCATTAGCTAGAATACGAGGAGAACGCTCACTTCAGAAAGTTGATAAAATTTGGGGAACATTGTTTCCACGTATGAGTTGACATTTTATTATTATTTATTAAGTGATATGCACTTACTTTTTTTTCTGTACAGAATGATTTCTTCTGCTAAGTGATCTAGTACTTTATGAACTCTGGAACTTTCTGTTAATGTTTTATATTTAGTAATGAATTACCTTTGTAATGAATATATGCTTGTGTTGTCAATAAAAATCCTTTAAAAAAAAAAAAAGGGTCTATCAGCCTGATTCATCAAAGACCCGTTTTGCGAGTCTATAATAGCGATTCATAAGGAATCGCTATTACAGACTCGCAAAATGGGATTCATGTAGGAATCGCAAAAAGAATTGCGATTCCTACACATTCCTTATTTGCGATTAGCAAATTGCTAATTGCAAATAAGGAATAACTCCCCATTCATTCCTATGGGCCAAAAGGCCCATAAGAATGAATGGGGAGTATTCCTTATTTGCGATTAGCAATTAGCTAATCGCAAATAAGATAGCGATTTAAAGGGTGCCAGGGGTGTCCAAAGGACACCCTGTAGCACCCCTTAAATGCAAATTGAAACAGGTGTTGCGCACACACATGTCCAAAGGACATGTGTGTGTGCAACATACAACTTAGAAAAATGCTTTGAAAATCATTTTTCTAAGTTTTCGCTATTTACCACGAGGTTTGACCTCACGGTAAATAGCAGGCCGAAATTGCGAATTCGCAATTTTTAAATGAATGATGAATTGCATTTAAGGAATCTCAAATAGAGATTCCTTAAATGTAATTCATTGCAAAATTGCGAAATCGCTATTACCGATTTTTGCATTTGGGATGATGAATCCCAAATGCAAAAATAGCTCTCGCAAAGGGCCAGATTCTCAGAATCTGGCCCTTTGCGAGCCGATTTCGGCTTGATGAATCAGGCTGTATACTCCTTGGAATAAAGTGGATGTTATGGCCCTAAAAAATGCATTGCCTGATCCACGTAAAAATCCAGTAGCTTTTTATGAGGAAGTTGAGGATGCTATTAGCTCTTGTACCATGACTTTGCCTGATATTGATTTGTTTTTCATATTGATATTGCCGCCTGACATGTGGAGAACTGTGCGTAAAGTTGATGATCATGCAACTTTTGGGGCATTATAGAAAGAGTTAGAACAAATGGATGTAGAGCAGGAGCCTGCACAGAAACTGTGTAAATTGATTTTAGATCTCCCTACAGCTATATTAGTTAAATTAAAGATGATTATTCCCCCTAAAAAGATAGATTGAACTGTATTAGCGTTGTGTAAGAAAAAGGCAGATGAATCTGTTTCAGATTTTTTTACACGCTTTGAGGAGGCATCCCATGATTTTAGTGGCCAGTCCTTGACATATGACACGGGTAGGCATCTGTTTGTCGATAAATATGTTGCAAACCTTTCGCTAGGAATAGCTAGTCGCCTAAAGGCCAGTGAGAGTTCATCGACTACCTCTTCTCCGGTGTCTCTTTTGACTAGGCTCAGTATTATGAACGCCAGGAATTAGAAGCGAAGGGTAATGAGGATAAAAAGACTAAAGAGTTGAAAACAAAGGTTATGTTGGCTAAGGCTTATGGTCCGCCTTCTAGAGGTAATGATAGAGGTGGAAGTGGAACATATGGTTTGATCATTTCTTCCTATACTCGTTTGAATTTGTCTGTTGACCAGTGTGCATACTGCAAGAAATTTGGACATTGGATTTCTGATTGTCCAGTGCTGCGTGCTCAGCAGTGTCCACGTGGTTGGGGACAAATGAGAAATCGCTTAGGGTATCCAGGGGCTAGACAAAGCACGAATGATCGTGCTAGGTTTGATGCTAATACACGTGGGCAGGATGGGTTTAACACTTTTTATAGAAGGAACCAGTATCAAATGTCTGACTATGTGCCGTCTGATTTTCAAGATTCTGCTTATGCGTAGGATTGCCTCGGATGGGGTAAGGAATCAGTTTAAGTTCCAGTAGATCAGAGGGCTCCCTATGTTACAGCACATATTTTGGGTTCTACTGAACAGTTTCTGGTTGATACAGAAGCTACTCGTAGTGCCTTATCTAAACAATTTGTTCCAAGGGCTCCCCTGTCTGGTTCAACCAATACATCGATAGGGTTCGATGGAACGCCTTCCCTTAGCCCATTGTCACAACCACTCGCATTCCATGTTGATAAGTTTACTGCTCCATGTCCATTTTTGCTCTCTCTGAACACACCTGGCAATATTGTAGGTCTTGATATGCTCAAGTATTTCAGGGCTACGATATGGTGTTCTCCTGAAGGAGTGCATGTTATTGTGAATGACAACTACCCCATGACTGGGAGATCTTGTTTGGTTAAAGAAGATACTGCATTAGCTTCACTCCCTAGTGCTGTGTGGGCTACTTCAGACACTGATGTAGGACAAATGGTTATTCCACCCGTGCATATTAGTGTCAAGGAGTGCGCTTCATTGCCACGCTTGCCTCAATATAAAATTTCTCAGGAAGGCAAAGAAGCACTCATTCACATCGTCCATGATTTGATTAAAGTGGGGGTTGTGGAGGAAGTCCCTTACAATGTTTGTAACAGTCCCATTCTGCCCATTTTGAAAAAGGATACTGATACTAGGATTTACAGATTCATTATTGATTTGCGAGAAGTTAATAAGATTGTAGTACCACAATACCCAGTGGTTTCTGATATAATGACACTACATACTTTGGTTCCCACCGACAGCGACTACATTTACCGTGATTGATTTTAAGAATGCTTTCTTCTCAATCCCTATTCATCCTGATAGCAGATATTTGTTTGGTTTCCCTTTAAATAATCGATCATACAGATTTTGTAGAATTCCTCAAGGGTACACTGAGAGTCCTAGTATCTGTAGCCAAGCACTGAAAAGACAACTTGATTCTTTCGTCTTACCAAAAGGGGTGGCTCTCATTCAATATGTCGATGACATCTTGTTGGCAGCCGATACGCATGAACTATGTGAAGAGTGTACTTTGTCTTTGCTTTCTTTTCTTTCTACACACCATCATAAAGTATCACGAAAGAAATTGCAATATTGTAGACGAAGGTAACCTACTTAGGTCACCTTCTGTCTAAGGAGGGCCGTGCACTTACATCAGATCGCATTCAAGCAATTTTAGACACACCAGTACCTTCCACTCAGAAAGATGTCCGTGCATTCATTGGTCTGACCTCGTTTTGTAGGCAAAGGATATTAGAGTTTTCTCACATTGTCGAACCCTTGCTAGCACTTTTGACGTAAGATACTTCAATGCCCCTTCCATGGACAGATGAATGTGAGAATGCTTTTTGACAGTTATGTCAAGCTCTTTGTTCTGCACCAGTGTTAGGCACTCCAGGTTACAGGAAGCCTGTTACACTCCATGTACACGAAAAAGATGGATGTGCATTGTCAGTTCTAGTACAAACACACGGTGACAAGCAGCGTCCGTGGGCATATTTTTCAGCCGTCCTTGATCCTGTTGCTCATTCATTGCCTGGGTGTTTTCGTTCAGTTGCAGCAACAGATTCGTCCATACGTCAGAGTGAAGGGATATTTTTGTCACACAAACTGTTGGTGCTAGTATCCCATGCAGTAGATGCCCTTTTGGATCAGACTAAGACACACCACTTAACTAGTGCTCACCTGCCAGGATATGAATTGACACTGTTAGCATCTCTTATTACCTTGAAGAGATGTGGTACACTAAACCCAGCCACTTTGTTGCTATATCCTGCGACTCAGTCTCAGTCAAAGGAGCCTCACGATTGTATATTCCTTACTGAGGAACAGACAAAGGGTTGCATCGATTTGCAAGATACGCCCCTTCCAGATGTAGATGGGGAACTGTGGGTTGATGGGTCCTGTTTGAAGTTACCAGATGGCACGACCTCAGCTGCATATGCAATTACGACACTTCAGACAGTAGTGGAAACAGCTCGCATACCATAGAATTCAGCTCAAGCAGCTGATCTAATAGCTTTCACACAAGCGTGTGAACCTAGCACTGACTTATGTGTGAACATCTATACGAATAGCCGCTATGCTTTTGGAGTGGCCCGTGATTTTGGCCTGCTTTGGAAGGAAAGAGGCTTTCTTACATTGCACGGGATGCAGATAATGCATGGAGAATTAGTGCATAACCTTATGCCCGCAGTGACATATCGAAAGAAGATAGCGATTGTGAAGTGTAGCGCACACAAGAAAGTGACTGACAAGATAGGACAAGGTAATGCTTTTGCTGATCACGTAGCTCGTGAGACTGCAATGCAACGAAGCACTACTTTCATGTATGTAGTAAAATCACAAGCTGAGCATTGGCATGATGTTAGAGAGGAAGTACTAGATGTACAGAGATCAGCTTCTGTAGCAGAAATTGAGCAATGGTCTAAAGAAGGAATATTGGACGATGAGGGTTGTTGGCGCAACAAAGACATGGATAAATGGAAATTGCCTGCAGCCTATTTACAACCTATGTTTCAAATGGCACATGGGCTGGCACATGTTGGAGCTCTAGCAATAACTAAATTGCTTATGCAAGTTTGGGAGCATCCTGAAACTGCCAGCACAGCTAAAAGAGTAGTACAGTCCTGTTTGATCTGTTGGCAGTAAAAACCTGGTAAAGGGACACAGACTCCTACAGGAGGGTTTGCTACACCAACCTCACCTTTTGAAGTTTTGCAGATGGATTACATCCAACTGAAACGCTGCAATAATCTGAAATACGTACTAGTGGAGGTATGTGACTTCAGTAAATGGATAGAGGCATACCCTACAAAGGATAATACCTCCCTCACCACAGCGAAGGTGCTTCTAAAGGAGTTTTTCCCTAGATATGGTGTTTGTAAACTTTTGTGGAGTGCCAACAGACCTCCTTTTATTGGACAAGTTGTTGAGCATGTCCTGAAAGGATTAGGGATCAAGCAGAAATTCCATGCAGTCTTACACCCGCAATCAGCAGGATTAGTGGAGAGGTACAACGCTACTTTGAAATTGAAGTTGGCAAAAATACTGGCTTCCACATCTTTGAAGTGGCCAGACACACTACCCTTGGCATTGTTGTCCATAAGATCGATGCCACATTCACGATCTGGCCTTACCCCATATGAAGTGGCCTTTGGGAGACCAATGAACATTTGGGGAATTCCTAAGCCACGCTCCATACATGATGTTCCATGTGTTCTGATGATAGATTATTTGGCACAGTTAACCAACAGTTTGATCTCTATTCATCAACAGTTTCGAGAAGCTCTTCCTGACAGATCTACAGGTGAGGCCCATGAACTCCATCCTGGCGCCCACGTGATGGTCAAGGTTTTTGACAGATCGAACAGCTTGGAGCTGAGGTGGTGAGGACCAGAGCAAGTGCTACTTGCGACAAGGGCTGCAGTTCGAGTGACACATTTAAAGAATTGGGTCCATAGTACTCACTGCAAGAGAGTACTACCTACCTTGGTGGAACCTGCTGTGTTGACCGACCATCGAGATATTCTGGAGACGGAGAAAGGTCAAACTATCTCTCCTGACGAATCTGCGGAAGTCTTCCTGGATCACGCGATCGCTGGAGAATCCCGATATCAGCTGAGACCAAGGAAAGAATCTGCTTTGCCGAAAAAGACTGGTTAAGCTACCGCCCTGGGTTAGTGAAACGGAACGCCGATGTGGCAAGGAGGTGGATCAGTCCTGCGTAGTGTAGTGACACTCGTCTTGGCCAGTGGTGACGAAATCAGCGGCTGCCCAGGGATAAGAGCTCCAACGATTGTTTCAACGAGTTTGTAGAAAGATCAATTATTGCTGTTGCTAAAAATGCATAACAAAAGAATCATTTGTGCTGTAGGGTTTGTTGTTGCTCTGGTGATTATGGCAATAATCACCTGGTTTGTTGAGAAAGTGGCTCCTGCTTGACAGCTTTTTGTTGCCACTACTACAGTACTAATTGAACATCACTACTTCACGCTTCCCTATCATGAGCAGAAGCATCGACAATCCTACTTAAACAACACATTTATTCAAATGTTGCATCATACACATAATTCCACGAATACCACCAACTGTTGGGTGTGTGGAATGATACCTGCACACCAGAAAAAGGGAGGAATACCTTTTATTCCTCTGCCGTTTTCCCATAATGGTTCATGTCAAGCTTGGTATGCACTTTTGTTTGCTTCTGGAAAGCCTTCAGTAGGTGGGATTAACTTTGGTCTGAATAAAGTATGCTATCAAGATACAGATGGTTATCCTCAAGCTAAAGGGACTAAATGGGAATGGGACAAGTATCAACCTGACAATATTTCGACACCATATGTCTTTAGAAACATGAGAAATATTAAGACCAATGGACCTTTTGTAATTTCTGTGACCAGAGCTAAAGCAGATTTGTGTAGAAGTAGCGTTGGGAGAATTCCAGTGGGATGGAGTGAATGTATTTTGACACTGACTATTGAAGGTGCTAATAACAGCAGTTTTACAGCCTCACACAATACTTATTTTGTGTGCGGAAATAAGGGATACTATCAACTACCTGTTGGGTGGTCAGGGATCTGCTATGTGTCCTTTCTGTTTGCCCCTGAGTTTTTGGCACCTGCGTCATATCAACTCGACTTCAAATTGTACAATGACATTTCCAAGAACAGAAATAGGAGGACAATAAGTATTGATGAAGTGGATCAAACTGACACAGCTCTACAACAATATGTTAATTTTAACTTAGGATTGTTCTTCTTGGTCGGTGCTGCATTGAATAGCAGAAAGATAAGGCAATTGACTCGTGTTGTGGAAGCTATCACCAATCGAAGAGCTATGGCACTTGGGAACATTACAGAGGAACTGCAAATTGCAAGGATTGTAGCACTCCAAAACAGAATGGTGCTTTATGTGATTTTGGCTGATCGAGGTGGTGCATGTTGCATCATCGGTAGCAGTTGCTGTGTATTTATACCAGATCACTCACCTTCAGTATACAACGTAATATCAAAACTGCATAAGATTGCTGCAGAGATTCACCCAGAGACTGGTACATGGACTTTTTCTACTTGGTTCTGGACACTATTTGCTACTTAGGGCTGGAAACTACTGAATATTTTATGTATACTGTTGGCGATATTATTTACATGCTGTACTTGTATACAATGTGGTCCTATGCTTTGCTCCATGTGCATCACTGCTTGTACACCTGCCAAGAGAAGTATTGAAGAAATAAAAGAACAACAAATGCTAAATAAAGTGATCATTGAGATTATGAGCATCAATGTACAGGATGCATATCTAGATTACCCCAGATGAACGACGGTCTTCAGCTAATGCTAAAAGGGTCGTCTGTTGTAATTTGGCAGCGATTAGGTGAGCATTAGCAGAAGCCATCCTGCATTCAGAGACTATCTTGTCCATTTTTGTGAAACCCATTTTGTATTTCTGCCAGCCATTTTGTTTGCCATGTGATACCATGTGCTCTGTCCTACCTTCCTGTCAACTGCTCTTGAAATCTACCTAGAGACGAGATATATTTAGCCTTTTCTGCTTCGCACATGCTCAGTTGAGCTTGCAGCTGTCCTTGCAGCTGTCCCCAGTCTGTAACTGTCAGGATGTGTTCACCAGAATTAGCAACTGTTAGCTCCTCCCACTTGTTGACTGTGCATTTTCTGTATGACCTTATATGTACCTAAAACCAGCATTTTGTACTTGTACCGCCTTCTTTTGAGCCCCTGTGTGGGTATAAAAGGACCAAGCTCCTTCCATTCAGTGTGCTACTTCATACATTACTGAAGGGTGTTGTGTGAATGTAGTTCCACCTCATGAGGTTTAATAAATCTTGTATTTTCTATTCCAGTTTCTGTGCCAACTTCTATTCATTGGTCTGAGGACTCTGTGCAGAGAAGGGAGAACCCCTCGCACTGGTAGGCCTTGCTGACGCTCACCACCACACAAGGGAGATTCTCCGATCATCCAACGAAGTGTAGAAAGTTGAAGTTCTGGGAATCTGTAGCAGAGTTTTGTCCAGGTTAATCTAAAGTCCTGTAGTCAGGGGTTCCTACTTTATACCCAAGGAAGGGGTGGGACAAACTCTTGGAACCCACCTATGGGAGGGTCAGGATAGAGGGGTGGCTACACCCATATCCTTTGTCCAGTTTTACACCAGAGCAGGGGATGGTAGCCCCTGTAACCGGTTTGAGATGGTCTATGCACAGGGACACTAAATTAACCCACAGTGCAGACATCAAAGCACACTTGGAGAGCACCCACCCAGCCTCAATTCACTAAAGCCTGTCTGGAAGGTATTTTTACCTCGCTGTGACAGGGAGGTGAAAATACCTTCCACCTTCCGCCTCTCCTGCCAGAGTTTCATCCAGCAGCAGGAGGGCAGACGCATGTCCGTGGCTGGCAGCATCCATTTTGTGATGCCAGGGTTCTGTTAAGCTGGTACCGGGTGTACCGGTGAAGTCATATTTCTTCCTCTAGGAGGGTGGAATCATACCTACCCCGCCAGGACTGGCAGGGAGGTATGATTCCAAGGTGTTTGACACCAAACACAACATGTTTCCTTGCAGCCATTTCAAACTTGCATTTACGGCAAGGTTATAAAGCACTTAAGAGTATATGGTATGGCTGCATCACGGAATAACCCAGAGGATAGATTCCGTAGGCTGCAGAGGGGCCCTGCTCATGCATTGGCACCCTCTCACACAAAACCCAGCACCCTGCTTTCATGGTTTATAGGGCCTTCCATTGGTGTGACTGATAGGTTTATATATATAGGTAATCAAGAGGTGGAATGGACACTTGTTACTGCTAGACCTTTTGGTTAGCTTGGAACATCCTCATAAACGCAATGTTGTTCGAATGCGGTATACTCCTGTACTCCGCACCACATTAGCGTTATGGCATTTATCATTGGATGTCCAATTTACGTGCTGTATGCCAGCCTCATCCAGAGGCAACCTCAGATTCTGGCAGCAGTGTCCAGAGAAAAAAGTGTTAAAAAATGAGGAAAAAATTGTTAAAAAACAAAACTTAACCTGAGAAAAACTTTAATGGAGAAGGTTAAGAGTGTCCTTAAAAATGGTGGGTATAGGTATGAGAACAAGTTATTGGATCTCACTATACTACTTTGTAAATAGCGTCGACATGTTTCAGCTCCCTAGCGCCCAACCGGGTCCGTGGAGCCTTCGTCAGGACAAACAAACAAGCATAGATTACTTACACTACTTGCGTAGTAATAGGCAGTGTCATAATGCGAACACTGGGATAATTGCCCTCAAATCTGTAGGGAAAGAGAAAACGAGGAGACAAGCAAGTATTTACAGAAAAGCTTGTACATATGTATAACAGCACATCTTTATGGGATACATAGAAAATTCTTTATGTAAAATTATAGCTTACATTATAGCTAGTGATTCAGAGAAAATTCTTTACGTAAAATTATAGCTTACATTATAGCTAGTGATTCAGAGAAATGGTTTCATATGGAGGGCGTCAATTTCAAGACGTGACGCCCTCCGTATGAAACCATTTCTCTGAATCACTAGCTATAATGTAAGCTATAATTTTACATAAAGAATTTTCTCTGAATCACTAGCTATAATGTAAGCTATGATTTTACATAAAGAATTTTCTATGTATCCCATAAAGATGTGCTGTTATACATATGTACAAGCTTTTCTGTAAATACTTGCTTGTCTCCTCGTTTTCTCTTTCCCTACAGATTTGAGGGCAATTATCCCAGTGTTCGCATTATGACACTGCCTATTACTACACAAGTAGTGTAAGTAATCTATGTTTGTTTGTCCCGACGAAGGCTCCACAGACCCGGTTGGGCGCTAGGGAACTGAAACATGTCGACGCTATTTAAAAAGTAGTATAGTGAGATCCAATAACTTGTTCTCATACCTATACCCACCATTTTTAAGGACACTCTTAACCTTCTCCATTAAAGTTTTTCTCAGGTTAAGTTTTGTTTTTTAACCATTTTTTCCTAATTTTTTAACACTTTTTTCTCTGGACACTGCTGCCAGAATCTGAGGTTGCCTCTGGATGAGGCTAGCATACAGCACGTAAATTGGACATCCAATGATAAATGCCATAACGCTAATGTGGGGCGGAGTACAGGAATATACCGCATTCGAACAACATTGCGTTTATGAGGATGTTCCAAGCTAACCAAAAGGTCTAGCAGTAACAAGTGTCCATTCCACCTCTTGATTACCTATATGTTATAAATGGGGAAATGAATGGACAGCAATCAATTCCTCCTCCCCCCCAGTTGATAACTTTGATAGGTTTATATATGCAGTGATATAAGGTAGATATAGGAAACCTATATCTAAGAAAGGGGTCCATTCACCACCTAACACAGGCTGCTGTAGAAGACCTGTAGTGTCATTTTGAATTGTCTCTCGAGGTGGCATAATACATGCTGCAGCTCCTGGGAGGCCTCTGGGGTCCTGGATAGCAGGGCCCCAGCCAGACTAAAGTAAAAAAACAGTGAAACATCAGTAAAAAGTGGGGGTAACTATAAGAAGCAAATCCTACTCTCCTACAGAAGACTCATTATTAATGTCCCCGGTGCACATCTAAGCAAGGCGTGTGCTTTTAGGCTTGTTTTTCTTTGCACTCCACAAATCTGACGTTCTAGGAAATTGACAGAAGTTGAACAGTAAATTCAATGTTCAGTATCTGACTGAAGGCCGTCTTAGCCTTCCTATGCTGAAATTGTTTTTGTTGGCTTTAGGACTCTGCATATTTTACTCCTGCTAACCAGTGGTTTACTGCATCTACTCTTCCTTCTAAATATGGTAAAATTGGCCTACTCCGAAGTGGTCATTTCAAAGAAAAGCTTCTTTTGGGTTAATTCTTGAAATCCATGCCACTTGAAAACACACGGTCTTATATTACTCCTCACTCACCATACACACAAGGGAAATCCTTAATAAGACCCAAGGTCAAAACACCAGAAAATGAAAAAATAATTATATTTATTATTATATATAAAAACAAATGCAGAGAAACTGGAAAGTGGATAATTCATAAAAACAAATAAATTTGCTTAAAAATGTGCTTTGCAACACATAGATGCGTTCACACACGTTATTTTGAATACTAACTGTGGCAACACTAACAGAACATCTATAGACAATTCATTAAGGGAATATAAACAAGAGAGATACATACAGTAAACAAACAATACAACCTATCCTAGAGAGTACACGTACAAGACAGTACAGTTTGTCATTAGAAGATACACATCTGTGTTGGAAATAATAAAAGCTGGAACTCGATACTATGTGCCTTGTTTTGAACCTATAGTTCCAGCCACTACACGGATTATGTAATGGTGCGTCAACGTGTTTCGATGGAAAGTTTCAATTAGACCATCTTTTTCAAGACCAATAATGTGACTCTCATTAAGCATGAATGTTTCCAGGGAAGAATAAAATCACCTTGTCTTTCAAGGGAATTTTATTTGAGGTAATAGGTTGCTGCCAATATCCTCGAAACAAGGGCGGGATGAAAGGTCCCTTCCAATGTATCTTCATCCTAGGTTTGAAAGGTCAGGACGTATCTTCTCCACTAAATTGGATGGAGTTCAATATTCAATTTTATTGAATTCCTTGATTTGTGGCGTATAAAAAAAAACAATGTTGAGGCTGCCACCCCCGATAGTTGGATTTATTCCTTTTTAATTCTTCTAAGTTACCTAAAAGGTAGGCCCTAACTGTTAATAGAGCAAGGTTAGGGTATTTAAAAAGCAAGACGTGTATTCAAACTTCACATATCCTGACAAAGAAAAAACCCTTAAATTATTTTCCCTGTTTTAAGGCACCTCTCTAATAAATAACACTGGATTACCTTCTTACATTTAAAAAGTGATAACTTTGGGAAGTGTGGGAACAGGTACAGAAATACTTCTTCCACCCATATGTTGTAAATGTGTAAATGTTTTTGTACTTGTATAGCGTACAGCTACCCGCAGTGGGTTTCCCGGCGCTTGTACGAATACCGCAATACCACCCATATGAATTGTATAAACTGTAATTTAAAATCTTCTTTAATGATAAGGTTAGATTTTAAGTTGATATTCTAGAAATGTAACTTTTAGAAACTTTACATTTTTCTGCCTAAATCTAATGTGCATACGTGCCAATGTGCAGGGTCACGTGACTGAGAATGGCTCTCCTGTAGTGTGTTGTGTATTCCTTCCAGACATGGGGACAAAAAGGGCATGTGTATAGGGGGAGAGGAGCCTTATATATATTTCTAAATTATTGCAAAGTATTTAGTAATGTGTGTGTGTAATAAAAGTACTTTTCATTTTTTTTTAAATAAGCACGGGCGGGACAATTATTTTTTGAGTGTTAATATTGCATGCCAGCAAATGGAGATTACTAGCCCACACCACTTCACTTGAGTAAGCTTTGGACTGCTTTGCTCCGCTAACCTGAGAGAGCCTAGTGCTACAATGGGGTGTTTAGTTCCCAGTGGAGAGCGAGTGTGGACCCATTATATGTGCAGGACAGATAACTAAATTCCCTTTCATTTTGATTGTCACTCTGCTTCTGCTTATGATATTTTGGACAGCAAGTTGTAAAACCACGTATGAACACTAATCCAGTGCTGTGCAGAAAGACAGGCATTTGCATGCAAAGCCACATGTGAATTTCACAGAAAAGGTACCATTAATTGTGAACCACATGGTGACCTCTTGTGAGTTACTAAATTAGGAATTCAAAAAGTTGATAAACTGCCTTATTGTGACTCAAAGAAAGGGATCAGGGCTTCTCTGCTCGAAAGCATCCATAATATATAGATTGGCGGTTGCCTATCCTGTAAAAGAAAAATCAATTTCAAATTAAAACTGTGAATGAATACTTTTATTCGACAATTAATGGCATTAAGGAAGCAAGCAAGTGCTCCTCAAGTCTGCTGTCTTCTCTAACAATGGATTATCTTGTAAGCAATTTAGCTAAAGTGCAAACATGGAAAGTACGACCTTTTGATGTCCCTGCAGGCTTCCATCCAGTCGTGCTTTGCAAGCAATGAGACTCACTTGCTAAAAGCACTTTATAATTATTTATAAGTTATAAAGTTGTCAAGAGGTCTTCACAATATAAAAGCAATTCTAGCACACAATTATGTTTTTCCCCAAATATTTTGACATTGATGTACACTACGCACATGGTGCAAGTAACAACCCTGGAGTGGTCTCACTTCCAAGTATTCAATACGACTTTGTTCGTGGTCATATGCAATCTTGCCAAAAAAATAACTGCATCAAAAAGCAAATGAAATTGTGCTTCTTGAGATGAAAATCAATACATGTAATACACCATGTATTGATTTTGAGGATGAGGCAAATCGTACCGCTCACCCCTATGACTCGTAAATTATTGTTAAGGGTGCTTTCTCGTCGCTTTATTATGTATGATTTCTGTCATCTCATTGTAACATTTAGTAATATGTATTTTCATGACGAAACCACACTCCTTGTACTCTTTGAGAATATAAAATAGAAAGTTTTAACCTTAGTCTACAAAATGGTAATATATAATTTGGGATCATATGAAAAATACTTTTCATTGAAAAAAACGAAGGGGCATATTATCAAGGCAGGCGATAAAATTATCGCCGTTTTATCAGCAGAAAGCTTCAGCTAAAACGGCGATAATGGGCTTGATAATATGCTCTATGGAATTCCAATTGAAGCCCAGGTTAGATGTGAAGGACATGTAACATGGGCTGCAATTGGAATTCCATAGAGCATATTATAACGCCCATTTATCGCCGTTTTCTGCCGCTAAAACAGCGATAATTTTATCTCCTGTCTTGATAAAATGCCCCTAAATATGACAAGACTTAGAGTGAATGCAACACACAGTGTAAGCAAGATGTGCTAATGATGATTTCCCGCTCAGCCTGTGGGTGAAGCATCCCAGAGATGGAATTTATCGGAATCTGTAGCTGTTCTGCGGCCAGCAGATAAAAGCTTCCAGGGAGGCTTATTGGGATGCAGAAGGGTGTGAAGGTGGCAATGAGTAGAGCTGGCAATTGAGTGAAAAAAGACTGGGCGTAGCACTGGGGCAGGGGCTAGCAGATCTAGAAGTCTCTTGTGAGAGTGGGAGAGGGGATTTGCAATTGAAAGGGCTCAGTTCAGGGGATGGGGCGTCTAACAAAAGCCAGCACCAGCTGGTCCACTCTGCCCTGAACATCAATAGGACCATTTCCGGCTGCCATAAAGGGTTGTTGAAGTTGCGACTTTGTGTTTGTGTGTGTGTGTGTGTGTGATTTTGGTATTTGAGCTTCACGCTTTTAAGAAGCCGGGAAAGTTATAATAACAATAAATGTGAGGAGTTTCAAGTCAGAGTACTCCACAGTTTCACCCCACCCACCTATACTTATAGATATATTTTTTTCCTGCACATTTAAGCTCTTCTTTAAAGCTTGTCCTGTACTCACAATATTGGGCCTCTGAAGGTAACCATTCAATTGAGAAGCAGAGCACTACAGTACATGACATGTTTATTATATATGTATATCTCTAAAGGTTCAAGATATCAGTCTGGTTAAGCCAATGCAAACAAGTTTTTTATTCTTTCTTTCTCCCAAAGTGGGAAGGGTATGCCCAGACATGGGTCCCATGGAGAAGCGTGGCTCAATGGTTAGAGCGGCAGACCCTGATGCAGAGGTCTGGCCCGGGACCACGGTTCAATTCCCGCCTCGGCGGCGCTTGGACTCAATCTCCCCGGACCTGATAATTCTCGCCTCGGTGCACAGTCTAATCATGGGTCCCACTCTGTGACTCTGGGCAATAGCTTGCTTAAACTCCACAATGGCCCCAGCAGCGCTTGGATGCCTGGCTTCTCCTTGGGGGTGCCCAGGAGTGGACATCTCACAGGAAAGCCATGAAGGGTTCCACAGCGGTATGAATACAGCGCTACCAGACCTCTGGGTAGAAGGCTCTATATGAATACAAACACATTTACATTTACTACACCACTGGATTCAAGCTAGCCTGGCTGATGAAGGGTGATGCCATGAAACCGGTCCCAGGATGCTTGTTTCCAGTCCAGGGAGGACCTGGCTTGGCAGTTTGGGCTGGACTGTTTCCACAAGGAACAGGGTCAAGACTGATTTGCCTATGGCTGGGTCCAAACTGGGATGGTGTGGTGAGCAAAAGAACAATGATTTAAACCCAGATCCTTGTGACTGGGGTGAATGTTGGCATTATCCAGCATTCCGTCCATCAATTGTTTCTTTTGAATTCCTAAACTTAAAGCATTACTAACGACCCTTGTAGAGACAGTAAATGAGCTGAAGGACAAAATGAGAAGGCCAAGAGAGATCGAATGCTACATTGGATAACACAAGGTGCAGTGAGAGATCCCTCAAAAAATGACACCCCATCGAATTCTCTCCCCTGCACTCAGAGGGAAGTGGGTGGTGTAGGGAGGAAGTTTCCATCGAATAAATGCCCTTAGGCAAATCAGCCAAATGTTAATGCACTGCGTGCTCATTGAACATTGTCCAGAAATGAAAATCATGCTACTAATCAGCATGCCCAAAGGGCAGGAAAAGGCACTTTCAAAGTAATTGGCAGATCTTTGACTGGGTCTCCATATAGTGCCAGATCTAATAACATTGAGAAGGCTGCTAATCAGTTAATGCAATATTATAATGCTGGTAATGCTCCATGTGACACTAAGAGTGGTAGAGTTTTTATGGTTAATGTGCCTAGAGTACAGCGACATATTAGAGCGAATGAGGATTCACGCATTAATAAAGTTAGCCATTGGATAAAGAATGTGCAGAAAAGCTATGCACTAATACATTGTAATATCCTGGAAGCTGGAGGATATAATCTTCCTTCACATGGGTCTAATAATTCTGAATATGCTGAGTTAGTATTAAAAGGTGGGAGACTAGTAAAGAGCCTTATATTCTTAGATCTGCTTACAACTTCACCAGATCACTCATGTGTCCAATTTAAGTATAATCTCCCATGTTACACCGGCCATCCTTGGTTTGGTCATCCCCCATACATTTTGCATCAACCTCTCCTGTTTTTTTTTACTCTTGTGTTTGTTGGCATTAAGACTCTGTGCAATTTACTGCTGCTAAACAGAGGTAAAGTGCTTGTACTCTCTTCCTAAAACATGATACAAATGGCTTAAACCTGATTGGCAAAATCAATTTTCTCATAAATACTAGTAAAGTGGTACGACATGTCCGAAGGGGCTTTAAATTAAATTTCACAAGTGGGCCTGACACACTACTTATGCTATCTACTTAAGTAGCCCTTTAAAACATGTCTCATGTATGTCATTGCTGCCTGTAGTGCAGGTTTAAACTGCTAATGTGACCTGGCAAAAAAACCTTCCCTTTTAAAACATATCAGTCACTCAAAAGATTTGCATGCCCTGGTAGTGAAAAACTCCTAAACTTGTTTTTCACTACTTCAAGGACTATTACTCCCATTGGATAACATTGGGTTACTTTGTTACATTTAATAAGCACTAACGTTTGATTGGGAACAAATAGGAAAGTCAAGTTTGGTCTCAAACAAATTGTAATTTAAAACCCTTTTTAATGCTAAAGTCAGATTTCAAGCCACAATTATGAAAATGCCACCTTACAATGGGGACATTTATTTCTCTTAACCATGTGATGCCTGCAGTCTGTGTTTTGAGTCATATGACTGTGAATAGCTTGGCAGTTGGCCATTGTGTATTATTCCCAGACAGGGTGGCAAATGGGGACTAGGTGTTGGCAGGATGGACCATCTTGCCAGGATGGTTGGGACTGAGATGTTTCTCATCCCACTTACTTTTCAAAGTAGGCTGCCTCCAGTACATATACAGAAGAACATGAAATCTGTCTTTTGGTACCCTAGACTAGTTTGAGCCTTCACAGGGGAAGGGAGGGAATTTCCAGAACCAGATGAGGGGATAGTATTGGGAGTCCGCTCACTTCTAAGGCTGGCACCGGGTATACATCTTAGACCTTTCGAGCTACTCATCAGTACACTCCGGTACCTGTGGACATTAACGAAGAACTGCCTTGCTGTCCAAAGGAAGGCCCTGCTGCTTGAGGCTAACCTTGCTCTTAAGAGGACTGCCCTGCAGCTTAAGGCTTGCCTTGTTCTGCAGAGGACTGCCCTACTCCTTGAGGACTTCACTGCTATCTGCGAAGGAAGATTAGACCTGCTCCCTTCATCCTATGTTAATCTAAGTGACTCCAAGGGTCAGTTTGCTGAACTCCTATTCTGAGGTACATGGATACAACAAGCTCTAGAGGCCACCCCGTAACTGCCCAGTTGATCTGCTGCAATAAAACTGTCTGGACCTGCAACTTTACCTGCCTGAGCCCGACGTGAGTCCCTGATCTCCAAGAGATGCCTACTCAGGTCCTGGACCCTTGGTTGACATCAGTGTAAACATCTCCTGGCACAATTGATGGTTAATGGGAACAGACACAGCTCATCTCAATGCAGGACTCCTCATTGCAGCTCCTCATTGGCAGCTTCATCGGTCCTGACCCCCCACAATGCATTTCAACACTGGACCCAGCAGCTCATGATTGGTATCTACAGTGGCACTGATGCATCTCAACACAGGACCTTGCGCTGTGGCTCCTATGCAATAGTTCAAGCAATGCCAATGCCTCGCATTTCTACACCCAAGGGCACAAGGTAGAATCCTCAGTTGACTAAGCTTTGTCCTGTCATTCTGGTATCATGTTTTTTTTAACATAAAGTACTTTATTGTGCTACAATGGTTTGGGTTTTTCTTGTGTTGTGTTTTCACATTATTACTAGTGGTATGCTGCATAAATACTTGACACTGTGCATCTAAGTTAAGCCTACCGTTTGTGTGCCAAGCTACCAGAGGGTTAAGCATAAGTTAATTTAGTGATTTATGGTGTTCAGCCTGGTGAGGATTGTGGTTGTTGTTGACAAAGGCTTACATCTTCCTCAACCAATACCACAACTTCTTACACCCACAGAATAGAATCAGCCCATCTCTATAATGCTTTAGTCATAATCGTTCGCCAACTCAGTAGGAGCCAATATTCACTAATGTAGATTCACCAGCAGAGAGCACCAAGGAATTGCTGCAGAAATATACCTTGCTGTCTGCTGCAGAGGCAGTATGTTGACAAATATAAGCCCATAAAAGTAAGCAGAGGTAATGATACTACAGGCGCTTTTCAGCATAGTTCATAAGCAAAGCAACCAAAAGTCCAATAATGTCCAAGTCAGGAAATTTTGTAATTTGGAAATGAGGAAAATGAAATTTTACATGGCCAATGTGTTCCCTGCGTGTACCCCACGTTTAGTGTATGTGCATGTCACCCATGCATTTTCCCTCTCATGCCTGCAATAATGATGCCTCCGCATTTCCGTCCCACATTAGGATGTCAGTTACCAAGTCTTTCATGAAAGAAACGTTAATTTCGCACTGAGGCCCATGTTGCCATGTGTTTGCATTGTGCACGTTTAATATATCGAGATGAACCCATTTTGTGGCTCAGCCTGAGCCAGGACCCGAAATTGAATTTTCATGCCTCCAGACACTCTGAGGGCTGCAGCTAGGTATCCCTGACCTCTCGCATACTTTTGGCTCAGCCGAGAGGGGCCCAGCCCGGGGTGCCAAGACAGTATTTTGGACACAGTTATCTACTTGCTCTACAGAATCACATTCCTGCCTAGTGAAGAAGGTAAACAGAACCCGTCTGCAGAGATAGGGCCTAGCCTTTCTGTCTCCATTTAAGTGATTTGCAGAACTCGCATCCATAGAAAGCCCAAAGCCCCCACGCAATGAACGAGGAAATATATGTCCACACTGGCTCTTGGTGATGAGCAACCTTTGCTTGAGCGACCTTTACTTCAGATAATACATCCTCCAAACCTAAGATATCAGATAATACCAGACGTGCAGGTCGTCCTGACACTGAAGGCCTCTCTACTAGACCGAAAGTAAGCTCCCCCCAGCTTCCCCCAGTTACACGTCAATTGCACGTCATGATCAAGTTGCGTACACAAGTAGGGTAAAGGTTCCAGCTGGCCATGCAGACCCCCTCCATGTATCCACCCACCTATGACACACCTATGACTCCTCAAGTGAACGCCCACATGTACGCCCTCATGCACGCCCACATGCTCTTATCTCTTTCTTTCTCTTGCTCTGCCTGGAGCGCTCCTCCTTCTCTATGCAATTTAATGTATAAATATTGTACTCTGTGAATAAAGTTCAGAAGACCCTTCCTGAACCTTAGTGGTGATGGAACCGATTCTCCCTTAACTCGAGTTACTGAAATAAAGCCCTTTTGAATCGGACACCACGGACTCTGCCTCTCATTATATGCATGAACCTTTGTTTAAGTATAGAAATTATGACAGGGTAATACTTTATTTACCACATAAATCTGGCGCCCGAACAGGAACAAATCCCATTCCCCACGCGCCGGAGATGTAGGTCCAGCCCTTGCCCCTTCTACAGCCGTGACGCACTTCAAAGTGCACGCCAGCGGGACTTCCTGCTTACTCCCTCAGGCCCACAAGGAGGACGGACTGCGACCAGGCATCCACACGAGGCGGTGAGGATTGCGGATCATCCCAACCAGAGCCCAAGCCGTGAGAGAGCAAGGTCCGAGGTTTTCGAAGGTCCACCTGTTCCGCGGCGCATGCGCAGTATCAAGTTCCCGCAGTATCAAGTTTCCGAGGCCTTCAAGTTCTGCTTCCCGGTGAGTATCGCTATTGGGAATGCATAAAGATTAAAGACGGGTTCATTTATATGAGCTCGGTGAAGACGTGTCTCTTTACGAGACCGGTATGGTTGTACTGTATTCCAGTGCATAAAGTTAACTGTTTTCAAGTACATAGAGTTAATGTGTATCTGTTTTAGTGTTTTAGTGTTGTAGTGTGAATGATTGTTTCAGTCTGACTATTTTTGAGTGTATTGTCTTTTCATTGTGTCGGTTTCAACATGCCACTGTTTTCAAAATTACGTCAGATAGGGACCAGGAAAGGTATCTTAGAAGAGCCAGTTAACATCCCGCCTAGAGACACACCTGGTTATTACATGTATAACAAGCACGGACTCTGCCTCTCATTATATGGATGACCCTTTGTTTAAGTATAGAAATTATGACAGGGTAAAACTTTATTAACCACATAAATCTGGCGCCCGAATAAGGAAGTACGGGACTTCATTGGCCTCACTTCATACTGCAGACAGTGGATTCCCCAGTATGCCTATCTAGCCAAACCGCTCATACAGTTGACAACACAGGAGGCAGCGACTTTGACTGTCCTCCCTTGGACACAAGAACATACCTTGGCATTTGAAGAATTAAAAAGAGCCTTATGTCAAGCGCCAGTTTTAGCGACTCCTTGTTACAGCAAACCCTTTATGCTTTTCGTAACTGAACGAGATGGAACAGCACTATCTGTCCTCACACAAGATCAAGCAGGTAAACACAAGCCTTGTACTTATTTTTCTAGTACACTGGATCCAGTGGCCCAGGCTCTGCCTGCGTGCCTGAAATCAGTTGCAGCAACAGCCCTAGCCATAAGACAAAGTGACTCCATAGTGCTGGGACACCCCCTGATAGTCCAGGTACCACATGCAGTGGAAGTTCTCTTGAACAGGACACAGACACAACACTTGACTGTAGCGAGACTGACAGGATATGAACTGACGTTATTTCAGCCACACAAAGAGATCAGACGATGCAACATTCTTAACCCTGCTACACTTTTGCCCTCAAGTACAGTAGACACCGCACCACATGACTGTGTGGAAGTAATGAATACAGTGACGAAACCAAGACAAGACCTGACAGACATTACACTGCCAGACCCTGACCTGACACTATATGTAGATGGTTCATGCATGAGAACGAGTTCGGGAGAGTTAGTGGCCGCATATGCCGTGACCACTGCTACTGAAGTCATAGAGACACAAAGAATAGACACACTGTCAGCACAAGCAGCAGAGCTCATCGCTCTGACACAAGCCTGCATAAGAGCTAAGAACTTGAAAGTGAACATTTATACAGATTCACAACATGCATTCGGCGTTGTTCATGATTTCGGAGTTTTATGGAGGGAGAGAGGTTTTTTGACCTCTCGTGGTGCTAAAATTCAGCACGGTCCGCTTATTCAGGCTCTGTTAGAAGCAATACATTTACCTACAGCCATAGCTATCCTGAAATGCAAAGCACACACCAAAGTTACAGATACCATTTCCCAGGGTAATGACCTGGCAGACCGAACTGCTAAACTTACAGCCCAGACACCAACAGACACGTCAAAGACAGAGGTACCATTACTGACAAAAAGCATGACAGTCAGGGATCCTTCACAAGATGTACTTGACATACAGACACATGCCACTTCAGATGAAATAAAGAAATGGACTGAACAAGGAGGGGTCCAGACTGACCAAGGTTGGATGACTAAAGGCAAAGCTACATGGTTTCTTCCTGATTCCATGGTACAAGTGATCATAAACACAGCACATAGTCCAGCATACTTGGGAGAGAAGGCAATGCTAGACAGCTTACAGAATATCTGGTTTAACAAGCACCTACGTGCAGCAGCGAAACAGAAAGTACGTACATGTATGATCTGTTGCCAGTTCAATCCAGGTAAAGGCATTCCGGTGGAACAAGGCGGATTTCATCCTCCTGACCATCCTTTTGAAGTCCTCCAGATGGATTATATCCAAATGGACAGATGTAGAGGTTACAAGTATGTCTTGGTAGTTGTGTGTGCACTATCTAGATGGACAGAAGCGTACCCAGTCCCAGATTACACTGCTGTGACCACCGCCAGGCAATTGGTGCGTGAATTTTTCCCAAGATACGGATTGCCCCGTGTCGTGTACTCAGACAATGGTCAGCCTTTTTCTTCTGAGTTAATGAAACAAGTGTCCCTACTGTTAGGATATCAGTGGAAGTTTCATTGTGTACGACACCCTGAAGCAGCAGGACTTGTAGAACGCCATAATCAGACAATAAAGACGAAACTAGCAAAGATCTGTGCAGAAAAAGGCGTGGATTGGATGCCAGCCTTGCCGGTTGCCCTCTTTTACATGCGTATGGTAGCTCATTCCAGAACAGGCCTATCTCCGTATGAAGTGGTTTTTGGTAGACCACCGAATATGTGGGGTACGCCTATGCCTAAGAAAATAACTGATGTTGACAGTAACATGCTGACAGATTACCTGGCTTCCTTGATGTCTGCACTACTCTCTTGTCGTTCACAGGTTGCCGCCGCCTTCCCTGACAACACCCAGGTCAAGGAGCATGCCATAGTCCCTGGAGATTTTGTTTTCGTGCGGAACTTTGATCGATCAAGCCCCCTTGAGCCGCGCTGGAAGACACCGAAATTAGTATTACTGACCACGAGGACAGCCATCAAAGCCGAAGGAAGAAAAGGATGGCTTCATGCCTATCATTGTAAAAAATACTTTGGAGATTCTGGAACTTTGATAAAGACAAAAGACAGTACAGACTTTGAGCCCCCTTTGCTAGAAAAGACTCTGCAGCAAGAATACAGGTCCAAGTTACGATCTAGAAAGTCAGACAGCGTTTAATTGTTTAAGTCCACTAGGTGGTGAATCGGTTAGACAGGTTCCTGACATGTATAAGATCGTAGACCAGAATAGTAAAAAGAGCAAAATGAAAGAAAAATACTGCAGATATTACACAGTAGATGTATAGTAACTCTGATTTTTCTGTCTCTTCTGTGCATCACTATAATATGTATCAGCTTGACACTACATGTTTTCTTTCCTCCTATTGCCTCACATATGCACTTTTCCTTTAATGACACTGTAGAGCATACCTTCAGTGATCTGCCACCCCATGAACTGTCATATCAACTAGCCCTGCGCAACAATACTTTTATTCGAATGTTGCACTGTTCTCATCAGACCAGCAATGCGACAGATTGCTGGGTATGTGGCCGACTGCCACCTTATCAGAAGACGAAGGGAGTTCTGCCCTTCTTCCCTTTTCCGTTCTCGCACAATGGTTCGTGCGGAGCATGGTTTGCCTTAATGTCATCACTAGACAGAACGTCCATAGTTTACCAGGGTGACTGGATATGGGGTAATTTGAATAAAGTAATGAATGAGGCATGTTATTCAGACGATGATGGACTTCCCCAAAGGAAGGGAACCGATCTAGGAAATGAAGAGTACGAGCAAGGAAATCCTTCCCTTAGCTTTATGATTCTGAATGTTCAGCTCAAGCAAAATGCAGGTCAACGATCTATTACGGTCCTACCAACAAAAGGTGATTTGTGCGTTCGAAAGAAAGGATCAGTACATATGGGACACAGCGAGTGTAATGCTGTAGTCGAGTTTAATGATAAAGGAAAGTCTTCTTTCAAAGCATCACGCCATACCTATTTCATGTGCGGTCAGACAGCCTATGTACATCTGCCCTTAGACTGGGGTGGAACATGTTATATAGTGTTCCTGCTGCCACCCGTCTTTCTGGCCCCATCCCATTATCATCAAGATTCACGACTAGAGCATGTTAGACACAGGAGGGAGACCGATTCCCCAGTGATTGATCAGACTGAGACAGCCTGGGAGCAATATACAGATTTCAATAGAGGATTCTTTTTCTTCATAGGTCCCGTCCAAAACAGTAAACTCATACGCAGGTTAACAAGAACTCTGGAAGAAGTAGTAAATGAGACTGCATCTGCTCTGGCTAACTTGACCCAGGAACAGTCTGCCATGAGACTTGTTGTTCTTCAGAACCACCTTGTTCTTGACGTCATCCTGGCGGATAGGGGCGGGGCTTGTAGAGTGATCGGCTCCAGTTGTTGCGTTTTCATTCCTGATAACGCACCATCTGTGTACGCAGCAATAACAAGGCTCCACAAGATTGCCCACGAGATACATCAAGATCCAGGCACATGGACTTGGTCCGGTTGGCTCTGGAGTGTAATCTCGGCATGGGGATGGAAAGTGTTGTCGTTCCTAGGAATGATACTGCTTATGATATTCGGCTGCTGTCTCTGTCTGCAGTGTGGCCCGGCGATTTGCGGCCTGTGTGCCACTGCCTGTGTCCCACATCCACATATACAAAAGATAAAAGATGAACAAATGATGCTGTATGATCAGATATATGGTCTCATGAATATAGATGTGTCCTGAAGGGTACAGTAGGGGACAAGGAGAGAATGAGGAAAATGAAATTTTACATGGCCAATGTGTCCACAGCGTGTACCCCACGTTTAGTGTATGTGCATGTCACCCATGCATTTTCCCTCTCATGCCTGCAATAATGATGCCTCCGCATTTCCGTCCCACATTAGGATGTCAGTTACCAAGTCTTTCATGAAAGAAATGTTAATTTTTCACTGAGGCCCATGTTGCCATGTGTTTGCATTGTGCACGTTTAATATATCGAGATGAACCCATTTTGTGGCTCAGCCTGAGCCAGGACCCGGAATTGAATTTTCATGCCTCCAGACACTCTGAGGGCTGCAGCTACGTATCCCTGACCTCTCGCAAACTTTTGGCTCAGCCGAGAGGGGCCCAGCCCGGGGTGCCAAGACAGTATTTTGCACACAGTTATCTGCTTGCTCTACAGAATCACATTCCTGCCTAGTGAAGAAGGTAAACAGAACCCGTCTGCAGAGATAGGGCCTAGCCTTTCTGTCTCTGTTTAAGTGATTTGCAGAACTCGCATCCATAGAAAGCCCAAAGCCCCCACGCAATGAACGAGGAAATATATGTCCACACTGGCTCTTGGTGATGAGCAACCTTTGCTTGAGCGACCTTTACTTCAGATAATACATCCTCCAAACCTAAGATATCAGATAATACCAGACGTGCAGGTCGTCCTGACACTGAAGGCCTCTCTACTAGACCGAAAGTCAGCTCCCCCCAGCTTCCCCCAGTTATACGTCAATTGCACGTCATGATCAAGTTGCGCACACAAGTAGGGTAAAGGTTCCAGCTGGCCATGCAGACCCCCTCCATGTATCTACCCACCTATGACACACCTATGACTCCTCAAGTGAACGCCCACATGTACGCCCTCATGCACGCCCACATGCTCTTATCTCTTTCTTTCTCTTGCTCTGCCTGGAGCGCTCCTCCTTCTCTATGCAATTTAATGTATAATTATTGTACTCTGTGAATAAAGTTCAGAAGACCCTTCCTGAACCTTAGTGGTGATGGAACCGATTCTCCCTTAACTCGAGTTACTGAAATAAAGCCCTTTTGAATCAGACACCACGGACTCTGCCTCTCATTATATGCATGACCCTTTGTTTAAGTATAGAAATTATGACAGGGTAACACTTTATTTACCACACTATGACATAGCTGGGATCAAATCTTCACTAAACATCCCAGGCTGGGGAATCATTATAGACCTAAATGATGTTTGTATTTTGTCAGGACATGTGGTGCTCATCTCTCAAACAAAGATCTGGCTACAGGACTTTCTATGTTAGTGCATTGACTGATAGAAACAGTAGATCATATAGAGGGATTATCATTGGGTCAAAACCTCTATAAATGGCAAAATCAAACAATTACACATCAGCTCATTGGATATACTTGCATTCAGATTTAGAAATGTATTATTGTATTTTATTTTATTGAACTTGTTTGGCGCAACAGCTACCCTGAGGGTTTCCGGCCCCTTGGATTCGTATGCCATCATGAGGAGAATAAGTCTATGCAACATTATTGGTTAAAAAGCCAGGCCATGATGCCTTTCTGAAATTTTCTGTAGCTTGGTTCTAGACGTAAATGTAGCGGGAGTGAGTTCCATAGCATAGTTGCTATGTAGGCGAATGAGGGCCGCCCATTCGCGCGCGTTTGAATCTAGGGATAATGAATCTCGCCTGATTTAGAGAGCGCAGGTTACGGGATGGGGTATATTTCCGCACCAGCTTACATAGGCTTCCCCTGTATTTATCCTAAACATAAAACACAGTGCTTTAAATTTACATCAACTTCCCATCCTAAGCCAGTGAAGATCGTCTAGCTGATCAGAGATATGTGCTTGCTTCGGGAGGCGTAAAAGAACTCTGGCTGCCGTATTTTGAACGACCTGTAACCGCCGTATTATCTCTTTGTTAGCCCCTAGATAAAGAATATTTTTGTAGTCTAATCTAGACCCAATGAGGGCCTGGATCACAGTTTTTTGGCCCCCCTCAGGGAGCTGCCAAATCATTTTCCTCAGCCATTTTAGAATGGCAAAGCAAATGGATGGCGTTTTGACTGCTTGTGGTCGCATCAACAGTTTTTTGTCAATTACAACCCCCAAATTTCGAGCAGATTGGACTGGTGATGGGATAGGACCCATTTCCATAGGCCAATGAGCCGGTCCCCAAAGCTCTGTACGTTCTCCAAAGATAAGCAACTCAGTTTTCTCCCCATTCATTTTCAATTTCTTGGCGAGCATCCATTCTGCCATCCTTTGCAACCCACTAAGTAGGGGAGATGTTTCAGATTTGTCTGCTGCTGATAGGGAGAAAATCAGCTGCGTATCATCTGCATAAGAAAATATTGTAAGACCAGCTTCCTCTGCTATTTTAGCTAGTAGGCTTCTGTAAATATTACATAATAACAGGCTCAATATTGAGCCCTGAGGCACTCCATAAGGGGAAGTCATAATATTGGAAGTGTTGTTTTTGGAAAAGACCTGAAATGATCTGTTAGATAGAAAATGTTTTAACCAATTCAGAGCTGTACTCCTCACTCCTATCCCTTCAAGGGTCTGAATTAATGTTTTGTGGGATATGGTGTCGAAGGCGGCACTCAGATCCAATAGGATGAGTGCCACCGTGCCACCCCTATCCATTGATTGGCGGATGGTTTCTGTAACCTCTATAACAGTAGTGTTAGAGGTTTTGGTAATTCAGAGACAATTACAGAGGCTCAAGTTATTCTCAGAATTGAATAGTATGCATAACCACATGCTTTGGCCAGGGATTTTAAATACATCTTTGAGCCATCAAATAATATTGTATACGCTACTAATGGGTAGCAAGGTGGCTTATGGGGTATGCAAAATTCAGAAATACAATCAGTAAAATAATAGAATAATATGGCAACTCAAATGTTGTCATTAACCTTGGCCTTAGGTGTAAGACTAAGAGCATGTTTTCCTTGTTTTGGATACAGGTTTTAGTGCACCTGTGTACAAACATTCTGATACTACCAAGAACAGGTAACACGGTTCTGTAAGAAATGCAGATCTGTGAAGAATGATCTTTTGCTTGCTATTAAAAAGGGCGACCATGATTTGATTAGGATACATAGGAAAGCTTGTAAAGTAGATCAGTAACAAGCTAAGAGAGATTGTGATATGAGCAGGTGGCAGGATGTACTTCAAGCAGTTAAGGCAAGAGATTACAAATCAGTCTGGCAGATAATCTCCTTTTCCACATCCAGCCTGTGTTTTGTAGAGAAATGAAAGCATTACCTCCTCGTCCTGTCTTCCCGTCCCATTCCTTAACACTGAGCAGCTAGTCTGACACAGATACGGACCGCCCCAGCGGCCGCTTATGCCGTTTTTTCCGCTACTCTCACCTGTTTTGCCCGAACTGCTTTAGAGCCTGTTTCTCTCCATGTCACCCTGCTTAGTGGGCGGGGATTCTTCGGCGGTGTTTCCTGCAGCGTGCTGAGTCTGCGAGTGTTCTCGGCTTCCCTGGGGATTTTTTGGGGTGTCCAAAACAACAAAATAGGGAGTATTGAGGTAATGGATAGAATCCGCCTCCAGTACAAAGTTTATAAACACAAAGATTCTATCCTTTAGTTGTACATATATATATATATATTGTGATTACTCACGCGATGTGCACAGATGTGGGGATGTTACTCCAGGAGTTGTCCAGGAGGAACACTATGTGTTTTTAAAATACCCCTCACACACAATGAGTCCCATAGTGTCATGCTTCATCATGGGGGTCTTCCCGTCCCTCTAAGGGGGCGGCACGTGCTGCGACCGATGACTACGTGGGAGCACTATAGTTTGTGATAGGCTATGTGTGGTGTAGGTAATGGGAGTGGTAGGGAATGTGGTGACTAGAGAAATAAACTTAGCGTCCCCACCCTTTTCCTGGTCCCCTTTTCCTGGTCCCAGTTTTGCCTGTACTTTTGCCTGTCTGTTCTGTAAATCTGACAGCTCTGGCAGGGATGGAGTCCCTCCCTCAGGGGCCGGATCTTCCCCATCAGGGTTAGAGTTTTCCTGCACCTTTTGAGTTTCCTTGGCCGGCTCACCAGGCCCAGTACCCTTGTCCTTGAATACGTGACCCTTTGTTCCAGGGTCCAAGTTTCCAGCCCCTCCCTTCTGACTAGTCTGTTGCCTAGTCACAGCACATACCCACTTATGGAGCGCCAATATTTTCATATGGAGTCCTCTCTCCACCTCTGACCACTCAGAGGCTTCAAGATCGCTGCCCAGTAAACACTGGCCTGGGAGCACCTTAGAAACAGCTACCTTCTCAGGGCCTGTCACACCTCCCCATTCCAAATCCACCACAGCTATAGGATGGAGTTTGGTTGTGCTGTCTGCATAAGTCACCTTGTGAAACTCACCAAGTAGCAACCTTCCTGGAGGCACCAGTTCCTCCAGGACCATAGTTAAACTACCACTGGAAGGCTAAATCTGAGCTTACAAACAAGAATGTCCTATAACTTCTCGTCTGCACATTTTAGGAGAAATTCAACAATATCATATTGTTGGATTTATCAGTTAATGACTTCTGGCCATGTTAACCTATGTGGCAGGGGATTTGCAATGGGGAAAATGATGTGGGACATTTTTCCAGCACCAGGGCCTATAAAACATAGTTCATAAGTACTCTGCTTATATCCTCAGGACCCCTACCCCTGGGACACCTAGGAATTGGGAATGCTGTAGATTCCATGGGATTTGAGTGGGAATGCCCACAGCAACACCCATGGAATGCCCCTTTCACGCGGTTGAATGCGTTAAAGGGGCACATTTACAAGGTCATCAAAAGCCACGTAAAGTGGCTTTACATGGCCTTGTAAATATGCTATGGCACATTGCATCACCGGAATGTCAAAACAGTGACATTCCAGCTGTGCAAAAAGTGCTGCTAGGCCCTTGGAAAATAGACGCAGTCCCTCAATTCATCCGTGGCTAGGTCAACAAAGCCTTGTTCCCCCTGCCATTGCAGCTACGAGCACCAAGGAGACCATAAACAACACCAACCCTGCCATGCGTCACTCACCTGAACAACTGCTCCGTTCCCTTTGGGTGACCACTGGACCTGATCCTCTCTAAGTTTTAAACTCTGTAGACCAGACCGCCAGCAACAGGAAGCTGGAGACCAGGAACTGCAGAAATCCAGAGACTCCTCGGAGCTGTCTGGAACTGTGGAAGAACTAGAGACACACAACCAGTCATCCTTAAATTAGGTCATCTGTCATCAGTCTCTCACCGGATAGCCATATCGGAATGGAGCCATTGTCGCTGTGGGAGCATTCAGGGGAAGTGCTAGGATCCTGTCTCTGAGTGAAATCATGCATCGTTACCCCCACATACAGCACCTTCCGACTCGCTAGTATAACCTGCTGCAGATTGGGGGTGGCTAGTAGTTGTGGCTGTTGACCAGACCCTTCACTCCCTGTCTGCAGAGCCTGGCGACCGATAGATTCCAGCCAGGTCCAGACCTGTTCAGCAGTGTCAAAAAATAGTAAGTTACCATCTGAGACCACTTGTAGCATTGCCAGGAAGAGGAGGGAGTAATTGATGCCCAACTCTTGGAGGTATTGCTTTACCTCTAGAAATGACACCCTCTGCCTCTGTTGTGGCGTTATCCACTTTCATTTCCCCCCGCGTGTCTACCTCCCTCAGGACAGCGTCATGATTCCTATAGGAGGCAGAAGAAAAAGGGTCTAGGACCTTTCCCTGTCGACAGATGGCTTGCTAGCACTTGATGGGCCCGCTCCACAACAAAGAATGTGGAAAGTGAACCTGCTGGCAGTAGGTCACGCAACCATGTCTCAGTTTATACCACAGCATCAGCTCCTTTTGCTCCCATGGGCAGACCCACCACCTGCACGTAGTCCTGCCAGGAGCGGCCCTCCGCATCCCCCACTCTTCTTTGTAGTGATTTTTGTAGGAGAGTAGGATCTGCTTACTATGGTTACCCCCACTTTCTGCTGGTGTTTAACTGTTTTTCGACTGATGTCTGGCTGGGGCCCCGCTATTCAGGACCCCAGCCTAGCTGCTTCCTCTCAAAAAATGATTGCATGTACTTTAGGTACACTCTTGTTTAGTTACTGGGGTACTCTTGTGAGTCCCTAGTATATGGTACACTATGTACTAAAGGCATAGGTACCCCAGAGGCCTACCAGGGGCTGCAGCATGTATTATGCCACCCCTAGGAAGCCTTCCAAAATGACACCACATGACTGCTACTGCAGCCTTTGTAAGGTGGTGCATGCACCTCTTACTAAGATATAGGTTACCTATATGTACCTTTGATCACTGACACATATAAACCTCCTATGGCAGGCCTTATCAATCCTAAAGGCAGAGTGCTTAGTTTTGTGTGAGAGGGTGCCCATGCATGAGTTGGGTGATGTAGCCAGACCATGTACTATTAAGTGCATTATAACCTCGGAGTAAATGCTAACTTTGGAATGGCTACATGGAAACATGTGTTTGGTGTCAAACACTTTGGAATCCTACCCCCCGCCAGTCCTGGCAGCGGGGGTAGAATTCCACCCTTCCAGAGGGAGAGACATGTACACGCTGGTCTAACTGGTAATAGTTTAAAAGAACCCTAGCATCACAAAATGGATGCTGCAGCCACAGACATGGGTCTGACCTCCTGCGGCTGGGCAAAATTCCGACAGGGGAGGCTTGGACAATAGGTTTCCTGTCACAGGGAGGTGTAACCACCTTCCAGACAGGCTTTAGTGTATTGGGGCTGGGTGGGGGAACCAAGAGAGTGCTTTTCAGACAGCACTGGGGGCACTTTTGGTGTCCCTGGGCATAGCCCAGTTCAAACCGGTTGCAGGGGCACTCAGCCCCTGCTCTAGTGCAAAACTGGACAAAGAAGATGCACATACGAGACGTAATTGGCGTTATTTTTTGAAGATATGTTACAAACCTTTGTCAGGTGTCATAGGTCCCAAACGGGGGGAGAGGGACGCCTGTAATCACAGTTTCGTCAGGGCTGTTCCCTCATTCAGGGAACATGCCCACCTGCGGCGCCAAAGATTTTTGGATTAACCAGTTATGCAAAACCTTACCCACGTGATTGAGAAAGGGAATATTGGAGGCAGAATATTAAAGGTTCACAATATCGTTGCCAGAACATCGAGGGAGAAAATATCAAAAAGGGAAGTGCACAGAGAGAGGCATGGATTTACTGTTCCTTACTCAAAAGCTACGCACTTTGAAGATACCTATCTATCTATCTATCTATCTGTCTGTCTGTCTGTCCGTCCGTACGTCTTTTCCGTCCGTCCGTCCGTCCGTCTATCTATCACTGAGCAATGAATTTGTGGAGTTGGGTTTAGAACATCTAACAAACTTACCGTTCGATTTTTTTGTCCCTCAATATTCTGATCACAGTATTATGACCCTTCAATATTCTGTCTATATTCCTGGCCCACCCCTCCTCCCGTTACTCATTTTCTTTCATTTTCATTGGCAGATTTTCTAGTTTGAAAAAAATGTTTAAACAGTATATCAAATATGTTTTAAGTATTTTCAGCTTGCATTTTGGCACCTTTTTTTCTGCCCTTTCATTTGAAGTAGGAGGAATTCAGAGAATCCTGCAGGATTTGCAGCAAAGGCGAAAAGCAAACAACTTAGTACAGTGTGTGTATGGTAGAGATATGTTCACATGGGGCCATATGTATCATAGTTCAGTTTTGCGATTTCTAAATAGCGATATTTAAGGAATCGCTATTTAGAAATCGCAAAATGGTATGTATGTAGAAATCAGCTTCTTTTTATCGATTTCTTAAAATTCCTTAATTGCGATTAGCAAATTGCTAATCGCAATTAAGGAATAATTTCCCATTCATTTCTATGGGCCAGGAGGCCAATAGGAATGAAGGGGAAATGTTCGATTAGCAATTAGCTAATCGCAAATTGAGAATATTTTCAAGGGTGCAGGGATGTCCAAAGGACACCCTGCTGCACCCCTGAAAATGACATGTGTGTGCATATGGCGCTAGGGCATGTATGAGCGTCACATGGCATCTTTTGTTTTTAAAAAAAATGCTTTTTGAAAGGTATTCGCAACTTATCACCAACATGAAGTTGGTGGTAATTTGCGATTCCTTAGGGACATTTAGCAATATTTTTTTGCATGATACATTGCATTTAAGGTATCGCAAATTGTGCGATTCCGTAAATGCAATTGCAAAATAAGGAATCGCAAATTGTGCGATTCCTTATTTTGAACCAAATTTGCTTAATACATACCATATTGAGAATTCGCATTCGAAAAGGCCGAAATTCTGCGAATTTCGGCCTTTGCGAATGCGAATTTCAATGATACATATGGCCCATTGTGCCTTAGATGGTATCTTACGCTATCTGTGTAAAAGAGCGAAGCTGATAGAATGTGGCATCTGTGTAAAAGAGCGAGAAGAGAGACACGCTGGAGAAAAGCTGTGTTCCACAGGTCTGCACTTCGCAACTATTGTCATGATGTGGCCTAGTTCCCGAGAATCCTCCTGAGAGTGTGACGATGTAGTCTTCAAGAACCTGGACACGTGCAGCGGCAAATAGACAAGTCTGGAGGGAGCCTTGGGGATATGGTTTGGGGGCCTTTTTGTTCCCCTGCTGGAGATCTGAAAGCCAAGTGCCTCTGTTCAAATATTCTTTCTGTCTGAGTTGGGGCCTGCCTGGGAACAGGTGTCAGACATCAAAAGAAGTACTAGTCGTTATGACCACACCTCCTCTCCAAACTCAGCATTCCACCAGGGGAAAGAAAGATGCCCTTTGCATGGTGATTGTCATCCAAAAAACAGGCCACGATGTGAAAGCATATTACTCTCTGAAGCTCTCTGCATGTATGTAATGAATGGAAGTCAGTTTCTGTGTGTGAATTTACCTTAATAATTGCCAATTTTATAGTACGTGATGCAAACTGAATAGTTTTTGGTCCTTATCTACCAATGTTAATTATTACTTAATATGATGCCAATTTTATGTTTATTAAATAAGAAAATATTAAGTTGAGATGTGCATGAACTCAACACATGCATTCACAGGTTACAGCAGCTATTTCCGTCGGGAACATACCCACTGCGCTAGCTTAATTTGATTAAAAGGACTGACTTTCAGTTTACATAAGGATCTCTGTAATAAACGTATTACCTTACCGAGCCAATTTAATAGCATGCTAATCGAAGATTAGCAAATTGCAAGAGGTTCTAAACAATGAGCACTTTGACACACTTACCTATTTTTATTGTAATTCTAACCTCTGATACCATACTCCACAGATATCTTCAGCAAGCGGATTATTCATCTAGGCTGTTTTACCAGTATTCTTTACACAGCAAGAGCAGATGGATGCACAGATGTCAGCCAGACAGGCCTCCAAACCTCAAACCATCTTAAAAGCTGATATGGATGTGGCCAATATAGTTAGTCTCAACAGTTCTCCGTGAGTTCAACACCCATCGTCACATATGCAGGGATCAAGGGTCAAGAGTTTGAATCCACCAATGTAGATTTAGTAGCCCATCATGCCACGATAAAAACACTAAGGGCCTTACTAAGGGCTGCCTTATTATGAGTTGGCTGGTAGGACCTCCATAGGGTCACTGCTTCCCAGGGCACAAGTCCTAAAAAAACATAAGTGCATGGACGCTGACGTCACAACAGGAAGTGACGTAACGAAAGGTGGCTTGCACCATCAGACTCATTGCCTCCCCTCGCGCACCCCTCAGATGTGATTGCATCAGAGAAGCCAGCGCGTGAGCAGCATTTTGAATGAGCTGCGATCTCCCCCAGAGAGGCCAAAGTGTGAATGTGTGGCTCCATTTACTCCAGTAATCGAGCTCCTGGTAAAATAAGTGGGGGGACGCCGTCCACCCGCGTGGTACCCCGACTCGAGCCCTGCTGCTTCCGCTCGGGATCCAGGATCCTGCAGTGGTTGTACAGCGGTCAAGGAGCTACAATATACTGATGGATTCACTGCGAGGTATTACGAGTTACCTGTCTGCCGCCCCTTTCATGGCTATAATCCTACCATGAAAGCTGTGGTGGAGAGGCAACAAAGAGGACCCTAACAGCCCCCTGTGCTGCTCATGGGTGTGGTGATGCATGTGAGGGAGTCACATACATGTTTTGCCCCCTTGGATTTGCACCTCAGTCCCTGGCACAGTGTGGCATGCAAGCCACACCACACAGGAACGTAAAGTTGACACTCTCATGGTGGTGAGCTACCACCATGCGACCACCTCAGCACCGCCCGCCCAACCAGGAATTTAACTCGTAATCCAGCAGGGAAGCGCACCACGGCTTTGGCGGTTCTCCAGCGGATGGCGTGGTGGCAGCACCGCTGGAGGGTCACCAAAGTTGAAATAGGGCCATAAGCCCATATTACGACTTTGGCTGTCCTCCTGCGGACGGCTCCATAGCGGCATTACTGGAGGACCGCCAAAGCCATAGGTCATGTAGCCTTTGACACATGGGTTTCTTTCTTTTGAACTCCTTAGAATGACAAAGAGTCGGTCTGTTGGGAGACATGACCTGCGGCTTTTTGTCTGCGGATCGGTGACAAACAGTAGCTTCGGCCTTCGAAGACCAGCCACCAGCCCCGAAAGGGCAAGATGCTTTTATTTACATTGTTAAGGAGTAGAGTAGCCCACTTGCAAATACAAAAATGCTGCCAGAAGAAAAATATTTGAATTCTCCCTTTACCATTCATTCTAATCTAAACTCTTTAAAGTTTTATGGGGTGCTGCAACACACCCTGCACCCTTAGGTCCACCGCCACTGCGGATATCCCGTTTGCCTTATTACAAATGCATTATAGCCCAATGCACGTTTAATAAAGCACAGAAGATGTCTGTCACGTTTGTGACAGAGCGCCTGTCTGCCTCACTGTAAAGTAGGCCCATGATTTCTTAAGTCGAGTTAACGTTGCCCGCTGCGACAAGTGACGTTTTACACTTCTTGAGAGACTTTTTGCTTGTGAAAAAAATGCAAGGTGAAGAAAACCAATATTCTGTGACCTACACAAAGCCCAATACATGTAGATGATGATTATTGCATTTTTCTTCATTTTCAAGTTCTTTGGAGGCAGAGTTGTGCCTAAATAATGCATATTGTGCTGGCGTTCAACAAGTTGACTTTCATTAACTTCCTCTGCGTTCCCTACTTTGTCCTGTTTCTGCCACCCTCCCAACCTCTGGTATCCCACAGCAAAATGTTTCCCTTGCCAACAATGGAGCTCTGTCTAAGAAGTTTTGTTTCTAAAAGAATGAGGCAATAACTTTATCTTTACATCAACCATTAATGTAAAATATTGTTACAGTTCTTAATTAGGTACCATGGGGCGGATGGGAAAGCGTTTTTTTGGCAACCTGTTTTAGAAATCTTAAGGCACTGTCATTCAGCAAGCAGACATGTTGCAATGTCTTTTGACGGGTATCCACAGGGGACACAAATCTATGAACTGCTGCTTCAAATATGCACCTGCAGCACTGAGTGTGACTGAACAAAAGACGAGAAGAAAATAAATATATTATGTGGATGGAGGAAGAAGACTTTGAAAAGAAATCTGGAAGTTGGGATAGAATCCCATCCTAGATTGTCATCTCTAACTGCAAACCAAGAGGGAACTATACTGACTTGCTTCAAAGGCTTCAATTCAGAGAGTTATAATTGACGTCTAAATTCTAAAGAAGGGAAATAGCCACTGTTTAATATAGTCATGGAAGGAAAATCTAAACTCTAAATGAAATATTAAAATTGTAAGGATAGTGAACTTCATGAGACCACAACGGAAGGTGAAGAGGCGCAACTACCTAGGAAAACATGCAAACATGGAAACTTGCGCGGATGGATGGTGGGACATTATGGTCGTAGTAATCAGCAACAACGACGGATTACAAAAACTGCACTTGTGCTAAAGAAAGTTTTTCGCAGAGGTTAAGGGATTTCGTTGTTGCAGCAGGACAACTTTGTATGTAAATTACCAAAACAAACCAACCCAAACATATCGTGGCACAAAATAAAAAGAAACCCAAGAAAAGTATATTTATACCATTATATATTATTTAAATTAAAATATTAAAATCCCAAAAATAATATAATTAAAAACATACGTTTAGTAAGTAATGTAAATTGAATATATATATATATTCTTTAAAAAATATAAAAACAATGATTACATTTTAAAAGCCTTAAATTAAAATTAGCCAGATACATCTAGTTATAACCTGTGCACCCGCTATGCACTACTTAAGACCTCACATATTACATCACTCATGACATGTTCATTGGCGACATCTCGAATGACATCATTAATGACATCACTGATAACATCATTAACCTGTTGCTGTTCAATTTACTGCACAAATCAGGATCCAGGACTCCTTTCACCATCTGTGTGCCCCTGCCCTATCCCTCTAGTCCCTTGTGTACAGCTTAATTTCCCTACCAGTGCCAGACAGCCAAATGTGGTCAGCTTGCTGTCCCTGCTCTTGCCCAATCTTCCCCTTGCCCTATATTGTCTGTGTGTTTGCCTCTGTCCCCTCCCTCCTTCCCTCCATGGTCCATTTTGCTTCCCGTGTCCATGCAGTTATTTCCTCCATGGTTATCTTGCTGACCCTGCCTACTTCCTACCTTCCCTCCATTGTCCGACTCTGTGCATGTCTCCTTCCTCCTGCCCTGTGTGGTGTTTTGCACTTCCACTGCCCTTCTGGCTTACCCTTTGTGCTTAGCTTTCAAGTCCTACCCACGTCCACCTTGCCCTCTGTTAAAGGGTCTATGCCCCTGCTACTTTCCTTCTGCCCCGCAGGGTCAGATGTGCTTACACCTCCTCTTCAGTTTGCCCTCTGTGGTTAGCCTGTTATCCCTTCCATTGCACCTGCTATCCCTGCCCTCCGGTGTCTGAGTCCCTGCTCCTGCCTCCTCACTTCAGCTCTGCCCAATGTGCTGCCACTGCCCCTTCTGTCTGCCCTCTGTGTTTAATTTGCTGAGCCTGACCTGCTCCCCACGCACTCTGTTGTCCATGTGTGTGAGTACCCCTGCCCTCTCCCTTCTGCCCTTAATGTTTCATTGTGCAGCGAGTGCCCCTCCTTCTTGCCAGACACAGTTTCTCATGCTTTTACTGCCCCCACCTAACCAGCATGGTCAGCTTCCTGTCTCTGTCCCTGCTCTTTCCCCCTGTTTTCTATAATCTTGTCCGTGTCCTTATCCCCTCCCTCCTGCCTGCTGTGGTCCATTGTGCGGCCCCACCCTCATATCCTCAATAGTCCGTTGTGCTGCTATTGCCCCCGTCTGACTTCTGTGTTTTTTTTTCTGCTGCCACTGCCCCTCCAGATTACCAAACAAGGTGCTCTGTTCTGCCACTTTTCTTCCCACTTGCCCTGCATGGAGTTATTTATAAAATTTGTTACCACACAATATTCTTGTCCTGTAATGGCTGACACAACATATTGTTCAGGTTGTGATCAAGCAATCAGGACTGAATAGTTCCCATTATAGTGAGCAATCAGACTATATTTATTCCACCCAATCATATCTATTTTAACCTTAATTTCTAAAAAACAGCTCAACAGATTTCCACCAAATTAAAAAAACACTTTATGGGTAAAGATCTAGCTTTCTGGCAAATTTGGTGTCATTCTGATCAGCCATTTTTCTTTATCCTTGTCTAAATGAACCTGTGGAAATTGCATGGGGGGGTGTGTTTAGGGCCCCCCCGCTTTTCTTGGCCCCCGTTGATGAATCACTCTGATTCTTTCGAAGGCGGAGCTGAGGTGGATGATCTTTTTTGTTTTGAAAATTTAAATTAAGATCTGTCAACGGCGCCAAAGTTATTAGCAAAGCAAAAAGCTCTGACTTGGTCACTGGGTAATCTATCTATCTATCTATCTATCTATCTATCTATCTATCTATCTATCTATCTATCTATCTATCTATCTATATATATCTCATCATCATCATAAAAGTTTATTCCGTCTTTTTGGTAAACCATAAAAGTCACACAAATAAAAAGTACATAAAATGCATAGAAGACATAAGACTGACAGAGAGCAGCTTAGTACACAGAGGTTTCATAAAATAAACATGGAGTGACCATCTAGAGCAGGTCAGAAAAAGTTCATTATCAGTTTTCACACTCAGCAGCATATGTTTTCTTTATCAGTCACAATGCCGGACCCCAGAAGTAAGACAATCATTCTTAAAAGTGCATAGTGCCTATTGTTAGTGCAAATCGGTCCTGATTAACAAGAAAAAGAAAAAATATCTAAAAAGCAGGTAAACATTGAGTAACATGCATAGTGGTTTTCAAAATGACGGGCATGCTTCTATCAGATAGGACCTGTTAGCCTGTTTTCATTTACTTTCGAATAGAATCTGGGTTTCAGCCAAAACATACTGTCTTGTAAACAATCATTATTAAAGTGCATAGTGCTTTTACGAACCTCCATAAGTTGCAGGTAGTCGTTTGAAACATACTTAGGGGGTAAAAGAAAACACAGGGTCTTCAAGGAAAGAGGACAATTATTCTCCAACTAACCCACTTAAGCACATTGCAGCAGAAATAAATCTACCGTATTTTCCGGCGTATAAGACGACCCGGCGTATAAGACGACCCCCCACTTTGCTTGATAAACTTTAGGTTTCATGCTATACTCGCCGTATAAGACGACCCCCACTTCCAGCGCAGTCCAACTTTCTATCTCCATGGACTGAGGAGATCACGTGGTACTGACACTCCCCTCCTTCCTACGAGCATGAGATTTCTGGAAGGAGAGAGAGATCAGCACATGTGGAACACAGTGGGGGCCGCCATCTTCAGAGCTGCCTGTTATATTTCAGGACCTCCTGCTGCCTCATCCATCTGCCTGGGGATGTGGAGGCGCGTGTGCAGGTCAGTCTAGGCACTTGATCCATGTAACTTAACGTTTGCTTTTTCTAATTTGTTCATTTTGTACTATGGGTTTATGTAATAAACGTTCCGCTCCACGGTAGTTGTGTCTACAGAAACGCCTGTGGAAGCTGCTCGGTATCCCTGGCTGCAGGCATGCGATTTTATATAGCGCAGACTTTACCCGTTTGTGTCGGACGGCAGTTTAGAGCCCCCCCACGCTCCCGCTGGGTCGCAAGCGTGGGCGGGAAATGGTGCAAAGCTGCTCGGTATCCCTGGCTGCAGGCATGCGATTTTATATAGCGCGGACTTTACCCGTTTGTGTCGGACGGCAGTTTAGAGCCCCCCCACGCTCCCGCTGGGTCGCAAGCGTGGGCGGGAAATGGTGCAGCTCGAACTCGCACCCAAGAGTAGTCCGCGCTGTCGAAAAATCCATGAAAACAAAGGGTCTAATTTTGTATCCGGCGTATAAGACGACCCCCGACTTTCAAAAACATTTTCAGGGGTTCAAAAGTCGTCTTATACGCCGGAAAATACGGTATATAACTTTACGCAAATATATTCTGATTGAAGTAGTTGGAGATATAACAAGGCTGGCCTACATTTTCTGATGTTCAAAACCCTCAAGAGTGGTAAAATGAATTCCTTGCATGGAATATTATATAACTCACAGAATAAAAAAAATGCAACATGTTCTGCTTGAATTACAGTCACAGGGGCCGGGATCCAGATGGGCATCATGATTAGTATGACTAGGATGCAACACCGATGCCGAATCTGAATCTAGTAATAAAAAAAAATGAAAAGACTAAGGGGTAGATGTATCAAGAAATCGTTTTGCACTTCTCTAATAGCGATTGGTAAGGAATCGCTATTAGAGAAGTGCAAAATGGTATGTATGTAGGAATTCGCTATATTTTAGCGATTCCTTAATATTCCTTAATTGCGATTAGCAAATTGCTAATCGCAATTAAGGAATAATTTTCCCATTCATTTCTATGGGCCAGGAGGCCCATAGGAATGAATGTGCAGTAATTCTCAAATTGCGAATTCGCAATTTGCTATTCGCAATTTGAGAATTTTTTCAAGGGTGCAGGGGTGTCTTATGGACACCCTGCTGCACCCCTGAAACTTACATGTGTGTGCATATGGCACACATACATGCCCTATGGGCATGTATGTGTGCCACATGCCACCTTCAAAATAGTGACATTTTGTTGTTTTAAAGGATTTCGCAAATTAACACGAACCTCAAGTTCGTGTTAATTTGCGAGTCCTTAAACTCAATTCGCTAAAAAAAAAAGCTTCATACATGGCATTTAAGGAATCGCACATTTGCGATTCCTTAAATGCTGATGCAAAATAAGGAATCGCAATTTTTTGCGATTCCTTATTTTGCTAATTACACATACATCTCAAAAGATGCAAAATTTCAGTTTACGATTCGTTAAGGCCGAAATTCGCAGAATTTCGGCCTTAACGAATCGCAAACTGCTTGATACATCTAGGCCTATAAGTGTTCAAAAGGTATGGCTGAATTCCTTTAGTGGTAACTAGAGGTAAATAGTCAACTAACTGCTTTTTACTGTGCTCCACATATTCTCTGCATTCACTTAAAAAGTTTTAAAAAATCTCTTCTTAATTGGGGTTTCGTGGCAGAGGTCATAATATTGGGGTTTGTGAAAAACTTCATCCTTCCCATGCGAGCCAACTGGGCGGGGCGTAGCTTGACCAGTGTAATGTACGTTCACAATAGGTATCGGTCGCGTGGCGATCTGGGCCCCAGTGCGCAATGCCTCCCTTTTGGCCACCAGGAGGCCAGAAAGTTAGTATGTAGGACTGGGGGAAAGGTGGGTGGTGGAGTGTTCTGCAAGGCCAGGTTGGAGGTGGTCTGCTGTGGGTGTGGGGCGGGGAGAGTTTTGGGTTGGGAGCGTTTGCGGGGGGGGGGGGGGGTAATGTTTTTGGTTTTGAGCATGCAACTGGTCCCTGACATACATGGGGCTCATGCACATAGGAAATTCAGGGTTGACTGCAATGGCAAACACGGTTGACTTAGGCAACACCAGGTCAACACCCATGATTAGGGCACTCACATGGAACGTTCGTGGGCTGAACAACCGGAAGAAAGTCAGAAAGGTACTTAGCTACCTACAGCGACAACACATTGACCTAGCACTCCATTTGCCGCTAAAGAGCAGAATGCTACACAGTAGGGGCCTTGAGGGCAACATAACTGCGGCGGGCTTCTTGTCCCATGCCAGGGGAGTACTAACCTGGGTGAACCCTAAATCGAAACTCACTCTCCAGCTTCTGAGGGCGGACACGGGGGGTCGCTTTGGTATATCCAAATGCACAGGACAGGGGATAGAATTTGTGATAGTTAACATCTATGTCCCGAATTATGACTCCCCAGATTTTTTCAAATCTCTGGCCACGGTAGCCAGAGAGTACCGCATAGAGCATCTACTGTGGGGCAGAGACTTCAATTTAGTGCTTGATCCCGCCCTGGATAGATCAGCTGGCCCCCCTCATAGGCCGACTGCTGCAGCGCTAACAGTACACAGTGTGCTCACCAGTTTGAACCTGGACGATGTGTGGAGGGTGAGACATGCCGGACAGGGAGGATACACAAACTACTCGGCCTACTATGATATCCACACCAGAATAGGCTACTGGCTGGCGTCCTCCTCCACGCTGGGATGGGTACGAGACTGCAAGGTCCTTCCGCGAACTCTGTCTGATCACTCACCTGTGCTGTTAGTACTGGATGCTCCCAGGAGGACCATCCCACCGTTCACATGGTGGTTCCCTCCCTATTCCCTCCTGGACCCGCTGTTCTGAGGAGAACTAGCTGAGGCGTTCGATACCTTTTTTGAGACCAACGTAGGCTCCGTCGACAGTTTCTAAGTGGCGTGGGAAGCTTTCAAAGTCTACATAAGGGGTATAGCGATGTTGAAACACGCGGGGGTACTCAGGTCCATTAGACAGAGACTGGCGGAATTGGAGCGGCAATTGGCACTGTTGGAGGGGCGACAGCGGAGACACTCTGACACTGCAGTTGATGCCGAGATAAAGGCACTCCTGACTGAATACCATGAGAAAGCCGACAGTGAAGTTAAACACTTGGGGAAATATGCATTGGCCCGGGCATACAGTCAGGGAGAGAGACCTAGCTCAGTCCTGGCTAGGATTTTTAGCGGGAAGAGGGGATGAAAACAAGTGACGGAAATAAAATCGCGAGAGGGTGCGGTCTTACCGGACGAGACAGACATTGCACAGACCTTCAAGAACTTCTACACTGAGCTGTACTCATCCAAAAGCGGAGATCTTGACGATGACATATTCGAATACTTGGAACACATTAACCTACCTTCACTTACTAACGTGCACAGGGAATTCCTGATACACCCAATAGAAAAAGACGAAATTATTGAAGCCTTAGCGGGAATGTGCGCGGGCAGTGCCCAGGAGCCGATGGGCTCACAGTGATTTTTTATAAGGTGTTTCAGGATAAACTGCTCCCACACCTCTCAACGTTGTTTCACGATATTTGCGTAGAAGGCAGCATGCCGAAAACAATGAGAGAGGCTCTTCTTGTAACAATATTGAAACCGAGTAACGCGCAGGATGAGTGCAGCTCATACAGACCACTCTCACTGCTCAATGTTGACACTAAAATATTTGCTAAGGTTTTGGCGAACCACATGGTCGCGCTGGAACAGGCTGGCTTCATACCCAGTAGAAACCTAACATATAACATTCGCACAGTTCTAGGCACTATGCAACATGTAAATCAAGATCGGAAGGCACTTGCAGTATTCTTGGACATGGAGAAGGCCTTCAACTCTGTGGAGTGGCCATTTATGCGTCTGGTGCTGCAGAGATGGGCCTGGGAATGCCGTTCCTCCAAATAGTAGGGGCTCTGTACAACAACCCACGAGCCAGAATACGCCTCGGCGACCTGGTCACTGACTCCTTCCCAATATGCAGAGGGACTCGACAGGGCTGCCCGCTGCCACCACTGTTATACGCCCTAGTGGCTGAACCATTGGCATGTGCGTTACGTGAGTACCATGGTAACGAGGGCATTGGATTCCCCACATACCGAATTCTGGTCTTGATGTACGCGGATGACACTTTGCTGTATGTCCACGACCCTGAAACTAACTTATCCTCGGTGCTAAGGGAGGTAGTGCACTTCGGTGCCCTCTCGGGCTTAAAGGTAAATTGGACGAAGTCCTTGGCCTTCCCTCTTACCCCGGTAACTCAGGACATGGACATGGAATACCCGCTACAGTGGACAACGGACTCAGTCAGATACTTGGGTGTGAGGTGTGAGATCCTGTTTAGAGAAAACTATGGTGTTGCTTTCAGCAAACTAGAGGACGACGTGGATGCTTGGTGCAGGCTCCCGCTCTCACTCCTAGGGCGAATCTCAATCATGAAAATGGTTGTGCTGCCTAGACTATTGTTCTTATTCGCTACCATCCCGATAGTGCTGCCCAAAATCTTTTTTCAGAGACAGACTCAACTCATGATCAAATTGGCATGGGCAGGGAAGCAGCCCCGAGCTAAGTGGTCGTTTGCTTCCCACGCTGCCCGATAGCATGGACGGCCTAGGTGCCCCAGACTTAGAGCTACATTACAGAGTGGCTCAAGCGTCTCATCTGCACACCTGGCTACACAGTGATAGCCGCATCCCCCACGTTCGCAGGGAAAAATTATTTGCCAGCCCTCTTTCGTTCCCGGCAACAATTTTTAAACCAGTGGATCGTAGGACTGGAATCCTGGATTCCATCACAGCGACAAACCATGCGTGGCACAGCCTGCTGCAACTGCAGGGAGGGGCATTGCTCTATTCATCCATAATGCCGGTGGAATGGACCCAGTGGTTATCTCCCATTAAAGAGAGGGGAGTGATACATGCCTTACACAAGCTTAATATCAAATCTGCAGGGGACCTGTTCCAGGATGGTACGGCCAAATCCTGGGGTCAGGTACTTGAGAGTGGTGGGGATGCCCCTCTGTTGCCTCGATTCCAGTTCCACAGAGAACGCAGCGCCCTCGTGGAGCTATTAGGGGACGACCTGGCGGAACCACCGGAAGTTCCAGAACTCACATATGTAATAAAGACCGAGACCCCTCGGAAGTTATTGTCCACTCTACATAAGCTGTCACTGGCACATAGGGAGCACCAGTATACGAAGGCCCGTTTGGCTTTGCAAAGAGATTTGCAGATCGTAATTGATGGTGACATTTGGCGTTATTGCTGTGTTAATACTAGAAGGATAACTTTGAATGGCAGACACAGACTAGTGCACTTCAAGTCAATAGAGTGTACTACACCCCTGAGAGGCTGCACAGGTATGGCATTCGTAGCTCTTCAGAATGTGAGAGGTGTCATGTATCTGACACTGATTTTTTACATCTAGCATGGCAGTGCCCAGGTGTGCAGGATTTTTGGGAGAAGGTCTTCACTGACATCAGCAACATCGTAGAAATTGATCTGGCCCGGACCCTGCGCTGGCACTACTAGGACAATCCAGGAAGATGCCTAGCGCAGTTCGTCGACTAGTAGACATGGGGATGCTTATGGCCAGGTGAGTGGTCGCATATTGCTGGATGAGAGGCCCTGCACCTACATCTAAACGCTGGGCACATGAAATGCTGTGCTGCTGTACGCAGCCAGAGAATTACAGCGAGCTCCTCCCCCCCAATAGCCGTCCCAAAAACATTTGGGGTTTGTACCATACGTATCTCAGCAGCAGAAATGAGGCAGATGCCCCGGTAGAGGACTAAAGAGCCATACCTTGCTTCCTACGCACGTTAAAAGAAGCTGTACTGTAATGGGGATGATATGTATCGGGCGCTTGTACATAGATTGCCTGACTCCGTGTGAGGCGGCCGCTCCACCCTCCCTCCTGGATCCATAGCGCTGCTTTTGGTATCGTAGCGCTGCTCCCCCACCTCTGGCATAATTGTTATTCCACTAATTGGATCTGCACCCGCTCTGTCTGCGTAGCGCTCAGCATAACTCTGCTTGCAGTGTGTTTTCTTCGTGAACTGTGATTTATACGCATTGTTTTGCCAAATTTGCATATTGCTCTTAGGAAAGCTGGGCATTGCTTTCTCTTAACTGAATCTGTTATTGTGCCCGTGTTTCAGCGCCAGCTCGCATTTCCCGGTCCTGTTGCTTATCTCCCCGTCCATATTGTTGTGCTTGCAGCCCGTCCCTCCCCCTACGCTCCCGCCTCCCTGCTCCCCCTCCCACCCACGAGATACCAGGGACGTCTCAGCTGTGTTACCTCCGTGACTTGCCTGACTCCGTGTGAGGCGGCCGCTCCACCCTCCCTCCTGGATCCATAGCGCTGCTTTTGGTATAGTAGCGCTGCTCCCCCACCTCTGGCATAATTGTTATTCCACTAATTGGATCTGCACCCGCTCTGTCTGCGTAGCGCTCAGCATAACTCTGCTTGCAGTGTGTTTTCTTCGTGAACTGTGATTTATACGCATTGTTTTGCCAAATTTGCATATCGCTCTTAGGAAAGCTGGGCATTGCTTTCTCTTAACTGAATCTGTTATTGTGCCCGTGTTTCAGCGCCAGCTCGCATTTCCCGGTCCTGTTGCTTATCTCCCCGTCCATATTGTTGTGCCTGCAGCCCGTCCCTCCCCCTACGCTCCCGCCTCCCTGCTCCCCCTCCCACCCACGAGATACCAGGGACGTCTCAGCTGTGTTACCTCCGTGACTTGCCTGACTCCGTGTGAGGCGGCCGCTCCACCCTCCCTCCTGGATCCATAGCGCTGCTTTTGGTATCGTAGTGCTGCTCCCCCACCTCTGGCATAATTGTTATTCCACTAATTGGATCTGCACCCGCTCTGTCTGCGTAGCGCTCAGCATAACTCTGCTGGCAGTGTGTTTTCTTCGTGAACTGTGATTTACGCATTGTTTTGCCAAATTTGCATATCGCTCTTAGGAAAGCTGGGCCTTGCTTTCTCTTAACTGAATCTGTTATTGTGCCCGTGTTTCAGTGCCAGCTCGCATTTCCCGGTCCTGTTGCTTATCTCCCCGTCCATATTGTTGTGCCTGCAGCCCGTCCCTCCCCCTACGCTCCCGCCTCCCTGCTCCCCCTCCCACCCATGAGATACCAGGGACGTCTCAGCTGTGTTATCTCCGTGACTTGCCTGACTCCGTGTGAGGCGGCCGCTCCACCCTCCCTCCTGGATCCATAGCGCTGCTTTTGGTATCGTAGCGCTGCTCCCCCACCTCTGGCATAATTGTTATTCCACTAATTGGATCTGCACCCGCTCTGTCTGCGTAGCGCTCAGCATAACTCTGCTTGCAGTGTGTTTTCTTCGTGAACTGTGATTTATACGCATTGTTTTGCCAAATTTGCATATCGCTGTTAGGAAAGCTGGGCATTGCTTTCTCTTAACTGAATCTGTTATTGTGCCCGTGTTTCAGCGCCAGCTCGCATTTCCCGGTCCTGTTGCTTATCTCCCCGTCCATATTGTTGTGCCTGCAGCCCGTCCCTCCCCCTACGCTCCCGCCTCCCTGCTCCCCCTCCCACCCACGAGATACTAGGGACGTCTCAGCTGTGTTACCTCTGTGACTTGCCTGACTCCGTGTGAGGCGGCCGCTCCACCCTCCCTCCTGGATCCATAGCGCTGCTTTTGGTATCATAGCGCTGCTCCCCCACCTCTGGCATAATTGTTATTCCACTAATTGGATCTGCACCGCTCTGTCTGCGTAGCGCTCAGCATAACTCTGCTTGCAGTGTGTTTTCTTTGTGAACTGTGATTTATACGCATTGTTTTGCCAAATTTGCATATCGCTCTTAGGAAAGCTGGGCATTGCTTTCTCTTAACTGAATCTGTTATTGTGCCCGTGTTTCAGCGCCAGCTAGCATTTTCCGGTCCTGTTGCTTATCTCCCCGTCCATATTGTTGTGCCTGCAGCCCGTCCCTCCCCCTACGCTCCCGCCTCCCTGCTCCCCCTCCCACCCACGAGATACCAGGGACGTCTCAGCTGTGTTTCCTCCGTGACTTGCCTGACTCCGTGTGAGGCGGCCGCTCCACCCTCCCTCCTGGATCCATAGCGCTGCTTTTGGTATCGTAGCGCTGCTCCCCCACCTCTGGCATAATTGTTATTCCACTAATTGGGTCTGCACCCGCTCTGTCTGCGTAGCGCTCAGCATAACTCTGCTTGCAGTGTGTTTTCTTCGTGAACTGTGATTTATACGCATTGTTTTGCCAAATTTGCATATCGCTCTTAGGAAAGCTGGGCATTGCTTTCTCTTAACTGAATCTGTTATTGTGCCCGTGTTTCAGCGCCAGCTCGCATTTCCCGGTCCTGTTGCTTATCTCCCCGTCCATATTGTGGTGCCTGCAGCCCATCCCTCCCCCTACGCTCCCGCCTCCCTGCTCCCCCTCCCACGCTCTGCCCCTCCACCATCCATTTAAGGCTGATGAGCCAACACGCAGCGTCCACGCGCTACGGCCGCGCCGAAGGTGCGCCAAAGGTAAGCCCGTCTACGCCCGTCCGTGCCGAGACCGCACCTAGCGCCAGACCCCCTGGTTCCCGTAATGCCCAGCCCACTTGCATCACTTATGATGCCACCACCCTCCTAGCCCTTAACCCCGGCCGTTTCCCCAACTGCGTCCAAGCCGCTCCTGGACACACCCATGGTCCCTTCTCTTGCAACTCCTGCAAATTCGACGGCACCAAAACCAACTCCTCATCCACCAACACCAATCACAGACCTGACACCAACCACCTAAAATGCATCCTGCTCAACACCCGCTCGGTCCACAGACACGCCATCGACCTCTGGAATCTACTAGACACCATCTCACCGGATGTCTCCTTCCTAACAGAAACATGGATGAATGCCTCTTCAGCCCCAGACATCACCATTGCCATCCCGGAAGGATACAAGATCATCCGTAAGGACCGCATCAAGCAAACAGGAGGAGGCATCGCTATCGTCCATAAGAACTCCATCCGCATCTCAACCAGCTCAGACGTCAACCTTGCCAGCGCCGAACACCTCCACTTCCAGATCCACACCGACCCCAAGACCACACTCAGAGGCACCCTCCTCTACCGGCCTCCAGGAACCCGTGGACAATTCAGTAACAACATCACTGACTTTATCACCCCAAACGCCCGCCCCTCCGAGGACTACATTCTATTGGGAGACCTAAATTTTCACCTGGAAAAGAGCAATGACAGCAGCGCCACCACCCTTCTGGACAATCTCGCCAACCTCGGACTCAAACAACTGGTCACTACCCCCACCCACACTGCAGGTCACACACTCAACCCCATCTTCACCTCCAGCAAACATGTCTCATTCAGTCACACCACAGTTCTTCATTGGACGGACCACAGCTGCGTTCACTTTACCTACAATAAGACCACAATCCACAACCATCCTCAACCCACCCTGCGAAGAAACTGGAACAAAATCACCAGCGACCAGATCTCCTCATCGCTTCTTCTAAACCCCCCCGCCCACTCCTCAAACCCCGACCAAGCAGCCGTTAACCTCACCCAATGGATTTCCAACAGCGCCGACATCCTAGCACCGTTGAAAAAACGTCAAAACAAACTAGGTAGCAAAAACGCCTCCTGGTTCAACGATGATCTTAAGAAATCGAAGAAATTCTGTCGTTCCCTTGAGAAAGCCTGGAAAAAAGACCCAAACACCAGCACCAGGGACGCCTTCAAAAACGCCACCCGCATACACCACCAACTAATCCGGTCTGCCAAGAAAGCCGCATTCAAAGACAGACTAGATAACAACGCCCACAACAGCAAAGAATTATTCAACATCGTCAAAGAATTTACCAACCCATCAGCCAACTCCAACGACATCACCCCCTCCCAAGCCCTCTGCGACTCCCTAGCTTCCTTCTTCCACAACAAAATTGCAGACATCCACAACAGCTTCGACAACCGACCCGGAGACCAACCCACCCAACCTTCTGCAGGACCTTCACCCCCCTTGAACACCCTTAACGACTGGAACCCAATCTCCACTGAGGACACCATCCGCCTGATGAACTCCATCCACTCAGGATCCCCAACTGACCCATGCCCTCACCACATCTTCAACAAAGCAGACTCCATCATAGCACCACATCTCCGAGATGTCATCAACTGCTCCCTCAACTCCGCCACCTTCCCGGAAAGCTGGAAACACGCAGAACTCAGCGCCCTTCTGAAAAAACCCACAGCTGACCCCACCGAACTCAAAAACTACTGCCCCATCTCGCTTCTTCCATTCCCGGCCAAAGTCATTGAGAAAGCTGTCAACAATCAGCTAGCCACCTTCCTCGAATCCAACAAAACCCTCGACCCCTCACAGTCCGGCTTCCGAGCCAAACACAGCACTGAGACCGCACTTATCGCAGCAACAGACGACATTCGAACTCTACTGGACAATGGAGACACAGTCGCCCTCATCCTCCTCGACCTCTCCGCTGCCTTCGACACAGTCTGTCATAGCACCCTATTACAGCGCCTCAGAAACGTCGGAATCCATGGAAAAGCACTGGAATGGATCACCTCGTTCCTCACCGGAAGAACACAGAGAGTCCGCCTCCCACCATTCAAGTCAGAGGCCTCTGAAGTCATCTGCGGCGTGCCACAAGGATCGTCACTCAGCCTCACCATCTTCAACGTATACATGAGCCCCCTTGTGGCCATCGCTCGCCAACACAATCTCAACATCATCTCCTACGTTGACGACACTCAACTGATCCTCTCACTCACCAAAGACCCTAACACCGCCAAAACCAACTTACACGAAGGAATGAAAGAAGTAGCCGAGTGGATGAAGCACAGCCGTCTGAAACTGAACTCAGATAAAACAGAAATCCTCATCTTAGGCACCTCCCCCTCCGCCTGGGATGACTCTTGGTGGCCAGAGGCCCTTGGAAAAGCACCCATCCCGACGGACCACGCACGGAACCTGGGCGTCATCCTGGACTCCTCACTCTCTATGAACAGACAAGTCAACGCCGTCTCATCATCCTGCTTCAACATTCTTCGCATGCTCAGAAAAACATTTCGCTGGATCCCCACCGAAACTAGAAAAACGGTCACCCACGCACTGGTCACGAGCCGCCTGGACTACGGAAACACCCTATACGCCGGTACCACCGCAAAACTCCAGAAAAAACTCCAACGCATCCAGAACGCTTCAGCCAGGCTCATACTAGACATCCTGCGTTAAGAACACATCTCTGATCACCTGAAAAACCTCCACTGGCTCCCCATAAATAAGAGGATTACTTTCCGCCTCCTAACCCACGCACACAAAGCACTTTACGAACTTGGACCCGAAGGCCTCAACACACGACTGTCCTTCTACACCCCCTCCCGTCAGCTACGATCCTCCAACCAAGCCCTTGCCACTGTACCTCGCATCAACAAAACCACCATGGGAGGCAGATCCTTCTCCTACCTGGCAGCTAAAACCTGGAACTCACTTCCCACTCACCTTTGCCTTACTCAGTACCACCTAGCATTCAGAAAACAACTTAAAACTTGGATATTCAACAAGTAATTCCCCACCCTTCCGCAAGCGCCTTGAGACCCTATGGGTATGTAGCGCGCTATATAAATATTGACTTGACTTGACTTGACGTTGATATTTTCATCTCCTCCCAGCGCCCTCAGTAGTGTATTCTGGAACTTTACTGTGGCGGTCCCGGGGACATGTTGTAGACATCAGGTGCCACACAAACTGTAGGGCTGTTTGGCTGTTTGAGTGGGGGGAAACAAGCATCACACTAAGGGGAGGGAGGGGGACAATGTCAAGGAGACAAGTATTCATTTGAAGGACGGGTCAGTTGATATCAGTAGGTCCGCCGCCTGCCCAATATTGGGTTGTTGGCTGAATGGCTGTGTACAGACTAAAGAGGGAGATTTTCAATGTAGACTTGAAATGAATAACAATATGCGCCAGTTTGGAGGGAGGGGGGTGTTATTGATTGTAATGCTCTTTTGTATGCCAAAACTCAATAAAATGTTTAAAAAAATAGACATACTAGTGAGGCAGAAAATATATGATTACCATTCTGTTGTCTCTCTCCAGTTCATCTTTTTATCTACAGTTATAGGAGAATTGGTGCTAAGAGAATGTCTGAGTGTAAAAAACTGCCATGAATAAATTTCGAATAATATTAGCATTGAATTTTGATCAGTTATTCCTCAATTATCCAGACTTCAATGACACAGAAACTAAGGAAAGATAAATCCCTAGGGGACAAAGAAAGGGTGTTAAGTAAAAATCCTGAATGTTTGTTTTTTAAGCTCACTATTGTCTGGTTAATGTAGCCTGCTAAGAAGATGCAATTTCATTGACACGGAAGTTAGTTTATTTATTGAAATTAGATCATGTTATTTGTTCACTGTCTTGTTTCACACAATCAGATTAGGAGAGTGTCACGGCCACTTTATCTTTCGACCTCAAGGTGGCAAGAAACCACCATACAGGCGATGTAATGGAAAAAGAAGACATAATATGGAGTATATGCACCCGCCATCTTGAAATGTTTAGTTGCAGTTCCTCAGACTCTGAAATAACAGCCCAAATGTACTTAAAGAAAACATTTGTCACCGGTGTCAAGTGGTTTAAATGCTTGTTAAACTCTAATATCATTAGGTGTACACATCGGTTTTAAACGTTATTGTTTCGTTTTCACTATTTCTGGTAGCAGCCAGTAGCAGCATTCTAAAATGTCCTAAGAAAAGAGTTGGGTTGCCTAGTCCATTTTTTTGCCATGGCAGAGCAGCAGTGACTGTGCTCCTTGTGCAACGTGGTGCCTTCGGCTGTGGATATATTTTCTGTATGTCTTGTTCCTGATACATACCTCGTTGCAGCTGCCATTCTTGCCTCAGTGGTCTTGGAGTTCACACTGCTGCTGATCGTCTCTGTGGTCCAGGTAAGGGCAACCTTGCCTAGTGCCCTGCATGTGTGGCTTCCACGATTTGTTCCAAACCCAGCCTCGTGGTTGGCAAACAGTGGTCATAAGAGTGAAAAACATTAACAAGTGCTGGATTCAAACCATCATCACATGGAGGCTCAACTTAAAGGGAACACATGGGAAAAGTTACTAACTGCCAGTAAGCAACACTAAAGCTCTGCCTTCTGAAGCATCGTCAATTTTCCTCTTTTTAGTAACGACAATCTCGGTAATCAGGCCTGTACCATTCCTTTCCAGGCCTGGGTCCACCATTTTGCGGCTATCTATAATGTAGATGAAGAGCCAGTCCCATTAAGAGACCCCCATAAAAACTACCATATTATTTGCAACCTATGTGAGATCAGAGCTGCTATGTCCCAATTACCATTTAATAAGGCTCCAGGCCCTGACTGGGTTCCATGGGACCTTTTTAAACTGCAATGATGTATGAGCACCGTTATTGACATCAACCTTAAATGCCACTGCCACATGCCCCCTTCCATAAACCTGGTCTGTTAGACCTAGCATCTTTGGCGTGGTTTCCCCCTATCTTTTTGCCTCCACCTCCTGTATTTTTGATGCTGTGCTGGATTTCGTTTTTGCTGGTTTAGATGCTTTGGACACTCTGCCACTACTGATCAGTGCCAGAGTGTAAGTGCTCCCTATGTAAATTGCTATTCTGATTGGATATACATGTTTGGCACATTTGTATCACCATGAAGTCCCTAGTAAAGTGCACTGGCTGTGCCAGGGCCGGTGATGACAAATGCTACTAGTGGGCCTGCAGCACTGATTGTGCCACCCTTAGGAGTAGCTCTAAAATGGCGTCTCAGGTCTGCCACTGCAGTGCCTATGGGCAGTTTAGAAACTGCCATGTCCTCCTGGTCAGTGTCCCCACTGACCAGGCCTAACCCTTCCCTTTTTGTGCACATCAGTCACCCCTATGGAAGGCCCAAGGTACCCCCCTGGGCAGGGTGCAGTGTATGTGAAAGGTAGAGCATGTACTGGTGCAGGTGACATGCTCTGGTAGTGAATTACAGCCATTTTAGTTTTTCACTATTGTAAATCGTGCTCCATAGACTAACATGGGGGCTGCTGGCTACAGTGGCTTCCAGCATTTCTTCCCATAGGAACAAGATAGGACATAAGTATCTAGTATCCCTGAACTCAGAATTTAATAACACATCTTTTAGGAAAGGTTGTTTTTAAATCCTGTGTTTTAAAACAGCACTTTTAGAAAGTTGCTGTTCTCTTGTCTGACCCTTCTGTGTGCCTTGGCCTGTTTGTGTATTGACTGTCTGGCTGGAGAGTGACAGGGGCTGGGGATTCCCCAGGAGGCTGGCAGAGTCAGCCCTAGGCTGAATGACTGCATTTGCAACCTGAGTGGTGGGAAGAGTTAGCACCTGGGCCTGAATAGGGCTGTGCCTGCCTGCCACAATGCTGGCTCCACCTCCTGCTGGGCGGCTGGCGACCCTGCCCCTCACTCTGAAAGGAAAGAAGAACCCAGCAAAACAAAGTACTCAGGATCCACCCAGAACTGGTTCAGACCGGGTTCAGGGCCCACATGCACAAAGAGAACAAAGACTTTAGGGGTATAAGTACAGGACCCCTGACAACAGAAGATTAGATCATCCTGGAATTAAGAAGAAACCTCTGCCAAGGAGAAAGCTGAATCTGAAGAAGGAAGACTGTCCTGCTGTTGCTCTGCTGGACTGACCTGCTGCTTTGCTGCCAGGGAGAGGGGAAGGGATTTGCTGTGTGCTGTGTCCCCTGTCTTGAAGGAATCTCCAAGGGCCTGAGAAGAGCTGGCTCCCTGTTCTGAAGTCCCAGGAACAAAAGGACTTCACCCCCCAGCTTCCCTGAACTCTGCTGAGAGAGTTCTGTCCTTCCTAGAGTGCTTGATCCAGTTGTGGGGCCTCTGGAAGTTGTACCTGTGCTGGGAAGCTTGAAACTAAGCTTGAGAGACTTTTGCAATTGAAAAGTGTTGCATCGCTCGCTTGCGGAGCGCATCCCCGACAGTGCGAGAAGTTTACCGCCGCTACGAAGGTCTAGATCGTCGCAGCAGAAAGCCAAACATCGCTGCGAGTGTCGTCGCAGAGCCTGTCGTCGCCGGGTGAGATTGCCGCACCGCTTGCTTGCGGACTGCATCACGTCGCTGCAAGCACCATCGCATCGAGGAGCTGCGAGAGAGAGGATTCCCGCTGGACTGCGCATCGTCGCCCCGGAGATCGTCGCAGCCCCTACGAGATCGTCGCATCGTGTCTTTGCGGGAACAAACTTCCTACGGAACCTACGCACCGGAATCCATACAAGTGGCCTTCCTCCCCATACAGACCGGATTCGTCGCAACACGCCCGCTGCTGCAGCGGGGATGTCGCATCGCCTCCCCAGGGTCTTAGGAGCAACGCATCGCTTGTTTTCCACCGCACCAGCTTCTGCTTTTGGAACTTTGTTGCAACTAAAAGGTACTGAGATTAAACTTGACGCAACTGTGAACTTTTCATGCATCTGTGGATTATTTTATCGCAACTTAAAGAACTTTGATTACAACCTTAAGAACTCTTTTGAAACCATATTCTTGAACTGTGTATGTTGGATTTTTGCCGTTTTGGTCTTGGTTGTATTTTAGCCCTCTTCCTATTTATTTTATATATTAATCACATAGAGCAAGTCTTGTCAGCACCAGGTTTTGATGTTTCCAAAGCAGGAAGTCATCTTATACCGGCTTACTCCACACGGATTACACTGTTTTAATTCGCCGTACAGCTAAAAGCTTACACAAACTTCTCATTAATGTTATTAAATTCATGAGTAGCCTTGATTTGTTGACGAATTTCTCCAAATCCCATGTTATGAACTTTGGTCCCCCTAGTACTAAAATGATGAGATACGTAGTTAAAGGCAAATACTTCACTCAGGTAGAAGATTTCAAGTATTTGGGGGTTTTATTAGACTTGGAGTTAAAGTGGCACTCGCTCATGTCCCAGAATGTTCTGTCTTTTAATAGAGTGACATTCAGCATTGAAGATTTCTCCCGCCGGCTTGGACGCACTCATCTCCAATCGGCCCTGGAAATCTACAGGGCCAAGTGCATCCCCTTAGTGAGCTATAGTAGTGGATTATGGGGTTATGGACGGGTTGCCCCTCTGCAAGTAGCGGAAAACACATTTTTAACAGACCTTTCAGGGGTTCCCAAAGTATACTCTGAAATTCTCCATGAGGAGTTAGGTTTAGACTTTCTTATTGACCAGCTACGCCTTTGCCCTTTAAAGCTTTAGAACTCGATTTGGTTAAAGGAGGATCTTAGATTTAGCGGATTAATTCTGCAGGACTGTTTAAAATTGGAAAAATCATCCCTGATTCCGTGGGGTGTACATGACAGGTAACCTGTGGGCCCTATGGTGGTCCGATCTGTATGACCATCCCTCTGTTTTAACTCGCTCTGTGGGCAAAAAGGCTGTAACAGCGCTTAGTGACAAGCTGGAATCAGAGCGTGAATACCTTGCACTATCGAAACATTCTATGCGGCATGCAATATTTGTGCAAATGGTTAGCAATATAAAACCATATTTAACCTGGAACTTGTCATATCATCAAAGTCGTCTTTTGACTCATTTCTGGTTGAACTTATTTCCCTGCCTTCTCCCCTCTAATCACATCTGTTTTTTTAAACTTGTACCTGCCCTGTGGTGATTGTGACAGTACAACGATTAACAATACTTTGCATGTTTTACCCAAAATACACTATTTATTTTATTTATTTATTTGAGAATTTTGTAGAGCGCGCAGCGACCCCAACGGGGCGTCCCGGCGCTGAAAACTCTGAAAAAAATAGAGGTCGTAGGGTCAGATATCCAGTATTAGGAGGAGAATAGGTGTGTTTTCAGGGATTTACGAAAAGCTGATTCTGTCTGACAGGTGCGGACTGCAAGTGGAAGCTTGTTCCAGCGCTGAGAGGCACAAACCTCAAAGGTTTTCCCACCTGCACGGGAGCGTTTGAATCGGGGGGTTTCCAGGAAATGTAGGGTATTGGAACGTAAAGTCCTGGAGTTGGCGTAGGGACGCAGGATGTTTTTCAGATGTGCCGATCCACTACCTTTTGATGCTCGGAAGGCCAGTGTCATAGCCTTGAACAAACATCTTTTAGCTATGGGCAGCCAATGCAATTACGGAGATGGGGAGTGATATGGTCTCTAGCCGGGATTCTCTCCACCAGCCGAGCGGCGGCATTTTGAACCGTCTGGAGTTTATGGCAGAGACCCGCTGTGATACCAAGGTAGAGGGCATTGGCATAATCAAGATGGGATATGATCAGTGCCTGGATCACAGTCTTACGGCAGTCCGCCGGCAGGTAGTTGATAAGGCGTTTTATAGTTCTAATCTTAGCAAAGCAGGAGGATGCTACTGTTTGTACCTGATTTTTAAAGCTGAGTTGATTGTCCCAGCGAACTCCCAGATTTCTTACCGAGTCTTTAGGGGTGGGAGCTAGGCTCAAGTCTTCTGGCCACCAGATGCTAGAGTCCAGGGGGGATGGTGTGTTAAAAAAGAGGATCTCGGTTTTTCCCGCATTGAGTCGGAGGGAATTGGCATCCATCCAGCTCGAAATGTCCCTGAGACAGGATTTCAGTGGATCCAAAGCTGAGGTGGAAGGGGAGTCGAAAGTAAAAAGAAGCTGGATGTCATCAGCGTCATCACTAACCTGCGTTACAAGTTTCTGTCCCCGATTTTAAAGCCAATGAATTTTAGCCAAGTCAGGTCTGCCTTATTGTTTTTACAGCTTTTAAACTCTCCTGTTTGCTTCTGTATTGTGTGTTTTAATCTGGGTTTTAATACATGAATGAGCTTGACTATGACAATTTGTAAGTACATTTTTTATGTTATTCTATGTTTTTAACGATTTTACTTGTAACATCAAATTAAAAATATTGACTGACTGACTCATCAATAGTTTCCTATGGACTAAATCATTTTGAATACTTTTAAAAGTGATATCTTTACTTGTGTACATTGGATTTGTGTAATTTTGGTCTTGTTTGAGTCAGATAAATATTGGCTATTTTTCTAAACTGGTGTGGTGTCATTTTGTACTGTTTTCACTGTGTTATTGTGTGTGTGTATTTACAAATGCTTTACATGTTGCCCCTGAGATAATCCTTACTGCTTGTGCCAAGCTACCAAGGGGGGAGAGAAGGGGATATCTTGGGAGTGTAACTCCCTTACCCTGACTAGGATAAGGTTCCCTACCTGGACAGGTTGCAAACCACTGCCAACAAGAGACCCTAATTTCTAACAACCCATCTATATCTTTCCTACAATTTTCTTATATTGCCTGATTTTTCCATTATAGTTATAAATCTTAAAAGTTAACTGGCAGGAATTATCTTCATTCCTTGAATCTTTAGATGAAACAGAAAAATCAGACCACAGAAATCCTTGAAGTTTCTCAAGAGATCATAATTCTTTGAAAAGTCTTTAATTTTCACAGAAGCTTTCAAGACATTTTTAAAATTGACTTTGGGTTATCCTTTTCATAGAGGGACTTGAACTTGACAAGTGAAGAGTGCTAACTTCAAGCAAAATAGCAAATCAGTAAATACTTATGTGATTTAGTGCTATACATACATCCATAATTGTAATGAATATACAGACTTTAGTAGGTCCATTTAAGGTTTTATTGTTGTTTGTTCAAAGTGCTGGAGGACACGCTGCCAAGAAGATCCTCTAGTTACTGATCACGAAAATGCTGAGAATTCGACATTTCAGAGAACTTTAGGTAAAGGAGGAAGTATGATAGTCCCCTGTGTTCAAAAATGGCCACTGGTCTTGCAAGAGTCAAGATTCTCAACAGACCAAAGAATTCCAAATTAGTTTCATAAAAAGATACTCATCATGTATGACATGCCAGTCCTACTTCACAATTGGGTATCCTTGACAGGACCTTTACCACCTATTTCCTCAAGCATACTTTTCCTATCACCTGTTCCATCCTTTCTCCTGCACCTGTAGGTTAAGGCAGAGGCAACTGCCTTACCTCCACTAAGACAGCTAATTGGGCCCCATACTATGTATTTAATATGTCTGCGGCTACCTGCACTTCTAAAACCTGAAGTGAGCTGGTGTAAGAATTGGGCTATTTGTTGAGGGGGGTTGGAAATCCTCCTCAAGCAACAACCACAATCCTTGTGAGTGTGAACCACAAAAGTAATTAAATTAACCGGTTCCTAATCCTCTGGTAGCTTGGCACAAAAGCCATCAGCCTAAACTTAAAGGTTCTCTCCTAAGTATGTATACCCCATGCAAACAAAAAAACACAGCACAAGAAAAATCCTACACCAAACTTAGATAAATAGAGAAAAATTGTATGCATGAAATAGCACAACAATAGTTTAAATCTGACCAGTACAACTGGAGCTATTACGTTTTGTAAAGTTATTAGTGAAAAATAACATACAAAGGATCAAATTGCCAAAAGTGTGTATTTAATCATTCAAGACTGGGCAAGGTCAAAAGTCAAGACCAAGCATGATGGAATGATATTCAAATACAGGAGGTGGATTACCTTCGGACTTCAAATTTTGAAGAAAAGTGTGGAAGAAAGAGGAGTTTAGTGGGCAAGTCAGCAGGCTGTGTCTGAGGAGGAGTCGTTATCTCTGGGGAGCCCTGGACGATGTATCAGTGAAGCCATCCATGATGGCAGAAAATACTCAGAGTGGTTAAAGCCAGATTTCAAGGCCGAGGAGGTCATCATCATCAATAAAGCCTTTTGCCATTGAGCCTGGTGAAGATTTGTACCTTTAAATTTAGACACATTTTTGGAAGTTGAAAACCTCCAGTGGGAAGAAGCTGCAAGCTGTAGCTCAAGAGGGCTCTACAGAGCCAAACTCTGTCACTCAGAGGACCCACTGAACAGGATTTGCTGCTGCAGAGAAGAACGTAGGGGGGGGTACTGTCAAGTTAGGCCGACTTGAGATACACCTTGGGCAGATCAGCGGGCAGATAGATTCCAGTCTTATGTGGGTTTTCAGACACCTTTTGATGAAAAAGTCCCATTTGTTAGGGTTAGGCAAGAGCAGAACCTCTAAACCAACTTCCAAGGGTCCTGGACCTAATGGGCAGCCCTCAGGGGGTTGAGTCACTCCAGCAGATACTAGGGGCAGGTTTCAAGTTTCTCTGAAGCATGCTATGTCCCTCTAGCTTACACAGAATGCCAACCAACTATCCCTGAAAGCCACTCTTGTAGTCCTGGTTTCAAGGAGAGAGATCTCTCTACTGTAAGCATCAAACAGGCCTCAAGCAGCAGGGCAGTCCTCTGAAAAACAAAGAAAGCTTCAAGCAGTAGACAAGCATCTGAAAAACAAGGTAGGCCAGGGGCAGCAGGGCAGACCACCAGAGTAAACGGCAGAGCTTCTAAAGTCTTTAACAGTTCTAAGGAAGGTACAGGAGTAACAACCATTATGCACTTACCCTGTGCGAGAGCTCTCTCTTTTGCTACTGCAGTTTGAACAACTGTCAGAATTTATTCTGTAGAAGTGAACACATTGCTTGTATGTACAAATGTGATTTGTGAGTTATTCGTACTTTTCTCCTTCATTAAAGGTTAAGTATGTGAATCCGCATTGTCCTGGAATGATTCTGATCACCAAGTTGCGTACGTTTACGCGTGTTTATAATTGTTTTGTTGCTAACATGTCTGTTTGCAATGAACACAAAATTTCCGTGTGTTTTTGAGTCCAATTAACTGTTTGGAAATCATGTTTGATTAATTCGTAGAGAGGTTTAACGCTTTCTGTGTACCTTAGAATGTAAGTTCTTTTGAAATTCAGGAAACCTAGAATCGACTGTAAGTTTTTCAGTGTTTTGGAGGTTGGAGCAGCACACATTTCCCTAGAAAGTATGCTGCCAGGCTTTTACCTTAACTTGATAACTTGTATCCTAGAAAAAGGGCGTTGAGGTGGGCAATTCTCCATTTCTTGAAATTGAATTTATACCCTTCAGTGGGGAAGCCCAATATTAGGGTGTTCACCCTTTTCAAGTGCCTATCCAAGTTATCGTCTATTAGATAAATGTCATCGACATATGATAATGTCTCATCATCATAAGTTTGTAGTAACTCTTTTACTCTGGCTGAAAATAACCCTGAACTATTCTTGAATCCCTGAGGGAGACGACAGAAGTGAAACTGTGTCCCCATGATTGAGAAAGCAGTCAAGTACCTACTTTCTAGTGCAATGTTTTGACAGAAGAAACCGTTAGAAATATGTGGTTTTATATTTTTTATGTACAATGTTATTCATTAATGCTGCACTGTGTGCATTTTGTACTGAAAAGCTTTTGCAACAAGAGTTTAAATGTCTGTATTCCAATACTAGACGATATGTATTGTCTGGTTTGGAGACAGGAAACAAAGGATTGTTCATGGACGAGGCACATGTTTCAGTCATCCTTTGGTATTCAAGTTGATATATTATCTCCCTTACGAACACAACCCTTACTAGTGATGCGATGGCGGTCTTGGAAAAGGGCCTGGGATTCGTTCCAGCTACCCATCTTGACAAATTCCAATTGCAATGCGAGCTGGGAGAATTCTTTAGAAAAATTAGACTCAAAACTTTCTTCCACGACAAAGAAGAACTTGTCAAAGATGGTGAGTATACTGACTTGCAATTCAAATCGCCGTTCTACCCGCCATCATGCATGATGTCCCCAGAGGTGCTTGCCTTTGAGCAAGCAGTTATAAAAGAAGTAGAAGTACTCCAACCCCATAAGAATACCTTGAACAACAAAAAGTACAGCCCTTACGAAATTGAAGAACAGGACAGAATTAATTGTTAAACTTGCTGACAAAGGGGGAGCAACAGCGATTCAAAGTACAAATGCATACAGGACAGCATGCCTCACCCTCTTGGCCGACAACAAATTTTACAAAAAGATCAGCGGAGGCCCGACACACGACTCAAGAAAACCATCTCCACTTTGACATCAGACGCCTTAGAAGGGAATGGAGTACTAAGAAAGAACGCGAGTTTCTGAATTAAGAGGATCCACTGATACCTCTGTGCTATACCATTCCAAAAATCTACAAAGGTAAAACACCCCCCCCCCCCCAGGCAGACCTGTTGTCTCCAGGATAGGATCGTTCCTGGAGCCTCTGTCTAAATATACCGACTGGTTCTTGCACCCACTGGTCAGACGTATAACTTCATACGTACAGGACACTAAACATCTCCTCAACCACTTGACAAACATCGAGTATGACCTGAATGAATACTACTTGGTATGCCTAGACGTCGAGGAATTGTACACTAATATACCCAAGACAGAAAGCATTGACGTTGTTGAAGAACTTCTCAAGAAAGAGGTTTGGCATTGGACAGCTCCCAATGGAATGGGTTATCACTCTGATGCGATTGGCACTCACCGAGAATTTCTTAAAATTCGAAAACCAACTATATCTACAAGTCCATGGTACATCTATGGACAGTACATTTGCCCCTAGCATTGCATGCCTGTGCATGAGCCATTTTGAGGACCTATACATATGGACCACACATCCATACACCAACAACATCTGTAAATGGTACCGATATATTGATGACATCCTGGTGGTCTGGAAGGGTGATGATCAGAGCCTTGGGAGTTTCACCAACTGGATCAATGGGCTAAATTCACATCTGCGGTTTACCCTGAACAAAGATAGAAAGACAATCCCTTTTCTAGACGTCAATATAACTGCCAGGGACGGCACACTAAGCAGCTCTCTCTTCACCTACGAATTCGAAGGAATTGCTCAGCACTCCGAGATTACAAAAAAAAAAGCCCAAGTACTAACAGACAAACTGAAAGAAAAGAACTACCCTGTCAACATCATTGTAAGAGCTAAGAAGAGAGCATGGAATACCCCAATAGAGGCTCTCCTCGAAACACAATAAAAGAAACAACCACAACATATGATCTGCGTCACCACATTCAATTCATCTTCAAACAATTTGAAGAGAATAATCAACACAAAATGGCCCATACTTACATCAAATAAACTGACATATGAGAAAGCTATGTTCTAATTCAAAAGAAACCAAAGTCTGAGGGACACCCTTATCCATACAGCCAGGTACAAACCGAAAGGTGATAATCAGTTGATGTTGTGGACAACTCTGCCAGTAATTGGACACTACCCATGTGGGTCATGTGTGGCTTGTGAGTTCACGGAACACACCAAATCTCTAGAACTAGGATTTCGTTCCCCGTGGGAACAGAGGTCACACACAAATTGTAATTCAGAGTCAGTAATTTACCTCATCAAATGCCCCTGTGAACTGTCCTATGTGGGCATGACCAGCCGTAAAGTTAAGATACGGATAAGCGAGCACAGAAGCACAATCTGACGTGCAGTCACAGCCACAAGACTAACATCGCATTACGAGGAGAAACAACATAAAGACACAGACTTACGATGGACAATAATTGAAAGCGTTATGGGCGATGGCAACCTGTAGAAGAGACTCATAGACAGGGAACAACGTTGGGTATACTGATTGAAAACCCATGAGAACGGACTCAATGACAGTATACCATGGAGCCAACTTAACAAATAAACACAGTATACTTCCGCGTCTGACTAATCACAGAAATAGTCATTCTATATCTGTGGTTTGGCCAAGACAACGGATAAACGTCATCTAATATCTGAGCCCTAGTCAATATGATTAACAAGCACCATGAACATTGTACACACTAAAGGATAGTGGATCCCTAACACCAGAACTCCTTTCGCCATTCTATATCATATGTGGAAGCAATGCTACCACTGCTGGTAATATCATATAAGGTGGTTTATCATTTTATATATGTGAGTAAGTGATTAGACCAGTGTCAGCAGACATAACCTCAATACACCAATGGGGACTTTCATTTGCTCTATCCCGCCTTCTTTACATGTTTTGCCTTGATGACAATAGTTCTAATATCATGTCCTTCTATTATCATTGGACCCCCCTGTGCCAGGCATTCACTCAAAATAACACAATTGCGCACTCGGGCACACGTTAATTACATTTTCCAACCACCTTCATAAATGCTTTCACCACGACGAATTGAAAACACACGCACTACTCATGTGATTTTGATTGCAGCGCTGTTACTCGTGCCCATTTTTCATATAAGGATAACCCAGTTTCCAATATCGTCGTTTTTGAACTACTAAACCACCAGAAAACTACAATCCCTAGCATCTTCCCACCCACAGCGACGCACTCGCGTCATTGCAGCGCGTCACTTCCTCAGTATGTCTCCTTGGTCCCGGCTGTTGACTGCGCAAATACAATACTTAAGTTGACAACCAGCGACTTGGGCTGCATCAGCACAGGACTGGAACCTAAATAGCTTAGAATGTTAGAATGGTGACTCGATTAATTGAAGTAAATGTTTAGATTCGGGGCTGACGCCCGGCGCTTCCTTTTTTAGATTGTGGCGGCTTTTACATACCAACGGTCATTTTTTATTAAAAACCCCTTTAGCATAATCCAGCCAACTGAATAGGTATAAAATTGTCTTTTTCCTCTCACACTACCCCCAGGACCACCCACATAGTGTATCCGGTCCTGCATGCAAAGGTCAATTCCCCAAATTGGGTAAAGTATGATTATAAAAAAAATTGTGTGCATGAGATAGAAGTGTGAGTTTGTGTGAAAATCCGCAAATGTCTTTTTACACTAGCAGTCAACTTTTAGAAGGTCATACGCCACATGGTTCAATTGAGACTTTTTACACATGGGGCATGCAGTTTTTAGTATGTCAGACATTTATGCTGATAACATTAGGATGCAATTAAATTCGCCACTGTTACATAATGCCTGTCACATTTAACTTGATATGTCACAGCGATTTGGTATTGAGTGGCACAATGAGGAGTGGATACCTCTACACGGAAGTATGCACATAATTGCTGGCATGCTCACCTATGCAGTATCCACTGCACCCCACTGGGGCAGAAAGCACGGGTACAAGTTTGTTCGTGTTCTTCTATGTTATATGGTGTTTGTCCCTGTTTTTCTTTACAGATGGAGTCTGGCAGATGAAACACACAGTCTTTTCACATAACACAAGGAGCAGCTACTCTGCCCTCACTTCACTGATAGGATAGGGACATCCCATCCTTTAGTTCCCTCCAACAAAGACCCAATTTTAGATTATTTTAATTACCCAGAAAGACCCAAGAATAAAGTGAAACTGGGGATCTGTCTGAGGTATTTGATCTGTAAAACCCCCTTGCCTCTTGTCTATCAAAAGAGCTCCCAACAATGTGGTCGAGCCCACCATGACTTGTAGGGGTCAGGGTGACCCAATGATGAAGCATGACACCACTAGGGTGTTTGAGGGTAATTAAAACAAAAATAGTTTTTCCCCACATTCATGGTTGGGTTAGGTACAAACTTTCACTAGTGAGTTTTTCTTCCCCTTCTTTTTCGTCTGTCACCAACTTTGGGTACAGCTATTTTACTAGCACCACTGACCACTGCGTGGTCAATTGGAGTATTTTCTGTGTTTCGTTACTTCTTAGGGAGGATATACTCCGGTTATAATTACCTCTCCAAAAACCGTCTAGGTATTGGGATTCTTCCCAGCACCTTAATTTGTTGATTCTAATATCTCCCTGACCTGTTTTCTAGCTTCTTGCTTAACTGGATACTGCCTTTGTGCAGTTGGTTGATTTTTTAACTGGATTTTATGGTGAGGAGAATCCTCACCCCATCCTACATGATTTTTATATAATGCAGGAGCCTGGGCAGCTGCCCATTTCCTGGCATAAGTATATTTAAAATGAATTGAATTGTGGTTGGAGAAAGCTGGCATAATGATTTCTTCGCCATGTGGGCACTCCCTGACACATTCAGGTGGCCAGTCTTGTTCAGCTAGAAGAATGTCATAACCATGAGAGAGCCTCTCCGAAAAGAGTGCTCTTATTTTTAAAGTTATGTCCCGCTCCATCCGGAGTGTTTCTTCATATAACTTATGTGGGACACTAACCCTGGTATCTGCAGTTTCAACTTGGATGTACTCATTCAAGTCCACTGTCTCTATATGATCCTTCAAGTTCCTGCGAGCTATGGTGACTTCTGCTGCACTGTTCAACATTGTTTGAGCCCATTCGCCGTTCTTGAGTTGTGTCCTCAAGATCCTCGGCTTGTCTGATTTTTAGACCGGCTACTTTCTTTTTGGTGAATTGAGTTTTCTTATTTTTCTGAATGTGTTGATCGTCTTTGGACTTCACGATTTCTTCCTTTTGTTCTGACCGTCCTCTGCTTTGGGATTTCTGTGACATAGTCTGAAAGGTACGAGACAAACGTGTATCAGTATCTTGATATCTATCAGGTTTTCTCAAATTATTCCTATTCTAGAGGTTATACCTATTTTCAGAGGGCTCCTTTTGAGGAGACCTACCTCTGGATTGAGAATGCTTCTCTTTAGAAGTTTGTTTAGTGTTCTCCCACTTCTTTTTAGGAGGAATAGGAGCGTTTTTAATAAAGACCTTTAACTGTGTATTTCTACTAATCTTTGTATATTATTTAGTAATTCATCGTCTGACATTGCTTCAATGTCAGGGTCAGGTCTGTAGTTGGCTAAAGCTAGCCATGTTGCTCCTGGTCAACCTAGTGGACCGAGCCTGGTACAGTGATGAATATGTTTTAGGGCGCCTTTAATCCAGAGTGCATGCTCTTGGTATATTAGTGGAATTTCAATATCCTCGAAAGGAATGTACTCCTCTGGTGGTTCATCTTCTTTGTAGAAGTGTTGTTCCTGGATTTGCTTCAGTGAAGACTTTCCATGAATAGAATACCTCTGTCTGGTAATATTTATGTGCCTCTATCACAAAAACTACTCTACCACCACTCCCTGATAGGCCATTTCTTATAAATTTCATAGTCATGGCTTTACTTAATTTTTCTGGAATGCTTATAGCATCATCGCCGGACTCTTGGGAACCTGTAAAGTTTAAAGCTTGTACGGCTGTATTAGCCGCAGCCCCACAGTTCTCGGTGTCGCTATCCGTCATTTTGTTGACTGAAAGTTTGCAAAGCAAGTTTCAAGGAAACAAAGATAATGTGCACAATATTTTGGAACACTGCATCCTTCAATGTTGAACAAACCAAAAACTAATACATAGGATTTTTCGTCCTACTCAGCTATGGCAGATATTATCCTTTTACCCAATCCAGAGGTCTATTAGGGGAGCCAGGAACACTGGAGCTGGATTCTCGGCAAGAGAAGGGCAACTTCCTGATCAGTGTGTCAGCTGGAGAGTCGGCTTCCTTCTGCCCTTGCTGTAGCGAGCTGCGTCGGGCAAGTAGGTCTTCGAACTGCTCTGAACCAGCATATCTTCCTAGAGCAATTGTAGGTATATTTACACCTTGAAGGTGTTTAGGAATGCCATAGTTTGACGTAACGTCGGGCATATGAACGTTAAGAAAGAACCCCTAGGGAGTAGTTGTTCTTTGTAAAGTAACTGAGTTCTTGGACTAATCAATATTCAAGCAAGGGGAAATTCCCTAACTGCTTAAGCTGGTTTTCCAAGAAATCGTTGTGACGTTTGGTACGGGTGGAAGTAGCCATGGCTGTATTTGGGTAGCATGGGCTATGCCTAAATAAGGGCTTAATTTCTGTGCCTATATATAAGGGTAATATGAATTGTACCTATATAAGGACATGAATCAGGTAAATTCACTCGGAGCTTAAAACGCCACACAACAATAGGTGACGGATAGCGACAGACCTTTTACACTTGTCTTGGTCTGTAATGGTATGCAGTCCTACTTTTGAGAATGACCCTCATGACAACTGCACAACATTACAATACCATTAATTATGATTGAATAACTGAATCACATTGACCTGTTACAACTTTCAAGATGTCACTAGGGAGTAGAGTTCCTGAAGTTTACAAGATGTGTATTTTGTTATTTAATATATGATATTCGTGCAAAGTCTAGCATGATAATTGCCAACTTTGTGGACAGGCCTGACAATGTACAATTTTGTCATTGACTTGTACAATTATTATAGATATGTAAAAAAAAGATTCCTAGTAAGGCTTTTGAGACACAAGTATAGTAGTTATGTTTTATGGATCCAAAATGATCTCAGAGATGAGGAACTCAAGAGATGTGCCCATTCCGACTGGTACAGCTTGGCAGGAATGTAAGCCACTTCCAGCCCTGCTGCATCACGTATTAATCTAATGCAAATAAAAGGAATCTCTTCATCACCATGTGTACTGTGATCATTTACACATATCAGTACACTGAGCTGAGTGTATGCCACGCTGCCAAAGTGACTAATAGCACTAGCGGTTTGTAGGAGCGTGCTTGTAGAAAAGATCATCAATGCAGCATTTTTCCTGCTGTGCCAACCCCAAAGTGAACTTGCAAAAATGGTTAAAATAATGATAACATTCACTGCGAGAGGATACCAGACATATTGACCTTATAGTACATTTAAAAAGAGAAGATTAATATGGTTAAAAAAGATATACATTATGGTCAACATAGGGCAAGTCACATGCTTTAGAGAGATCTTTGTATTCTTGGAATTGATTCAATCACTTATAACCTATTAGCTTGCCTTTTCTGCTATGGATATTGTTATTTTCCAATATTTGTCTAAAGGCTTTAGGTACTGTTGAACTCCACTTACCTAACCAAGTTCCTACTCGTGTACACTTTGATTTCCAATATTAGCTAGCTTAAGCCACTTAACAAACTAAGTAGACAGTCAGGTCTATAGATTAAAAAAGTAATAGATGCTAATCTTTATTTTACAAATAGGTTGAGAACAGAAGTTATAACAATGACCAGCACTTCAAAAAGTGTCTCTTGACCCCTGGGTCTTCTAAGCCACTCCCCTCTCCTCCGCCGCCCCAGCTGCCTTGCTCTCCCTGACAATGCAGCTGTGTCCCAGTACTCAAAGCCACCAGCTCGGTATCACTGTCAGGGACTTTGTTTCAACTCGCCTAATTGTCTTAGGTATTCAGTTCTTTTAGTGCCTGGGACTGGGTTGCTGTTTTTGCAGTTGTTGTGGGCTTACAGTGTTGCTTCCTTGCCATCCCATTTTGGCCCGGAGACCACACCCACCCACTCCCACTGTTTCCCCTCAGGTTTCCAGCCCCCAGAAGTTCCCACTGCGTGCCCTCCTGCCTGCTAGCCAGCCCCTCCAACCTCTCTGGATTACTTATGGAGGCCACTGTCGGGCCATGCCAAAGGAGTGCCAGAGGCAAGCCATCTGCACCTGTCCGTGCCTGGACTGCACCCAGTGTCAGGTACCCTAGCCCTTCGCTCTCCCACGGATACTCTACCACAGATCTCCATGCCCTGTATGCAACAGCAACCGCTGCCTTGCATCGCCTCTGTCCACAGTGGGACCTATCTCCTGAATCAGCTGCCCTTTCACCTCCACTCTAGGACTGAATGCCATTGCAGCAGCCAACATCATGCCATCTCCGTTGGCCTAGACTTCCTGAAACACCTCAGCTGCCTCCTGATAAATGCTAAGTTGCTCTGCAAACACGTCACGTCCATAGAGAACTTCAAAACCTGGATCACTAGAGATGCCGACTGTGTCACCCTCACCAAACAAGCCAAAATTCACAGACCCACCAAACAAGCCACCTGGTACAACGCTGACTTTAGTGCATTGAACATCCAATGTAAACAACCAGAAAGAAGATGGTAAACCAGGAACAACACTGACCATCCCACCTACAAATCGGCCCTCAACAACTACCACCATCAGCTCAAAGCCACTAAAAAGAGGTTCTGACACACCGTATCGAGACAAGCATCACCCGAATCAAGGAACTGTTTACCATTGTCAGAGAGTTCACCTTCCCATCAGCCACTGAAAACCTGATCCCCTTCTCACAGGAACTCTGCAACGCCCTCTCCGATCACTTCCACAATATGATAACATCCATCTACAGAAACTTCGATTCCCAACCCACCAACCTCCTCAGCAATCTATTGACCACTGCTGACGTTCACCAGCTCACCATAGGGGAACAACCCAGTACACTGATCAAAGTGACCCTAATGAACTCCATTCACTCAAGAGCTCTCACTGACACATGCCCCTAACGACTTTTCAGCCTTAGAAGTGACAGGATCAGCCACTGACTCACCACCATCCTCAACACCTCCATCCCCACATCCATCTTTCCCTGTGCCTGGTAACACGTAGAGGTGATACTCCTCCTCTCTGCAGCACACAGCGAGCTCCAGAACTACCATCCCAGCAGACTGCTCCTGTTTCTCACCAGAGTCCTGGAGAAGGCCATCAACCTTCAGCTCCTTAAACACCTGGAGAAACGCAACCTGCTGGACCCTTACTAATCAGGATTCAGAGCCAATCACAGCACCAAGACAGCCCTGATTGCTGCACAAATGACATTTGCACCATTCTTGTCAGAGGAGAATCTGCAGCCCTGATCCTGCTCGACCTCTCTGCAGCCTTCGACACCATCTCCTACTACACTCTCATTGATCGACTGTACCATATCGGAATCACAGATGTCGCACTCAGATGGATGGCATGCCTTCTTACGGGGCACACCCAGGGAATCTGTCGCCCTCCGTTCACTTCTCGACCCAAGTGCACCATCTGTAGGCCTGGGCGGTAAATTCCGTTCCGCTTGCGAAATTTGGGTAATTTCGCGTTCCGCGGAGAACGCGAAATTGCCCAAAATTCTGCGCTCCGCGACTTCGTGAAATTTTTGCTTGTTCGCGTTCTCAAATGCGTGTTCACAAGATATTTCCACCAGAGCACGCAAACAGCGATTGCGAACAGTAAAAGAGCATTGCGAACAAGCAATTCCGCGTGTTCGCGGAATTTTTGCGTGTTTGCAGAGATTTTTTACAGTTTCGCGAAGATTTGCGTAACGCGATTATGCAAATTCCGCCCATCCCTGTCCATCTGCAGAATCCTGCAAGGGTCATCCCACAGTCCAACCCTTTTTGACATCTACATGACATCTCACGCAGACATCGTCCTCCAAACCCAGAACATCAACATTGTCTCATATGCTGATGAGACCCAGCTCTTCTTCTCACTCTCAGCAGTGTCCACCACAATGAAGACCAACTTCCACAACTGTTTGAAGAATGTCTCACCCTGGATGAGGAACAATTGCCTGAAACTCAACACAGACAAAACTGAAGTACTGATCTTCGGCAAACACACCTCCCTCTTGAACGTCTCCTGGTGGCCATCAGAACTCGGAACCACTCTCACACACAACCTCAGCATCATTCTGGCTTCAGGTCAACTCTGATCAGCTTGCTTCCATACTCTCCGCAAGCTCAGCAGTGTGTTCAGATGGCTCGCCATCAACACCAGGAGGATGGTGATGCAGACCCTCATCATCAGCTGATTGAACTATGGGAACGCACTCTATGCAGGCACCACCACCAAACTCATGAAAAGACTCCAGACGATCCAGAACACAGCAGACAGACTGATCCTGAACATGCCCAAGATGACTCACATCACCCAGCACCTGAAAGAGCTTCACTGGCTCCCTATCCAGAAAAGATGTCAATTCAAGCTTCTGAACCACACTTACAAAGACCTCCACGACTAAAGACCTGCCTACATGAACCACTGCCTGAATTTGCACCTACCTCCCAGGAACCTCAGCTCCACTCACCTCGCTCTCACAAAGATACCACAAAACCACAGTTGACGCACTGGAGGACGGTATTTCTCCCACCTCGCTGCCAAATCGTGCAACACCCACCCTTCCCTCTACCTCCGTACTTCACCCTCGTTGACGCACTTCAGGAAGGGATTCAAAACCTGGCTCTTCAATTGATACATGCAGCACAGTTCATGGATGCCCTCTTGAGTGATTAGTCATGCTATATAAGTACTGCTTGATTGATTGAAAAAAAATCTTTGGACCTTTTGGGGTCAAGAGATCTAAAGAACAAAGGTACCTGTCAGTCGGGTAACGCTGAGGTGCTCAGAAAGCGCGCTAGGATAAGCAAATACACCCAAGAACCAGATAGATGGCCTGATTATCTTTGTTTTCTACCAAGCAAACTGGACAGTGATTATTTTACACTGTCATTACACTATTTTTAATCTGACGTCCAGGCAAGCACTAATAAAGGTCTTCGTTTGCCTTGACAGCCATTTTAGCCACTGCACTATTTGTATTTTTTTGCACTGCACCTATCAGTACCACCTTGGATTAACATTTGCGGTATCCAGACCATGACTCAGTCATGCATTGCCAATATACACCTGGGCGTTTGCAGACTAACCATGGCCTGAGTGTCCTATATGATGAGGTTCCGCCATCTGGGTGGTCTGACAGGACTTCAACCAGCAATTGTTGATAGTCAATGTGTTTGATCTATCTGGTTCTTGGGTGTATTTGCTTATCCTAGCGCGCTTTCTGAGCACCTCAGCGTTACCCGACTGACAGGTACCTTTGTTCTTTAGGTTGTTACACTGGGGGTATTTACCTGTTAGGTCGTCAAACTTTCCCTCGGACCCTCCTTCACCAATTTGTTGTATTGTCAAGAGATCTAACCATTTAAATTTTCTATCACTAAGAGAATAAGGTACAATAATAACTGTAACAAAAACAATAACATTTGTTAAAATAATGAGCAACGGAAAAAATAAACAGCACTTGCACAGCTGGGGTCAGGATACAATCATCCAGCTTTGTTTAAGCACTTAGGGCCAGATGTAGGTAAATTATTTTTTCCGACTCTTAAATACCGACTCATACCGAATCGGTATTTCAGAATCGGAAAACGGGATGTAGGTAAAAAAATCGGTAAAATGTAATTCTGTATCACTCGGAATTCAAAATCGCTATTTACCGATTCAGTATTTTCTGAATCGGTAAATAACGATTCGGTAATACCCATTCATTCCTATGGTCCTTCTGGCCCATAGGAATAAATGGGATTTACCGAATCAGTATTTACCAACTTAATTTAAAGAAAAAAAACATGTTAGCCTGTGAACCAATCAGAAACACCCACCACACCCCAAAACAAAGTTACAGAGGAACCAACCAATCAGATTCAAGCACCCCTACCCAGTACCTGGGAGTGGCCACACCCATGCAGGTGCAGAGCAACTGAACAGTTTGGAGAGCAGGAGGAAAGACAGAGGAGCAGGCTTCACTGAGCATACCTGAGCAGCAGAATGGAGACCCAAGATGGCCAGAAGGATGCAGCAGAGCGCAGGAGGAAAATCAAATTCAGCCCAGCAGAACTGCAGGTGCTGGTTAAGGAGGTGGTTAAACATCACACCCACATTTTTGGAAAACAGTCTCTGCATGTTGCAGAGTCTGTGAACCGTACTACCTGGCTAGACATCTAAGACAAGGTCAATGCCATTGGGGTCACCCACAGTTACATAGATGACCTCAAAAAAAGATGGTACGATCTGCGTATCATCACTAAGAAAAAAATTGCTGCACACAGAAAACAAGCTGCAGCCACAGGTGGAGGAAAAAAAAGAGCACCACGACTGACAGACCTTGAGGAGCTGGTTGAATCCACCCTGGAGCCAGAAAGTATCCATGGCATTTGGGACGCTGACAGCCCTGCCGGAGCTGCAAGGAAAAAAGGTAAAAAGCATGGACATTAATCCCCACCCATTTCCTTGTCCCCCTTTCCCACTGTGTGTGCCTGCATCACACTCCAGAACAGGTTTTTACTTTTGTCCAGCAATGCATCATGGGAGACGTAGTCATAGGTATAAACATCAATGCAGTCACCATAGAATTCAGCAAGACATGCCACACACTACTTCCAGAAGCTGATGAAGACCAGGCAAATGTGTGATAGAAATGTGATTTAATCATGACACACAGGTGAACTACACCACTGACCCAATGTCCATATCTGTCCACAGGAGAGTCATCGCGCAGTACAGCACAGGAGAGGGAGGAGAGGGCACCGACAACAGGGAGGAGGGAGAAGACAAGAGAAATAGCAGGTCACAGCGCTGTTCAGCAAGGGAAAACCACAGCACAGGCAGCCAATACACCTGAGCGACCCACCACACCACAGCCTCAGTCACCTCTGTAGTTTGGGACTCAAGAGTCAGAACCAGCAGCACTTTCCCCCACACCAACATCACAGTCATCTGTGCAGGGAAGGGCAAGGAGGCATGATGTGCCCCTTCTCCGGATTCTCGAAACATCAGAGGAGGAAGATGAGGAGGGTGACATGCCAACCAATCCACCTGTGTCAGACAACGAAGGACAGCAGACTACTTCAAGAGCTGTGCGGTCTGGTGTCCGAGGCCGAAGGGCACGGGAGAGAGGTGAAGGCCAGGATGGTGAGGGGGTCTTCTGCGGTCTTGCGGCCACCATGGTGAAGGTACAGCGCCTGCAGGCAAAGGCAATGTTGGCAGTTCACAGGCAGGTGCGCAGTATGAATTGCAAGATGGCAAACATCGACCAGGGCATAGGCAACATGACAGAGAGCATGCAGTCGATGACAAAGGGGATGACAGACATGACCCACTGCATGAGTGTTCTATGAAACAAATTAAATATTGACCACTGAGAGGCGCAGGGATCGTCTGTGTATGCAGCAACAGACAAAAACATTGAACCGCTTTGCCACTGCAACCTCCCTGCTGTGCCACCGTTCTGTTGCTATGCAGGATGCAATTGTGCACTGTTGCACCGATTTGTCAAGGGGGATGGGTAGAGTCACCTCTGCCATGGAGCTGATGCTCACGCAACAGTCAGCCACTGCTGGAGACACAGGTGTGGGGGAAACGGATGAATCCACCAGCAGGAGTGGCTCGAGCACTCCTGTCCCTGAAATGCGTAGGAGCAGCAGGCGCCAATCTGCTGACCCAGGTACCACCAAAAGCCTTGAGACCCAGCCTCGTGCATCCCACACTGTACTGCATGCATGCAAACGTTGAAAATTCCCTCAACCCACAGGTCACGGTGAGGTTAGCTGTGACCACCCAGTCATAATAATAGACATTGTAATACCATCCGTGTGGTATAATTTGAATGCCGTAGTGACAATTAAACTACGCACTTCTTATACTAAGCCTGTCTGTGTCTCATTACTTACTTAGAAATATTGGTGTATGATCTCTGCCCATCTCAGTCTCCCATCTGTTGCTGGTGCTGCTCCTGTTGCATAGGGCTCTGCCTGTTCTGTGTCATCATCAATGTCCTCATGATGAGTAATCTCCACCTCTGTGCCTTCCTTGGTGGCAAGATTGTGAAACATGGCACAGGTCGCTATCATTTTGCAACACAGGATTGAAGTATACTGGCGTGCACCTCCGCTCTTTTGGAGGCAGCGGAACCTGCTCTTGAGGAGTCCAAATGTGCGTTCCACAATGTTGCGAGTAGATCTGTGAGCCACATTGTAACGCCTCTCACTCCTGGTAGATGGATTGAGGTAGTGGGTGAGCACAAAGGACCGCAGGGCATATGCACTATCGCCTAGGTGGAAAAGAGAGTGCCATTAGTTACATGATCATGATACATTCATCTGCTGACTGTCAGGGTGTGTCATAGTCATTTACCTAGCAGGTATCCGTCCCCAAAATCTCCAGCGACTAGGCGTGTGTATATCCCACTATTCTGGAATATGTACGAGACATGGGTACTCCCAGGGAATTTAGCCACAATGTCTGATGTCATTGATGGAGTGTGTTGACTTCCGGTTCCTGTATATGTGTTCTGTGGCTGCAGGTGGGCAGAGTGGGATGTGGGTGTCATCTATGCAGCCTATCACATGAGGGAAGTGTGTCAGTTGATATAAATCTGTCTTGGTCTTTGCAAGTTCCACAGGTGTGTCAAGGAAACAAATATAATGATGCATACTCTGCATCATGGCCTCAAGGAACTTCCTAAAGAAACAGGACAGGCAGCTCTGGGACACACCACCTACTGCCGCAATCACACTTTGGTAACTCCCAGAGGCAAGCAGGTGTAGGCTATGCAGCACCTGCACATGGGGTGGGATGGCGTGCGCCCTTGGTGTTGGGTGCTCCAGGAGTGGGTGCAGGTCCCTGATCAGGTCCAGGATGGTTTGGGGGTGTAGCCTGTACCTTTGCAGTATCTCTGGCTCAATCAGTTGGAAAAGTGTTATTCTCTGCCTGTACACTTGCTCCTCCTTTGTCCATTCCCTCTCTCCTGCTGCCTGTAGCTGTTGCTGCCTTGCTATGACGTATAAAGCTGCCATTCTAGTTACACTGTTGCATTTTGGGACCTTATTTTATAGCCTGCACCTGGTTACCACCTGCTTTCAATCCATGGTAAATACTGACTTTTAAATACCGAATTTCATTGAATTCGTAATTTTCTGGGTTTCCTACATCTCCATAGGCATTTTTTAACATTTCTTATTTACCGATTCGGTAAATAAGAATTTGGTAACTAAGGATTCGGTATATTCTGATTCGGGAAAATACCGACTCATATTTTCCGAATCGGTAAAATTTTGACTCCTACATCTCATTTTCTACATACCGGTCGGTAACGGCCGAAATTACCGAATTTCGGCCGTTACCGACTGGTATTGGGCTACCTACATATGGCCCTTAGAGAGTTAGGCACAATAATAACATTAACAAAAAAAAAACATCAGTTAAAATAATGATCAACACAAAAAATAAACAGCACATGAACAGATGGGGTCAGGATACAATTATCCAACATTTTCTTGTGCTAGGTTTGAAAATCTGGTACCTGCAATGCACTAGTTTCATGCTATATTATGTTAGCAGCGTGTGGCTAAATAGACACCATTTGTATTAACGTTATGCAACCCACTGAATTATCCCCGTAATGTGTAAGCTTTGGTTAGCGAGTGTTACTCCCTTTTGTATTTCGTAATCCCTATGAGGCGGCTTAGGCTGAGCCTGCACAAGGCCTCATCCCCTTATTGCTTGCCTCAGCAGAACACTGTATTTTGTTATTATTTTCTCTTGTGTTATAGGCTGCTCCTCGATTTACTAATGAATAGTAGGCCATTCTGTCCTCACATACCTATCTGAGTGTGTAGTTCTGCTCCCACGGTAGAAGACACTGATACTCAGCGCGGTAACCTTGAGTTACAGATAGCATGTACCCATCTGGCAGGTGGAAGCTCATCCCTCTGTGCCTTCTGTGTTCATGTTCGGCCCAGGCTGGTAACTTTACATTGTGGGCGTGGTTGGAGGCTCTTGGGAAGAATCATATTGTGTTACAGACAGTTTGGGGGTTAGTCCCTCGGCAGACTCAGATGCAGAGTATTGCTAATAAAAGCTTGCTTGTATTCTCTACTGTCTGACCGACTCTTCATTCTCGGGAAGGCATAGCAGGTGGCTGTAAGTAAGTAACCTGAGTGGCCCCTAAGGGACCTTTCCTTCACTAGCACTCAGAGAGTAAGGTACAATAATAACAAAAACAAAGACATCAGTTAAAATAATGAGCAACACAAAAAACAAACAGCACTTGCATCGTTGAGATCAGGATGCAAACTTTTCTTGAGAACTAAGAGAGTAAGACACAATAACAGCAACACTAAAGTCGACTGAAAACTTCCTTTCCATTGGGAGTATTGGTCTGGTGACCTTGGTGTCTCAGTTCGTTATTACAGACACTATTTCTGAATGACAGGGATGCAGGACAATACCACAGGCATCTGTAGCCCCTGCAAATGGCGGTCCTAACCTTTCAGGGGCCCCCAGTCCTCCGAAGGGTCCCCACACCACCCCAGGCCAACGAAATTCTGTGGGATATGCCATACCGGGGGTCCCTCATTACAACTGCAGAAACACCTCCAGCATTTTTCGTTATACCACTGTAGCGGTGCCAGTAGAAATGTAACAACTTTATGAAATAGATCACATGTACTCTTGCTTTAGGTCTCAGTGCCCCTCGGTGTACAGTAGGGTATTTGAATCCTGTTGAATTCAATTAGGCGAGAATCTGCCATAAACACCTGCAAAACTTCCTGCCCAAAGTATGATTTCAACAGCACACAATGAAAAATGGCTGATTGGCCAAAGGAACTGGGTAGAGGTATCATAATATTGTCACCAAAATATCGTCTGACAGAATAGTCATGCCCTAGATATTGTTTTCAAACATATCACTCCTTTGGATTTAATAGCAGAGAATGTAATACGTATTAGCAGTTGATATTTTTATAAACAGTTGGGGCTTATTCACAAGAAATTGGCGCATCTGTATTGATTCCCTGTGTTTGCTTGCGAAGCCCTTGTGCCACCATGGATGTACCATATTTACAATACGCAGCACCGGTAGTGCCGGTCAAGGAAAGGAGGCAGTTTCCGCTCCTGGAGGAGCATTCTAACACCCGCCTGGAAGCCGCACGGGACTCCACTGTCCAGGAGACCGTGCGCCTTTGGTCAGAGGCACGCCCACCCGCCCACCGGTGTTCTTAATACCTCGCCGGACCCGCTGGCGCGGGTCCCGCAGCGCCAGTAGTGCCGGTCAAGGAAAGGAGGCAGTTTCCGCTCCTGGAGGAGCATTCTAACACCCGCCTGGAAGCCGCACAGGACTCCACTGTCCAGGAGACCGTGCGCGACTGGTCAGAGGCACGCCCACCCGCCCACCGGTGTTCTTAATACCTCGCCGGACCCGCTGGCGCGGGTCCCGCAGCGCCGGTAGTGCGGGTCAAGGAAAGGAGGCAGTTTCCGCTCCTGGAGGAGCATTCTATCACCCGCCTGGAAGCCGCACGGGACTCCACAGTCCTGGAGACCGTGCGCGACTGGTCAGAGGCACGCCCACCGGTGTTCTTAATACCTCGCCGGACCCGCTGGCGCGGGTCCCGCAGCGCCGGTAGTGCCGGTCAAGGAAAGGAGGCAGTTTCCGCTCCTGGAGGAGCATTCTAACACCCGCCTGGAAGCCGCACGGGACTCCACTGTCCAGGAGACTGTGCCCGACTGGTCAGAGGCACGAACACCCGCCCACCGGTGTCCTTAATACCTCGCCGGACCCGCTGGCGCGGGTCCCGCAGCGCCGGTAGTGCCGGTCAAGGAAAGGAGGCAGTTTCCGCTCCTGGAGGAGCATTCTAACACCCGCCTGGAAGCCGCACGGGACTCCACTGTCCAGGAGACCGTGCGCGACTGGTCAGAGGCACGCCCACCCGCCCACCGGTGTTCTTAACACCTCGCCGGACCCGCTGGCACGGGTCCCGCAGCGCCGGTAGTGCCGGTCAAGGAAAGGAGGCAGTTTCCGCTCCTGGAGGAGCATTCTAACACCCGCCTGGAAGCCCCACGGGACTCCACTCTCCAGGAGACCGTGCGTGACTGGTCAGAGGCACGCCCACCCGCCCACCGGTGTTCTTAATACCTCGCCGGACCCGCTGGCGCGGGTCCCGCAGCGCCGGTAGTGCCGGTCAAGGAAAGGAGGCAGTTTCCGCTCCTGGAGGAGCATTCTAACACCCGCCTGGAAGCCGCACGGGACTCCACTGTCCAGGAGACCGTGCGCGACTGGTCAGAGGCACACCCACCCGCCAACCGGTGTCCTTAATACCTCGCCGGACCCGCTGGCGCGGGTCCCGCAGCGCCGGTAGTGCCGGTCAAGGAAAGGAGGCAGTTTCCGCTCCTGGAGGAGCATTCTAACACCCGCCTGGAAGCCGCACGGGACTCCACTGTCCAGGAGACCGTGCGTGACTGGTCAGAGGCACGCCCACCGGTGTTCTTAATACCGCGCCGGACCCGCTGGCGCGGGTCCCGCAGCGCCGGTAGTGCCGGTCAAGGAAAGGAGGCAGTTTCCGCTCCTGGAGGAGCATTCTAACACCCGCCTGGAAGCCGCACGGGACTCCACTGTCCAGGAGACCATGCGCGACTGGTCAGAGGCACGCCCACCCGTGTTCTTAATACCTCACCGGACCCGCTGGCGCGGGTCCCGCAGTGCCGGTAGTGCCGGTCAAGGAAAGGAGGCAGTTTCCGCTCCTCGAGGAGCATTCTAACACCCGCCTGGAAGCCGCACGGGACTCCACTGTCCAGGAGACCGTGCGCGACTGGTCAGAGGCACGCCCACCCGCCCACCGGTGTTCTTAATACCTCGCCGGACCCGCTGGCGCAGGTCCCGCAGCGCCGGTAGTGCTGGTCAAGGAAAGGAGGCAGTTTCTGCTCCTGGAGGAGCATTCTAACACCCGCCTGGAAGCCGCACAGGACTCCACTGTCCAGGAGACCGTGCGCGACTGGTCAGAGGCACGCCCACCCACCCACCGGTGTTCTTAATACCTCGCCGGACCCGCTACCGCGGGTCCCGCAGCGCCGGTAGTGCCGGTCAAGGAAAGGAGGCAGTTTCCGCTCCTGGAGGAGCATTCTAACACCCGCCTGGAAGCCGCGCGGGACTCCACTGTCCAGGAGACTGTGGGCGACTGGTCAGAGGCACGCCCACCCGCCCACCGGTGTTCATAACAACGTCAGGTCGACGCAGCGCGGGACCAACGCCGGACGAAGCCCGGACAAAGGGCGGACAGTCTGTGACAGTCCGGGACAGGCAGGGACTGGGCTGGGCCAAGTCCTCTGGATCTTCCTTAAAGGTACTTTGTGAGTCGTTTATCTTTAAAGTTTTGGCAATTGTTCCGGAGTTATGGGAAAACGGAAGCTGTTAGAAGAATCAAGTGACCTAGCAGTGGGGGCACCCAAGGGAGGGAAAAAAGCAAAAAAATGCAAAACCAAGCAAGTGGCCAAACGAATGCCTAATGCGGGAGCCAACTGTGTCATGGACCGAATAGACGATTTGATACAAGATTGTGGAGACATACTGACCCAAGCTCATATAACTGTTGAGATACCTGATGAGGGGTCTATGCAAACAGGGTCTGGGTTGCACAAAAAGCTAGATAAGGGGGAGGTAAAAATTCCTGATATGTTTATTTGTAAATCCACAAAGGGGTCAGAGGCTCACACCGTAACAAATGTTGAGAAAGAATCATGTGTAGATCAATTGGACCCACCCATAGTTCTAGATGGTAGTGTGGTGGACTTAGAACCGTTATTTAGTAGCAATAGGTTCTCTGTTTTGTCTCAGTCAGGATGTGAGGACCCAGTAGGAGACTCGATGATGCCCACTGTCAGTGAAAATCTTACATCTGTGCCTGGCCCTATTGGCATGCCGATCTCCCCTGATTTTACAACTGATCCCCTGTGGGTAATTATTAAACAACTGTGTGGGTTGGTAGAGGCAATGCAAGTAAAAGTCGATAACCTAACGGTCCTAGCTAACGCTAATAAGATTACACCTGAACTTGACACGCCTAATCCATCAAAAGCGAAATTGACAGGCTCTATGAATAATACCATGGCTAGAGGGAAGAACTGTGTTCCACCTGCACCTCTAATAGCTATTCCACCAACACTTACCTTGCCTATCAGGAACGAAAGGGGAAACACACAACCGGTAGGCATTTTGCACGCGAAGGGAAAAATTACGACAACCTTGCCTAAAAGCATCCCTACAAAACCTAATGCCACACCCAGAATTTCTCAAATAGATGGAAGCAGAAGGGGTGAGAATAGAAAGGAGGGTTGCATGCATGATCCTAGATTGGGTTCCCTTAAACCTTTTAGTCTTCACCATAATGACTACCCTAATCATACTAGGGCTGTTTATATGGTGAACGTTCCTAAAATATCTATGGGGCGAGACCATGAAACTCCGGACTCTTTAACGAATAAGACAATCCATTGGATTAGGTACATCAGGGGGTGTAGGTCTGTTATCAGGGAGGATATTTCCAAAACCACAAGATTCACAAGTCCCGGCGACACCTATGACTGCATCGAGGTAGTCTTAAAAAATCCAAAGATAGCAGAGGGCTTGATAGCCCTGGAATACAGGACCTGCTCCCCAGATAATTCCCGGATTCAAATGAGATCTCAACCCTTCCAAAGAATGTCACAAACTAATGTAATGTCAGAGAGGATCACATGTGATACCTCCTCAGGATTGGAAACTAACGATTGACTCCGGATTGGAGATGTATCACCCAGGGAGATAAGTAGCAATGAGGCTCCAAATTTCGCACTTGTTGTAATGGACCACACTTTCTCTAGCTCAGAAATACCGCCCACAGGGATGTTAAGTGCACAGAATTGAGTAGCAGGCACCATCCAGGATATTAACAATTCTGTAAATTCCCCTGTTACTACAGGGGTTCTTCTCTCCTGGAATATTGCAGGATTTGGAGCAAAAATGGACTCCCCAGAGTGGGCTTCCTTTATCAATAGACATGATATATGTCTATTCCAGGAAACCTGGGCTCTGGAGCAGTTACATTTCCCAGGGTACCTGAACTATGCAATCCCTGCGGTAAAGAAAGGGAAAGGTCGACCATCAGGTGGCCTGGCTATTTGGATTAGGCAAGATCTTGATGTAACAGTTAAGGTAACTCCTACTAGGCACAGGGATCTACAGGCGCTCCTGCTCGAGTTCCCAAAGCAAGACCCTATTTATCTATACAATGTATATGTCAGAAGTACCGGGGGTAAGAACTCGGAAATTTTAGCATTTCTGGAGGAACTCCTAGAAAGCAATTCTCTCCAAACTAATAATATTATTATAGGAGGAGATTTTAATGTAAACTTTGAACCTCTCCTGAATGACAACTGGGATCTCTCAGATGAAGAAGATAGGGTATGGGGGGTCCCTAAACTGGATTTACCACCCATTAAAAGATGGACTCAAATTGCTATCCAACTGAACTCTCTTTGTTTAAACAAGGGAGTCAGATCTGCCAATGGTAGAACGGAGGGTGACAAAAGTGGGGCAAATACCTTCAAGACTGGTGCCCGGCAGAGTAGAATAGATTACATTCTAGTTAGCCTGAGCCTGTGGAGGTATCTTCAGGATATGCAGGTTATGGATAGACTAGAGAGTGACCACAATCCTCTATCGGCCAAAATATCTTATTGGGAATCACCAGTAGCTTTAATTAGGGCGACTGACGCTGTTACTCCAGTGGACGTTGTTATCACTAATGATATGCGTCACGTCCGCTGGGCTAAAGTTGCGATCAATCAGGAGAATGTTGATTTTATAGCTGGTAAGCTTACGCAGGCAACAAAAGATATGAAGGGGATACTGGTAGCGGAGTGTCCAACCCATAATAAGGAATACGCAACCGAGATACATGAGGCTTTTTTTAAGGACCTACGATCAGTATTTGTAAAGCCTTCCTTAAAAAGCGGTCCTTGTAAACAAGTCTCCCCACGCTGGTATTCAGCAGACTGCAGGCAGGCTCGCCTGGAGTTAGGTAGAGCCCTTAAAAATGGTTTGAGTTTAGATGTTTGTGTAGCCAGGGCAGCGTATAAATCAGCCATTTTTAAATCCAAGCGCCTGTGGGATGAGCAGAGGTGGGCAGACTTGCTGGAAGCAGGACATCATAAAGATCCACGAAAGTTCTGGAACACCTATAGGAGGGGCGTGGATAACAACTCCGATAAGCCGCAGAATTGGGTTCCACAGGATAAATGGGTATTCCATTTTAAACCGCAGTTTGCGATGGCACCAGGGCAAGACTCTCATGTCGGGGTGTCTTGTATACCCTTTTTGGAGGACCCCTTTACCCTGGGGGACGTCCAGCTGGCATTGGATAACGTTGTTCCTGGTAGAGCGCCAGGAATTGACGCAATCACAGCTGACCTATTCCTCCAAGAGAGAGATTCGTGGGGAGCATATATATTATTATTGGCAAATGCAGTGGCAAGAGGAGCACCGGTCCCCAAATCATGGAAAGGGGCTGAAATAATCCCTATCTATAAGAAGGGGGATAAATCCCTGCCTGGAAACTATCGACCAATCAGTTTGATCGATACTACTCAGAAGATCATTGGTAGGCTTATTCTAAACAAGGTCCAGGTTTGGGAGAGGGAGCACAGCATTTTGTCCCATCTGCAGGCTGGCTTCAGAAGTTGCGTTAGCACGGTCGACCAGATTTTGCATTTCACCATGCTATACTGGAAGACCGTTCTAATTGGTAAAGGCAGCCTTTATGCCGCCTTTATAGATTTAAGGGCGGCATTTGATCTGGTCCCTCGCCAAACACTATGGAGAGTACTCGCTGACATGGGAATGCCAGGGGATCTTTTGTCTCTGATAGTCAGGATCCACCAGGAGAATTTTGCCCAGATTAAGTGGGGTAGTCCTGGCAACGTCACATCTCAGTTCCCCGTGGAAACAGGAGTCCGCCAGGGATGTGTCCTGGCGCCAACTTTATTTTCATTGTACATAAACGATGTTGCAAAAATTTTAATCGATTCTAATGTGGACGCTCCTATTCTAGCTGGAGGCAAAATCCCCATATTAATGTTTTCAGACGATTGTCTTATAGTTTCAAAGACCCTGAGCGGGTTACAGAAAGCTCTGAAAATTTTTGAGGATTTCTGTGCCGCCCGTGGTTTGGAAGTTAATGTTCTTAAATCCAAGTACATGTCTTTTAATGCACCCAAAGTAAGTAGGGACACTGTACACATGAGCACTGGCCCTCTTGAGAAGGTAGAGGCATTTAGTTATCTGGGTATCTGTATTCAACAGGATTTGTCCTGGATGCAACAGATTGATCTGGCCACCCTGAAACATCGCCAACTATCAGGGGCTTTGACTGTAGAGCATTCTAGGTCTCTGACTAGACCAGTAAGTCCGTTATTAGAGGTCTACAATGGTAAGGTAGTCAGTTCTACTCTGTATGGTGTGGAATTATGGGGTAGTGAAAAGTTAAATGGGATGACTGTCTCAGAAAACACATTTCTTAGAAAGTTAATAAGGCTACCTCAAAGCACTCCATTGTATCCTCTGTTCTATGATTTGGGTATAACACCTTTAGCCCAAATCGCATCTTTCCGCCCAATACTATACTGGCGCCGAATTTGGACTACACCGGAATTGGAAACATACACTAGAGGGCTGATGGATGTGATCAAAAGTGATGGTTCCCGGAAAGTCAAATGGTTGGGACACATTCAAAATCTTTTAATTGAACTAGGATTAGGTGAATTGTGGAAGGATCCATTGCACGCCAGGTTTCCTCCGAAGAAGACATTAAAGGCTTTGTATTGGAATATGGTGTCTTCAAAGATTTTTAGTACCACACCCTCACAATCCCTTGCTGGTTTATTTCTAGAAATCAAAGACTGTCCCAAACTTGAGGAATTCTGGGATGTCATTTCAAAGCCCCTTGACCGAAAGCTTTATTTTCAGTTAAGAGTGGGAAGTCTACCCGTAAGGTCGTTCTCAAATAGATGGTCTAGTGGGGGCATGGTGGACTGTCCAGCTTGCCCAAGTGTTCCTGAAACCATAGGCCACCTTCTATTTGAGTGCCCAATGTATGCAGCACCAAGGCGGAAGTGGCTAAAGCCGATGTGTAGGTCATTGGGAACAAGGGAAGGAATGACTGCAGTTAGACTTATCCGTACCAGTCCTAATATGTCTGTGTATATTGCGGTGGCAAAATACCTAGGTTGGGCATGGACGATCAGAGCCCGACTTCTGAAGGAATAACACAGTACCTAACGTTGTAAGCTGGTTGCCTCTTGTAAGAACAATATTTTGCTCATTTGTACAGTTTTTAAGGTTTTCTTACATTTTTTAAATTATTTAATATGAAATTGGTATTTAGTTTTTTCAATGGTTTTACTACTAGAAGTCTATACATGTACTTTTATATGTGGAACATGCTTTTATGACAATTGTCGAAATAAAGCTTACTTGACCACAATACGGCGCACCATGGCGTGAGGATTGAAAGATGCATTAAAAATTTGGATGCATCTGTTGGCGCAAACATCACGCATTGCTGGAGTCGCTTACCAAGCACAATGCAACTCCAGCAATGCATGGAGAGGCCTATTCCTAATACACCGCGGTACTCCTTACTCCCGCTCCAAGCAGGCGTAGAGTTATGACGCAGAGGTGTCCTAGAAGTTGCACAGTGAAATCTTGTAGATTTCGCTGCGTCACTTCATGAGGCTTTCGCGCGTGGGAATGCCCACCCTGCATATATTATACCTGACACAGGTATAATGTGGCGAAGGGCTTCACAAGGTGATGCATCTCCCTAGATACATAACATTGTAAATGGGCCACAACATGGCGCATTGTTTAAGTCGTCGCTGCATCACAAAAGCTGATGCAATGGCTGCGCAAAAGTGTAACAAGGGTCTTGTAAATCTCATCAAAAAATCATTTTGCTGATGATATCATGACATACCTGCGGAACGGATCTTACAGTCAGTGCTCCACTGGGGAATGGGGAGGAACGTGCTCAGTTCGAGAGGGACCAGTTACAAAGTTACGCAAGTAGACAGTCCATGTTTCAATTAAAGGTGCTACTCATACTAAAATAGACACATTATGCATATAGTCTAGGAAATGGCAGGGCTGCGGCACCAATCAAACCCATTTCTTTCTAAGTCTGAGAAATTGGGATTTTATGTCCTACCAAATTCCTAACAAACTTTGAAACCATTATATCTATTTAACAGTACATCATAGACCATGATTCAGACAGTTGTGGAGAAAGCCGGTCTGCAAGGGAATAGGCAGAAATTAACATCCCTTGTGTCTCTCTTGCGAAAGAAAGAGGAGAACTCTTCAAAGAAAAATATAGGAAAGCCAAAATATGCAATTCTTTATTTTTTCAAGCATGTTCTTGACTCTCAATGGAAGCAAACATTTTGTCTTTGGCCACCCCTCACTCTTTGCCTTTGTCCTTTATGTTTTCAGTTTTCCTCCTCTCAAGGTTTACCAGGGCATGGAAGCAGGGCATTACAGATGGCCCCAGCCTAGGGGCGTAGGCTATAAATTGTACCTTCAACAGTCCTGTTACACAGTCCTGGTAGGTCTATGTCCAGACATCTCTTACAGGAAATAAGGACAAAGCCAGCACATAGAATTGGCAATGGGCGCTCAGTTTCGATGTAGATGAGAGAGATACAGTGGATTGAAGCCAGGTCCGTTCAAATGGTTGCTCTATTAAAAAAAAAATGTGGCTATACATTGTTGTGAACGTTTTCGTGGAAATGTTCATGTAAACGTGGAATATAAACCCACGAACACAGAGAAAACATATAACACATGACACAAGCCAATGCACTCATGCAGAGTGACGTTACGTTTTCCAGTGTTTGGTGATTGCAAGGATTAGAATGTGGTCCTGATACATTCAGACGGCTGAGCGTTAACATATTCCAAGGAAGCAGATATATGTTAGTTCGACAAGTGCTTGTAAATGCAAAAAATACGTATAGAAATAAAATGAATATACCACTGGAAAAAAAACACATACATTTGTGTAAGGCTGTCATTGCCAGTTTCCCGAAATTAATTTTGTCAGGATATTCACTGTAATACAAGAACACCTCATTGACTTTGATCATTGAAAATGAAAGTCACGCTGCCACTGTCATTGAAGCCAGTCTTGCATGCATCCATGCTGATTTGTCATCCAAAAGAACATCAAACTCTTGAGTACTTTGGCAGATCAAGGAAAGTACCACAACGCCTATAGGGCGCGTTTTGGAAGATCCCTTTAGGGATGCCGGAAAAACCTAGAGGAACATGGTGTGCTGAATGGCATTAATCGATAACTTTAAGGCATGTGTGGTGGTCTGTGAAATGTGTTTATACATATGTGAGAGTGCAATTTGTGAAATGTCAACATACATGTTGAAAGACGGGAAGAGATCTCTGGCACACTTAATGGGAAACTCAGGATTCTTGCGCATGGCACACGCCTTTGGTGATGCATAACATGAGCATCAATGTGCCACAATACAGAACAGTGCGAATTTCCTTGGCAATGCAGCTCCTCACAGAGATGTTGGAACTTGTATGCCTTGTTCTACCAGTTAGGTCTCAGGACAGGTGTATTGAAACATTGATTTATCATCAACCAGTGGGACAGGCAAGTGGTGACAGGAAACCAGAAAGGAGTACTTTGCATTGGAAATATGGCACAGTGGGCCTGATTAAAAAAGAACAGCCCTATCTTTTTATGTGTGGTGACTGCCGCGAATGCAGAGACGCGGCAGTCTTATTAATTCTATTGATATAAAGTATTTGGAAATACCCCACAAATCTTTAACTTACTCAAAAGTATAAGTTTACTTTTGTGAATCAGGCCCTCAGTAACTCAAATATTGGCACCTCTAGTTTACATTGTCTCTGTTTTCAATGCATATACTGTGTATTGAAAGTTGAGCACATGAATGTGGCATCATTTACATGTCAGATGTGTTTGGATAGAGTGCTGCCTAATTGCCACATGTATAAATCTACTTATGGGAGGGGTTCATCCTGAATTTTTCAGTAGTCTCATTTCAAATTCTAAATGATATTCACAATTCCATGTTCAATAGTATAACTGTAGAGATGCTCACCTGATCAGAAGTTTGAAGATGAATAAACAATGTACAGAGACTCATAGATTAGGTGGTTCTTTGTGATCTAGTATCTTCTTCAATTTCCACCCCGCCCAGCAATGCTGTGGTCTGTTTCATTGCTATTGTTTGCATTTTGAGTAAAGTACAACTGATCACAATCATGTCACATTCAATTTCAGATATGTACAGCCATCTCTCACTAGAAAGGCGTAGGCATCAAGACCTGTATTTCTGAATTTCAAAGAATTTCTCTATGATGCTGCATCTCTTACTCTGTGCAGTGTTGTTTACTTGTTCTGGTTCAGCCATAACATTGATGTATATTGTCATGATCTTTGGCTTCAATACTTCAATACTTTACCAGGTTCACCTATACCAGGAAGTTATCTTGCATGTGATTGTATATCTTCTTTCAATGATTTCACGTGCCCACGTGTGTCATTCAACAAATCACCAGTATGCTTTGTCCGTAAAACACCTATTTCAAACCATTGTTTGATTGACACATATCTATGGTCATATGAACTCTCTACTAACTTTGCTACCAGAACTGTGGAGAGATATTTTGTATCATATATTATCTGCACAGTAAACTTGTGCATATGTCTCCTGTTCCTGAAATTAGAGTCATAGTAGCAGGTCATGTAAACGTAACATATGTGCAATCTTTGACACATATCACTTGAAGGAAATTGGTGATGGCATATAAGCTATCCTTTACTAGTTGCAAATTACTATCCAGCATTGGTGAACTTCATCTGCTGTATTTTAATGGTCTGGATTGTGCCCAACATGACAAACAAATTCAAAAAATTTGGTAAGTATGTTAGGCACCAGCTACTGCAGTGCATGTATTCTGAAAGATCCTTAGCCAGAAGATGCAGTACAGTAACTACATTCAGATTTGCATGGATTGCGTAAGTGTTTGAATATTGACTTAAGGGAAGGCAAAATAGGGCAAATTTACAAGCCCCTTGCGCCACTTTTCCGTCATTTTTAACATAGGAAAAGTGACACAAAATGTGCGCAAGGGGCTTGTAAATCTGCCCCAATGTGTCCTAGAAAGTCTAATATAGTTGTACTTCTTAATCTAAAACTTTGACTGTATCCTTTGATTAAACCAATGTGAGCCTCACATAATGTTTCCCAAAAAGCATCTCCCTGTGGTTCATTTCTAGCCAATCCCATCACCCATTTTAGATTAAATTGGGGAGTGTTACTAAGGACTTTTACTGACACTGATTGCTGCTCAATGCTTCCATTTATTTTTGTTTGGTGCAAAATTTTGGCACCATTTGAACATGCGCCAAGTGCTACATTGATGCGGCTGGTAAACTCCAGTTTCCGTTAGTGATTATTTTATTTTGAATTGTTTCCACTCAGTTATGCTCACTTTTTCTGCATTTTCAGGATTCTGAAGAAATATAATATCATTGCAAGCAGCGCTACCTTTTTTTTTTTACTGTAATGTGCTGTTGTATCCAATAGATGATTAACGCTAAGATGTTTTGTTCCCTTGGCCTTGTGCTAACACTCTGTGTTAGTAGATCTTGTTCTCAAAGTTCTCATTATTTTTAGAAGTTCAACTTTAAAATGTTATGATGGTGGGAAAGTCGCTGTTTGTATGTGTCCTTCAAGTCAACAGAAGATCGATACATTAGCACACAATGACTGCGTTGTTGTGCGCTCCATCTTAGGTCCTATATCTCAAGGTTGATGGAGAAATCTTTCAGTTGCATTCACAAACAATAATGGTAATTAAGATGTAAATGTGTTTCAGAAAATGTTTGTCCTTCTTCAGGATTTGATCTCTATGTCTGGGATTTCAAAACTGTATTCACTTACAAAGCCGTATTCTCATTTTACTTATCACTTCCCCATTATCACTTGTGTTTATCTGTGCTCAATGCCCCCTGGAAAGTCCTATCACTGTATAGAAGGTTACAAACGTAGTAAGCAACTTTCTTTTTTACCAACACCTTCAGCTTCCTATTAGAAAATAAGATCAAGCAATGTTAACTATAGAAACTAAAGTACAGGAAAGGAACAAATGTATTCAAGAGCGGGATGGACATTTTATCAGATAAAACACCAAGGGCCTGATTCACACAGGTAAATTTACATGTTTGCGCTAGTTTACGATTGTTTGCTATTCACAAAGGAATTTTTCTAATGGTATATTTACAACTGCTGAGCCTCCATATATAAAAAGATAGAACTGTCCTATCTTTTTATGTGCGGAAACTCTGTAGTCGTAAATATGCTAGTAGTAAAATACATTTGTGAATTGCAAACAATCATAAACTAATACGAAAGTGTAAGTTTTCTTTTGTGATTCAGGCTCAAAGTACTTACTTGAAAATCATGAAAAGACGGTTGTCATCAGTTTACCATGATTTTCTCATGTATTATTATTATTATTATCATTATCATTATTATTATTACTATTATTATTATTATTATTATTATTATTATTATTATTATTATTATTATATGTTAGTGGTGCTCCCTTAGTAATGCCCATCTGATTGCAAAACTAAGCAGTATGACACAGTGTCACCTTCAACGTTAACATCTCCAGCTGACGCTCACACCAGCTCCAGTGCAGGAATTGGAATAAGATCTCCGACAACCAGCTCGCCGCCTGTCTCAGCAGCTCCACTCCCACCACCACAGACGACGACCCTACCACAGTTGTCCCAACCCTTCACAAGTCGTTCACCAGCTATGCCAACACCATCGTCCCCCTTAAGAAAACGTCCAACCCACAAACCAAGGAAGCCAGCAGGTGCTCCACCGAAATCTGAGAATCCAGGCGAACCTGCAGACGCCTCAAAAAGCTATAGAGGTACTCCAAAACCCCAGCAGACCTCAACAACTTCAGAGAAGCCACTACCATCCACCCCAAACTCATCAGACACTCAAGGAAGAAAGCTCTCCAAGGCAGAATCTCCACCCACACACACAACAAGGAACTCTTCGGCATCATTTGGCCAACCCAACAGTAAGTCTATCAACATCGCACCCATCCAGGACCTTTGCAACAGACTCAGCACCTTCTTCTATCACAAAATTAAAACCATTTATGACAACTTCCATGACAACAACCCTCCCGAGGAACCCACACCCACCGCTTCCCACACCACGCAGCCAACACTGGACAGCTGAACCACCCTCAGCATCGAAGACACACTAAAGAATATCGCGACGACCCACTCCGGGTCCCCCAAAGACCTCTGCCCTCCCCACAGAGCCGCAGACATAATTGACCCGAGCTCCAAAAAGTCATCAAACGCTCCTTTGAGCCTGCCTCCTTCCCAGACGACTGGAAAAATGCAGAGATCAACCCTCTCCTGAAGAAAACCTCAGCGGGCTCACTGACCTCAAGAACTTCAGACTGATCTCCTTACTCCCTTAAAGTTATGGAAAAAGCAGTCAACAGTCAACTCGCTTCCTTCATGGAAGAAAACAACATCCTCGACCCCTCCGAATCAGGCTTCAGGAAGAATCAAAGCTCTGAGAATGCCCTTCTCACCATGACAGACGACATCTGCTGTTAAGGGTTCATATGCAGCAGTCATCTGATTTATGGTTCCTGACAAGGGTTAACTGCATTGACAGTGTTTTTCTTTCATTAACATATCTGTGATTCTGGGCTTATTGTCTTACTGCCCAACAACCGAGTTCTTGAACCTTTTTGTACTTGTAATTGGTTTCCCTTGTGGTTAGCAATGCTTATTGCTGATTTGGAGTTTGCTTGTACTGAATTCACGTCACTTGCCTCACGTGAATACACAGTTCAGCTGCTAGGGCGATTCCACGTGTGGCGCGTGCACAACTCCGAGGCACGCCGCATTGAGGCTATAAAAGGCTCGCTTTGAAGGGTGACGATGCTTTGCTTCACAGCACTTACAAAAAAAGGGGGGGATAGGCCCAAAAGACCGGAACCAAGTAGGGCCTTCTTATGCAGTATAAACGAAAAATTACTTGGAATCCTTGTCACTTATCTTTTTTTCTTTAAACAACAAACACGCTATATTCTTTCCGTGATTGGAGTATTTATTCACCCTATGTTTTCAAAATCGTTTTGTTTTGGGAGGACTTTAACCTTCACACAGAAACACAAAAACATCTTACATATAATCCAAATATTGACATATATCCCACTTTTCACTTGTACTTACAACAATATACAAATATACAGGACCAACATTTGATCAAACCTTATACTAAACTTTCACAGTACTTTTCACAAACAAGACCTATACACATAAACCAATGTAAAACCAATAATGCTCAATTCTTATAGTATTAGGCGTTTTATAGCCTTTAAGTAACTTCTGTATATTATAAAGCATCAATTATATTCCTTTTTTCTTGATCCTTTATCACATCCAGCACATTAGTAGCTAATTGCCGACGCGTTTCAAGCTTCATGGATTTTCAATGGGCTCTCATCAGGGCATCTTATTTTCACACATTGGGCTCGTCTACAACATAAATAAAGAAACTGTAACTCTTATACACCGTACCTTTGTCACTTAATTTTCTCCCCTTTGGAAATTTTTAACACATACCTGCCAATATGTCGAATTCTTCTGTCATTATCATTTAAATCATGTTTAGGCAATGGTACACAATATGTTCTTCTCAAATATCTGTGGACAATAAAGTTCTAATTTACAAAAAATGGCGTGAAAATGCGCCCGCTTGACTCAATGTTCCTTGACAAACCAACATACCTGAGATCTTACTTCTTGTTACGTGTACTTATATCCAGGTTTACTGGGACTATGTTAATAAAATCTGGACGGGGACCCCATTAGTTCATTACTGTTTTACTGCAATGATTCAAATACGGGAGGCTAAGTGGTGGCACATACCTTTAGGCAATCCCACTTTTTCTTCGCCTAATCCTTACGATGTGCCCGCTATGTCGCACTTCTTCCTTCTCACCTGCAACGTGAGGCAGAACATTTGTCTAAATGCTAGCGCCTCACTGGTACTGGCAGTGTATCTCTGTACTTGCGCGCTGCTCACCTTGTTTTGGGAAACTCCTGTGTTTACTTCTCTCACTGCGTTCTACCGCGTCTGCTGACGACCGGAAGTTCACCGGGGCCACGTGAACGCTCAATGATATTGGATCATGCAGGGGGTGCTGGGAAAGGTAGTTTTATTCTACTTGCCAGTGGGAGTTGAAACGGACAACTTTATTAAACTTTACTTATTGTGTACCCATAGGTACAAACTACACAAGCATTTACATGGTGGCACAGGCTTCAACGAAAAGCCAAGCTTCTTGGGGCATTATATATTCAGTAATTTTAGCTTGTCATGAAACCGGTATGAGCCAATTTACCTAGCGATCCTACAGCCTGATTCATGAAGCTAAAATGAGGTCGCAATAGCTGCAAAAATGGTATTGCGGGCGCAATTCCCATAATCGGAATTCACCATGAAAAAAGCGAATTCGCAAACACAGAATTGCGAAATCGCTAAAATATTCGCAGAATCCCGGCAGTAGACCATTTGCGATTCGGAAATAGAGAGAAATCACGGATTCTGCGAAAATAATAGCGAATTCGCAAATTCCTCGCAATCGGGATTCATGAAAAATCGCAATTAGCGAAAAAAAACAAAATCGCATTTTGCGAGGCGCAAATTAAGGACAACTCAAAGCAGGTGGTAACCATCAAACCCATAGTAAAAAAATGTTTGAAAAACCGTTGGCCTATCAGCAACTGGTGCAGGCCTGACCAAACACACTTAAGGAGAAGCAGAGCAGCATAAGGAGCGTCACAATGCCTGTAATGTACATGGTGGTCAGGCGGCGAAGGCTACAGCGAGCAGCACGGAGGAGACGCAGAATCCAGGCCAGGATCTTCCTCCAGCGGGTCACCCTGCTGGGCCAAACCAGAGAGCAAATTTACGCAAAGTACCGCCTGAATGGGGCAATGATCATCAAGCTAATTCAGGACCTTGACCCCCTGATGCAGCACCCAACAAGGCGGACCAATGCCGTGCCAACACATGTCCAGGTATTTTGTAGCCTGCACCTCCTGGCCCCAGGGAGCTTCCAGGGGATAGTTGCGGCTGCTGGGGGGATATCCCAGCCCACCATCTCCCGCTGCCTGGGGAGTTTCCATGACTCAATGCTGACCCAGCTACACCACCACATCAAATTTCCAACAAGCCAACAGGAATTGGATGAGACCAAGCTGCAATTCTACAATGTTGCGCATTTCCCACACGTGATAGGATGCATTGACTGTACCCACATCCATATCTGCCCACCAGCTGCAACGGAGTACATGTACCGCAATCACAAGTCCTACCACTCCCTCAACATCCAGATGGTCTGCAATGCAAAGACATACATCACGGACATAGTGGCACAGTACCCGGGGAGTACACATGACTCATTCATATTCCGGCACAGCGGCCTCCACACACGACTGGCCAGGGGAGACTTCGGGGAAGGACACCTACTTGGTAAGTACACTTTGCCCACAATGTCACACTGTGATGAAGTAGCTGCGCTGCACAGGCACTCACCCTCTGCTCCTCTCATTCAGGTGACAGTGGCTACGCCCTGCGTGAATACCTCCTCACCCCATACCTCAACCCTGCTACACCACAGCAACGGCGTTACAACGTAGCACGATGTGATACGGCGGCCCCACATACCCGTCACTCACCACGGTATTGCAGTCCTTCCCGTACGACAGAGAACCCGGCCAGAGCGTCCATAGTAGCAACCCAACCCACCAAATGTCCAACCCTCTGTCCTCTGTTCCAGGACCCAATACGGAACGGCGGAAACACGGAAGCACTACTACCTGACCCCGGAAGTACCTCCCCCTCACGTGACCAGGACACTAGAAATACCGGACCCAGGAAACAGTCCGGCGTCGGATCGAGCTTGTGGCAGGAGACCCCGACTGGAGCGGTGAAGGAGAGGACGAGCGAAGAGGAAGAAGAGTGGTCCGAAGATTGGTGGAGTCCACCGGAGGTTGCTGGGGAGCGGCCGCAACTCAACTTGGAGAGTTGCGGCGGAGCGGGTGAGTGACACGGAACCCCTCTGATAGCACATTAGGTGCAGTGTAAATAACTCCTTTCTGTATAATTGAACTACCCTTTAGGCTCACGTCGTCACTCGGAGCACTGTGTAAATATTGTAAAGCACTCCTCCACTTTGTAAAGAAACCCTTTAATCCTCACGTCCCACCACCCTACACCCCTACTGCTTCTCGATACCCAGCTTGTGTCCATCCCTACCCTGACCCTTCCGACCCCTCCTCACTTTCGTCTTCTTACCCCTCACACTTCCCGGTGCTGGTAACAGGGATTCGACGAGAGAAGTCCGGCAGGACTAACGGCTCCTTTCTTTTCTTTGTTTTCTCCCGGTACCTCCGAGGACATCCCCAAGAGTAGAAGACCCGGAGAGCCCGCTGACCTCGTTACCGGACCTGGACCCCTCTTCCACCCGTGGAGCTGTGCCTTTCATTTCTGGATCATTGACTCTTGCTAATCACCCTGTTTTGAGCAACCGTACGGAAATAAATCAAACATTGCCCACTATATACGGCCTCCGCGCTTGGTATTCCGGTCCGCCACACCCCCACGCACACAGTTGGTGTCAGAAGTGGGATCCGGAGGCATGGAGGCCGTCGTACAGAAAATGGCCGAGTCCCAAGAGATGTTGGGAAAGCTGATGGAGAAGTTTTTGAAAACTGCTGAGGAAGACCGGGGGCAACTGCATGACGTCCTCAAGGGCCAAGGGGATGCTCACGACCAGGCCATGGGTAAATTAACGGACGTCCTCGGCCAACAACAACAACGACCCATAACCTCCCTCCCCTCAGTAGTCTTACAAAAGTATGTTCCTGGCGACGACCCGGACTACTTTTTTACGAACTTTGAAAGACTAGCGCAGGCCGCCTCCTGGCCAGCCGATCGATGGGGGCAATATTTGGGGCCGCTACTAACCGGAGACCTCCAAGCGGCGTATCAGCAAGCCAATATACAAGGCAACACACCCTATGATGACATCAAGAAGTGTATCCTGGAAAGGCTGGGCATAGACGACGAGACCTATAGAGTGAAATTACGCCAAGCCAAGGAAGGGCCCCAAGAAACCCCCAGGGCTCTGTCCTTCCGGATTAAAGATCTCGCCAATCGATGGTTACGTCCCGACACCTCCACAAAGGACGATATCCTAGCAAAAATATATCTCCAGCAATTCCTGGCATCCCTACATCCGGCCACCCAAAAATGGGTACGACAACATGCACGACTCACCCTCGACAGCGCGGTGGAGATCGCGAGTGCATACAGTCGAGCCCAAGAAACATCTAGGGGCAGAGATGACCATCCCCACCGAGCGCATATCAATGCAGTCAGACCCCAGCGACCCCCCCCTCCAAGGAAAACGGAGCCGCCTCCCCTGCTGCCACCACCGCTCATATACAGACCACCCAATCCGGGTCCACAGTGTTACAACTGCGGCGGCTATGGACATATAGCACGTGTATGTCCACAGAAAGACGAACCCATGGAGATAGGCCTGGTACAGAACTATGTGTGTGCAACACCCGGGGAAAAACCCCCACCGTTCCGTTGTCCCGTGTATGTAGACGGACATCCACTCCTAGCTTTGGCTGACACGGGCTGTCGGCAGAGCGTTCTACGGCCCCAGGACCTACCGACCCCACCAAGACCACCCACAGGAACCGTCGCCATCCAATGCGTACACGGAGACACTAAAAAGACACTAAAAAGTACCCTACCACCCAGGTGCGAGTACGGCACCCAGCTGATCCCGGGACTGAACTCACTGTAGGTCTGATACCGAACCTTCCTGAGCAAGTGATCCTAGGGAGTGATTATGCTGGTCTCCCTAAATTGGTACAGGACACTACAGACTCCCTGAACCAATGGTGGGGAGAAGCGCCCTTTTCCGGGGAACAACCGCTGGCTGAAGATCCGACCAAAGCCCGGAAATCCCGTAATCAGAAGAGGCAAGAAAAGCGAAACCACACCACCGCCTACCCGGTGGTTCCCGATGTCCATCCCTGGCAAACAGATAGAGAATTCCGGGCATCGCACCAAGAAGATCCCGTCCTACAAGAGGCCTGGGGAAAGGCCTTAGATCAGGAAGACCCCCTTCACGTATGTCCCTATTTCTTTAAAAAGAACGGACTACTCTATAGAAAAGGGAACCCAAACCAACCACCCCAGCTATTGATTCCCGGACCCTTTAGAGTGAAGGTGCTCTTCCTTGCCCACAGCCATCTCCTAGGGGGTCACTTCAGCGACGAAAAAACCAGTCTGTCCATCCTGGAGAAATTTTATTGGCCAGGAGTACATCAGGAGGTCAGACAATATTGTAGAGAGTGCCCAGTCTGTCAGAGAAACAGTAGATATCGTCCTCCCAGGGCTCCCTTACTCCCTCTACCACTCATTGATATCCCCTTCACCCGGGTCGGAATGGACATCATAGGCCCCTTACTTCCCTCCCGCAGTGGCTGTCGTTATGCCCTAGTTCTGGTGGACTACGCCACTCGCTTCCCTGAGGCAGTGCCCTTACGCCAACCTACAACACAGACCATAGCTAAAGCCCTCATCTCCATATTCTCACGAGTAGGGTTTCCCAGGGAGATCCTTACGGATCAAGGCACTCCGTTCGTCTCATCCCTAATGAAACAAGTCTGTTCAAACCTCGGCATAAAACAGATCCGCACTTCCGCCTACCACCCCCAGACAGATGGGTTGGTAGAGCGATACAATGCCACCCTGAAGTTAACACTGAAGAAAATGTTGGCCTTAGAGGCAAAGAGGTGGGAGGAGATGTTGCCGTTGGCCTTGTTTGCCATTCGGTGCAAAACTCAGAGCAGCACCGGATATTCTCCTTATGAGTTGCTGTATGGTCGACCACCCCGCACCCTTCTTGACATGGCCCAAGAAGCATGGGAGGCCGAACCTGACAGAACCCGACCCCAGCCAGAATATGTCGAAAATCTAAAAACACATCTCGCCCAGCTGCGTGACATTGTCCGCCAGAATATGGAAAACGCACAAGCTAGCCAGAAACGGCAATATGATAAGGGTACCAAACCTCGCTCCTTTAACAATGGGGATCTAGTTCTTCTGATGAGACCATCATCAGATCACAAACTGTTAGGGCAGTGGCAAGGACCCTATGCGATTCTTCGCCAAGTGACCCCGGTCACCTACGAAGTAGAGCTCGATCCTGTTCGAGGCACCACACAGGTGTACCATGTCAATCTTCTTAAAAAATGGGAGGGACCCCGACCCGTCCTATCCACTAGCGACATACCAACCCCTCTCTTATTTGAGTCATGCTTTGACCCCGAGATGACCGGAGAACAGAGACAGAGTCTCCGAGAGGCCCTACAACCCCTACAGAGAGTGTTTTCCTCCTCACCAGGTCACACGACCATCACAGAACACAGCATACACAGAGCCTGGTAAGATTGTACGGCTTCGACCCTACCGGGTCCCTGAAGCCCGTAGGAACGTGATCAGACAAGAAACCGAACTAATGTTGGGTATGGGGATCATTGAGCCTTCCGTCAGTGAATGGAATTCCCCCATAGTTCTAGTGCCTAAACCTGACGGGTCCGTGAGGTTTTGCATAGATTTCAGGGAGGTAAATAAAATATCTACCTTCGACACTTATCCCCTTCCGCGGGTCGATGAGATGGTCGAGAGCATAGGGAAGGCCCGATACATATCCACGTTAGATCTCTGCAAGGGCTACTGGCAGATCCCCCTAAGAGCACAAGACCGAAAGAAAACTGCCTTTTCTACCCCAGACGGCTTATTCCAATTCACAGTATTACCTTTTGGGTTACACGGGGCACCCGCCACCTTCCAAAGGGCGATGAACCAAGTGTTAAGACCACACTCAGGGTATGCCGGGGCCTACCTCGACGATATTGTTATCTATAGCAATAGTTGGGCGGAACACCTCGATCACCTCAGCAAAGTCGTTGGGTCCCTGGGCTCTTTTGGGTTCACCATTAATCCTGCAAAAACCACGCTAGCGGCTACCTCGGTGAAGTACTTGGGCTACCTCTTAGGAGAGGGAATGATACGTCCCCAGGCCAAGAAGGTTGAGGCCATTCAATCCATTCCATTCCCCCAGTCTCGAAAAGACCTCCGGGCATTCCTAGGCCTATTAGGTTATTACCGCAGGTTCATACCCAATTTTTCCCAGACTGCAGCTCCCCTCACTGATCTCTTAAGGAAGTCCACAAAAACAGAAACCCTCCTAAAGAATCCCAACCCTGTTCTACTGTTAGCCTTTTCTCGACTCAAAGCAGCATTAACCTCCAAACCGGTATTGGTCAGTCCGGATTATTCACGGACCTTCCTCCTACAGACAGACGCCTCGGACCAGGGTTTAGGGGCGGTCCTTTCACAGAAAGACGAAAATGGGAACGAGAACCCCATTTTATACCTGAGCCGTAAACTGTATCCCCGCGAAACCAATTATGCTGTTGTAGAGAAGGAAGCATTGGCCATTAAATGGGCGGTGGAAAGTTTAAGGTATTATCTGGAAGGGAGAGAGTTTGTCATCTATACTGACCACGCCCCTCTGGAGTGGATGGCCCGTAATAAAGGACATAACGACCGGGTCCTCCGGTGGTTCTTAGCTCTGCAACCATACAGATTTCGGACATTGCACCGTAAAGGGACTGAACAGGGCAATGCCGATTTCCTTTCCCGTTATCCCATGGCCCAAACCCGTACTAGAAAGACAGCTAGGGGAAGGGGATGTGATACGGCGGCCCCACATACCCGTCACTCACCACGGTATTGCAGTCCTTCCCGTACGACAGAGAACCCGGCCAGAGCGTCCATAGTAGCAACCCAACCCACCAAATGTCCAACCCTCTGTCCTCTGTTCCAGGACCCAATCCGGAACGGCGGAAACACGGAAGCACTACTACCTGACCCCGGAAGTACCTCCCCCTCACGTGACCAGGACACTAGAAATACCGGACCCAGGAAACAGTCCGGCGTCGGATCGAGCTTGTGGCAGGAGACCCCGACTGGAGCGGTGAAGGAGAGGACGAGCGAAGAGGAAGAAGAGTGGTCCGAAGATTGTTGGAGTCCACCGGAGGTTGCTGGGGAGCGGCCGCAACTCAACTTGGAGAGTTGCGGCGGAGCGGGTGAGTGACATGGAACCCCTCTGATAGCACATTAGGTGCAGTGTAAATAACTCCTTTCTGTATAATTGAACTACCCTTTAGGTTCACGTCGTCACTCGGAGCACTGTGTAAATATTGTAAAGCACTCCTCCACTTTGTAAAGAAACCCTTTAATCCTCACGTCCCACCACCCTACACCCCTACTGCTTCTCGATACCCAGCTTGTGTCCATCCCTACCCTGACCCTTCCGACCCCTCCTCACTTTCGTCTTCTTACCCCTCACACTTCCCGGTGCTGGTAACAGGGATTCGACGAGAGAAGTCCGGCAGGACTAACGGCTCCTTTCTTTTCTTTGTTTTCTCCCGGTACCTCCGAGGACATCCCCAAGAGTAGAAGACCCAGAGAGCCCGCTGACCTCGTTACCGGACCGGGACCCCTCTTCCACCCGTGGAGCTGTGCCTTTCATTTCTGGATCATTGACTCTTGCTAATCACCCTGTTTTGAGCAACCGTACGGAAATAAATCAAACATTGCCCACTATATACGGCCTCCGCGCTTGGTATTCCGGTCCGCCACACCCCCACGCACACACACACATACGCACAAGGAATTGCATTGAGAGAACATTTGGGCTACTGCATACTTCACAAGACAGGTGGGGCCATGTACTACTGTCCTGAAGTTTGCTGCCGCATTGTGGCTGTGTGTGCTATACTACACAACATTGCTACCAAGCGCCGGATACCTGTCGACATCTCTGGCAGTGAATCGGAAGGGGACGACTGGCCACCTGCACATGCGCGCCATGCCTGCGGGGAGAACCCAGCTGAAGGCCACAGACGACGCAACCACATCACAATGAACAGTTTCTAGTGCACCCTCTCCCCTCACCCAACAAATCACAATTGCATTACTCGAGGTCTGCCTCACTGTGGTGAATGAGGGTGGGAACTGGCTGCTTCCTGGTTGTGATGTCATCACTGTGCTCGAAATGCGACTTCCCGTTTTCCCGATCTCGCGATTTTGCGATCTCGCTTTTTGCGATATCGCAAATAGCGATATCGCTATTTACGATATCGCAAATCCGACACGGATGTAGCCGAAAATAGCGATTTTTCTGCGATTATCCATAATCGCAAACGGCTTTTGCGTCCGCGTGCGAATCGCTTTTTTTTATCGCAAAACATCATGAATACCATTCTGCGATTTCTCAATTGCGATTCGCAGTTAATCGCTAATTGAGAACCGCAGAATCCGGTTTTCATGAATCAGGCTTTTTATTATTGTCTTTTGAGTTACAATATAAGAATTTTGAAATTCAAAAACAAACTTTTTTGTGTGGGTGAACATATTGCCTCATGAAACAATTGAAAATCATGATAATAACAGCACGTTGTAATTATTAGCGCTAGGCAGCTTCTTTGCATGACATTAGATGGAATTACTTGGACCTATATTTAGATCTGCAAAATTTCTCACATCTCATTTAGTCCTTATTGTACACTATTAAATCTCATGAATAAATATGCCTCTTTCTTTAACAGGAGAGACTCCACGTCTGTCGCCTTATTGGATAAGCGTAATGCAGTTAACACAGTCCATTTAAATTCTCGTTCTGAATGACCTGCTTTAAAAAAATGCTCAACCATTGGAGCAGTTAACACCTTTTTTTTAATCCTGGACCTGTGTTGTGTTATCCTCTGGTTAATCTGTTGATTCGCCTTGCCTATGTACAATTTTGCGCATGGGCAAAGTACTGCATACACAACATTTTCTGTTTTACAATTAGTAAACATGGTATGTTTCCACTTGATTTCTCTGTGCACAAAATCAGTGCCCTCAATTGTGGAGTCACAAGCGGCACAATTACCGCACTTGTGGGGACCTTCAACTGGTTTTAGTCCCCATTAGCTACGCAAATTCCTTTTCACTTCTTTGGGGAAAATGTCAGACCGGACTATCTCTTGTCCTATACTCCTATTCCTTTTAATGGCAAACAAAGGTCTAGGGAAGGCACATTCTAGATTTTCGAGTAGATGCCAATTTTTTAGTACTATTTGTTTGAATTTGTTTGTGTCTGGTCCAAATGTTGAGACACATACTAGTCTCCCTAACAGTTGTTTTATCTTCTTCTCCAATAATGTTTCCCGCGGTGTATACCTCGCACACTTCTTGGCATGTTTTAACATTTTTTTGGGGATAGCCTCTGACTATCATCTCATCACAAAAGTTTGTGGCATGCTGATCAAAATCTTCTTTCATAGAACAATTCCTACGAATACGTAGTAATTGGCTGTAGGGCAAATTATCTTTTAGACTCTTTGGATGGGCACTTTTAAAGTGCAAGATTGAGTTTTTATCTGTCACTTTTTGGTGTAATGTTACTGATAAACTCTTCTCTCTGGGGACAACTTCAACATCCAGGAATGTTAATCTGGTTTTACTTTTTGTATAGCTGAATTTGATGTCTGGATGCCTGCAGTTTAGCCAGCGGAAGAAGCTCTCAAGGGCCTCCCCTGTGCCAATAGGCACCAGACATCGTCAATATAGCAGAGCCACTGCTTGACATTACTCGAGAAAGAATTATTATTGAAAATGTATTTGGCTTCGTATTGGGCCATGAAGAGGACCGCCATCTCCGGTGCAAAAGGACATCCCATGGAGGTCCCCTTCATTATCAAATTTAAAATAGCTTTTTCTCAGGGCTACCTCAGCTAGACTTAAAATTAATTCCGTAAAAAACTCTATGTGGTCTTGGTCTTTTTTCTAAGTACAGCTCGATGACCTCAAGTGCTTCATCCTGGGGCATCTGTGTATACAGGGAGGTGACATCAAAGGTCACCATCCACTGTTCAGCCTCATCAAACTCGACTCCCTCCACTTTCTTTATGAAATTGGTTGTATCTCTTAAGTACGAGTCCACTTCTGCCAGAAATGGCTTCAGGAACGGTAACTGGACATAATATCGACTACATAATATCGAATGGACAAAATATCGACGGAAAAATATCGACATTAACTAAATATCGACTATAGGAATATCGTTGGACAAAATATCGACTGTAAAAATGACCCAAAAATATCGAAACCAAAAATATCGACTCAAAAATATCGACCAGACAAAATATCGAAATATAGTGAAAGTAAAAAATATCGAGAAAATGTTAGAAAATATTGATTTTATAAAATAATATATATATAATATATAAATAAATAGTACTTAATGTTTAGGAGCGGGTTGTGGGTTTATAGGGGAATAGGGTGGGAAGTAATTTAATAATAATTAATTATTTAATATATGTTAGGTAATTGTTTTAATTAGATTTTAATTGGTAATTAATTAATATTAATTAGTTAATTGTTTAATTGATTATTTAGCATATAATTTAATTGATTAATTGATTAATTAATTATTAATAATTATTATTTTTATAAATTGATTTGTATATGATTTTAATTGATACGTTGGTTATTAATTATTAATAATTAGTGATTTATTTGATTAAGAATTAGCATATTATTTACATTTATAAATTGCTAACACATTAATTATAATTAGTTAATGATGTAATAATATATTGCATATCATTTAAAAAAATTAATTGGTAATTAATTTATAATAATGACTTAATTACATTAATTGGATACATTTAAATGTAATGTGTTAATTTATGTTGATGTTAATTAATTAATTGGAATTAAACAATATTAATTAATCAAAATTATTATTATAGCTAATGTGATAATATATTTTATTATTGTTTTTGTAAAATATTTTTTTTATTATATATTAATGTTTAATGTTGTGTTCATTATTATTTATAGTGTTCTGGCTCAGTTTCATAGTTTTTGTTATAGGTTAATTTTTTAGGGTTCAGGGTCATTTTTCTGTTCGTGAGTAAAGGTGTATTTAGTGGGATTTTGGAAATTTTTACGTTTGTGGGTAAATGGGTTTTTTTGAGGTTCAGGGTCAGTTTTCAGTTCTTGTGTAAAGGGCTATTTGTAGGGTTCAGGGTCAGTTTTCAGTTTGTGGGTAAAGGGGTATTTGTAGGGTTCAGGGTCAGTTTTCAGTTTGTGGGTAAAGGAGTTTTTTTGAGGTTCAGGGTCAGTTTTCAGTTTGTGGGTGAAGGGGTATTTGTAGGGTTCAGGGTCAGTTTTCAGTTTGTGGGTAAAGGGGTATTTGTAGGGTTCAGGGTCAGTTTTCAGTTTGTGGGGAAAGGAGTATTTGTAGGGTTCAGGGTCAGTTTTCAGTTTGTGGGTGAAGGGGTATTTGTAGGGTTAGGGGAAAGGAGTATTTGTAGGGTTCAGGGTCAGTTTTCAGTTTGTGGGTGAAGGGGTATTTGTAGGGTTCAGGGTCAGTTTTCAGTTTGTGGGTAAAGGGGTATTTGTAGGGTTCAGGGTCAGTTTTCAGTTTGTGGGTAAAGGGGTATTTGTAGGGTTCAGGGTCAGTTTTCAGTTTGTGGGTAAAGGGGTATTTGTAGGGTTCAGGGTCAGTTTTCAGTTTGTGGGGAAAGGAGTATTTGTAGGGTTCAGGGTCAGTTTTCAGTTTGTGGGTGAAGGGGTATTTGTAGGGTTCCGGGTCAGTTTTCAGTTTGTGGGTAAAGGGGTATTTGTAGGGTTCTGGGTCAGTTTTCAGTTTGTGGGGAAAGGAGTATTTGTAGGGTTCAGGGTCAGTTTTCAGTTTGTGGGTGAAGGGGTATTTGTAGGGTTCTGGGTCAGTTTTCAGTTTGTGGGTAAAGGGGTATTTGTAGGGTTCAGGGTCAGTTTTCAGTTTGTGGGTAAAGGGGTATTTGTAGGGTTCAGGGTCAGTTTTCAGTTTGTGGGTAAAGGAGTATTTGTAGGGTTCAGGGTCAGTTTTTAGTTTGTGGGTAAAGGGGTATTTGTAGGGTTCAGGGTCAGTTTGTGGGTAAAGGGGTATTTGTAGGGTTCAGGGTCAGTTTTCAGTTTGTGGGTAAGGGGTATTTGTAGGGTTCTGGGTCAGTTTTCAGTTTGTTGATAAAGGGGTATTTGTAGGGTTCTGGGTCAGTTTTGGCCTTTAGGGTGAAGGGGTCTTTTTAGTGTTTTGGGACAGTTTGGGGTATTTTAGAGTGCTGATGTATAGTGTAACTTAACACTGATACATTAAATCTATTACACGAAAATAGCAATTATTATAACTTTACATTAGTACGCTTTATTTTGATCAAAACAATATATGTATTAGCATGTTTCCAGACAGTAGCTAGAGTGGAGTTGGAATTCTAATTATTAATTGGTTGGTGTCCAGCACCATCAGTAATATTACCTACACTGGAGTTGGATTAATAAAAAAACATTGGTCAGTCTCCACCACATTTTATGGTATTACCTTGAGTGTAGTAGGAATAGTAAATAATTTTTTGCTAGTGTCCTGCAGCTTCTATGATATTAGATTGACTGGAGTAGTAATAATACATATAAAATTGGTCAGTGTGCAGCACATTTGTATACATTTGGTCATTACTGTATTTTAATATTAAAAATTAATGCAACATAGATGTTTTCAAATAACTTTATTAAACAATTTTTTAATTTTGTATTGTGTACTACAATACAATCACAAACAAATATAACATCACATTTTTTTGACTTTTATTATTCACAGAATAACATCTTTACATTTATATACATGTTGTCAATGTAAAAAAAAATGTTGATTACTAGATTCTTTCAGTAAATTTTACATATTCCCATCAGTCACTTACAATTTAAAGTATTTATATAGAAATACAGAAAACAATGATTTGTTATACATTTCTTACATTAATATTTAATAATGTTAATATTAAATATTAATATAATAAAATATATATAATACATTTTTCTTTTTAACAAGTAACATGACTATTATTACATTTGTTAGGATAAATTGAAATACAAAAAAAAATTTCTTGGTGTATATTTCACAAATTGTTGTTTTTACATAAAACATATAAATCGATTTGGTTGTAAAGTTTATAATTGTATAGGGAAACAATATGTTTAATTATAATATCTGGTATTGACCAAATATTAGTAAAGCAATTATATACTTTTGTTATAGTTAGAAATAATTATAAAACTTTTTGTAATAATTAATAAAAATAATAATTATTTTATTTATTATTATTATTATTAATTAATAAACATAAACATTCATTTATTATTAACAAAAATATATACATTCACAGATAAAATAGATACTTTTTTTCAGGCCATTCTTTATATACTAAATGGTTCTAATTGTTATATTAATAACAATAAATAAGTTATATTATTTATCATTATTAATTATTACCATAAACATTTATAATGTTTTATTACAATTATACACAAAATTATTCATATAAATATACACAATAACAAAATATTTACATCTTTTATTCAAAGTCTTACATAATTATTTAATATTATTAATATATAATAAATATTATATATTAATTTATATTAAATATATTTATTTTTGTTAATAAAGGAACATTGTCATGAGTATAGTGTATTAATTTGTTACATTATACATGTGTATGTATTAAATATTTTCCATATGACATTGTTTATTCTATTATCCTTTTACACAAATGGGTTAAGGGGACTACTTCGCGTGGAGAGAGGTAAGGTTATTTTTAACTACAAATTATAAGTAAGTGGTCATGTTTGAGGGTATAATCGAACTCTGTAGTGTTTTTTGGTGTATGTATTAATAGTTTAAGTAGCGTTTGGGTGAAAAGTCTCCGTTATAGATGTGTCGTGCTTTTTTTCCTTCAAGTCTAATTTTAAGTGTTCGGAAATGTCTTCTTACATGGTTAATGTTCATTGTTAGTATATTTACAAATGTGAAGGGGGTATTTGTGGGTGGCTTTCGTTATGTATGTTATTTTACAGGTTTCGGTTCCTCGCATGAAAACTACATGGAAGGAAGCGTGTTTTTTAACGGAGAAACAAATGTTTAAGTTATTATGCTTATATTTTGACATTTATCTCCAATTTTTCGTGTTTGCCAGGAGCGGTTTTTACACTTTTTAAACCTTTTTCGGGTTTTTTTGAGGGTTTCGATTCGGATTGATACATTGATATGCGTGACCGTTTTTTTAAAATAGTGTGTATATAACTTTAAATCCTAAAGTGTCCACACTACTGTTTTCGGGATTTCCTGGAGTGTTTTTTTACGTTTTACATTTTATTTTCAGGTTTTTGAGGGTTTCCCATATTGGAATAGTAAGATATTGGATTGGATTGTATGGATTGATTTTTCCTTGATTGCGTCTCTCAAGTCCAAAAATTGTAAGTGTTTATTTTACAATTTTGATTGGGTGGGAAATGTCGATTTTTAATGTTATGTGTATGTTATAAAAAATTATAAACATTGCATATTTGTTACGATTTTTTTTACATAAATTTAAAAAGTTTGTCAAACAAATATGTTTTATTTATAATTCATTATATATGTTTATGGCATCTAATTTTTATTATTATTGTAAGAAGACATTCGTATATTTACTTTACATTTTTATAGTAGACTTTTTGCTATTATTGCCAGGTATTCTAATCCTCTAGTTGTAGGGTATAATGTGACTTGACTTTGAAGTAGTCGGAACATTTGTTGGGTTTGTTTAGTGAGTTTTGGACCTATTTGTGACACTGATTGTTCCATTCTTAGTTCCTGATAGCTTTGTTCTTTTTTCAAAGCTTCTAGAAGGTTATGGAATGTGGGTTTGCCTCTGTTTGTAGTTGCTTGGAAAGCATTATGCCACCCTTCAACACTGTCGTTGGTTTTAGCCTCTTGGTTTAAAGTACTGAGATAGACATTCCACCAAGGGATTTGGAATTTGGGCTGGCGTCGATGTCCTGATCTGTGCAACCTTCCCACCCAAGTGTCTTCAAAATAGTCTAGCAATGGTGTTAGTTTATCCTCATTCCTCTTATAATATGCGCTGTCAATTAATAAATTGTAATGTTCAGCAACATCTGTAACAGGGACGTAGGCCAGGGCTATTAACTTTTTAACTTGATAGGCAAAGGTGCTATCTGTAGAGTATAGTATACTTAAAGTAGATTTTTGGAGATGCCTCCATATACACTGATTAAAATGATAATAGCAACCCTGGATTGCTGTGTGGGGAAATGTTCTCAAAATGCTATTAATCATAGCTAATTTGAAATCAATAATTATTTTTTCGGGAAAATAATTATTGATTTCCGTTTTGAGAACATTTAAAATTTCGGTGTAAGTTGTTTGCTGTTTGTTGGGTAGCAAACAGTAAATGAAAGGTATGTTAGAATGATGGTATAAACCGTGGATGGAATACAGTTGGTAAAAAGGTTTTGGGCAGGGTTTAAATGTTCCATCCATCATCCATTGGGGACACTGTTGGATTTTTCGTAAATTACTTGCAGTTGCAAACATAATTATTCTGTTTGTACTGCTTTCATTATCAAAAAGAATACATTTATCTTTATTGTGTGTGATGGCCATTTCGGGTGAAATAATAATTTCCTCAAAACAAGTTGGGTTGGGTTGGGTTGTGCTAGTGAGTCATTTAGTGCGTGCAATTGTGCGTTTCAGGGAGTCAATAGAGGGTAGTTGACCTGAAGCATGGGCTGGGATTTTTACCAGTTCTTCTTTAAGGATTTGTGTGGTGGGTTTGTCACTTTGTGTGCTAGCACTTTTAATACTTTCTAAAGCATCTCTAATTTCAATTTCTGTGACATTTGGGGGATGATTATGTTCTCTAGTAAATAGCACATTACTTTCCTCAGTAGTGGCCCTCCCATAACATTTGTTGGAGTAATATTTGGTACACTTCCAAAAAACCTTTCTACCACTTTGTCTCTCCTGATTATACACATAACCCATGTAGCATAATAGTAATTTATTTTTCTGAGACATGACAAATTCTGCACCTTCAGTCATTTGGATTTACTTGTTCTAGGAAAGAGTAGAAAGAAACAAAATCAGAACACATTTTTTTACTTTTGTGGTGCTAACATCATTATTGATGCATTTATACTTACAGTTAATCAAAGTAGTAGTCACAGAAGCAGAAATGTCTTTTCAATGATGTTCTTGTATGTATGTCTTTATTTGCTGTTGGTATGAAAATATAGAAACGCAACGTTAATGTTTACATATAACAAACGTATTTCCTACTCAAAAGCAGTTGTCATTTTTGCTTACTAGTGCATTTGATGTAAACATTACATATACTTACTTGTTTAAATAGTAGAATAGTAGTAATTGCTGGAGTACATCAATTTAGTACAGGTATGATCTGTAGAGTAGATAGAAGAAATAAAAGCAAAATATTATAATTTTAATACTGAACCGTTTGGAAATGTAACAGATTTAAACGTATACTAACTTCTAAATATGTTGTTTTCTTTGTTGTAGGTAGAATAGCTGTATGATGTATTCAGAATATCTGTAGAGGAAATATAAAATAGATAACATGTTGTTAAGAACATAGTCTGTGTTTTTTTCGGCAGTTTTAGAGAAATGACAAGTATACTTACATTTTTTACAAGGCTATTCTTGTATATTGGTATATTTTGTGTAGGATGTTTTCATATGATATGTACAATAGATGTATGATGTTTTCTGAATATCTGTAGAGGCAATTCAAAATATATAACATGGTGTTAAGAATATAGTTAGCGTTTTTTGTGCCCACTTTTTGGCAAATTACAATTATACTTACATTTTTCAGAAGGGTATTCTTGTGTTTTGGTATAGTTGATGTTGGATCTTTCAAATGATCTATAGGGAAGATGTAAAAAGCAAGATATGTTGTTTAAAAATGTGCATTAATGAAATTGGCAGTTTTATAACAAACACATCTATACTTACATGTGTAATTAGTGTAGTTTTATCGTTTTTGCTGTAGAAATAGCACAATTTCAGTATATCTGTAAATATAATGTTTTTAAAAATTAAATACTCTTGTAAATTAGTGTTTAAAAACAGCAGTTGGTGTGTAACAGAGAATTATTATATACTTACTATCTGATTTTGCACGTGAAGAAATATGACCATGTAATAGGAATTGTGTTGGAGTAGTTTCTATCAGAAAAGTAGGAAGAGATGAAAATAAAATAAGTGTAAGACTTAGGAGATGTAAGGAAAATAGTGCACTTCTAATTTAGTTTTCTACAAAAATGCTATGTTACTTACTTGATTAATTAGCTAGTGAGCTGGATCTTTAAAGATGTTTATTCTGCAACAAAATCTTCAGAGTGTTGGCATCTACTTTCCAGAGAGGTAGCAGCAACAAATGTTAGAATGCATGTATCCCTTTTATAGTATATGTGTTATGTGTGCTTTGATTTGATTGGTTGTAGGATGTAAGGAAGCATAGTATAGGCTAGTTTGAATTTTTTTTAGTTAATTGGAGTGTTTGTTGATGTGAGAATGGTGGTATGTGGTTATTCCCGCATTAAAGCAGGTTCGTGTTTAAATGAAATATATTTATATGTGAAAATAAGTAATGAAAATGTTAGTTAAATGCAAAGAATAGTAGAAAATGATAAAATGCATGTAATAGAATGTATAGCAAATGTGGATTAATAGTAATTTTATGTAAGTAACAGGTATTATATGTGAAATGTATTTTTTTGTGAGAAATGACTTTTATTGATGATAAAGATGGTATTTTAGAAAGAAAAGTGTACAAACATGAACTCGATATTTTTTTTTTTACGATATTTTGGTAGTCTATATTTTTGTAGTCGATATTTTTGTAGTGTTAGGGCTAATTTCATGTCCAACGATATATTTGTAGTCGATATTTATTTAAGCGATATTTATGTATTCGATATAGTTAGTACTCGATATTTTTTACTCGATATTTTTGTAGTTTGTGTAATAAGTATAGTAAGTCGATATTTTTGTCGTCGATAATTTGTCAACGATATTTTGGTAAGTCGATAATGTGCCCGTCGATAATATTTCAGTGATCCTTCAGGAACACATCAACATACTTGGATATAGGTTCTAAGACGGAATCACAACCAGAGACGATTGGACGTCCCGGTGGTTCCGTCAACCTCTTGTGTATCTTCAGAAGGAAGTAGATGACTGGAATCCTAGGATATTTTTTATTCAAAAAATTTAATTCTCGTGGTCCCAGCATCTCCTGTTCTAAACCTTCCTTCAAGATTTGTGCTATCTGGCCTTGTATGGCAACCGTCGGATCCGTCTCTATCTTTCTGTAGCGTTCTTGATTCATTACTTGTGATGTTTCTGCCTTCATGTACATCTCTCGAGGCCAGATCACAAGGGCTCCCCCTTTATCTGCCTGTTTAAAGATTACCGAGGAGTCATTTTTCAAATCACTGAGGGCCTTCTGTTGATTGAGCGTGATGTTTCTTTTCAGGTACTTTTTCTTTTTCTCAAGCTGTGTGAGTGAATACATTATAGCTTGCTCATAGGCGATAATCTCTTTTGGAAGCCCGAATGTGGGTGGAATACATTTTGATTTGTTGGCCAACCCTGTTACTTCTGTGTTACCCTTATTTTCCTTATTAGCCAAAAATGCTTTCAGACGTATTTTCCTGCAAAACTCGATTGCTTCCATTTTCATTTTAGTGAAGTCAGTCATTCTGTTCGGAACGAACTTTAAACCATCTTCAATACTGATTCCTCTGTTTTAGATAATATTTTTTGGGACAAATTAACAATAGAGCTTGTTTTTTTTGACTTGTAGTATTGTCTCCTCGTTCTCATCTCCCAAGGTTGCTGTTTGAATCTTACTTTCCCCTTTGGCTCGCCTTTGTCTAAAAAAGTGCCCTGTCTGTTTTATGGTCCAGGTCGTAGATCTGAATCACTAGAAGACCAAGAGGAAGTGGTATCCGAAAAGGTGGTGAACCTATTTTGGGATTGTCCATTGCAATTAGTCAATGCCCTACGTGATTCAGCAGAGGAATAATAATCTTCCTTCAAATACGGATACGCTTGTTCCAAACTGAATGATTTACTATCTTTCTCAAATGTTGGTGTCTTGAAGCTGATTGTGTTATCTTTAAAAATCAGTATCTCCTTCTCGATCTAGTCAATCCTTCAATTCCTGTGTGAGTTTTTCTAGTTCTTCTAACTCTTATTTACATAATCTTTAAGCAGTCTCGATTGTGTGGACCATAAGGTCTCTACTGCATTTCGTACCTATACAACTAAAGCCCTTCTTATATTCTGGATCATCCACAAAGATTACTGGTGTATTCTTAACTTTTAACCCCTCTTTTTAAATGTAGCAAGAGGAAATGTCCATGCAATTCTGTCCTAATGTGCTTTTTACTCAACCTTGTACTGCTTTCGACTTCATTCTGTTGTTTGGCTTGGGTACTTAAAGTCACTGATGAAAAGGGTGATGGTGCTGAAAGTAAACTCTGTATGTGTTCTTCTGTGAATGACAAGGTGTCCTTTTCTGACATATTAACTTAAAGTGGTCCTAAGATCACCTACACCAAGCTTCTGTACTTTCTAATTTTATTGTGTTCACAGTCTATATGCCCTTGTGAGTAAATACCCACTCTCTAAACAATTACAAAAAAGGGGGGGATAGGCCCAAAAGACCGGAACCAAGTAGGGCCTTCTTATGTAGTATAATCCAAAAGTTACTTGGAATCCTTGTCACTGTTTTTTTTTCTTTAAACAACAAACACGCTATATTCTTTCCGTGATTGGGATATTTATTCACCCTATGTTTTCAAAATCTTTTTTTTGGAAGGACTTCGACCTTCACACAGAAACACAAAAACATGTTGGTCCTGTATATATGTATATTGTTGTAAGTACAAGTGTAAAGTGGGATATATGTAAATATCTGGATTATATGTAAGATGTTTTTGTGTTTCTGTGTGAAGATCGAAGTCCTTCCAAAAAAAAGATTTTGAAAACATAGGGTGAATAAATACCCCAATCACGGAAAGAATATAGCGAGTTTGTTGTTTGAAGAAAAAAAGATAATTGACAAGGATTCCAAGTAATTTTTCATTTATATTGCTTCACAGCACAGTGTCACCGCGAGCGTTTCGTACTTGCTCCTTCCAGCATAGAGAGACCCGCTCCTTCCCAGCACCCGAATCCGACCTCACCTACCTGGATCCTGACTTCTCCTTCCCTTGGTGGGGTCAGCTTCATTTCCCGGTCTTCCCTGATCGTTGGGCGTTCCGGAGTAGATCTACCGGTTTCTTTTTCTTCCGGAGGTCCCGGTCGGCTGCAAACAACTTCCTGCATCCTAAAAAGAAAGCAAAAGACATTGGGGTTGCTAAACAACCAAGTACAAAATTCCTAACAGACTGGTAAGACTTCAAACACCAGGAAGCAACTGGTAAGACTATTTTAAGAAGGAGAAATTCTTCAAGATTTAAACTCTTCAAAGACTACTCTGTAAAAACTCGGACATTATTTATTCAAAGACAATACATGTTTTTCTTTTTTTGAATAGTTTTTGCCTAAAGCTTGAAGATAGAAAGTATTAAATTCTCCTAATTAAGGAGAACGTTGTCATAAGTGAACAACCAGTTGGCACCTATAATGAGTACTAAGCGTATAATGTAAAGTTCGCCTGATTCCTGTACTAGTTTTTGGTATTGTTTTATATTCTTTTTTCTTATCATTACAGAACCCCACTAAAAGAAATCAACATACAGTTTGAAGGTATGAATATTCATTTGAGTGTTTAACCAGTACTAAACTAACCTTATTAACCACTTCATCACACATGTATGGAACAGGGATTGACCGGCTTTTTGTTTCATTTTAAGGTGATTAAAGCCATACCAAGAATCTGAATCATCTAAAAAAACTGTAGAAATGATTGCATTGGTCTCCTGGATTGTGGTACGTTATTGCTAAAGGTGGAATAACAAACACACATTATTTTACATGGAGAAATTTTGAGATAATCATATCTGGGCGTTATTATTTTCATAGAAGTGTTTGCCTGCTTTCAGAACAACCAAGGAAGACCCAGAGCACTTCAATACGAGAAACTACATCTGGATCCCTCAAAACGAAGGCCCAGTGTTTGTCTTGTTTCTCTCCCCACATCCCCTTTCCCTCGAGGATGAATTAGTTTGGCAAGTGTTCTCTTTGCTTGCTGTACTGATTGGTTCACAGAGGAATTAGGACATTACAACATAAAGAAGGAAACAACCGGAATGCTGTGAGCGATTACGCAACAACTGCTACCTCCTCGACAGAGGAGAGAGGTGGTCATCATCCTCCTGGACCTCTCCACCGCCTTCAACACAGTCTCACACCGCACCCTAGCCAGCTGACTCCACAATGCAGGAATTCGGAACAAGGGCTTTGACAGGATCCGCTCATTCCTCTCCAGCAGAGCGCAGAGGGTCAGACTCCTCCCTTTCCTCTCGTAACCCAAAATGACCACCTGCAGAGTACCCCAAGAATTCTCCATCAGCCCCACCCTGTTCAACATCTACATGGCCCCACTTGCATCCATCGTCAGATCACTTGGACTCAACATCGTATCATACACAGACAACACCCAACTCATCTTCTCCCTATTGATCCAGCATCTCCAGACACAACTTCCAAGAAGGAATAGAAGCAGTCGCCAGGTGGATGAAGAACAGCTGCCTACAACTCGACAGGGACAAAATCGAAGTGCACATCATGGGCCCACATCCCACTGCTGGAACGACACCTGGTGGCACCCTGCCCTTGGGAACCCTCCCTCCCCCACAGACCACGCACACAACCTCGGAATCATCCTGGACTCAGAACTCAAAATGGACCACCAAATCAATGCTGTCACCTCTTCCTGCTACCACACCCTCTACTTACTCTTTAAGACCTTCAACTGGATTCCCCTCAAACACTGGAAAACCATCGCCCATGCCCTCACCAGAAGAAGACTAGAGTACGGCAACGCACTCTATGCCGGGATCAACAAGAACCACCCCCGCAAACTCCAGTACATCCAGAACACCACCGTCAAACTAGTTCGAAATCTACAGCGCCACTGCCACATCAGCCAACACCTACAGTCACTACGATGGCTCCCCGTCGAGAAGAGAATCACCTTCAAGCTTCTCGCCCTCCCCCACAAGGCTCTCCACAACACCAGACCCACCTACATGAACCACCGCCTCTCGATCCACACCCCCCATAGATCCATCCGCTCAGCCCAGCTCTCTCTTGTAATGGTTCCATATGCATCAAGAAGTCCAGAACAGGAGGAAGCTCCTTCTCCCTCTTAACGCCCAAGGCATGGAACACCCTCCCTCTATGCCTCCGACAAACACCCACACTCTCCAAGTTCTTGAAGGACCTCAAGACTTGGCTCTGTGGAGAATAACTGTGATCACCCATGAGCTGATCCCCCCAGCGTCTTGAGACCCTTTTGGGTGAATAGTTGTGCTTTACAAACCCATGATTGATTGATTGATTGATTGATTGATTGATTGAAACAGTGATTTGAAGAAGATACAGACAGTGTCCTTGGTTGATTTGAAGAATATGTAGTGATATGTATCTTCTATAAGATTGAGAGACAGCAACATGAATCTTTTTTGTACCAATGACAGGTTTAAGAAACTATGTATTACACAAAATTAGAATGCAATTAGACATTTCTTTGTGATCATGGTTGCAGTTTTCGTTCTCCACCTGCATTTCGGTAACTTAAGACCAAGCTGGAAACCTGTTTTCAGATCAACTGAAGCAGCTGGACGAGCCCAGGAACATGCCCTCCATACCTTACAACGACAGAATGCTAGGCATACATTTTAATATTAAGAATATTTTTGCTCACTTTCCCAAGACTTTATTCAGAAAGAAACACTTGTTAAGAGTGAGTAAATGTAATTACATTTTTAATAGGCTACAATTTCCGCACTGGATATGGCTGACTAAGAATCTAGTGATGCTCAAATTAAATTAGCGGAGTTACAAAGTACGCATAATGAAAGCAATTTGAAAAAAACCCTCCGGGAATGAATGAATAGCTGATGCACTTTTACAACGGTAGCAATGAAACAAAAATAAGAAAAGGACAAAAAATCCTCTTTGCAAAGAAGATTCATTTTGTTAATTCTGAAACCTGGCAAAGTGGAGGAAAAGTATAATGACAGACAGACATAATGGATCAATGCTGATGTTAGGGTCTTGGTTAAGTACCTTACTGCATGTTTAGAACCAAATATGTTTAAATCTATTGATTCATTCCACATTCCTTTTTTTATGATGTAGAATAATAGCAATATCAATGCCCAGCTATTTGACTAGATTACCATGTGAAGTACATTTCGACGTGTCAATAATTACTGAACCGGTAATGCGTTTGACACTGTTGGTTGGTCATTCTTTGTACGGGTGCTAGGTGTATTTTAGTGTAAAACTCCATACAGAAATGCAAAGAATGCTCAATATGTGAGCTTTAAAATTCTCAGAGCCTCCTTTTCCTTTTTATTTTGTATGTGGCCCATCTGTTCAACATACTTTCTTAGCTCATGGTCAAATGACAGTCCTGTGTTTAAGAGATGAAATCATACCTTAGAGTGGCGTGACCAAACTAAAACTTTGCACTTCTCCAATAGCACTTTATAAGGATGCAAACTGTACCTGCTTTTAAATTAATCGTTCAAAACAGAAGCGATCTTTGTTTTTTCCATTGGCCATACAAAGCTAAATTTGTACAATTGCATCCGGATATTGTTGAGGCTCACAATTCAACCTGTCCAGTAAACTGGGAGCTTGCAAGCATCCCAAATAATCATTCATTCACAGTGCTTCCATCTTCATTGCTTTTAATTCTTTAGTTTGCTTGTTTTCACAATCGTTATTCATAAAAACTCCCTCCAAAATACAGTACTTTTTTAGGATGTATATTAGGGAATGTACAGTGGGTAGGCCATATAAAAACCTCTGCCACCTTCTTACCCATTTTGGAACATGTCCAGATTCCTAGTTCAATATAGATGTCCAGATGTAAGATATTATATTCATTCTATTGATTTAATTCAAAGTAGCACACTTTCTATGCAGATGGTGTGCTACCTAAACTAAATTAGTCCCTCTATCACCTAGTCAATTGAAGGACAATGTATCTGTGTAAAAACTGATAAAGCAGGTGTTATTAATCTGAAAATCACATTGAAAGCGATACTTTGCCATCTATTTTGCAGTTCGGTTTGTGGACTTAAAAATGGACAGAGGCATATGTAATAGAAATTCATGAAAAATTGGTCGATTTAAGAGATCATGGTATGCTGGCATTGTCAAAACTATTAGATTTGCAACTACATTGGCCATTGTCGACAAGGATTTCATATTGGGCCACCTTGGCCAATAGATAGAGTCTAGGTGAGGGACTTGCAGTCACCTACTACCTCCTTGACAGTAAGAGGGGATCAGTCTAAGCATGGCCAAATTACATCACTGGTGAATTCCCCAGGAATCAGCCCTACTCTTTTTTCTTTAGTGTCTGTGCCCTTCCAGGTTTATAAAAGAGCATAGTTTCCAGCATCAAATGTATGTTGGCAGCACACTAAGGGGTCAATTACGATGGCGGTCGGAAATGCATTCCGAATGCCGTGGTAGCGGTAAAAAAACATCTGCATGTACCGCAGCAAAACCAGCGGTCAGATTAGGATGCACTGCTTGAAAAATCCTACTGCGGCGGACGGATTTCACAAAACTCTGCAGGGAACATCCTGAAAAGCTGAAAATCCATCCGCGGCAGTCGGAATTGCTGCAGAAAGACCCAAAACCGCAATTCGACCAGCGGAATGACAGCGAGTGAAATTATGATACGTGGCGGTCCAAAGGGAATGATCAGTTGTTCCTGACTGCCGCAATGTAGCTAAATGATGAATGGGAGAGCCGACGGAAGAAAAATTGCATCTAGACCACTGTGGTTGCACGTAAAGATGAATGGTGGTCGAAAGCAACCACACAACAAGGATACCAAGTGGGGCTGTTTTCCTAGTGCAACCTTCCCAAAAATCTGACACACCCCAATGTCACATCCCCATGGCAATTAAAATATACAAAGGCCAGGTCAAACTATTGTGTTTTATCTAGGAACCGAATCAATATTGCTATTTTATGCCCTTGTACGGCTATAATCAATAATATCCCTATAATGGCATAAGAATCAGATCCATATTTAAGTAAATAGCCCTTGCAGTCCAAGGCATGGCAAAAGCTACTTCTTAGATTCCTAGAAAGCACAACAAGTTCTTTCGACACACCAAACCTCGAGCAACCTGGGAAATCCCCATTTCCTTTGTTTTGATTTGAAATAGAACTCCTGCGAGCACTGTAAGAACGGCCAGTTCTTAGTGACATCTTTATTGACGTCTTATGTCCAAACCTTACGTCAAACTCTGAACCTTTCAGTTATAAATATACCAACGTTGCCTTAAGCAAACACACGGTGGTGGTTTTGGAGCAGAGCAGCTATCTACTTGCCCAAGAGCCCAGCAGATGCAGGAGCCCACGGATGCTGCCCCTCCTCTTTGACGCGCTGAGAAAGACGCTGTCTTTTCTCCTGCCGAGAAAATCCAGCTCCGGCGTTTCCAGCTTACCCTTGCGGGTTGCTGGGATATCAAGTCCTGAGGAAAGAGATACCAGACCTCCTACATTCTATTCCCAAGGTACAGTGCTGACTAAACCCTTAAAGAGAATTCTTGAATCAGATTCTTGGCAAAACCAACTTAACTTAAACTGCTACTTACTTACTCCTTCACATGTATTAGGCTTAGGTCAGGTACACCAGGGTAGGCGTATTTTCGAAGCACCAGTTGAGCACGTTAGTCAATGTATATATGTATGTATATATTTTATCCATTTTAAAGTATCTTATGGCTAAGAAACCATATCAATGCTTTTACAGTATTATTTCATAATACTCCTTTTACTGTACATACTTTACTTTACATTAAGTATTGCAATTGTGGCCATTCATTTCTCTTGCATGAGAAGGAAGACTGCTCAATAAATAATACCTTTTATTGAAAACGCCCGTCTCTCTCTTCTCTGCACTCTGGTTAAACTAAGAACGCACAATTGACTGAGTGAAATAGCTGTCTATTGTTTTCACACGACTCTAGAGATTTACTCTTATTCTGACGGAGCAAAGTTGTCATGTTATATGGTTGTTGGAAGCTAATCCCTTCTTGTCTATCCAGGGAGGTTAAACTCCTCCTCGTTTATTCGAGAAAGTTTCTAGTGACCTCTGAGCTAGCTGGCAAACCTTAAGTCTAATATAGTCAGTAGAGACCTAGTCGACCTCAGTCCTACGTCTACACTGCTGAATATATTATTCCAATGTGCAGAGTCTATTGGGAATATAGGAACATAGGAACTACACTACAAAACCACATAGCACACCTGACATGATTCCGCCATTTTGACCCACCCACATAGTTGAGTATAAAACCAACCCCTTCCCTGCCCAGAATCCTTTGCACAACTACAGAACTGAAGGGCTCTACCCCACAGCACAAAGGAGATTTCATATCAGCACACATCACACCATCACAACCACACACACACCACACACATCACCACCTTCACACCTGCCCTTCTCACCCATTTGCACATCACACACCATGGCACAGAAGAAGCTGCCCAAATTCACTGACAATGAGTTGTCCATCATGGGAGATGAGATAATCAGAGTTGAACCATATTTGTTTGGAAGCATGGTCCAACAGACACCATTATCCAGAAAAAATCAAATGTGGGAAAGGATAGTCAACAAAGTCAATGCAGAAGGGAACCACCCTGTGCACCCTGCGTGATATCGAGGTGGCATGACCTTAAGATCAGGCTGTAAGAGCATGCCAACAAGAACCATGAGCTGGCTCATGAGCTGGCTCAGAGGACTAGCTGTGGCCCTCCCATTCCACCACGAACATTCACCAAATGGGAGGAGAAGGTGCTTGCCATACTGCATGTCTCATAGGAATACCCGGGGAAGTGGAAGCTGGTAAGTACCAGCAAATGTCTTCCATTACACTGCTATGTACTGTCTTGCACAACTACAAAGCTACAATTCCTAGACCTAAATACACTTATACAACACAGTCTTCCCAACACATGTCTCACAGATCTAACATTTCCTTCTTCTGATTCACCCTAAAGGTAGCTAGCAATATTTCCGTGGGAACATTTGTACAGTCATCCAGCACTACAACTCCCACCAGGCCTCCTTGTCCCACAGCTCAGCAAGACAGAGCACTCCCCCCACTTACAACCATGTGGCAGCCATTGCATTGCTCACCTTCACCTAACAGGTAGGTAGCCTTCTTAACAGGGAGGAGTGTTTGCCGTTGGGAAGCCTGCACTGCAACTCCCACAAGGCCCCTTGTTCCATATCTGAGCAGGATGGAGCACTCCCCACACCCTTAACCAAGTAACAGCCATTATATTTCTCACCTTCACATAACAGGTAGGTAGCCATCTCAAAAAGGAATTATGTTTGTGGGTGGGAAGCCTGCACTACAACTCCCACCAGGCCCCTTGTCCCACAGCTGAGCAGGATGGGGCACTCACCCCACCCTGAACCAAGTGGCAGCCATTGCATTACTCACCTTCACCTATAAGGTAGGTAGCCTTCTTAACAGGAGCGGTGTTTGTGGGTGGGAAGCCTGCACTACAACTCCCACCAGGCCCCCTTGTGCCACAGCTCAGTAGGATGGAGGACCCCCCACACCCACAACTATGTGGCAGACCTTGCATTGCTCTCATCAAATGTACAGGTAGGTAGCCATCTTAACAGGGATGGGTGTTTTGGGATAGGTAGTTAGCACTATAACTCCCACCAGGCCCCCTTGTCCCACAGCTCAGCAGGATGGAGCACTCCCCCCACGCAAAACCATATGGCAGCCATTGCATTGCTCACCTTCACCTAACAGGTAGGAAGTCAGTGCATGCACCCTGCTATCCTTCACAAAATGAATGGAGCCATATGACCCTCCAGCACTCACATGTCGCCACATCCAGTGTGCAAACAGCTAAGCCATGTAACTGTCGCAGAAATTAAACTTTGACTCACCAAGTCACATGTGAAAGTAAATCATGGCCCAATCATGTACAGCACAAAATGCAATGTGTAAGTGCCATGGGGTCAGAGCATGAAGGCCCATATGAACACAAAACAATCATGGTCAATCTGACAAAGTAAAGTACATGATATGAAAAAGGTATGTATAACATTCTAATGGCTAGTTCTTGCTTAGCTGAAATTGATTCCATGTAGAACAAACAAAAAGGATGCATTACATAAAGTTGATGTGCCGCAAGTTGATAGGTGATGACATGCCCTTGTAATCACACAATCTATACGTGGCACATGGTTTCAATTTACATGTCACACCATGGACAAGTAATGTAGGTACCACAACATCATGTCATGATGCTCGGTATCTTGCAGCCATACCAAGTGATTGCAATGTAAAGTGTCTGGTGTATCAAATGTAACTTCCAAAAGTCTAACACTAAGCTTGTGGAAAGCACTTCAATGACCATTTAACCTCTGTTCAACAGGAGATCCACAAGCAACTGCAGCAGAAAACCCCACCAACCTGCAGAGCCTGTCCCCCCAGAAAGTGAATACTCGGATGCAGACTCCCTACGTTTCTCGGATGAGGAGCAACAACCTGGCCCCTCAGGACTGCCAGGACGCACTACGTCTCAGGTCCAACACTCTCCCTGCCTCAGTGGTTACCAATATCAACACGCAATCAGAGGATGCCAGGGAGAGTGTGCAGGTGTGTTGAGTGCCAACACCTCAAGTCTGTGTCAGCAGGGCAAGTGGGAAGGCAACTGGCGGACAAATGCAGTAGGACACTGAGACCAAAGCCCTGGCCACCATCCCAAGATTCCTTAGGGCATATGAACAGAACCAGGGACAGATGTGCCCAGTTGTGGAAGAAGTGCATGAGCTCCGCCTGCTGCTGAGGTCCATGGACACACTTATGGGCCAACTTGTGGACCTCATGGGCCAGCTTGTCTGTGTTCTGAGGGACAGACATACATCCCAAATGACAGCTCAACCCCCCTCCAGTGGCTGGCCTGCTGATACTCCCACCACCTCAGTTGCGGCCACAGAGAGTGGTGAGCTACAACAAAATTGCTCCTCAGATACCGCTGAGCCAGTAGCAGAGGCCCCCCCTGCCAAACTCAGGAGGGGATGTCCGAGAAAGACCACAGGAGGATCACGTGGCAATGCACCATACAAAGGCAAGTCACGAGCCAGCCATGATGTCATTTGTGTACCCGTTTACATTGACTTTGTTGACTATCTTTACCCACATTGCCATGTTGATGGCAAGAGTCTGTTGGACTGTGTGACTGCATTAATGTGGTGACTACTCTATTTGTCTCATTTACCATAACTGACATCTCAGAAATTCACTTTGCACAATTTTAAAACAATCACTTCTCTGTCACAAACACTATTGTAAATAAACTCTTTACACACCTATGTCTTTGTGTCAGCTTTATGTTTATCACAGTACGTACAATGTCAACTCAGATTCCAATGTACCATAAGTTCTGATTGTGACGAGGTACCGATAGGGTGAAGGAAGCCAGAAAGACGCAAGAGAATGACTTTACTTGTCTGGTGATGCCATTACAGCTAAAACACACCACTAGTCAACAATGTACAGAATCCAGCACACATAACAATGAGAAACAACATCAACATAGACATGAGGTACCTGGAAAACAATATCCAGTGCCACATACATCATCCATTAGCAAGAGCCAACAACAGCCAGCAGGCAAAAAGATCATCTATGCCTTGCCACTACCATCAAAGACAACAGACAGTGTCACTGTTCTACAATGTCACTTACACTCAAGGGAAGTAGTTGTCACGGAGATCATCTTCCTCTTCTCCACTATTGTCGTCACTGGGTTTGTGTGGATTTGCAAGGGGGGCAAATGCTGCTCATCATCATCCAGGATGATTCAGAAAAGGGGGTGGTGATGAACAGAGTGTCTGAATTAAGCAGACCACTCTTACCCAGTCCAAAGATCAGGGCTTGATCCATCACCGTTTTTTAGCTCACTGCACCATCCCAGCTCAGAACTTGGCTATATGCAAATTAGTCTGACCCTGGCCCAGTGCATCATGGGAACAGGGCAGACCAAACTACCAAGCCAATTCTTATACTGGGAAGGAAACAAGCTACCGGGGACCGGTTTCTGGCATTTCAGCCGTCTTCGGCCCGGCTTGCTTGAATCCTGATGGTGCAATGAGCTAGGGACTCACATCTGAGTGTACCCTTCCACGCTTATGGTGGACAAAAATGATTCAGAAAAGGGGGTGGTGATGAACAGAGTGTCTGAATTAAGCAGACCACTCTTACCTAGTCCAAAGATCAGGGCTTGATCCATCACCGTTTTTTAGCTCCCTGCACTATCCCAGCTCAGAAGTTGGCTATATGCAAATTAGTCTGACCCTGGCCCAGTGCATCATGGGAACAGGGCAGACCAAACTACCAAGCCAATTCTTATACTGGGAAGGAAACAAGCTACCGGGGACCGGTTTCTGGCATTTCAGCCGTCTTTGGCCCGGCTTGCTTGAATCCTGATGGTGCAATGAGCTAGGGACTCACATCTGAGTATACCCTTCCACGCTTATGGTGGACAAAAATGATTCAGAAAAGGGGGTGGTGATGAACAGAGTGTCTGAATTAAGCAGACCACTCTTACCCAGTCCAAAGATCAGGGCTTGATCCATCACCGTTTTTTAGCTCACTGCACCATCCCAGCTCAGAACTTGGCTATATGCAAATTAGTCTGACCCTGGCCCAGTGCATCATGGGAACAGGGCAGACCAAACTACCAAGCCAATTCTTATACTGGGAAGGAAACAAGCTACCGGGGACCGGTTTCTGGCATTTCAGCCGTCTTCGGCCCCGCTTGCTTGAATCCTGATGGTGCAATGAGCTAGGGACTCACATCTGAGTATACCCTTCCACGCTTATGGTGGACAAAAATGATTCAGAAAAGGGGGTGGTGATGAACAGAGTGTCTGAATTAAGCAGACCACTCTTACCCAGTCCAAAGATCAGGGCTTGATCCATCACCGTTTTTTAGCTCCCTGCACCATCCCAGCTCAGAACTTGGCTATATGCAAATTAGTCTGACCCTGGCCCAGTGCATCATGGGAACAGGGCAGACCAAACTACCAAGCCAATTCTTATACTGGGAAGGAAACAAGCTACCGGGGACCGGTTTCTGGCATTTCAGCCGTCTTCGGCCCGGCTTGCTTGAATCCTGATGGTGCAACGAGCTAGGGACTCACATCTGAGTATACCCTTCCACGCTTATGGTGGACAAAAATGATTCAGAAAAGGGGGTGGTGATGAACAGAGTGTCTGAATTAAACAGACCACTCTTACCCAGTCCAAAGATCAGGGCTTGATCCATCACCGTTTTTTAGCTCACTGCACCATCCCAGCTCAGAACTTGGCTATATGCAAATTAGTCTGACCCTGGCCCAGTGCATCATGGGAACAGGGCAGACCAAACTACCAAGCCAATTCTTATACTGGGAAGGAAACAAGCTACCGGGGACCGGTTTCTGGCATTTCAGCCGTCTTCGGCCCGGCTTGCTTGAATCCTGATGGTGCAATGAGCTAGGGACTCACATCATCCAGGAGCAGTGGGATCTCTTTGCGCAAGGCCAGGTTGTGGACCATGCAGCATGCAACTATGATCTGACATACCTTTCGGGGAGAGTAGAGTAGTGTACCTCCGCTCTTGTCCAGCCACCGGAATCTAGACTTCAGAAGCCGAAAAGTACACTCTACCACACTACTTGTCCTCCCATGTTCATCATTGTAGTGGACTTCACCCGTGGTCCTTGGATTGCTCAGTGGGCTCAGCAACCAAGGCCAGTAGGGATACACAGAGTTACCTAGGTGTGAGATACAGAGAGCAATTTTGTAATTTAAACAGTAGCTGAGAACAGCATGTAACATATATAGCACACTACTTGACTCTGCTTACTCACCAACAAGCTATGCATGCTCTGGATGCAGATTTTCCATCAACTGTGGGTTGATGCTGTTACAAAGTATGTAGGAGTCATGTGCAGAACCGGGGAATTTGGCACAGACATGGGAGATAATCATATCCGCTTGGCATATAACTTGCACATTAATGGAATGGAAATGTTTCCTGTTCCTTTAGATGTGCTCACGTACCTGTGGTGGAACTAGGCCAACATGTGTGCAGTCAATGGTGCCAATAACATTAGGTATGTGTTCAAGATCATACAAATCACCCTTCACACCTGCCAATCATGTGTCCTTGGTAAGTGGATGTAGTGGTCCTTGTATTTCATCATTGTGGACAGTTCATCACGTAGCACCATGCTGAACATAGCGTGAGACACCCCACCGGTGAGGGCCACTGTGTACTGAAACAAACCAGTTGCAAAGAAATGCAGGGCCGCCATCACTTTGACTGTTTGTGTCAAAGCAGTTGGATAGGTTCTGTGAGGCCTAAGATGGGGCTCCAACTGACCACATAGGTCTTGAAGGGTAAGGCGATCCATACGGAATTTCCTTATGATGTCCTCATCCTCCATGTTCGCCAGCACTGGGAACGGACAATGCACATTTGGTCATCTCCTACATACTATGAAAGGTAACACATGTCAATTTAATTCCTCTATAAGATGTGTCAAACATCTTACATCTTGACTGAGACAGCGCCAACAATGACTGGACTGTAACAACAGCTTAATGCACAAGTCACATGCAGAGACACCTTGATCTTGTGTAGTCGTACAAGTGGTCCGTATGTACATACTGACTACCTCTAAAACAGAATCTGACTAAGTCAATGGAAAATGGTACTTCCCTACATCTTGTGTCCCAGCCCTGGGAGTAGTTGACACAGAACATCTTTGAAACAGCAACACTGCTGACTTCTACGTAGCTGCTGTACCTGCCTGAAGGAAGGTGGACTCCTGACTATGGTTACCCCAGATTTTTTGCCTTGTGTTTAGCTGGTTTTTGACTTAGTTGGCCTGGCTCCCTGCTAATCAGGGCCCAGGCTATCTGCTCTCTCCTTAAAATGGCCTCCATGCACCCTAGGTGCATAACCAAATTGGTATTGGACACCTTGTCAGCCCCTATATAGTGCACTATAGGTGCCAAGGGCATAGTTGCATCCAAGGCCTACCAGGGGCTGCAGCATAGCTTTTGCCACCCTGGGCTGAGCCTGTCTGCAGCTGTCGGGAACAACTCCCTAAGCTGTTCTGGGATAATGCCATACCATATACTCTTAAGTGCATTATAATCCATCGCGGTTATGTGCTAACTTTGGTTTGGCTTTATCAAAACATGTCGTGTAAGGTGTCATACGATTTGGAATACTATCCCCTCGACAGTCCTGTAGATGGGGATAGCATTCCACCCTTCTAGAGGGAGAAGACATGTTACTTTACCAAAACGCGGTTAATCCTAACCAGAGCCTCAGCATCACAAAATGGATGCTGCTGCCACCGACAAAAGTCTGACCTCCTGCTGCTGACCGAAACTAGGCAGAGGGGGTCTGGACAAAGGGTTTTCCTGTCGCGGGGAGGTGCTAAACCACCTCAGACAGGAGATAGTGTATTGGGTCAGGGAGGGCTGAAAGAAACTAGACAGTGCCTGGGGCGCACAAGGCTTCCCCTTGCTTAATCCGGTCAATCCGGTTCTGGGGCACACCAGCCCCAGTCCCAGCACGACCCTGGACAAAGGGAAAGGGGTGTAACCACCCCCTTCCTTGGTCCCACCCATAGGAGGGACCTAGCAGGTAATCCAGCCCCCTAGATTGGTTTAAGAATGGGAGCAGTGCCAACGCACTCAGATTATCCTGACTGAAGCTTATGAAATGAAACTCTGGACCCTTTGACATCCTACTCGATGTAGAAGACTGAAGAATCTCCCTTGTGGTCAAGGAGTGACCACCCTGTGTAAACAGGCACCATCCAGCACCTCGACATTTGCTTTGTTGCAGTTCCTGCCAGAACTCGAGCAACAGAGTTCAACAAGACCCAGCGTGCCTGCCTTCTAACAGCCCGATCCACAGTCCCTGCAGAGCTGAGACCCATTGAGGCGACCTGAAGCGTGGGGTCCGCCATCTTGGAAAGACCACGAGGCGCTGACCGTGCAGCATCCGAGGCCCCCTTGAAGCTGTGCATTGGGGTTTGAGAAGCCCCAGCCCTGAGCCTCTCTTGCACTGAAGCTCACCCCTCTACACTCACGGAGTGCTGCATGGGGCCCTTCCGCATCTTTTGGCTCAACGCGTTGGTCCGGTCGATTGCCCATTGGCTTGTGGCCCCTGTACCAACAAACCTTAAAATCTAACTTGTGAGTCTGGTTGCTCCAGACTTGCCCTCGCTCCCCTGAAAAGGAGCACCCCCTCTGACCCTCCTGGTCCGAGTTTTAAGCCATCTTTGAATCCTGTGTGGGTTGCACTTGCCAAGGGTTATTTGCTCCAATCTAGAAGCCGACACCGCCGACAGTGAGAGCTTTTGTGGGACAGCTCGTGATCCACTCCTGGACATCCTCGGTGCCCCAGAGTTCATGTGGCAGCGGAGAGAAGCTTCGTGACATTGACCTGAAAGCGCCCGACATTGCCTGGTTCCTTCCTGGTTCCACCCTGGTCACTGCTGAGTGACCCAGACTCTGTCCCCTCTGCTTTCAGATCATCTTTATCTTCAATCCACCCTTGGATCACACCGGACACTTCTCTTCACGACGCCTGCAGCATCTTCATCTTCAGGCACCATCAACCTGCGTGACGAAACCCGACACTACTTCGCACCTGTGCACCTGCTTCCTGTGGGTGAGGTAACTCAGCAATGCCAGTGCTCCTCTACTGGTACACACCTCTAGTATATGTGTCTAAAGTTTCGTCCTTCTAGGTTAAGCGGAAGTCTCCTTTAACAGTAACTTTATAACTTTTACGCACCATTGAAATTGCATTGGTGCATGTGTGTGCTTTAAGCGCTGCACCCAAATCCCGCTGGCTTTTCCCGACTTCAGCATTGCTAGTCCCGACTGCTCCCAGCAATTCCCTAGGCTCTAGGCCTAACCAATGTTCGATTGGTATTTCTTCTACCACTTTTTTAATATATGGTTTGCGTGGCCCCCGGCCTCATCCATAATTGTGCAACTTTTATATGTTTAACTGTGCTTTTGTTTAAACGCTTGTGCCTCTGCACTCATAAAGAGTACAGAGGAATATTCTAGTAATAAATACATATATTTTTATAATATATAACTTGTGTGGTGTCCTTTCATTTGATATTACAGGATTGTGATTGGTAAAACAGCTTGCTTAACACGACCTCTTGAGTTAAGCCTTTAAGGCTGCTTAGTCCATGCTACCCCTAGGATAGCTTGTCTATAAGGTTGACTTACAACCATCACCATAAGTGATTGTTTTTTTTTTTTTTTTTTAAGCGTTTTTATTGTTTGCAAGTAGTGACAAGGTTCATATTAGATCAGTTCCATAGTTAACATACAGTTATAAATACATTCGAAACAAAGAGGAATATAAACATAAAATAGTATTTCTTGAATCAAAACTTCACATTACTTCTAAAGAAAGAAAGAAGAAAAGAGGAAAGGAAAAAATTATCAGTATTGACCTAATCAAGGCTTTTAACCCTCGAAAAATCCCTTCCATATTTTTTCTTTTTTCAAGAGAGCTTTAGGGCCTCTAAGTTTTGCTAGGGAGAGCTCCATTGTTCTAATTTCATATACCAATGCTAACCAGTCAGCAACCATGGGGGGTTCTTTAGAGATCCAAACCCTGGCTATGATTAATCTAGCACAGGCTATCAAGATCGTTAAAAGATCTTTGTTGGGACAATTCATATCTTGAATATCTAACAGAACCCATTGTGCCGTGAAATCAATTGAGCTAATTTGGTAAGAATGAAGATAGTAGGATATACTATTCCAAAAATTTGCGAGTGCCGGACAGTAAAAGAACATATGTTCAATCCCAGCCGCGGCAGTATCACATTTAACACACTTAGATTTATCTGTCAAGGAGTTACCTTGTGACCAACTAGATATCCTTTGTGGCGTAAAGTATAGCTCCGTAACAGTCCTATAGAGTTGCATTTTCAAATTGGAGGAGTGAACTATATCATTTAGATGAGATAGGGCATTACCAATGTGGACTGAATTAATATTTTGGTTTAGTCTACGAGACCATTTATCTGCAATTAGGGTTGTGTTTTCCTCCTTCACCTTAATGAGCCACTGATATCCCCATTTAATCAAAGATTTAGTTTTTCCTGAATAAATACCTTCAAGAATTTCAGATTGGCCAACTGCCATTATCTTCAATTTGTTCCAAAAAAAGTCTCTAATCTGTCTATATTTAAAAAACATATCGTCAGTGAGCCCATATGTAGTTTTTAAGTTATCGAAATTCATCAAGCCATTAATATCATACAAGTCTCCTAGCGTACTTATACCTAATCTCATCCAACGATTTCCCACACCATCTGCGAAGATACCAGGCAGGCCCGGGTTGTTCCATAGTCTAAGCTCAGCATTGTAAAATGTGGAATTGCTAATGTGCAAGATTTTATCCCAAATTCTGATAGCATGCTTAGCCGTCTTAAACTTTACTCTTTTGAAGTAATTAGGGTCATGAACCCGTAGTAAAAATTGATTGGCATCTGTTCCCAACATATATTGATGAAAAAATAAAGGAGGGGAATTCTTTAATAAACTCCTAATGCGCAAAAAAAAAGAAGCCAAAAAGTAAAAACTAAAATCCGGAAAAGTAAGTCCCCCTTTAGAGATAGGTAATGTCAAATATTTAATGGCCCTTCGTGCCTTTTTGTACCCCCAAATAAAACTGCTACAGATCCCATCTAATTTCTTAAAAAACAGTTTATTTGGCAGTAGCGGTATAGCTCTACACAAGTAGAGTAGCTTGGGTAAAATTTTCATTTTAATAAGGTTTACTCTCCCTAGTAGGCTCAGTGGTATCTTGTGCCATTTTTTAAAACTTGCAGCTGTCTCTTTGAGAAATGCCCCATAATTTATTTCAACAATTTTCTCCACTTTAGCCATAAGCTTTATACCTAAATATACTGCTTCTTTACTGGTCTTATATATACATGCAGCCGGGGTATAATTAAGTATGATTTGGGTTTTGTTGACATTTAACTTATATCCTGAGATTTCCCCGAACTTGTGTGCTTCCTCTATAATTGCTGGCATAGCTTTACACACATCCGGTGTATATATTGCGATGTCATCCGCAAAAGCAGTTAATTTAAGGGTAGTATCCCCATGTTGAGCAGGTACTATATTTGTTTGGGTATTTAAAGCATTTAAAAAAGGTTCTAAAGATAGAGCAAATAATAATGGTGAAAGGGGGCATCCCTGCCTAGTACCTCTAGAAATCTTAAAGTTATTGGAATCCATGCCTCCGTAACTAATCACCGCCCGTGGTTCATCATAGATTGACATAACCCAGTCTAAATATGGACCTTTTATACCCAATTTCCTTAACACTGTCCATAAATAATCCCACCCCACTCGGTCAAATGCCTTTTCCGCATCTAACATTATCATACCGAGTGGGGTGTTAGTAGTTTCGGCTACATCCAAGACTGTTATAGAAGTGTTAACATGCATGGTGGTGTCTCTACCTATCACAAAGCCATGCTGTTGAGGGTTTACAATATCTAGCATATGGGGCGCTAGTCGATTAGCTAAGATTTTAGCAAAGATTTTCACATCCGAGTTTAATAGAGAGATGGGCCGATACGATCCACACTCTTTTTCTGGCTTCCCCTTTTTTAAAAAAAATATGATTTTTGCGAGTTTCCATGAAGAAGGAGCTTGTTTAGAATTTTTTGGCTCAACGCGTTGGTCCGGTCGATTGCCCATTGGCTTGTGGCCCCTGTACCAACAAACCTTAAAATCTAACTTGTGAGTCTGGTTGCTCCAGACTTGCCCTCGCTCCCCTGAAAAGGAGCACCCCCTCTGACCCTCCTGGTCCGAGTTTTAAGCCATCTTTGAATCCTGTGTGGGTTGCACTTGCCAAGGGTTATTTTCTCCAATCTAGAAGCCGACACCGCCGACAGTGAGAGCTTTTGTGGGACAGCTCGTGATCCACTCCTGGACATCCTCGGTGCCCCAGAGTTCATGTGGCAGCGGAGAGAAGCTTCGTGACATTGACCTGAAAGCGCCCGACATTGCCTGGTTCCTTCCTGGTTCCACCCTGGTCACTGCTGAGTGACCCAGACTCTGTCCCCTCTGCTTTCAGATCATCTTTATCTTCAATCCACCCTTGGATCACACCGGACACTTCTCTTCACGACGCCTGCAGCATCTTCATCTTCAGGCACCATCAACCTGCGTGACGAAACCCGACACTACTTCGCACCTGTGCACCTGCTTCCTGTGTGGGTGAGGTAACTCAGCAATGCCAGTGCTCCTCTACTGGTACACACCTCTAGTATATGTGTCTAAAGTTTCGTCCTTCTAGGTTAAGCGGAAGTCTCCTTTAACAGTAACTTTATAACTTTTACGCACCATTGAAATTGCATTGGTGCTTGTGTGTGCTTTAAGCGCTGCACCCAAATCCCGCTGGCTTTTCCCGACTTCAGCATTGCTAGTCCCGACTGCTCCCAGCAATTCCCTAGGCTCTAGGCCTAACCAATGTTCGATTGGTATTTCTTCTACCACTTTTTTAATATATGGTTTGCGTGGCCCCCGGCCTCATCCATAATTGTGCAACTTTTATATGTTTAACTGTGCTTTTGTTTAAACGCTTGTGCCTCTGCACTCATAAAGAGTACAGAGGAATATTCTAGTAATAAATACATATATTTTTATAATATATAACTTGTGTGGTGTCCTTTCATTTGATATTACAGGATTGTGATTGGTAAAACAGCTTGCTTAACACGACCTCTTGAGTTAAGCCTTTAAGGCTGCTTAGTCCATGCTACCCCTAGGATAGCTTGTCTATAAGGTTGACTTACAACCATCACCATAAGTGATTGTTAGGACTGATACAAGGTGCCCCCAGAATTGGAGACATCATATATCAGGCCAACTTCTCATACTGCCATACCTTCCTGCTTAAGTTCCCAGAGCACAACTTTTCTACACATTGAGCACAGTGTGTGTAAGCTGATCAACTATCAAAATGAATACAGCAATGTACACAGTGAAATAGGCACATTATGAGGTCAGTCCATCATCACTATGGGTTGATTAGCCATCTCACACAGACATGTTCACAAATAGGAGACTCCATTACACACCAAATCTGTGACATGCCCACAAATGTCATATGTGACATGTGAGTAAGTACTTGCGAATGCATGTAATCATGTGCACTGACATGGCATGTGTAGGCATCAGTGAGTTGAATGCCACACTAGCATTTAATTTTGATAACAGGTGCTATAATACATTGTGAAGGTATAATGTTCAATAATGAAAATTGGCTATTGCCATTGCTAGAGTATAATGTGTCCATAGGTGCGGTATGTGTGCTACGCCACCGCGATCACGGTCATTGGCCACAATTGAAAAATGCCAAAGAAACGGTAGAGCCCGCCTGGACACCACGGTGTGCCACTGCTAATGCCAATGGCATTGCAGCTAATGGGTAGACACACAATAGAGGGTCCCTGGGTTTCAGAATATAGGGAGAGGAGGGCAGGGAAAATCAAGTAACAATAATGTCAGACATCTCTCTATGAATTAATTAAACATTAGTGGTACATCCTAGACAAAAAACAATATAACTGTCCCACAAGTCAATATTATAATCATATTTTATTTTATCAAAAAAGCTCTTTTTTAATCAATTTATATATAAATTGAGTTGTATAAAATTATTTTACCTTACATACTACAAGTAAAACAGCCTCACAATAACATAACACACAATGTGCAAGAACAATAAGACACCACACAGCACATACACATCAGACATACCATACATAGCTCAAATGAAAAAGACAACAATGCACACAGGATACTATATACAAAAAAAGTTACAAAACATGTAATTCATATATCATTTCAAAACAACAACCAGCGCCGCCACGCATTTCGGAGTGGAACTTTTTGCCAACAGTTCCTTCGTCAGGGCGCAGAAGATATAATTAATTGGATGGTCAGATACCATCCATACGTCAACACCATATATTTATAATGTGGTGTGGGGGGCTGCTTGTCACAATATATTCAGGCGAATACACATAATTCAGTTAATGCGACAATGCAGATGCAAAATCTCAGGCAGGGTAAATTTGTCATAATAGCGTACTATTGTTGGCGATACTGTTAATACAAAGAGTAAGAAACAGATGGAATAAGTCAGCGAAAGGCATCTAGCTGCATTATCAAGGTGCTCTAAGGGTCACAGGTTGAATAAACACTGGATAGGGACCTCATTGAGGATCAATGAGTGGGGTCAAATAAAACTAACAGTTTATGTGGTTGGCCTGGATTAAGGACGTCCCGGTTAGATCATGGCCAGAACTTAGAAATCCTTCATGGCTGCACAGAAAGAGGGTCTTTGCCTCTGCTGGAGTCTGCCAATGGCATTGCAGCCAATGGGAACCGCTAGCCTGGTAGAGAAATACAAATTTTGAAACCCGCGGTAGGCGTGATCCGCTCTAGCGGGCCCGGACCTTGGGGACAATTGAAAGATGCACAATTGTGGTTGTGACTTCCTGGACCCCACGGTGTGCCACAGCCAAGGCCAATGGCAATGCAGCCAAAGGGAACTGCAATCACAGTAGTGAAATACAACTACCATAGGCCCGGTCATTGGGTTTAACTGAAAGATGCACAAGTGCAGTAGCGAACGCCTGGACCCCATGGTGTGACACCGCCAATGCCAATGGCTTTGCAGCCAATGGGAACAGCAAAAGCAGTAGTGAAATACACTTTTGAAACTTGCGGTAGGCGTGCTCGGCTACCGCAGGCCCTGTCATTGGGTACAAGTGAAAGATACACGATTGCGGTAGTGACCGCCTGACCCCCGGTGTGACACTGCCTATGCTAAAGGCATTGCAGCAGATGGGAATTGCGATCACAGTAGTGAAATACAATTTTGAAACTCACGGTAGGCATGCCAACCTTCCGCCGTCCGGGGTATTGGATACAATTGTAAAATACAAACCAGACATGTTGTGCTGAGCCTCAGCTAGGCCTACCAGTGCTAGGGTTTCACCCTTCTCTGCACAAGTCCTCAGACCAATAGAATAGAAGTTGGCACGGAAACTGGAATATAAAACAAAGTATTTATTAAACCTCATGAGGTGGAACTACATTCACACAACACCCTTCTGTAGTGTATGAAGTAACACACTGAACAGAATGAACATGGTCCTTTCATACCCACAGAGGGGCTCAGAAGAAGGCGGCACAAGTACGGAAGAGAAGGTTTACATACATAAAAGGTCATACAGAAATACACAGTCAACAGTAGGGCGGAGCATAGCAGTTTGCTAATTGCGGTAAAAATACCTGACAGGTACAGACTAAGACATATGTGAACAGTTGCAGTGTCTTCTGCGTAAGTGCAGAGTAGCAGAATCTAAATATAGTCTGTCCATAAGCTGAGTACATCAGTAAAAGACAGCAAGGAAGGACAGAGCACATGGTGAGCACATGGCAGACAAGATGGCTGCCGAAGACAAGATGGCATCAGCTAAATGTTAACCCCGATCACTGCCAATTTACAACAGCCAACCCTTTTAGCATTAGCTGAAGACATTCGTTCATTTAGAGTAATCTGAACATGCATCCTGTACGTTGATTTGCATCAATTCAGTAATTTCTTTATTCAGCATGTGTTGGGCTTTTATTTCTGCAACATTTCGCTTAGCAGGCGTACAGGCAGTAATGCAGACGGAGCAAAGCATTGGACCACATTGTATACATACGCAGCAGGTAAATAGTATCACTAGAATTACACATAGGATGGTCAATAGCTTCCAGCCCCAGGAAACAATCAATGTCCAAAACCAGCTGGCGAAAGTCCAGGTGCCAGCCTCTTGGTGAATTGCAGCAGCAATCTTATACAGTTTAGAGATTGCATCAAACACTGAAGGAGAGTGATCAGGAATGTAGACGCAGCAACTACTACCGATGTTGCGACATGCACCACCTCGATCAGCCAGAACAACATCTAAAACCATACAATTTTGGAGTGCTATAATCCTCACAACTTGCAGATCTTCTGTAATCTTCCCAAATTCCATAGCTGTCTGATTGGTAACAGCTTCCAAAACACGAGTCAATCGTCTTATCTTTCTGCTGTTTAATGCAGCACACACGAAGAAAAAAAAGCCCAAATTGAAATCAACGTATTGTTGCAAGGTGGTGTCAGTCTGGTCCACCTCATCAGTGCTTGTTGTCCTCTTATATCTGTTCTTTGAAATATCATTGTACAGTTTGAAATCCTTGTGATATGATGCAGGCGCCAGAAACACAGGGGGCAACAGAAAGTATACATAGCATACTCCAGACTATCCAAAAGGTAGTTGGTAATATCCCTTGTTACCACAGACATAGTAGGTATTATATGAGGATGTGAAACTACTGTTATTGGGACCTTCAATAGTCAGAACCACAGTATACTCACTTCTTCCTACTGGAATTCTCCCAACACTGCCTATACACAAGTCTGCTGTAGCTCTAGTAACAGAAATCACAAATGGTCCATTGTTCTTAATAGTCCTCTTTTTTGGGAAAGCATATGGGGCCCGATGTAGGAGCCCTAATACCGGTCAGAAACGGCCGAATTCAGCCGTTTCCGACCGGTATTACGGTTTTCTTATGTAGGGGGCTACATAACTACAGATTCGGTAATTTTACCGATTCTGTACATTAACCGATTCAGTTAAATACCGAATCGGTAAATGTACAGAATCGGTAAATAGAGATGTAGGTGGCACTCTGAAGAGTGCCACCGGCCTTTAGGAGTCGGTATTTTACCACCCAATCCAATTGGGTGGTAAAATACCGAATCCAGGTGTGCATGAACATCTGTGCATGCACACCTGTGCCATGTGACACACAGACATGCCCTTAGGGCATGTCTGTGAGCCACATGGCACACAAGCCTGTAATTGGGGTGCTAGAGTGTATCAAAGTGAAACCCCTTGCACCCTTGCAAGAATAGGTAATTACCGAATCGGTAAATAACGATTCGGTATTCCACATTGATTCCTATGGGCTTCAAGGCGCATAGGAATCAATGGGGGATACCGATTCGGTATTTACAGAATCGGTAAATACCGAATCTTACAGATTCGGTATTTATCGAATCAGAATTACCTACATCCCCCCTCTAATTTACCACTTCTTAAATACCGAATCGGTATGATTCGGTATTTTAGAAGTGGTAAATTAGATTTACCTACATCGGGCCCATGGTGTGGAAATATTTTCAGGTCGCTACTCCTCCCATTCCCATTTAGTCCCTTCAGTTCGAGGATAACCTTCTTCATCTGGATAACACACTTTATTGAGATGGTAATTAATCCATCCTACTGTCATCCTTGAACTGTTAGCCTTTTATAAAGCAAACAAAAGCGCAAACCAGACTTGGCAAGAACCATTATGAGAGAAAGTAAGAGGAATAAAAGGTGTTCCTCCCTTCTTCTAGTGAGCAGGTATCATCCCACACACCCAACAGTCAGTAGTATTTGTGGCACTGTGAGTATGATGTAACATTTGAATAAATGTGTTGTTCAGGTAGGATTGTCGATGCTTTTGCTCATGCTATGGAAGGGTAAAGTAATGATGTTCAGCTGGTACTGGGGTAGAGGCCATCAGAAGCTGCCGAGCAGGAGCCACTTTCTCAACAAACCACGTTGTCACTGCGACAACTACCATAGCAACAACAAATCCTACAGCACATATGGCCTTTTATTACAAATCTTAGCAACAGTTGATCTCCCTGCAGACATGATCATTTCATTGTTGAATCAATCGTTGGAGCTCTAAAGTCCTGGGTAGCCGTTGGTTTCTTCACCGAGGGTCATGTAGGACTGATCCCCGCCCTTGCAAAATCAGCTCCGTTTCACAAACCCAGGACGGTAGGTCAACCAGTCTTTTTCAACAATGCAGACTCTTTCCGTGGTCTCAGTTGGTATCGGGATACCCAGGGATTGTGTGGTCCGAGAAGACTTCCTCAGATTCGTTAGGTGATATGGCATGGCCTTTCTCCATATCCAGAATCTCTTGATGGTCAGTCAGCACAGCAGGTTCCACCAAGGTAGGCGACACTCGCTTACAGTGAGTGCTGTGGACCCAGTTATTCCTGTTTGTCACTCGAACCGCTGTCCTCGTAGCTAGGAGCATCTGCTCCAGCTCTCGCCACCTGGGCTCCGAGCTGTTCGACCTCTCAAAGACTTTTACCATTACGTGGTCGCCGGGTCGGAGTTCATGGGCCTCACCTGTGGACCTGTCAGAAAGAGCTTCTCGAACCTGTTGATGAATAGAAATCAAAACTGTCAGTCAACTGTGCTAAATAGTCACTCATCAGAACACATAGTACATCATGTATGGGGCGTGGCTTAGGAACTCCCCAAATGTTCATCCGTCTCCAAAATACCACCTCATTTGGTGTAAGCCCAGATCGTGAATGTGGCACTGATCTAATAGACAACAATGCCAAGGGCCATGCATCAGGCCATTTCAAAGATGTGGAAGCCAGTATTTTCGCTGATTTCAATTTCAAAGCTCTCACCCAATCTTGCTGATTGTGGGTGGAAGACTGCATGGAACTTCGGTTTGATCCCTAATCCTTTCAGGGCATACTCAACAACTTGAGGTCTGTTGTCACTACACAAACGTTTCCAAACACCATATCTAGGGAAGAGTTCATTTAAAAGCACCTTTGCTGTGGTAAGGGCAGTATTATCCTTTGTAGGGTATGCCTTTATCCATTTACTGAAGGCACATGCCACCACTAGAACATAGTTCAAGTTATTGCAACGTTCAAGTTGGATATAATCCATTTGCAAAACTTCAAAAGGTGCAATTGGTGTAGCACACCCTCCTCTAGAAGTCTGTGTCCCTTTACTAGGATTGTACTGCCAACAGATAAAACAGGACTGTACTATCCTTTTAGCTGTGCCAGCAATTTCTGAATGCTCCCAAACTTGCGTAAGCAATTTTGTTATTGCTAAGGGTCCAACATGTGCCGGCCAATGTGCCATCTGAACTATAGGCTGTAAATAGGCTATAGGCAATTTCCACTTATCCATCTCTTTATTGCGCCATCATCCAACATTCCCTCTTTAGACCATTGCTCAAGTTCTTCCACAGAAGCAGATCTCTGTATGTCTAGTACTTCTTCTCTAGCATCATGCCAACGGTCAGCTTGTGACTTCACTACATACATAGATGTAGTGCTTCCCTGCATTGCAGTCTCAGGGTCTGTGTGAACTGCAAAGGCATTGCCTTGTCCGGTTTTGTCAGTCACTTTCTTGTTTGCGCTACACTTAACAATAGCTATTTTCTTCCGATATGTCAGTGCAGTCAAAAGATTATGCACTAGTTCTCCGTGCATTATCTGCACCCAGTGGGATGTAAGAAAGCCTCTTTCCTTCCAAAGTAGGCCAAAATCATGGGCCACTCCAAAAGCATAGCGACTAACTGTATAGATGTTCACACACAAGTCAGTACTAAGCTCACAAGCTTGTGTAAAAGCTATTAGCTCAGCTGCTTGAGTTGACTTCTGTGGTATATGAGCTGCATCCACTACTGTCTGAAGTGTTGTAATTGCATATGCGGCTGAGGTGGTGCCATCTGGTAACTTCAAACAAGACCCATCAACCCATGGTTCCCTATCTACATCTGAAAGAGTCATATCTTGCAAATAGACACAACCCTTTGTCTGTTCCTCAGTAAGGAATATACAATCATGAGACTCCTGTGACTGGGTCTGAGTCACTGGATATGGTAACAAAGTAGATGGGTTCAAAGTTGCACACCTCTTCAGGGTAATGTGAGGGGCCAACAGTGTCAATTCGTATCCTGTCAAACGAGCACTAGTCAAGTGTTGCGTCTTAGTCTGATTCAAAAGGGCATCGACTGGCCCTTCACTCTGACGTATAGACACAGCTGCTGCTGCAACTGAACGGAAGCACCCGGGCAACGGGTTCAAGAACTGCTGAAAAATATGCACAGGGACGCTGCTTGTCACCGTGTGTCTGTTCTAACACTGACAATGCACACCCATCTTTCTCATGTACATAGAGTGTAAAAGCCTTCGTGTAATCTGGAGTGCCTAACACTGGTGCTGAGCAAAGAGCTTGACATAACTGACGAAAAGCATTCTGGCATTAAGTCATCCATGGAAGGGGCATTGGAGTGTTTTTGGTCAGAAGTGCCAACAAGGGTTTAACAATGTGTGAAAAACCTAATATCTATTGCCTACAAAAAGAAGTAGGACCAATGAATGCACTGACATCTTTCTGAGTGCAAGGCACTGGTGTGTCTAAAATTGCTTGAACGTGATCTGGTGTAAGTACACACCCCTCCTTAGACAGTAGGTGACCTAAGTAGGTAACCTTAGGTCTACAATATTACAATTACTTCCATGACACTTTGTGGTGGTGTAAAGCAAGAAAGGAAAGGAAAGACAAAGTACATTTTTCACACTGTTTAGGCGTCTCGGCTGTCAACAAGACCTCATCGACATATTGTATGAGAACCACTCCTTCAGGCAGAGTGAAAGAATCAAACTGTCTTTTCAATGCTTGGCTGTAAATACTAAGACTCTCAGTATACCCTTGAGTAATTCTACAAAATCTGTACGATTGATTGTTCAAAGTGAAGCCGAACAAATATCGGCTATCAGGATGAATAGGAATCAAAAAGAAAGCATTCTTGAGGTCAACTACTGTGAATGTAGTTGCTGACGGAAGAACTAGGGAAAGAAGTGTTGTTATGTCAGTAACCACAAGTTATTGTGATACTACAATCCTATTAACTTCTCGCAAATTTATGATGAATCTGTAAATCCTAGTATCAGTGTCTTTTTTCAAAATGGGAAGAATAGGACTGTTGCAGATGTTGTAAGGAACTTCTTTCACAACCCCCACTTCAATTAAATCATGGACAATGTGTACAAGTACTTCTTCGACCTTCTTGAGAAAGTTTGTATTGAGGCAAGCGTGGCAATGAAGCACCCTCCTTGACACTAATATGTACTGGTGGATAACCATTTGCCCTACATCGGTGTCTGAAGTAGCCCACAAAGTACTAGGGAGTGAAGCTAATGCAATGTCCGCTTTAACAAGACAAGATCGCTCAATCACGGGGTAGTTGTCATTCAAAATAACATGTACACCTTCTGGAGAACATCGTATCGTAGCCCTGAAATACTTGAACGTATCAGGACCCACAATATTGTCCGGTATATTCAGAGAAAGCAAAAATAGACATGGAGCAGTAAATCTGTCAACATGAAATGCATGTGGTTGTGACAGTGGGCTAAGGGAAGGTGTTCCATCAAAACCTATTGATGTAATGGTTAAGCCAGACAGGGGAGCCCTTGGAACTAATTGTTTAGATAAGGTATTCCGAGTAGCTCCTGTATCAACCAGAAACCGATCAGTAGAACCCAGAACATGTGCTGTAACAGAGGGACCCTGCTGTTCTACTGGAACTTCAACTGATTCCTTACCCCATCCTAGGCTTTCTGAAGAAATATAAAATCGGTACTATATAATGTTGTCTTGATGTATCCAATATATGAACGCTGTTCTGACAAAAACCCCTTGTAAATACACTCGACCCATGTATATCCAAAAACTTGGGCCTGAACTGAACAAACAGCATCTTGGTTTCATTTCTCGGAGCCTCTCTCGTTAGCAAGGAAAACATGTGACATACTGCTGAGAGGAGAGTCTGAATGGTCGGCCCAGGCTATGAACAGAGCATTGATTCTAACTTAGGAAACTCAAGGTCACATCTGTCTTTCTTCTAGGATGAGCACATGCTTGCAGGCGCCATGCCTGTACTCCCGTGCACCAGAATGAAAGGGAGGAACCTTTACTGACCTTTACCTTTACCTTTACTGGCCCGGGGGGTCATTTGGCTGCCTCCTAAAAGACCACATTCAACAAATGTCTGCTGCGGATCTCTGGGCTCTTAATCCAAGCCAGATTGTCTTCAAAAACACAATTAAAAATGGTATAAGAGGGAGGAGCCAAGCTCACGACCGTGATGGCCACACTGTAGCTCGGCTCCGCCAGCCTTCCTGCCCACCACACATATCCTGCCAAACATCCTGCCCCGAGACGACACACTCGGGAAGAAATGGAAAGGTGATGCAGCGCTCGTACTCACCGTCTGAACCGGGGGCTCCTGCGAGCTGCGGATCCAAAGCTGTGCTCCTGCTTGATCCGGGGCCTTCGCGGCGTGGAGACCGGGGACTTGCCTGTGGAGGTCGGCCGGAGTGACGGTGCTGGCGGCGGGCCCTGGTGGAGGAGAGGGGTCGGCTGGGAGAGGCCGTTGTGCGGTTATGCCGGTGGAGACTGACCGGGCCCGGTCCAGCGGCCAGGGGGCCCTGTGGTAGGGCGCGGCACGCCGTGGATCGGGGGAGACGGCGCAGGAGGATACCTTTGCTGCCCTATCCGGCCATCTTGAAGCCCTGCGCCCGGAGTCGGCGAGTGGCGCCCGCAGGTGGTGTCGCAGGCGGACCCCCCCTTTTGGTGGCTCTCCTTTCTGCACCCAGGTTGCCATTTCTGGGGCTCGAGTGAACTCCAGCGGTGGCCTTGCTTGAGAGCCCGCTCCAGAAGTTGAGGAGAGTGGAGACGCGGCTGGGCCCGCAAGATGGCAGCTACCGCTCTGGGTCACAGATTTAATCAGGGCAGTGATCTTGTGTTGCTGAAGTGCACGGGGGCCTGGTCCTGTGAGCGTGAGCCCACGCTTGGTGATGTCCTTGACGCCCTACTGTCTCTACATGCGGCCATGGCCCCCGTCGCCCCTGTGCAAGATGGACGGTCTGCCGCCATTTCTGTTGGGCCGTCCCTCATGAACGCGGCTCGACTTCGAGTGTGCGCTGCTTCATTCCCCTCAGTTGCTGCCGGGAATGTTGCCACCGTGCCTCACCAAGACTGTACGCCTGCGGCCCGAATCTCCAGGTAGCTTTGATTGTGGCGGGCACGGGTGTGGGCTCCACGCTGGGGCCCGTTCCTGCTCGAATGTTCGGGGAGCGATGTGGATTGCCGATTCGATCTGCCTCGGTGAGGTCCCATTATTACCTTGCGGGGGAGCCTTTACTTTCTTGTGCGGCGAGTCTGCACCCACACTGTTTGCTGCTCCAGTTGTTACTAATTGAAAGTCTGGATTGCCGCGAAAAGTTCTTGCTTTGCTGCTGGTTGCCGGGGTCCTCTGGTTTACACCCTTGTCCCGTTTTGTTCCGATCGAGTGGCCTTTCCACCTTGAAAAGTTTGCTGCCCACTACTCTATCACGCATGGTGACGGTGACTAGGCAAGGACAGGGGTGAGCCGGACTGCACCCGGAGGACTACTGGTTAATGGATGGTGATGTAGAATGCCCCCTACCACGATAATATGGAAGGCTCCTTCGAGGGTTTACGATAACTGAGACTGTGTCGATCTCGTTTTGATGTTGCATAAATGTGTGGGATGGCGGGGGCAAGGGCCGAATGACTCGATTGATGGTTTCCTCCCCCCCTGGTTCTTTTCCCTTTTTGCTTCTTTTGTTCTTTTCTTTCTCTCTGACTTTTTCTATATTTCGGGTTCCTATTTAGGGCGACAGGCACGCTGCTGGGGGGGTAGGGGTGCAGGGTGGGCTGGGTGGGTTGGGGTCTCTTATCTCTTCTTGTTCCCCTTAGTTCTATGGCTCTTTTGTATCCCTTTATCGGGACGCCGTGTCTGTGCGTGTCTCCCATGGCGCGATTGTAGGTGGGGATGGGGGGCGAGTTGTTCTTCTTTCTACGGTACTGATTGCGCTTATATTATGACTTGCACGCCCTACCCCGAGAGCGGGGTCCTCAGTCACTTTGCGAGCCTTTATCGCTGTGGGGCGCGTGCAGCAGCGCGGCGTTCTTTCTTTTTTTCTTTATAATATTTCCCCCCCCTTTTTTCCCCCCCTTTTTTCTTCATATTTAGGTTAGTATAGAGGATGACTGTAACCACTGTTGCTGTTCTGGTTCCTCTGTTATGTATCAGTACGATAATTAGGTGGTCGGTGGGCAAGCGACGGGCCACGGTGGGCACTGATTTGAAATATGGCATCTATATCCTGATTGATGTGCACTGCTGCTGATAACTGTCTTTATTGATGCCTTTATGTTCTGATGCTCGATTCGTGGCCCGCTATGGGAATTCAGATGATTAAAAACTGCAACTGATCCTGCTATACTCCCTATTATAAAATTAACCTTCTTTGATCCTGCTTTCAGCGGTCGTACTCAGCTTTTCTCAGACTGAACCACTTGCTTGCACAATGCTGGGTGCTACCGGGAAACCTCCTTATTGATCTATGTGCTTTTCATAATGTGTCGTGGCCGGCCTGACTGGTTGTAGGCCCATATTTGTTTGCCTTCATCTGCACAACAAAGGTTTTCAAAAAAAAAGAAAAAAAAAAAGTATAAGATTGAAATCCCCGATCATGGACACAGCTCTGCTTGTGAAACGCAGTCATACCTGGGCAGTAGCCAGCTCTTATAAACGATTATCCCCGGCCAATTACCTTTCGACAACATTTTCTTATCACCTAAAGCGATGCCTGGTCGCCCTTAGACTGGGAGACTGGCGTTTCCTTCAAAATCTCCCAGCATGGAATCGAAAAAGGGACGATCTAATGTGCGGAGGGTGTGGGGCAGCAAATGAAACTTTTTTGCACGCACTTTGTACATGACCTTTCTTTATTCTTCAACGTAGACGCCTACTCAGGCCAGAATGGAACAGGCTGGGAGTTCGGACTTGTAGGCATGCCAATATTGCTGCTCTGTCCTTAGAGAACACTGTTTTAAATATAAAATTGGCCAAATTCGTTCAGCAAGTTTACAGTATTTAAGAAAAATTGGAAACGGCTAAGGCTTTGCTGACAACTGTGTAGAATGATATGTACTTTAACTTCATCTGCATTGTCCGGGAGTGTTACATTTTAAATTGACGCATTGCAGTAAGCACTGATAAGAAGGCCACATTTTATTTTTAGTTTTTTTCTTTTATTAATATTTTTAGTCTGCAAAATTGTACTTAATGTGTTGGAAGAATCTTTTAAAGATATGTTTTTATATATCTAAATAAATAAATTATTACTACCCCCGGAATAGCTTGAGCTGAGTTTCGAATCAATCTATTGTGCCTTATATGGGTCTTCCTGTTGGTTTCTCAAATAGTGGTACTTTTATATGTACGGGGTTTCAATGAGGTATGCTGAAAGTATATATGCACTGTTTTGAATGTGATCCAGCAGTCTCCTCTGCATACTTTTGGTAGTTGTGACAAGAGGGAGGCTCCCCTATATAGGGCGCTTTTGCAAAATAAACGCTTGAACCTTCTCCATTGCCGGCTGACTTCTTCTTGGTAAATAAGGTATATGGGCTATTAGTAAGTATAGCTCTATAGTATATTTTTATGGTACTTCAGTTGGCGACTCCGCCGGGACTCTGCAATAGGGTTTTCCCCTCCTGTAAACAGGGGAAGAGGGATGGGGAGGGGTTCTGGTCGAGGGGGTTGACTGAAAAAGGATCCTAATTGAGAAACCAGTTTGTGGTAGAAAAGGAAAATTCCACTCTTCGACCCAGTGACCTTCCCAGCTGCTAAATAACCCTTCGCTGGAGTCCTTCGGGCTTAACCTGGGAACAGCTGACCGTGTTGGTCTATAAAAGACGTTGGCGGTGGAGAACGCTCAATCAGACCTGAGTGCACCAGGTGAGTGAATTGTATTGTATGGAACGAGCACTTTTGAGAAGTGGCTCAGAAGAACAGTTAACTGCGTATGGAATATAGTGGTTAGTGAACCACAGGGAATCTTGGGGTCTGACTTGGCAGAGGTGTGACTGCACGGGCAGATGCCCCACAGACTTGTTTGGTGATTAGTTGGGACAACGTCAGACGCCTTAGTGTTGCGCGGTGGGTGCTCACTCGGCCGAATCCTCTTCGGAAAAGCCCCCAGGAGCAACTGGGTAAGCGCGTGGTCTGGGGTTGCGCCCATAATGCCCGGCCCAACCAGCACAGGACTGGGGGATAGTCTGTAAGAGGATTTGTGGTGCGCCTGTCTGATGATCCCAGGGCAGTCTCTGGACTGTCTCTATTGTGAATTCTTTTGGTGGTCTGGAATCCAGGGTGATTGATTCCCCGAACAGGAGTCGACAGGCTCTGTTCTAGTATGAGACTTGTCGTATGGAATTGTAAAGTCATGACCCGAGTACTTTTATCGATCGAAATGTATGCACTTTAAGTATAGTATGTATATTGACTTGTTGTGGGTTGAAAAGTGAAAGAGTATTGGTGAGTGGACGCGTCTATGAGTGTGACTGCAGCTGGAATGGTATGATTTGTTGAATACATAAAGATGTCTTGTTTTAGTAAATTATGTTTTGGGTGCTGCCGTCGGAAAAGCGGACGGCTGGAAGAAAGACAGCCCGCTCCTCCGGAAGGCAGTCCTAGTTTTGACATGTACGTTAAACATGGTATTTCTCCCATTTTGTTTAATACACTGTGGAACAAATATACTAAAGATAATGCAGAATTACAATGGCCCTTAACAGGGTCTTTTGATGAAAGGAAAATTAATTACTTACAGAACAAATTCTTTTTGAGAAGGAGCTGTCAGACTATGTTTGACTCCTTAACCTTATGGTTAAAGGAGGTGAAGCGACGGCGAATACGAGAAGAGAAATTGGGAAAGATGAAAGCAGGACAGACTAACCCAAAAGGCAGTGGCGTATGAGAAAGAAAAAGTAGAGAAGAATACTGAGCAATTAGATAAACAGTTTCGATTACAGACAGATAGAAGTTATGTGACCTGAACCGAAGCAGAAGACGAAATAGATGAACTAATAGAGGCTTGCCCTCCACCTCCATATGCCCCCCAAGGTTTGTACCCAGCAGTCCCAGTGGACCGGACATGAAGGACGGGAGCAGCGGTCGCTACCGCTCCAGTAGCTGTGCACCCTCCTGCTCCGTTATCTGCCCCTCCTACCCTCCGTCCCACTACCTCAGATTTAATTACTTTGTTACCTGGGACAGTGACTGTCTCTCCCTTGTCCCCAGTACTTTTAACACCCCCGGTTAGAGGAATGACAGTTACCCCTAAAGGGATGACCGCTGCCTCTTCATATGTCACCCCACGACGCCCTATGGGAGGGATGGAAGGTCGACGAGTTTTTACTCGATCATCTTTAGGAGTTGAAGAGAGACGGGCTGTAGTGATTCAGGCGTCCCAATGGATGCGGAATCCAATTTATACTCAAGAGGACATTTGGAGTACTATGAAAGATTTCGAACCAGTAACACAACAACTAGCATTAGAACATATGGCAATAAGACTGATATATTTATGGGAACAATGTTTTCAAGAAGGGCTAGCCCCTCGGATATTGTGCGACATCAAAGATCGAGCTTTTAAATTCGAATTACAGGTCGAAGAGGTGTTTCAAAATGTTGAAACTTTGATACACTATCAGGACCGAATGAGTAGGAAATGCCCAGATGTAGGGACACAGTATCCTATGGGAGAAGTGCATCCTCTTTTCCATCCTGAGGTTCCCAAAGTATTGGACGGAGTAGGCCAAGTCACTAGAGCACGTGTGGAGGCACGTTTTCAAGAACAATGGGTTTATACCCCTTGGAAACGGAGTGAAGTTCTTACTTTAAAAGCTCAGCTTCCTGACCCTCGAAAAAATCCTGCAGCTTATTATAAAGAATTAACTGAAGCCGCAAATTTGTCCGTTATGACTTTAACTGACATTGAGTTATTTTTTGGTCTTCTGGTCCCAGTAGATATATGAAGACAAGTGCATGATTCATATCATGCCGCCGAACTTGGAGGTACTTGGGATCAAATTAAGGCATGGGACAAGGATCGGAAGCCTGGCAACAAGCCTAAAGATGAGATTTTAGCTATACCTGCTCAAATTATTACATATATGCAAACTCTTATTCCCCCACGAAAGGTGGATTGGGATAACCTAACAGCCTGTAACCAAAAGAAGGATGAAAATGTATCTGACCTCCTTACCCGGTTTGAGAAAGTATTTATTGACTTCAGTGGACAAAATTTGTCCACAGAAGGTGGCATACAGCTATTTGTAAATAGATTTGTCACTAATTTGTTACCAGAAATAAAAAACGTTTGCAGGATGCTGAAAGTACTTGGACCACTTCAACCCCCTCAGTTATTCTTAGCATGGCTCAGTATTATGAGCATTGAGAAAACGAGAGTAAGGATAAATCGGATGAAAAAGTTAAGGAGTTGAAACCCGGGTGCTGCTGCAGCAAATCAGCAGAGGGCAAAACGGTAGAAGCGGAAGAAGGGGCTCCTTCCAAAGGGGCGCAATGATGAGAGGAGGAGGAAGTCAGGGACCCCCTGTAAGAATTGATCAGTGTTCAAATTGCAGACAGGAGGGACACTGGAGAGCCCAGTGCCCACTATTATATGGACGGGGTGGTTTTAATAGAGGACGAGGAAGAGGAGGTACCGATCGAAGTAGTATGAGACGTGGTGACCGGTCCGACGACGAGTCAGGAACAAACTATTTTGATGATTTTTAAGTAAGGCAGTACTATAATGAGGATTATCAGGAAGACAGCTATGGTGGAAACAATTATGCATGAGACAGCCACGGACAGAGCAGGGGCCATATATCAGTACCAGTTGACCAACAGGGTCCTTAGGTCCAGGGGCAATTGATGGGGACATCTGAGAAGTTTTTGGTGGATACTGGAGCTATGAATATTTCTGTTGCTAATACATTGGTCCCAGGGGCTGCTCTCTCTAGGCAAAATAACGTATCAGTGGGATTTTCGGGAATCCCCATGGTAAGCCCTGTTTCAAAACCTCATCCCTTTACTAATGGACCTGTTACTGTGGATTCTCCATTCTTGCTTACTTCTAGTTGTGGCAAAAATTTGCTAGGGTTGGATATATTGAAAAAGTTGCATGCTCGTATTTATTGTTCTCCAGATGGTGTGTATCTAACATTGCAGCCTCCCATTGAACGTATAGCTCAATGTTTAGTAAAAAATGCACCTCTCCCTCCTGAGTTTGCAGATATACCCCCCACTCTTTGGGCAAAAGGGGACACGGATGTCGGATTGTTGAACATACCCCCTGTATCTATAACCCTAAAACCAAATGCACATCTACCACGTATTCCCCAATATCGAATTTTGCCTGAAGGTCAGCAGGCTTTATTGCATGTTATTTGTGATTTAATTAAGAAAGGAGTGGTAGAAGAAACAGCAGCAAATATTTGTAATAGCCCCATTTTACCTATTTTGAAAAAAGCCCCTTTAGATGGTGACCCTGGTTATAAAGATACTTATCGTTTTGTAATTGACCTTAGAGAGGTTAATAAAATAGTGATTCCTCAATATCCTGTGGTCCCAGACATCACTGCCATCTTGACTATGATTCCCCCTACCATACAGTATTTTTCAGAGATCGATTTAAAAAATGCTTTCTTTAGTATCCCCATACATCCAGACAGCCGTCATATTTTTGGATTCTCATTATATGGCTGAAGTTTTAGATTTTGTCGTGCACCTCAAGGCTATACTGAAAGTCCTAGTATTTATAGCCAAGCTCTAAAAGCAGTATTGGATGAATTGGTCCTCCCTCCAGGTAATGTTCTCGTCCAATATGTGGATGATACTGTGTTGGCGTCTGATACGGCAGATGTTTGTAAGGAAGCCACTGTTAAACTGTTGCACCACTTGGCTGCTAATGGTAATAAAGTATCCTTGTCCAAATTTCAGTATTGTCGACAGGAAGTGACCTATCTTGGTCATTTACTGTCGAAAGCGGGGAGAGGATTAACTCCTGAACGGATATCTGTTATTACTAACATGTCCGTGCCTCGTACTCAGCGTGATGTTCGTGCTTTCTTGGCATAGCCTCTTACTGTCGCCAATGGATTCCTAATTTTTCTCTTCTGGCTAAACTCTTGTTGCATTTGGTTACCAAAGATGTGCATGAACCCTTACCCTGGACGGACGAAAGTCAAGATGCTTTTAATTCTTTAAAGACTGCTCTTTGCTCCGTGCCCGTTCTGGGTACTCCGGACTACCGAAAGCCTTTTGTACTTTATGTGCATGAAGTGGACGGTTGTTCTCTTTCAGTGTTAACCCAGGGTTTTGTCGGAAAACAACAACCCTGTGCGTATTTTTCGGCAGTATTTGATAATGTTGCCAGAGCCCTTCCCAGCTGTTTAAGGGCTACTGCTGCTGTGGCGGTGGCCATTCGACAGTCGGAGGAGATTGTCTTGAATACTGATCTTACAGTGATGGTACCACACGCTGTGGACATATTATTGAATCGAACAAAACCCCAGCACCTCATGAGTGCACGATTGACCAGTTATGAATTAACTTTATTTGCACCCCACATTAAAATTAAACGATGTGCCACTCTGAATCCAGCCACGTTACTACACCTCCCTTCGAGTGACCAAAAGGACGATGTCCATGATTGTATATTTCGGACTGAAGAAGAAACGAAGGAACATGTAGACCTCACTGACTCCCCTTTATCTGACCCACAAGGGGAGTTGTTTGTGGATGGCTCTTGTTTCTAGTTACCGGATGGCACGACAACAGCTGCTTATGCTAAAACTACCCTTAGAACAGTAGTAGAGACTGCTCGGGTTTCTCAGCAATCAGCACAAGCAGCTGAACTAATAGCATTATTAAGAGCATGTGAATTGAGTGAAGGTTTACAAGTAAACATTTTTACCGACAGCCAATACGCCTTTGGCGTGGCCCATAGTTTTGGGCGGCTGTGGAGGGAACGAGGATTTCTTACCTCCCATGGTCAAAGAATACAACATGGCCCGTTGATTGAAAAATTGTTATATGCTCTAACTTTACCAGAGAAGGTAGCTATTATTAAGTGTAGGGCCGTAAGAAAATCATTGATACTACAGGAGAGGGAAATGCCTTTGCTGATCAAGTAGCGAAGGAAAAAGCACAAACTAAAACGTCCACAATGGTCCCCTATGTAGTAACCCGATGGGTGGTGGAGTCTACAGTATTTAATAATACTATTGCAAGTGTTAGAGAATTGCAGAAAGAAGCTACGCCTGATGAATTATTAAAATGGGAACAGGAAATAGGGCGGTTAGATAAGAATGATTGCTGGATTGATTTGACTGACAGACAGAGATGGCTATTGCCTAAGCCCTGGTGTACGCAGTAGTAGTGATGGCCCATGGCACTGCCCGCATTGGAGCAAAAGGTATTTCTTCATTATTGGACCCAGTGTGGAATAACTCGAATATCCCTAAAACTGCTGCCCATATGGTCAAATACTGCATGGTCTATTTACAGCATAATCCTGGAGGAAGGGAGACAGTTCTTAGTGGAAATTTCGCGCCCCCTTCTTTGCTGTTTGAAGTGCTACAGATGGATTATATCCAATTCGACAGAGTAAACAATCTCAAGTATGTGTTGGTGGTGGTTTGTGCGTTTAGTAAATGGGTTGAAGCATACCCCACCAAACAAAATACTGCCCTAGCTACTGCAAAAGCCCTTAATAAGGAGTTTCTGCCTCGATTTGGTTTGCCCTGAATTATATGGACAGACAATGGGGTACATTTTAATGCAGAACTCATTAAATACATTTGTAAAGGATTGCAAATAAAACAGAAATTTCATGCAGCACAACACCCACAATCTGCAGGATTGGTTGAGAAGTAGCATGGCATGTTGAAATTGAAGATGGCAAAGGTACAGGAGAGTACGGGTTTGAGTTGGCCTGATGTGCTGCCCCCTAGCATTAATGTCAATACGAGTAACCCCCCATTCTCGGGCTGGGCTGTCAACTTATGAGGTTGTTTTTGGTCGACCGGCCAATGTGTGGGGTGTTCCAAGGCCTAGATTCTTCCGTGACCTTGATTACCCTATGACGACAGATCTGTACGCTTTAACTAAAGACCTGTGTTCTATTCATCAACAGGTGTCAGCAGAACTGCAGCCACTGCGGAGGGTCCCGGACATCGCTTGGAACCAGGACAGTGGGTCCTTGTGCGAAATTATCAACGGAAATCGAGTCTGGAACCTAGGTGGAGTCGCCCCTATCAGATCCTTTTGGCAACTTGAACAGCAGTGAAAGTGGATGGGAAAAAGCACTGGATACATGTGTTGCATGTAAAGAAGCTACCCTTACCGCTTCCTTCTGATCAGCTGAAAAAAGTGTTACACGAAATTTCCCTGCTGCTGTGTTGTTCCATGACCAGGAGCAATCTGGCCATCTTCGATACAATTTACGGCCTCGAAAATCACACGATACCCCAGTTTCGGATTGTAGGAGACAGGGAAAGACTTGAATTGTAGGGTTGAAGATAAGCTTTTCTGGGGTATTGAGCGAGACACTGGACTGAACCCATTGAGAGCTTGGAACTGACGCATTGCTCTGTTCAGAAAGACTGTACAATCTAAAGGTCCTAAATTGCAACTGTGAGATTACAGTGAAGATCGTTTCTGTGGATGATAGCAAGAGCCTGCCTGTGAGGCTCTAATCGTACACAGGGAGAAGAAACCTTTTGGCAGTTGGTGTGCACCTTTTTCCCCCGAGTTTAGTTTGGACTTTTAGTTAGGATGTACCCCTTTGCCCGATTTTCCCTGGATGATGACAGACCTCTTGCTCCCAGACCATTTTTAGGTCTCGTAGAGAGACCTAATGCCGTCCATCCACAAAGCTGAATTTTTACGATCCGGATTTTCAACAGTTCACGAGAAGCGAATCACGTGACAGCTCCTCGTGCACGAACTTGCCCGAGCCTTCCCCATGCCAGCAGCATTTCTCCTGCACTCGGCCCACCCCCTCCCTCTCCATATGGTGCGCTCTGCCTCAGGCCAGCATCTCTCCTCCCATATCGTCACCCTTCCTCCCAGTCCCCACAAGCATGCAGCAGCTTCAAAGGGATCTGCTTCCCCCCCGCCCATCAATCACCCTCCCACGCCAGCAGCTCTTCCCGCTCCGCCCCCTGCTCTCCGCCCCCTGCTGCATCAAGGGCTTTTTTTTTTGGATCCATTTCATGTGAAGCGCTGATGTCTTGTTGGTATTGTCGTTGATCTGCCTCGCTTCTGCTGAAACCACCTAGCAGCTCGCTTCCAGGGGGGTTACATCAGAGGACGGAGGTGCTGGAGGAATGTCCCATTCTGATCAAAAGGGCCCCCGTACTGCACGCCTCCTCACAAATAAATTGAGTGAAGCCATTGTAATTAATGCAGTCTGATGTTTAGGTAACAGTTGTGCGGCGTGCGAGTTTGGCAGGCGACTGCTATATTTTATAGTTTATACTTCCCTGTAAAATACTTACATTTTTATGGCAAAGGCATACGTATAAAAAAAAGTCAGTGTTAAGACTTATGTTGCAATGACGCTGTCATGGTCCCAGCGTCGTTGTAAAGGCATGCAAGGTAAATGTCCTCGTCGTTCCGTCATACAGCCTGTCTGAAAGAATATGTTGCAGAGGGATCCATATTTCCATACCATGTGCTGTAGACAGATGTCCAACCGGGTCATAGGAAACATTGGTTCTACTTCCACCCGACTGGGATACAAACGGTGGACATTTCCTTGGAGATCTGGTCTCAATATCCTCTTTAACCGCTCAATGCAATGTTGACATCTTGTTTTTTATTAGTCTTCCGGACAGCCTTGTGGAGTATTAAACAATGAGCAATGCCTACTATAGTGCCCTCCGCCGCCATCGCAAGGATGAAAGCCCGAGAAAACCCTACAGGACTTTTACCTGTAAGAGGCAAGTTGCCCAGAGAGGTCTACACCCGAAGCATTAAGCTGCGGACGTCTTACAGGCCTCCTGAATAGATGCAGTAACTACCAGAAGTGCTGTTTATTAACAGAAGCAAGCATGAAACTGAATACAGGCATGGGTGATGCTGGCGGAGGGTCCTATTGTGCACAGGCAGTGAGCGGTTTACACAGTAGCAGTAGGGTAGTCCTGTGGTGCACAGGCAGTGGGCCGTTCCAGTGTTGCACAGTGAACACACTAGCAGTGGGGCAGTACAGTGTGGTGCCCAGGCAGTGAGCGGCGAACACAGTAGCATGGGGCAGTCCTGTGGTACGCAGGCAGCGAGCACAGTAGCAGTGGGGCAGTCCTGTGGTGCACAGTGAACACAGTAGCAGTGGGGCAGTCTTGTGGTACGCAGGCAGTGAACATGAGCAGTGTGGTGTTCCTGTGGTGCGCCGGCAGGGGGCGGTGAACATTAGCAGTGTGGTGTTCCTGTGGTGCACTGGCAGTGGGTAGAGCAGTCCCAAGACAAGTTTTGGACCCTAATAATTATTTATTGCAAAGGAAGCATGAATTATGTTTGGAGCGTGTAGCAATCAAAACAATGTGTGCACGCACATAATTCATTGCTGTAAACCTGAACACAACTAGTCTTCCTTGTTTTATTGAACTGCTGGATTATGTCGTCACTTCTAGACCTGCACTTTCAATCGAATTTGGGCCTCTTTCTACAAGAAGTTATGCTGCTTTTTAGAACAAGGTGGTATGTGAGGCGGCCTTAACTTGGTTGTTAATATTTTTTCTCATTTAAAGTTTAAAAGCTTATTACCATGCAAGTCAGTTCTCTTAAAAGCAAATGTAATAGACATCAATTTAATTGTATGTAATAAACTAGAACATGTTATTAATAAAAAAATAACCCGTGATTATAGAAGCATCTTCGAATCGAATAACAGGTGTTTATTGTTACAAAAGCAACTCAATGGTTTTCCTTAAACCGACCTCCGAAGGATGAACGGCTGAGAGAACCCTGTAGGATTGGAACCACAGAGAGACCAAACATTTTCTTGGGGTGGCTGCATAAATCCACTGAGTCACCAGACCTGGCATGTTGCGCATAATGCTTATTCTTCTGTTTTACGTTTTTAAAAATGTCTCTATCCTCTTCAGTAACTATTTCACATCGCTATAGAACACTGAACCTTTTTGTAGACTACTTTATTAGTTTTAGTGAGATTGATATACATCTAATATTTAATAAACTGGAAGAATTTCAAGACATTTGTCACTTCAGTGCTGAAACTGCAGGTTTTTAAGTAATAGGCATTTTAGTGGCTTAAACTGGCTCCAAAAATGGATCTGTGATTCAAGGAAACCCTCTACGGTGTATTCTTAAGATCGTGTGTGGGAAATGTTGTATTTGCCAAATACCTGGAAAAGATGACGATTCACTTCTACCAACTACAAAACACAGGAAATCAAATATTACTTCCTGCACGGATAAGGTCACGGTTTTCACCACATGGGTCTAAGCAGATGATGCAGACTGTGATATAGTCAGGAGTAACAGTGTGCTGGCATCTGGGAAACTCAGGGTGGACTTTCAATCATCATTTTTTTAACACAATAGACTGTTTTGTGCATTAATGGCTAGAATGGTGGCTCCTCCTTAAAAACAGAGCCTAGTGTGACAGCAAGGATTTCTGTTGGTCAATTTGGTGTCCTAATTGTAGAAGATAGCCCAGCAAAGCAATTTAATACCATCTGTCCCATTACTTTGAATTATTTTAACATCATTTTAAATGTTGGGGAAAACATGGCGGCTGCTGCTTAAGCGGTCGCTGTGCTCCGGAAAGAACTCCCGGCAAGATGTGCCGCATTGCCACGTAAAAGACTGAAAATGGAGAGGAAAACATTGGTGATATTGAGATAGCATCCCTGAGCCTAAGAAATCTTTTACTGCTTCCCCGAAGACCGAAGCTTACTGTAATCCCGGTAATGCAGTGCCGTCTCCCGATATTAGAAGGGACGTGTTCAGCAGTCCGCTTTCTCCTCCTATGCGGCCCAGCAGTAGAGGGCGGGGTGAGTGTCAGTTACGAACGGACAAGTCGAAGCCTTGTTGTCCGCACCGACTGCCGCTGTGTTTGTCTTTGTGTTTGTGGCTCCTGCTGTACGGCCGGGTGCGGAGCCCAGTGTGGAGTCTGGTGGCATGGGTATCATCCCTCACGCTTGCAGCGGACACCATTATGCAAGGAGGCACTATCGGACCTAATCCTTGAGGAGGGCGTAGACGGTCTGGTCAGCCTCGGCGGGATTAAGGCTAAAGAAGAGGAGGACGTGCACCGCTTTCCACAGAGGACCCCCGTTTACCACATTGTCCACAACCAACAGAGTTCTTCACAGGATCCAGCAGGAAAGAAGAGGAAAACACCGCAGCTACGTTTCTGGTTAGCAGCGCTGGAGCTGAGGAGAGGGAGGGTATTGCGGAGCCTGGGGCAGCCTTTTCGCGTTGGTTCTTCGGATATAAATTTGTGTGGCACCCCAGGTGATGCAAGCCCTCAGGTAAGACAAGATCCCTCCAACTTACTAACATCAGAGGCGGATATAGTAGAGGGGGTCATCTCCAGGAAAGAGAGGTAAGGCGGTTCTGGATACATTAGACCCTCTCTCTGCTATACTGTCAGGGCAAGTGGGGATATCAGAGATGGCAGTTGCCCCTGATACATCTGGAAAGGGCCACCCACCCTGAGTAAGGGGTACGGCAAGAGAGGTCGGAAGAAAAAAGCTGTCTTGGTAGAGACGAAGGGAGGGGATCCAGGTTTATCTAGTGGAGAGGTTGACTGTACCGCAGAGGTAGTAAATAAAAAAAAAAACGTTTCCTATTTAAATACAGAGGTTAAATGCAGAGGCACTAAACACACTTCAAAAAGTACGTCAAAACCAAAAACACCCATTACTGCATCACTGAAAGGTTCTAAAATTACTCCCGCCTTACGCTCATATTTAAAAGTTGTTCCCCAGATACTACATCTTACAGAGGATCAAGATATGGCATCTGTGGAGGTCTCCCCTCCAGCAGAGGCATTGGACATAGTCTCTTCTCTACCTGGGCATGGTGTCGTAGAGCAAGAAGGAGCAGAAGTAAGGGCTATACAGCATGAGGCCTGTATGTTGGCTCTCGGAGGTGGGGGGATGCCCAGCCTACACAAGAGAGTCTGCTAAGCCAGAAAAAGCATCTGGGATCATTGTCTTCTAAGGCTCGAGTGAAGTTAGAGCTGGGAACGTTACCGGCCACTCCTTCAGGAGATCTAGTGGTAATGGACTTGACTGTCACGGCAGCTAGTGGGCACTAAAGGAGGAAAATCTACTGATGAGGGGGGCCATGCGGGCCAAGTTGAGGGGCCCACTGAAAGTCCCACGGATCAGACTGAATCCGAGGCCAATGATGACATAACTCTGGCTTCTATAATGGCCATGTTTTCTGCTCTGACAGTGGAAATAAGAAGGGGTTTTGCAGAGTCTTGGGTGAATCAAGCCGAAATAAGAGTGTACTGTGAGTCCCTCGATAATAAAATAGACGGGCTCACCATTAGGACTGGGGTCCTCGAAGAGACAACAGGATCACTATCTATTTATTTGGACCAGGCGAAAGCTGACATCCAGAAGCTCTCTAGAGAGAATCAAGCATTGAGTGAAAGAACGGAAACATTAGAAAACAACGCAAGGAGGGGGAATCTTTGCATTTTGAACGTACCAGAAGGTTCAGAGGGCTCTGACATAAAGCAATTTATAACAGTCTTGTTGAAGGATTCCTTGAGGCTTGAGCAGTCACTGGAAGATCTAGCATTGGATATCCAAAGAGTACATAGGGATCCCTTTAAACGCAGCCCCCAGAGATCAAAGCCTCGCAAAATACTAGTCAACTTTCACACATATGTTTTGAAAAAGCAAATTCTCAATATGGCGCTTAAGCAGAAATCTCTTGCTTGGAAGGGGTTTACTTTCTTAATAAGGTCGGACCTCTCCAGAATATCCTTAGAGAAACAATGGGAATTTGGGAGACGTCTGGAGGCCTTCAGGGCGTTGGGGGCTACAGCCCAACTAACGTTCCCAGCTGCCATGAAAATTATGTATAACAACAAGATGACTAACATCAGGTCAGTACAGGCAGCGGATGAACTCTTGTTGCAGATGGGCACTAAAAATAAAATATGAAGCCTAGCTTAGATAGCTGATTAGAGAGTTGCTTAACTCTTTCAAATACTAAGGTATAGCGATAGTTGCCCTAACATTTCGCGGCCTTCTCTCTTTCTCTGGTGATATTTGTAGCTAGTGTCCTGTTATTGCAAAACCTTTAGGAAGGGAAATATAATGATTCAATATGATTCAATATCACTATTTGATTTAATCTTTTTTCACGTTTAATGGTGGGCATATTTCTTCGGGCGTTCACGGAGGGGCGCTATCAGCTGGATATCGTTCCGGTTAGATATTGCAAGGGTTTTCCAGGGGTGGGGTGCAGGGTTTGGGGGGGTCACTTAGGTAGGACAGGTGGTGGGGGGTGGGAAAAAGGAAAAAAGTCCTCAGTAAACCAAGATATGTTAGAAAGGAAGGGAATTTGCAGTTTTTTGGGAAGAAATTATGGTAATATTAATGAGCGTGTTTATGTATTTGGAATTTCAATACCCTATGCATAATGTTTTAGGTACCACCACAGTCCCACCTGAGCATTTCTTTTATACCCTGCCTCCCCATAAAGAGCGACATCGAGATACATATGTTAAAAATGAGTTCATAGAAATGTTGCATGAGGCTTATAGCACTACGAATAAGACAAACTGCTGGGTATGTCGCCTTCTGGTATCTGTAATGCATCACCATGATTTGTTCATTTCTCCGCCATTATCAAACTTAGCAAGCTGTGAAGCCTGGTTTCAGTTACTATCTCTCATGTATTTGCATTACGTAGCTGTTCCCAAAAGAAACACTGAAAAGGACTATGAAGCTGTTCTAAAGTATATAGAACAACACCAGGGATTTGATGCCCAGGGGTACCAGGGGGAGGGTTCTTTAGATCCGGATGTCTGTATGAATATATACACCACTTACGAAAATGCTACATGGTTAAAGGAAGAAATGTTCTATGCAATACTTTCAGCATTTCCAGGATCGCAATGTCACTGATGATAAGGCAATGCCAGATCCTATTCTGAATAGTACTGCTTCCTTTTGCATACAAGGGAAAAGTCATGTTTATGTAGGGAATAGCAGATGTAACTATACTTACATTTTGCATACTACCAGCACCCCACCTTTGATAACTCTGCAAAATGTGTATTTTGTTTGTGATGAGAACGCCTACACTTGGCTTCCTAGTGGGTGGGCCGGGAAATGTTACCTGTCCTTCTTGTATCCTACAGTATATATAGCCCCTTCTAATTATCACAAGACACACCAGCTGACTAAATGAAGTTTACATTCTTATAGAGTTAGCAGGAATATTAATACTGAAGGCACTGATCAGACTGATACTGCTTCTCAGCAGTTTATAGATATAGCAAAGGATCTCTTTCCAATTTGGGGTCCTATTTTCACTAGTAGAGATGTTAGACCTCTCTCTAGAGTAGTGGAAAATGTAGTTCAAACCACTGCTGGGATTTTAACTAACCTCACTGTAGAGCTTCAGGCTACAAGGCTTGTATCGCTTCAAAATCGGACGGTGCTTAACGTCATCCTAGCTGATCGAGGAGGAGTATGTTGTGTGATCGGCAGCTCCTGCTGTGTATATATTCCAGATTCCGCTCCCACTATACACTTAGCTATTCAGAAATTACATCGCTTAGCTGCAGAAATCCATGCTGTTACTGGTACTTGGTGTTTGACCGGGTGCTTCTGGGATCCCCTCTCCACTTGGGTCTGGAACATTTTCATGATTCTGGCTGGAGCACTGGGAGTGGTGTTTGTCTGTTGCCTGTGCCTTCATTGTGGACCAGCATGCTGCTCCTATTGTGCCACCAAACTTACTTCCTCATTGACCATTTCACAACAGACATAAATTGAGAAGAGATAAGTGCAAAAGGAGGTGGCCAACCTCATGCAGATAGATGAGGGTGTGTTCTTCGATTAGGAGACCAGCATTTATATATATTGGCTACATCATGCCAAAAGGACGGTCTGAAGAAATATAAAATCGGTACTATATAAGGTTGTCTTGATGTATCCAATATATGAATGCAGTTCTGACAGAAACCCCTTGTAAATACACTCGACCCATGTATATCCAAAAAACTTGGGCCTGAACTGAACAAACAGTATCTTGGTTTCATTTCTCGGGGCCTCTCTCGTTAGCAGGAAAACACGTGACATACTGCTGAAAGTAGAGTCTGAAAGGTCGGACCGTGCTATGAACAGAGCATTGATTCTAACTTAGGAAACTCAAGGTCACATCTGTCTTTCTTCTAGGATGCGCACATTCTCTGTACTCCCGTGCACCAAAACGAAAGGAAGGCACCTTTACTGCCCTACCCCCGGAATAGCTTGAGCTGAGTTTCGAAGAAATCTATTGTGCCTTATATGGGTCTCCCTGTTGGTTTCTCAATTACTGGTACTTTTCCATGTACGGGGTTTCTATGAGGTATGCTGAAAGTATATATGCACTGTTTTGAATGTGATCCAGCAGTCTCCTCTGCACACTTTTGGTAGTTGTGACGAGAGGGAGGCTCCCCTATGTAGGGCACTTTTGAAAAATAAATGCATGAACCTTCTCCATTGCCGGCTGACTTATTCTTGGTAAATAAGGTATATGGGCTATTAGTAAGTATAGCTCGATGGTATATTTTTATGGTACTTCAATTCCTATACATAAGCAGAATCCTTCAAATCAGACGGCAAATAGTCAGACATTTGATATTGGTTCTATCTATCGAAAGTGTTAAAACCATTCTGTCCACGCATATTTGTATCAAATCTAGCACGATCATCTGTGCTCACTCTAGGCCCTGAATATCTCGATTGATTTCTCATTTGTCCCTCTCCATGTGGATACTGCTGAGCATGCAATACCGGACAATCATCAGCCCAATGTCCAAATTTCTTACAGTTCACACACTGGTCAGAAGACAAGGTCAGACGATCATAGGGAGGAAAAGAGGACCATAAGACACACATCCACCCCCCATCACCAACTCTAGAAGGCGGACCATAAACCTGAGCTAACATAACCTTCGTTTTTAACTCCTTAGTCTTCTTGTCCTCATTACTCTTCACTTCTAAATCCTGCCGTTCATAATACTGAGCCATAGTCAAAAGAGAAACCGGAGAAAAGGTAGTCCATGAACTCTTACTAGCTGTTAGGCGACTAGCAATTCCTGGCAACAGGTTGGCGACATGTTTTATCGACAGATGCCTGCCTGTTCCTTGTGTCAATGACTGGCCACTAAAATTGTGGAATGCCTCCACAAAACGTGTAAAGAAGTCAGAAACCGATTCATCTGTCTTTTGCTTACAGGATGCTAATACAGTCCAGTCTATCTTTTTAGGGGGAATGATCGTCTTTAACTTAACTAATATAGCTAAAGAAAGATCTAAAATTAGCTGACATGATTTCTGTGAGGGTTCCCTTTCTACGTCCATTTTTTCTATATCTCTCCATCTCGCCCGAAAAGACACATGATCATCAACTTTACGAATATCAATATCAGGGAGAGTCATGGTAAAAGAGCTAATGGCACCCTCAACTTCCTCATAAAAAGCGGCTGGATTTTTCCGCGGATCGGGCTATGCAGTTTTAAGAGCTATACCATTCTAGGAGGAACATACAAAGGTGCGGCCTCCCGCATAGGTCTCACGTGAACTACTACATTCTTATCTGTTTCGGAAGTAGAATCCTGCGTCCCGCTGGTCTGAGATGTTTGTGCAGCTGTGTCAGCTGCCTTTTTCTCCTCTCACAAACAGGCTGCCTCAACACGCAATTTAACCAAACATCTGATTGAGTCAGCCACCTGAGAGAAGACAAAAAGCCCATCATGCATTTGCTTACAATCATCTGCTATATCATCGGGCTCCAATTCATCAGAATGTTTCCTAAATCGCTCAATGACCTCTACGGCGCATGCCTCAGTAAAATATATTTGCTCCCTTTCCTGCCAGTTTTTCATGTTCTCTATGAGTTCAGAAGCAGGAGCAGTACCACGAACGGCTTTCCGAGCAGAGGATCTAAGGTTAGCCGCACGTTCAGCGGTCAACATAAAGCGAGTTTCCAGTAATTTCTCTTGCACTGTAGCAGAGCCCTCTTCTGACTCATGAGGATCAGAAGGGAAAGTATACGGAGGCGGAGAACAGTTTAGCAAAAGGTAATCATCTTGTGGTTTATTAGGGATAGGATAAAGGGGTCGCCGAACAGAGTATTGGCCAGTTACCTGCATATGACGCTCCCTATCTTTTCTCTCTTTTATTTCTTTCATTTCTTTATTTTTCATTTCTTATGCTTTCGCATGAATACTTTTTCGTTGTTCTTTTTCAATCATGGCTTTCTCTCGCTTCATTCGTTCACGCACTTCTTTCTCCCACATTCGTACACAGTCAAACATATTTTGCCTAGTCTTTCGCTTAAACATACATTGTTCTACATACTGAATCTTTTGTAAATCAAATGACCCATGCATAGGCCAAGGCAAATCAGGATCCTTTCTAGTATATTTATTCCACAATGTGCTGTACATTATAGAAGAAATACCATATTTAATATACATATCCCTATTAGGCGTCCCCTCGGGGGGGCCGGTTGTGTCTCATTGAGTCTCATACTGGTACCACCAAAAAAGTAACACATTCTACGAAGTGTGCTAGAAACAGGCATGCCAAAAATAGTGCAATGTATGCTGTATCATACGCAAAGAAGCACTTAAATCACGTTATGGCGTTCAAATCTTATACAAAATAGAGAAAATTCACCTTGTTACCTGCCTATATAAATTGCAATTTATATATTCTCAAATCTCAAAATCCCAAAATTGGCCAATACAAATACCAAACCAAACAGCAAGCATCATATCAAACGACCTTACCAATCCCAGATGTCCAGATTCCAACTGCCACGTTCTTGAATCGACCAAATGGTGACTGCACAGCAATTCAACAGAAGAGATCTCAGTCGAGGACCGGCACTACCTGGAGGGTCAGATCAGAAAGAGAGGAAAAACGCAGTGGTTGCCAAGATGTTGGTCTCCTCGGGCAGCGATAGTCCGCAGCAAGATTCCAATCCTTCGTTTCGACCACTCCTTCGGGCATCCGAGTCGCCGAGGAGCCCCACTGGTTGGTTGCCAATTTGTCGTGGTGAGCCTCTGCTAGGCCTACCAGTGCTAGGGATTCGCCCTTCTCTGCACAAGTCCTCAGACCAATAGAATAGAAGTTGGCGCGGAATCTGGAATATAAAACAAAGTATTTATTAAACCTCATGAGGTGGAACTACATTCACACAACACCCTTCGGTAGTGTATGAAGTAGCACACTGAACAGAAGGAACATGGTCCTTTTATACCGACACAGGGGCTCAGAAGAAGGCGGTACAAGTAGAGAAGAGAAGGTTTACATACATAAAAGGTCAAACAGAAATGCACAGTCAACAGTAGGGCGGACGTTAGCAGTTTGCTAATTACGGTCAAAATACCCCAACAGTGACAGACTAAGACATATGTGAACAGTTGCAGTGTCTTCTGCGCAAGTGCAGAGTAGCAGAATCTAAATCTAGTCTGTCCATAAGCAGAGTACAAGAGTAAATGACAGCAATGAAGGACAGATCACATGGGGAGCACATGGCAGACAAGATGGCTTCAGCTAAATGCTAACCCGATTGCTGCCAAATTACAACAGGCAGACCAATTGTAGCAGCAGAGTGCCACTGAAGCAATCTCAGGGGCCTATAAATGTCTGTGAGAGAGCCACACATTTCACTTGCATTCAGACACTGCTGCCTGCCATTATTCACCACCAACTGCTGCTGTTCCTCGATTCTGGACCCAATGATGGCGAGAACTGAGAACATCAGGGCCCGTCTTTTCACTACAGAGGAGCTGGAGGTCCTGGTAGACAATGTCCTTTCACAGTATGGGAGGATATGGTGGACAACAAGGTAACTGAAATAGGGTGAGATTTAACCAGAAAGAGAAAACCAACGAAGATCTAGGTGCACTACTCCGGTCTTTATTAGGACAGAGCCAAAGGGGCAAAAGGGCAACAGAGGGGGTGGTCAGATGAGCAGAGGCAGTGGACTGGCCAATCAGATCCAGTCATGGCAAACATGCTCCCCGGGATAACACGCAGTCGGGGGCAGAATCAGGTATGAACAATATAGTGGTGAACCTGTCTGATTACTCCCTCACTACTAGTGAGGTGAGGGTTTAAAATAAAGGATTAGGGTTTGTTCCCACACCGACCCATGACGCTTTTAAATGCAGAGTTGAATTTCACGAGACAATGCGAAAGATAAAGTTGAAAACGTTTTTTGTTAACAAACCGCAGGACCCCCCTCATTATTCAGTACCACACTTAAAAAAAATCTCAGTTTTGTCCCTCAAATATGATGATAGGGCCAGTAGTTGTGGTATTTGAAAGTAAGGTACTACAGGATATCACAACATTTGAACAAAGTAGTACACTACAGAACTTCAGTAATATGAGTCTGGAGGATTGGAATGCAGTCAATAGTTTTATGAATAATCATTCGCTCACTATAAAATCAGCTGACAAGGGTGGGGCAGTGGAGGTTTTGAATTCTATTAATTATGATGCTGAAGTAACTAGACTGTTGGGGGTACGTAACAACTATCGACCTCTAACTTGTGACCCTGTAAATGAACTCCAGGAGACTATTGGAGAAATGGTAGGAATAGCTAAAGAGAACAAATGGATAACAGTTAAGGAAGCTGAGTTTCTGAATAACAATAAGCCAGGACTCCAGTTTTTCATATCCTACCAAAACTACTTAGGGCCATATTTATCAACATCCTGATTTGCGATTCTCAAATAGCGATTTTTTAGAAATCGCTGTTTGAGAATTGCAAATAAGGATGTATGTAAAAAAATCGCAATTTTCCAGCGATTTCTTAATTTTCCTTAATTGCGATTAGCAAATTGCGAATCGCAATTAAGGAATACTTTCCCATTCATTCCTATGGGCCAGGAGGCCCACAGGAATGAATGGGAAGTTATTCTCAAGGCTCCAGGAGTGTCAAAAGGACACCCTGATGCACCCCTAAAATAAGCATGGGTGCACATGTGGCGCACATACATGCCCTAAGGGCATGTATGTGCTTTAAAAATTGCACTTTGAAAAATGCAAAAAAGTGCATTTTTCAAAGAAATCGCATATTACAACCAACTTGAAGTTGGTGGTAATTTGTGATTTCTTAAGGCCAAATTGCACTTTTTTGGTGCTTTTTACATTGCATTTAAGGAATCGCAAAATTTGCGATTCCTTATTTTGCCATACATACCATTTGGCAAAATTGCCTTCGCAAACTCCGACATTCTGTGAATTTTGGCGTTTGCGAATGCAATTTTGCCTGATACACATGGCCCATAATCCTCAACCCCCCCGGCCGACCTATTGTGTCGGGGTCAAATCAGTTTTGGAACCTCTATCACAGTTCGCCGACTTTTTGTTTAGAGAGTCGGTAATAAAACAACAGTCATTTATTAAAGATACCATAGAGGTTTTAAACATTTTGGAGGATATCCATTTTGATCCATCTTGTGAATTTATGTTCACAATTGATATTGAATCACTTTACACCTGTATACCTAAAGACGCCATGCTGGCCGCAGCAGCACTGGCCTTGGGTGAACAAGAGTAGTTCTATGACACACCACAGTCCTTTGTACTGCAATGCATCGAATTGGCACTCACTCGTAACTATTTTTGCTACAAAGATGAGCTGTACCTGCAAACCACAGGGTCTTCTATGGGCACAACTTTTGCATCCAGTCTGGCCTGCATTTATGTAGGCCAGTTTGAAGAGCACATCATTTACCATCAGTCTAATAACATCCAGAGGAACTTATGCCTCTCGAAGCTGTATATAGATGATGTCCTCTGTATCTGGTCTGGTGGCGAGGAAGTCCTAATGGAATTCCTCAACTGGCTTAACCATCAAGATGCCGGTCTACGATTTACATGGACGTATAGCAGTCAGAAAGTTGTATACCTCGACTTGGTCATCTGTGTGGTTGGTAACACACTGTGTACTGGAGTCCATCAGAAGCCCACTGATAAGAATTCGCTCCTGCTCTACCAATCATACCATCCCAGGTCATTAAGAGATAACTTGCCAGTGGGGCAATTCCTGCGATACTGCAGGAACTGCTCAACCACTGTGTCATACCTGGAACAATCAGAGGGACTGTGTGAGAAACTTAAACAGAGGAATTAACCCTGTAAAATAATCAATCAAGCTAAGAAAAGGGCTTTAAAAACTCCTCTCAGTATACTTTTGGAGAATAATGAAAGAAATAAGGATGACTGTGTCCCTGTGGTAATGACGTTCGACCCACTAGCTACCCGGATTCACCAATCTATACGGAAGCACTTGGCGTTACTTTCTACTACTGACTTTAAAATGCCTCCACCGAGATGTGCATTTAAAAGATCAGGTAACTTAAAGGATAAATTGGTACATACCCCGGCAAAACTGTAACAAAAACAAAAAGGTACAACTATTCCTTCAGGACATTACCCTTGTGGAACATGTTCTGTATGTAGCCTTACTAAGAAGACTATAAATGTGACACTGAACGCTGGTAGGATTTGGCATCTGACGCAATTCAGTAATTGCAATACCATTAATGTGGTATATAGGTTGACATGCCAATGCGGTTTACCCTACATAGGGCTTACAAACAGGAGGATCAAAATTAGAGTGCAGAAACACCTCAGCACCATCAGAACAGGGAAGCTAACCACCGAACTAGTTCAGCACTGTCATGAGCAGAAACACTCGTTCACCTGGGTGGTACTGGAGAGAGTAGTGGCGGACCCACAGAACATTGAGAGGATTCTGACATCCAAAGAGGCACGTTGGATTTTTCAAGAGTAAAGTGACCAGATTGGGTTAAACGACTTTATAGAATGGAATAAAGTCAAGCATTAAAATCCTTGTATTAATTATGTTCATAATTTCATTACCAGGAATACAGGGTGTGAATATAAACTATCTGTGTCTGGAGGTCATCCTTGTTGCACTTTATAAGATGGGCCCCACAAATGTTGTTAAGTCATGTGATATGTGTAGGAGCCCTTAAACATAGTGATGGGCTATGTAAATCGACAGACTAGTGAGCCCACTTGAGGTAATAGCAGTCACAGTAGCAAGAGTTTATAAGGAGAGTCTGTCGATATGGATGCCCAGCTGTATATTCTTCAGATAGTTTAGAAAATAAACGCTCTTGAAAATAAAAAGGATTAAGAGTGTTTTGCTTCAAGAACATGAAAATAGTACACGACTAGCGAAATCGTTTTGTATTGTATTCGCTATGTACGCTAATAAAAAAGCTTTTGGCATTTTGTACTACACTCCAATATCGCCCCCATGACCGCCGACCATTCACATGATCGGGGTTCCGTTTAGGAAGTTCAAATGTGAAGCGTTCACTCGGTGCGAATGACGGTTGAGACAGCACGCTTCCATAGGATACAGGTGGTAAGGATTGTGGTATGAATGAATAGGAGGGCATAATCTGAGCAAAAAGTGTGACCTAGAGTGGCCCTTATTAAAGGGATGGGGTGCCGATAATTCTTAGCAGAATTGCAATTGATCGTGAAACAAATAAAAAGTGTGTGTTTTTTGGAAAAAACTATTGAGAACTATATAGATTGAACGCCTCGCGAGTACCGGAATTCTTCGCATTAGGTTGCGTCGCGTATACAATCAGGGGGAGAGCCTTTCATTGGTCTTCGATTTTAACAAACGTCTTCTCAGTTCGTTAATAGATTTCAAAGCGAACTGTTTCGCTGCGGCGACCTGCTCTGTTTGCTCGTGTACGGCGTCTGACATTAGCACGTCGCGAGCTAATGCCAGACACCGTACGTGAGCAAACAGAGCAGGTCGCCGCAGCGAAACAGTTCGCGAGGCAACCAATTAACAGCAACGACACATGAGTGACGTTCAAGTGCCATGTTCAGTTTTGGCTCCATCCAGTCCGTGTCCTGAGGAGAACCCATAATAATATTGTGGTTCGAAACGCGTTGACCCCAAGCCCGGGAAATAGAAGGAGGGTGCCACTAGGGCCGTTAATAATTGATATATTCTGTCATCCCTAGTTTAGCAATCCTACAATTTATTATCTCATCCCTGGCTTAGTAAGACAGGCAGGCAGTACTTATGAACCGTGTGTCCGCCTGGCTTCTTGTACCTAATACGAAGGACTGGTTCCTAGCGTTAAATAATTGTTAGGTATCTGATTAAACTGTTTTTGGTGTTTTTTCTAAAATTGATAGTATTGATTGTGTATATTTTGAACACTTGTATATTTATTGCACACTTTATTTGTTTGTATGTATTTTTCACTGTTCGATGACTGTTTGTTTGATGACAAATCAAATGATAAAATGTTTTTCTAAAAATAGATAAAAATACTAAAATAAAATAGTTGATCCCCCAGAACTGATAGGCTGGGTGGTATCTAAAATTTAAAAATCAATCTGTCTGGCTATTTTCTTTGTTGAGTACACTCACATACTGCATCACAGATGAGGGTCATTTTCACATTGGTGACTGACACACAGTGGTACATAACACAGTGTCACTGAAACTTCCTCTATTTGTCTCCCAAGCCTGCATCTTAACGTCCACCAGCGTAAGACGATATGGAGAGTCATTGCACGCAAGGTGCGAGCTCTGGGTGTCTCCAACTGACGGCACACACACTTTCACAAGAGGAGGGAGGACATCTGCCGGCTGAGAAAATACGTGGCAGAGAAGGCGCTGGAGGTGCTCCCTCGGAGTGGCAGGTTGGTGAGCAAGAGCATGACACCACCAATGGCCCGCATCATGGCAGTGACACAGCCAGAGCTGGACGACGCTTGAGGTCCCATCAGCAGCAAGTTTGGGGTGAGTATTCTGCGACTATTTATTAGTTGATATAGAACTCTGGGGAAATATAAAAGATATGATCATTATTGATAGGGACGACAGTGACCACAATGCTCTATTTTTAACGTTGCATAATATGCTGGATTGCCATGGCCCTGTATCACAAAACAATGCCCCAGTAATCACAAGTAATAATGAGAGAAGTGTTAAATGGCCGATGATTCTCCTAGACCAAACAGCCCTCACAGAAATGTATAAAAGGGTGGAGCTAGCCTTAGTGGAACTAGCACTAATAAACAAGAATAGGGCTGACACTCTGCAAGTCTTTAAGGAATTAAATTATGCCATAACACCTTTTTTTTGCAAAATAAATGATAACATCCTCCCACGCAAGCACAATAAGCCAGTGTATAACCAATCATGCAGACAGGCTAAGGAATTTCTTATGAAGGTGGTAAAGACCAAATCCTCAGATAGCATGCAGGAAAAATTACATCTGCAACCAGAAAAATGCCAGAAAAGATTGGGAGGCTGACAAATGGAGAGATCTTGTGGAAGCCTCAAAGATGAAGAATAGTAAAAAATTCTGGCACTTAATGGCTAAAGGCTCTAGTAGCCTGAAAACAGAAAATAGCTTCCTCCGGCAGCCCCAAGTCTGGGAGGAATATGTTGGGAGTTTATATGCAGCCATGGGGGGAGGAGAAAAAATAGATCCACTGGAAGCCCCACTATTCCTGCCCTTAATGGAGGATACATCCATTACTTTTGTGTAGACTACTCCGGCCTTAAATCCAATCCAGAAAGGGAAGACCTCTGGCTTGGACAAATTGCCCGGGGACATGTATAGAGCAGAGCCTGAAATATGGGATGTATTATTAACTAGAGTTTTCGATGCCATCTTGGAGGGGGGAGAGGTCCCACCCTCCTGGAAGGGCGCTGAAATCATCCCCATCTTCAAGAAAGGAGAAAACGGCTCCTTTGAAAACTATAGACCTATCAGTCTCAGTGACGTTTCCCAAAAAATCTTTGGGAAAGTTGTACTGACCAGAAGCCAACAATGGATGGAGAATAGCCATGTACTTTTTGACCTTCAGGCGGGCTCCATGGAGTCCACAAGCACAACGGATCAGATCCTGAGATTTCTTATGATAATTTGGAAGGAAGTGGTCATCAATAGAAGTCACCTGTACGTTGTGTTCATGGACTTAAAAACAGCCTTTGATTCCATCAATAGATCCCAATTGTGGTTCGTTTTGAGAGATATGGGTCTACCATCATATCTGCTCAACATCTTGATTCGTTTGCATGTAAACAACTTTGCAAAAGTTAGATGGAACACGAAGGGTGGACTCAAGGCAACATAAATATCCAAAAATGTGTCCGCAAGGGATGCGTCCTGGCCCCCTCTATTCACACTTTTTGTGAATGGAGTTATAGATGAACTCTTTAATTGTGATGGAGATCCCCCTAAAATGGCAGGTAGAACTGTTCCCTGTTAACTATTCACGGATGACACCTTACTGATTGCAAAACTACCAAGAGGAATTCAGAACCTCCTCAATAGATTTGAGGGGGCCTGTAACTCGAGGGGACTTGTAATCAATTGCAGTAAGACCAAATACATGGTGTTCAAACCATATAAACATCAAAAGGGAACATTGCTTCTCAACTCCCAAAACCTTTAGCGGGTAAAATCCTTTGACTATCTTGGGGTCCGAATAAATGAAAATCTAGCTTGGTTGGGCCAAATAGAAAAGAGCACTCTAACACTCCAACATATAGATAGTGCAATTAACAAGAGGGTCAAAGTTTCCCCATACAGACCAATATCCCCACTGATAGAACTCCATAGAGCAAAAGGGCTGGGTGCAGAGCTCTATGGAGCGGAACTATGGGGCTTAGAAAACCTAAAAGGTCTAGTTCTTGCGGAAAATAGGTTCATTAGGATAATCTCAAATTGACCCATGAACACCCCTCTTTTACCCCTGAGACTGGACCTGGGCCTTAGATCCATTGCCCATTCAGCGATCTTGAGGGTATTAATTTTTTGGATCAGGATCTGGTTTAATAACTCTCAAGTTCCTCTTAGAAGCTGTTTAATGGAGCTAATTACCCTTCACAAAATGAATGGGTGTGTCAAATGGTTTGGAGGGATTAGAGGCTGGTTCCATAAACTTAGCTTGGGTTTTATCTGGGATTTCTCAGAAGGCAATAAGAAAGAGATGGTGTCCACACAGAAAACGAGGTTCTGGGACTATCAAGATCAGTGCACTTTAAATGTGAACGCCGATGGCGCACTGACCTCTGCCTTTCTCGAAATAAAACTTAGCCATAGTATTGAATTGTTTCTTGACGAGGTCAAACCACCCCAGGCGAGAATGCTGTTTTTACAACTCAGATACGGCACTCTCCCTCTAAATTCAGTAAAGAGTAAATGGGGTCATGACCCACTCCTCTCAATATGTCCCATGTGCCACTCTGTTACAGACACTAGTAGTCACCTTTTTCTGTATTGCACAGCCTATGCAGATTTGTTTAGGATCTGGATCGCACCAATTTGCCGCCTGCTATCATGTCGAAGCCCAGCAGACGCAATGAGAATTTTTAATTCAGAGTTGACTAGATGGCTTGTATTTGCACTTTCGAGATTCTTGATAAATGCCTGGTGGAGGAGAGCGAAGATTATGAAAAATTGCCTAGTTGGTAAACTGTAATAATGAACTGTGACAACCTAGGCATTTGCATATAGGCACACTAATTGTGATCATTACCTTGGTAATCAATGCACTTTTGCTTGTAAATACCCTATAGGAACTGTGTTTTAACAGGTTTTAAAAGTATAAGCTGCTAATTGCCCTTTTAATTCCTTTTATGATGTAATTAATCATAATTATGAACTGTGATGTTTTTAGTGTTTTTTTTACCTTGTTATGGTCATACAATTGATCGAATAAAATTTTACTTACTTACTTACTATTTTGCAAAGTTTGACTTTGTGTGTGAGTGACTGCATGAATCCCAACTGTGAGCCAGTGTGAAGCTCTGTGATGTCTCTAGTATGATGTAATGGTTTCTAATTGGCCTCAGGGTTGAGTGCAGCTTTATTTGTACAACATGTGGTTTCTCATGTGTTTAAAACCATGACCCTTGTCAATGGCAGATGAGATGTGGAATTTTGACATATGCTGCAGTATGAGTGTCATAGACATCACCTGGCATGGAACAGCAGTGAGCATTATGTTAGTGTGTATTCATAGATGTGTGCTGTGCACAACAGATAAATTGTGACATCTACACAGCTGACACCAATGTACAACTGTAGTTGTGCTTCGAAGTACAATATGGTGGATATCATGAGCTTATAGCCATTGCAAAAGGACATTTTGGAGTATGTGTCTGTGGTGTTCCCTTAAAGAGAATCCATATGTGACAGAGACAACATGTTTTAATGTGCAGCTATCTCACCTACAGGCACGTAGGTATGCTTACAGAGAATAGTATGTGTGGTTACAAGGAGGCACAGGGTCAGCTATTTGGCTGTGTCAACGCCACATGGAGCAATACTATCAACTATGCATGTTTCCATGCATCTTCTGATGATTGCATAAATGTAGCACATGCTGAATGTACATGGATGAGTTCAACATGAGAATATCATTTTAAAGTGTTGTGTTTTGTTCACATATGATGTTTGTGAGTATGGCACTATACTGAACCTATGCCTCTGTCTCTTGCAGAATGTACAGAGGACAGCGAAGGACGGCGAGGTGCACTAGTGGGGAAGCTTCTGGCATAACTGCTACACATGAGTTCCCTGACACTGATGTGACGTGTGTATCGGACGGGGATAGGAGTGCGGTGGATGAATCACACCCGGTAACACAAACCTCCACATTTTGCTACTCCAGCGGTGACTCCTCAATGTTGGAGGTCACATGAAGTTGCAGATCTGCTTCTTCTTCTGCCACACCTTGTCCAGTGCCCACCCTCCCAGATGCTCCTACCGGTGCTGTCTGTGCACGCATCTCTAGGAAGGTAGAGTCTCCATCCCCCAGGCACCGCAGCACCTGCCCTGTCTCCCCTGCTGCCCTCAGTGTGAAGGCGTAGACATTTTGTGCCAGCTGTGTAGGGGTCGGACTGCTCTCCTGAATGCCTTACGGGATCATGACAAGAAGTTGGCACAGGTAGTTGCATTCATGGAGGGCACTCATTCTGACGTGGGTGGCATACACCAAACTGTCCAGTCTTTGTCCTCCACAGTGATGGCAGCCATTCAGTAGTCACAAGCTCCCAGTCCAGCTCCTGTCCCTTCAGCAACCACCCTACCAGTGGCACCACCTGATGAGAGTGCCTACATGCCAATGCCCTCAGGCACCAAGTCCTCCATACACAGCACACAACAGCAGCACTCAAAACGTACCAGCCCACAGACACCGTCACCACAACACAAAACTGGCATACATGAGCACAATACCAAAAGCCCAACAAGTGACGCTCAGGGGCATCAGTCCAAGAAGCAGGCATCAACATTACATTCATCTAAATCATCGCCATGCATGGGCACTCCCATCCACACACCTGCTCACAAAGACCCACAACCAAACCCTAACAAATTTCAAAGGCAGATTCACCCAACACGTCAGGTCCCACCCACACCCCTGTGAAGCATAGACAAGAGAGCAAAGTGGAGGGTGTACCTCAACAACTGAGGATGCAGGGGAAGAGGCAAGTCCACCTGAAGCATACCAGCAGGTCCAGCAAATCCCACGGGGAGAGCCACCTGCACTTGATCCACCTGTGGTGGAGAGTGAGGCTGTTCTATCCACTTAACTTCCCACTCTGGCCAAGACACTAGTGGGCTATCGAATCCCCAAAAAAGTTGAGACCCAGCCCTCAACATTCATCCTCAACCACTGTGATTCCACGTAGCATGTCTCTACCTTCTTGTGCCACCACTCCACCCAGTCCAAGCAGCCCTAAGGCTCCCACAGCCACAGATGCCTCTACCTCAGCCTGTTCTCGCTCTCCCAGGTCCAGTCCTCCAACTGGCCCCAACAATCAGCCCCCTCCTAGTTCAACTTAAAGCCAAATAGTTAATCCAAGTCCTCCTCCTCATACCATTTCTCCAACAGCAGTGCCTGGACTGCCCATATGTCACCCCTGAGGTGTGGTGATTCCCATGGCAGTAAACGGTCTTACCCATTTGATGTGCAAGTTCTCATGCACACATGTGCAGACTAGAAATATGGACTGGCCATTGGCCTTGCAGTTTGGCACTTTTCATGCCCATTTCCTGTGCAGTTTCGCATGCACACATGTGCGGACTCGAAATATGGACTGGCCAATGGTCTTGCTGTTTGGTACTTTTGATGCCCATTTCCTATGCAGTTTTTCATGCACACATGTGCGGACTAGAAATATGGACTGGCCAATGGCCTTTCTGTTTGGTACTTTTGATGCCCATTTCCTGTGCAGTTTCTCATGCACACATGTGCGGACTAGAAATATGGACTGACCAGTGGCCTTGCTGTTTGGTACTTTTGATGCCCATTCCCTGAGCAGTTTGTCATGCACACGTGCATACTAGGAATTTGTACTGGCCAATGGCCTTGCTGTTTGTTACATTCGATGACCATTTCCTGTGCAGTTTGTCATGCGCACATGTGCATACTTGGAATTTGTACTGGCCAATGGCCTTGATGGTTTGCACTTTTGATGCCTATCTGGATATTATGTAATAAAGACTGTTACTCATGTTGCCTGCTTTGTTGCTGCTCTTGCTAAATAAAAATGTTTTATGTATGGGTATATGTTCATGTGACACATGCTCTCTATGCCATTTCCACATTGGCATTTGCTTGCATTACTTTTTCAGAGGTTGCCCGAGGTGGCAGGCAATTTTGTTCTTCTTGACTCTGAGGCTTGACGGTACAATGATGGTTGTTTGTGATGATCTACTCTTATCCTAATCATTCTATGGTAAGGTTTGCTAAATTGTGCACATGTCATATTAGGATGCAATACCACAACAAAGGTGGATTGTAGCCCCAGGATTACTTGCGGGGTGGCCAGGGTCAATCAGATCTGTGGGATCTTTCTTGATGTGTGAACAGCAGTGTTGATGTGTAGTCATCTTGTGTAGGCCTGTCTTCATAGTCACATGGGTACATTTGAATGTGTGCACTTGAGTAGTCATACAGAGTGATTGGCCAGTCAATGTCAGTAGTGCTGTGGTGTAAGTGCCCCTGCACATGCCAACTACACACATGTATGATCCAGGTAATGAGTGCCTGTTTATTTACATTGTCAGACATGTGCTTCAGATTGTGGGCACATGGAGGATTTGTAGGTTGAGCACTGTGTAATGTGTCCTTGCACTCCTGGGGGACACCTACTTGTTGTTGCTGTCAGTTGTGAGTATGCAGAGTGTGTCACTTCAAAGTCTGTGTTGTGTTTTGTTGATCATCCATAGGTCTTGTTTAAGTTTGTGCTCACTGTGCTGACCTGCTCAGCCACACTGACATTATTTGTGAGTTTTCTCATGCATTGCTGTACCTTGACACATTTATGGGTCAAGTATATTATGTGGTATGAAGAGTCATACTATCCCTGGAAGGTGCTTCTGATGCCTACATATTGTGAGTTACTCCTCTATGTGTTTTTGCACTGTACACTCCTCGTCTGTCTAATGCTTATGTACACACCACTACAGTCTCATTTCTTCCACCCCATGCCTTGCCAGTGTGTGACCCTCCCCGCCACTTCATAGTGTGACACTATACTGTGGGAGGATGATCTGTGTACAGAACCAATGTGCCACTCACGACAGTTTCACAATTAGTTATGTGTTATATTCTTCTGCTTGATTGCAGTCATGGTTGCTCATGTGCAGTGCCTATGTCTTAGCTGCACAGTCCTCTAGTCATGTTGTATGCATCTGGCCTTTCCTGAGTTGTGCAGCTGTGGGTGATGGCTAAGGTGTATGTCTGTTTGCTGAGGTACTGCTATCCTTCCTGAGTGTGATCTGTGTGCTGTGATGATTAGTGGTGCGGAAGTTCATGGTGGAGAACTCAGATATGTGTGATACTGGTGTTGTTGGTGTTCACACACTGCTTACTGTACATGCATTGCTGTCAGTGTATGTTTCCTGTACTTGCCTGGTGTGCATCCCTCTGATGTCCAGCTGAGTTGACTATGTGATGAATTGGTATGTATATATGTTGTGCTTTTGTTGTTGATGGGTGCAGTGTTTAGTCTGTGTTGGCTCTTTCTCCTGACAGGTGCATGTGTGTGTGATGTTCTATTTGCATGAAATTGTGTGAGAGTGGTTTGTGAATTAGTATACATTCTGATGCGTGTTGGATTTGTAGTGTGCATTTCTTGTGTGAATGTCACAAGCTGCAATGTGTATTCTTGGTCATAAACTTCTTCTGAGTGCATATTTGTGCTATGTCCTCGTATATTTGACCTGCCACTCATTGGATTGTGCATATGCATACTTGTGCTACACATTAACACCATGCTCATTTGATAACTGGTGTGGTGTCTATGTCTGTGTTCGCTGAGTTGTTCCACTGATCACAGTTAGTGTTCATGATTGGCATTTGATAATGCAATTTTTGATTGAGATGGGGTATGGTATCTGCGCATTTGTCCAGAGAGAAAATGTTGTGTATTCCTGTTCTGTCTAGGGCTACATTGCCTATCCACTGTTTGCCAGCACATGGCTGAGCTTGTTGGACTTCTTTGGATGTTGTTTGTGAGATTTGCGTTTGGCTATTGGTTTTTGATCTGCATTGGTTCAGACATCCCTTAGTGGGATTCTAACATTTATAGATACACACCGGGGTGTGTCATTGTTTGCCAGGACCTTATTTGAAACCTTTATGTGTGATTCTCACATGTGTTGAGTGTTGTAGGTGTGAGATGGGTAGATGAGGAGTAAGTGTGAAGGTCCTACTTGGGTTTGACAGCCAGGGAGAGTGACAATGAACCATGTGTGTCGTGCTGGTAGCATACCCGTCAAGGTAGTTTGACAAGCCACACAGCTGGTAGTCCAGCTGTGTGGCTTGCCAAAGTATGGCTTCTGACACTTCCTACCATTGCTTGCATTGCTGTATCCCAGGGAAAATGTACAGATGTCAATTTAGTTTATTTCAATCACTGTGCTACCCATGTCTGATTTGATGGCCTAAAGGTAGTGTGATATGTTCTTCCTCTTGCATGTCATGTACAAATGCTATGTGACTTGCTCCATGAATTTCCAGCACTGTGCAATCAATTTTGGGTTGGTTCATTTATTGTCACACTTTACTGCTGACCTATGGTTTGTGTATGTGGCAGGGTGTCAGTGTGGGATCTGTCTGAGGGACTTGACATGAAGTGTGAACAGTTCAGTGGTTTATGCAGAGTGACTCTTAATTTCTTAATGTACTCATTTTTGGTTCACATGGGTGGAAGGCAGGTGTGAGGAGGAGGGTCGTTCAGTGCCTGACCTTCTGTGCAGGGTGTTCTTCTTTACCCCCACCTTCCCAGTCAATCTACCTTGCCCTTTGTTGTGGGAGGTGCGAGGTCGAGCCACACCTGGCTGCTAAATAGTGCATTGAGGGGGGGGCACAAGAGGGGCACACAGCATGGGCATAAATGGATGTGGGAAGCGTGCTGTGGGCTGTGACCAACTGATGCAGTCCACCATGTGGGTAGGGTGTAGGGTGAATATATATATTACCTACTGGTAGTCGGCAGTAGGTAGTTATAAGTAGGACCTTGTTTTTATTCAAAAAGATTTTTTTTTCCAATAACTTTGGCGCCCGTTGACGAATCTTCAAGACATTTTCAAAACTCGTGGGGCACTCTGGTAAAGTTTTGGGGTGATTGGACAAGTCGGGCCTGATAAAAAAAGGGAGGTCCCAAAACATGCTTTCTCTATGTTAATTCTCATAGGAAACTTTAGACACAGCTACAGCCAGAACTGCTGAACGGAATTACACCAAATTTGGCAAAAAGGTAGCCCTTGTTTCAGAAAGAACTCATTTTGTTAAATGGTGTGAATCCATTCAGTATTTCCTGAGAAATGAAAAAAAAAGAGGTTAAAATACATTATCCATAGGAAACTTTAGACACAGCTACAGCTCAAACTGTAGAACGGAATTACACCAAATTTGGCACAAAGGTAGCCCTTGTTTCAGAAAGTACTCTTTTTCTTAAATGGTGTAAATCCGTTCACTAGTTTCAGAGAAAATTAAGAAATAAAAGTTTTAATATTTAGAGGGAGGAAGTGTTGGCAGCCTTCTTATCACTTAGTAGAAGTGAGTCAGAAGAAAACAGGGAAACTAAGGTAAAAAAAAAAGAAAGGGGGCAGGGTAGAAACACCCTGATCCCCTAGGCCTGCTCAGGGGGTCCCATAAGGACCTCCAGGGCCAAAAAAAAATGTATATATATTTTTTTAAATAGCGGAATGCACGCTGGGAGCACAGATCTAGATGAAAAATGTTTAAAAAACGAAGCAAGGCCTTCCCCGCTTCGTTAATTTTAAACCAACGGGTGTGCCACATCCCGGCGGGATTTTGGAAATGTATAGTGGGATCCCATGGGGCACCCGCAACCCCGGGACTTCCATCTCCCTGGGGCTCTGTTTTTTAAATATAAAAAAATCTTTGTGGGGGAGCATGAGCCCACCCATGCCCCGGGGACCACCACCTCCGTGGCACTAACTGTTAAAATGTGGGGGTCAATTTTGGAGACCCGGGGACCACGACCTCCCTGGGGCTTAGCAAAAGTTGTGAGGGGGGCTGCGGGGCTGCCTCCTGGAGACTTTGATGGCCCTGGGAACCGCCCCCTTCAAGGCCGGCTCCTGCAGTGTCCCGGGGTGCCCACACCCAGGACACTGCTGTTTGCTATGGAAGGACGGGAGCACGTATTCTGCCCTACCATAGCAAACTCTGGTTTGGATTTTGGAAGAGAGAGCAGGGAAACCTGCTCTCTCTTCCAAAATCCAAAGAAGAATTCCTTTTCCACATGGGGAATTGCTTGTTAGCAGCTCCCCATGTGGAAAAGCAATGCCGGCTCCCACAGGACCCGGGGAGCTGGCGGGACTATGGGGGCATTGGGGCTCCACCCATGGTCCCCTATAACGTGGTAGGCACCAGGGGTTAGAGTCGCAACATTAGCGTGGTGCTCAGCGCGGTCCCCTGGTGAAAACGCGAGGGGTGCCGACTCCCAGCGTGACCCTCTTGTGTGAACGCGAGGGGTGTGTGACTCCAAGTGCAGCCCCTTGGTGTGAACGAGAGGGAGGCGCGACTCCACCGTGGCCCCCTGGTTTAAACAAAAGGGGTGCACGACTCCCAGCGCAACCCTATTGTTGAATGCAAGGTATGCACGACTCCCAGTATGGCTCCCTGGTGTGAACACGAGGGGTGTGCAAATCTCAGCATGACCCACTGGTGTGAAAGTGAGGGGTGCGTGACTCCCAGTGTGACCCCCTGGTGTGAACATGTGGGGTGTGCAACTCCCAGCAAAAAAAATTAAGATTTTTTTGTTAAAAAATTAAGTTGTATGTTTTGATCTTGGGTGGCTCTAAAAAGAGCCCTTGTGTTTATTGGGAGAATTTGGTAGCTACATGTAAGTGCCGATGCAGAGTCTAAAGTTGTTGAGACTCTGTTCTCCTCATCTGTGAAATGTACACCATCTCTACGATAGATGCCATCCATATAAAAATGCAGATTGTTGTTGACTCTGGACCCAATACTATGGTCTCTGAGATAAGCAGAAACAGCTTTATTGATATTTTTTCTAGCTTTCTCAATCTGTGGACAAAATTGATTGGACCAGTTCCATTTCTGTCTTTGGCATATGTTAGAGTAGACAACAGTAGTTTGGGGAAAAGCAACATTAATTCTGCGAAGGTGTCCTTCATTAGTATTTCCAGACATACTCCAGTCAATGTGCCCAGGTCATTGCAACCACAGTACACAATCATGAGGTCAGGGGGTTGGAGATGCAAAAAGGATTTAACCAATGGCATCAATTGGTGCCACTTTAATCCTCTTTGTCCAATCCATTTAATGCTTGCATTTTGCAAAGCTAGGTCTTTTTCAATACCTCTGCTTTCAGCATACCTTTTGTACCAGAAAACATAGCTGTGTCCCACAATCCACACTCTAAGCATCTTGAAGGGAAGTCTGTATGCACTGAAATGATGTTTGTAGGTGAATTAGGCAGTTGATAGGATGAGAGATCTCTAAAATGGTGGATAAGATGCAGTGTTTAAAAAGCATGTTTCTTATTGGAGAACCTGTACTCCTGAGGCACAGCCAGGAGCTTCGTCCGTGGAAACTATATTTTTAAAATTGTGTTGGCAAATTGATTTTAATAATTGCGCACTAACCCCTCACCTGTTCGTTCTCTTGGGGCACTTATCCTCACTCTATGACACCTGTGCAGCCGATCTGAACGCTGCCACGGGATAGGAAATTGACATCGCCGCCATTTGCGAGCAAGCCTGTACTCAGGCCACGCCCACCTTACTAGGCGACGCCCACCCCACCTACTTAAAGAGCTGACTACCAGCCCATTTGAGAACCTGTACTCCTGAGGCACAGCCGGGAGCTTCGTCCATGGAAACTATATTTTTAAAATTGTATTGGCAAATTGATTTTAATAATTGCGCACTAACCCCTCACCTGTTCTTTCTCTTGGGACACTTATCCTCACTCTATGACACCCGTGCAGCCGATCTGAACACTGCCACGGGATAGGAAATTGACATCGACGCCATTTGCGAGCAAGCCTGTACTCAGGCCACGCCCACCTTACTAGGCCACCCCCACCCCGCCTACTTAAAGAGCTGACTACCAGCCCATTTGAGAACATGTACTCCTGAGGCACAGCCGGGAACTTCGTCCGTGGAAACTATATTTTAAAAATTGTGTTGGCAAATTGATTTTAATAATTGCGCACTAACCCCTCACCTGTTCTTTCTCTTGGGGCACTTATCCTCACTCCATGACACCCGTGCAGCCGATCTGAACGCTGCCACGGGATAGGAAATTGACATTGCCGCCATTTGCGAGCAAGCCTGTACTCAGGCCATGCCCACATTACAAGGCCACGCCCACCCTACTACTTAAAGAGCTGACTACCAGCCCATTTGAGAACCTGTACTCCTGAGGCACAGCCGGGAGCTTCATCCGTGGAAACTATATTTAAAAAATTGTGTTGGCAAATTGATTTTAATAATTGCGCACTAACCTCTCACCTGTTCTTTCTCTTGGGGCACTTATCCTCACTCTATGACACCCGTGCAGCCGATCTGAACGCTGCCACGGGATAGGAAATTGACATCACCGCCATTTGCGAGCAAGCCTGTACTCAGTCCACGCCCACCTTAGTAGGCCACGCCCACCCCGCCTACTTAAAGAGCTGACTACCAGTCCATTTGAGAACCTGTACTCCTGAGGCACAGCCGGGAGCTTTGTCCGTGGAAACTATATTTTTTAAATTGTGTTGGCAAATTGATTTTAATAATTGCGCACTAACCCCTCACCTGTTCTTTTTCTTGGGGCACTTATCCTCACTCTATGACACCCGTGCAGCCGATCTGAACGCTGACACAGGATAGGAAATTGACATCGCCGCCATTTGTGAGCAAGCCTGTACTCAGGCCACGCCCACATTACTAGGCCATGCCCACCCCGCCTACTTAAAGAGCTGACTACCAGCCCATTTGAGAACCTGTACTCCTGAGGCACAGCCGGGAACTTCGTCCGTGGAAACTATATTTTTAAAATTGTGTTGGCAAATTGATTTTAATAATTGCGCACTAACCCCTCACCTGTTCTTTCTCTTGGGGCACTTATCCTCACTCTATGACACCCGTGCAGCCGATCTGAACGCTGCCACGGGATAGGAAATTGACATTGCCGCCGGATCGATTTTAAATCTGTATGTATTGTATTCAAGGCCCTCCACGGACTTGGCCCAGTACCACTTCAGAACATGTTTCACTGGTACACTCCGCCGAGATCCCTTCGCTCGGCTTCCGCTCATCTTGCTGTGGTGCCTAAAGTCTTGAGAGCTCGGTTGGGCGGACGATCTTTCAGCTTTACGGCAGCCAGATTATGGAATACTCTTCCGTTAGGATTGAGAAGTACGCAAGACTTTTTCTCTTTCAAGAAACTCCTAAAAACACATCTTTTTCCTAGGACTGCATCTTCTTAATCCCAAATTCCAGTAGGATGTATGGCAGGATTTTCATCAGTCAAAGCGCCAGGATACCCGTGGGGTGACAGATACGCGCTATAAAAGATTATAAATACATACATACATACATACATACATACAATACATACATTTGCAAGCAAGCCTGTACTCAGGCCACGGCCACCTTACAAGGCCACGCCCACCTGGCCTACTTAAAGAGCTGACTACCAGCCCATTTGAGAACCTGTAGTCCTGAGGCACAGCCGGGAGCTTCGTCCGTGGAAACTATATTTTTAAAATTGTGTTGGCAAATTGATTTTAATAATTGCGCACTAACCCCTCACCTGTTCTTTCTCTTGGGGCACTTATCCTCACTCTATGACACCCGTGCAGCCGATCTGAACGCTGCAACGGGATAGGAAATTGACATCGCCGCCATTTGCGAGCAAGCCTGTACTCAGGCCATGCCCACCTTACAAGGCCACGCCCCTAACTCCCGTACAAAAATATGTGCATTTCTTGTACGCGCCCGGATGGCCCCAGGCCCGATCACTATGCCCATTTCTCCAAGGCGCAGCCCTTCTTATACCCGAGACATGCTTCTGGCTTTGAACCCGCATAAACACACTACCTGTAATTACATCTATACGGGAGATGACTCCTTCACCTGCTGCAGTCTCTGCAACCCGCCCTGCGCGGAGACAGAACACCGTAGCCTTCAACCTTGTCTCCTCAACTGCAGATCGCTCGTCAAACACGCTCACGAGTTAAACCTCCTTATTCTAGATCACGCATTGACATTCTGTTTCTCACAGAAACATGGCTTACTTCTAACAACGGCTCCAATATTGTAAATGCCCTCCCTCCAGGTCACCAAATCTGCTCATTGAACAGACCGTGTGGCAGAGGAGGTGGTTTACCTATAATCTACAAAGATCACCTTACCTGCAAAATTGCCGATGGCAACATTAAAGACTGCGAAAGCTGCCATTACACCGTACAAATCTCGCCAGGAACGTCCCTGTCTGGGTTGCTTGTATACCGCCCCCCAGGCCCACTTGTCGAGTTCCCCAGCAGGCTCATTGACCATGTCACCCTTAAGGCCACGACGTCCCCTAATTTCCTTCTGTTAGGAGACTTCAATCTCCACTTCCTGGACACAATTGACACCCCCGCAGCCGATTTGCGGCTGGATCTCGCTTCCATTGGTCTTTGCCTAATGAATTCACAGGCCACCCATGACAAAGGTCAGCTACTGGATCCGATTTTTACAAAAATTCAGGACGTTAAAACCTGCCCGCCCCCCCCCCCTTCCCTGGACAGACCATTTCCTGATCCCCATCGAATGGCACCTCGATACCTCCCCCCCCAACCGCCTAAAATCAGAACTCTCATCAGGCGTTGGCACAAACTCATACCAGAAGAATGGGCTTCCAAACTTAGGGAATCCATCCCCTGTCCCACTCAGAACCCTATAACTGCCGATATTGAATTTAATGCTTGGCTCACCCAATCATTGGACTGCCTCCTACCTCGATCTAGCACCCTCAAACGCGCCAAGAGAGTTAACCCTTCCCCTTGGTACACCCCTGAACTGAATGTTCTACGGAAGGAATGCAAGAGAACTGAACGCGCATGGAGGAAAGACAAGTCAGCAGATAAGAAAGACATGTTCCGGTCCTCCTTAAGAACTTACAAACTTGCGCTTCATGAAACCAAGAGTTCATTTTATGAGGAAAGAATTAAAAACTCATCCTGCTCCACCCAGGAAACTTTTTCTATCCTAAAAGAACTTCTTCATGTCCCAGATCCCCAAGTAAAACCCATGGACCCTAAATCCGCGGTAAACAAATGTATCAAGTTGGCAACATTCTTCGATGAGAAAATCCCAAAAATTCTTGCCTCACTACCAACTGTCGTCATCGGTGGCACAGGCAAAGACTGCCTCAGCCCTCTTCCTTGTCACAGTCTGCCCACTGACTCCTCGGCACCCTCTCTCAATACCTTCGGTCCAGTCACCACAGAAGAGGTAGCCACGACGTTTGCCACAATCAAAAGTGGCTTCCCCTGCGACCCGGCCCCCCTACGCTTCCTCAAAAAAGTAGCCCCCACTATTATCCCTCCGCTCACGGCCCTCATCAATGCCTCTCTACTGCAGGGAGAAGTCCCTCCTAGCTGGAAAGCAGCTGTTGTCAAAGGTCTCCTGAAAAAACCTTCATTGGACCCTCAGGATTTAGCCAACTATAGGCCAATTTCCCTCCTTCCAGGAAATAGCAAAATCACGGAGAAACTTGTGAATAAAAAGCTATCTCTATTCCTAGAAACTAACAACCTGCTTAGGAACTCCCAGACAGGCTTCCGCCCAGGCCAGGGCACCGACACCGCCCTCCTGGCGGCAGTGGAGAAGGCCAGAAGCATTTTAGACACAGGAGGATCAGTGGCAGTGATTCTCCTGGACCTCAGTGCGGCCTTCGACACTGTCAATCACCAGGTCTTAAACCAGCGTCTGAGAGACACTGGAGTGAAGGGCACGGCCCTGAAGTGGCTTGCTTCTTTCCTCAATGGCCGTTCCTTCCAAGTCTGGGAGAACGACAGCCACTCCCCTGCGGTCCCCCTCCGTTGTGGAGTACCGCAGGGTTCATCACTAAGCCCAACGTTATTCAATGTTTATATATCCCCGTTGGAGGAGCTGGTCACCCCGTTCGGAGTGACGATTATCTATTACGCTGACGACACCCAGCTGGTGGTGACCCTCTCACACCCTAACCAAGAACCCTCCAATCTTCACAGCTGTCTTACTGAAATCCACGGTTGGATGAACACCTCAGCACTGAAACTCAATGGGTCCAAAACCGAAATCTTGCTGCTTGGACAAAAAGGACCCTCCCTGCCACCAAACATCTGGCCCGCCTGCCTAGACGATCCCCCTTCTCCCAAAGACGAGGTTAAGAGCCTGGGTGTATGGCTCGAGAAAGATCTGACCTTCAGAGCCCAGGCAAAAAAAACGGCGGGAATATGTTTTGGACTTCTCAGGGCATGCAGGAAGGTGCTTCCCCTGCTACCCCGTACCTCCCGGAAATTGCTGATCCAGGGCCTTATTTTGCCCAGGCTGGATTACAGCAACGCAATCTACTTGGGAGCCCCGGAAGCCACATTCAACACCTTACAGAGAATCCAGAACGTTGCTGCCCGCCTTCTTACTAACACCCCAGCAAGATCATCAGCAAAGCCAGCCTTGAAGCAACTTCACTGGCTTCCAGTCAGAGAGAGGGTGGTTTTCAAGGCCCTCTGCCTGGCACATAAACTCCTTCATAACAAAGGTCCACCAATTCTCAAAAATGTCATCATTCCTTACACAGCTACCAGGTCACTCCGGTCAAACCAAGAGAACTTCATCACCGTCCATAGAGTGAAAAAAGCCAGGTCTGGTGGCCGCCGCTTCATGGTAAACACAGCAAAACACTGGAATAGTCTCCCTCGGAAACTGAGAACTGAACCAAACCTTCTCCATTTTAGAAAAGCTTTAAAAACTCTCCTTTTTCCCTGATCTCTCTTCTCTTCCGCTGCTGCTCCCTCTTGTGTATTTTTTATAAATATTAAAGTGATATGTTATTACAGTGAGATTTCCCAAGTCACTAGTATGGTTAGAAGTGGTGTGTTATATAAAAAAGCTACAATTATTTGTGATATCCTTTTGAATTCTCGTATGGATCCACGGTTCCATCACTTACGGTGCAGGGTCCAGGCGCGACTCCAGAAAATTCCAGAAGCAATTTTGGTTCAGTTAGAGGTCAGTTGGCAAGGGTTGATATGTGTAACCAATAGAAATGTGTTTTAAAATTTGAATTAACTTGGCAAGCAATGTGATTTGATATTTGCATGTATATGTGTGTAGAATGAGAGGGAACTTTGCCATTTTATGGTTTTGCTTACAGCAGTGCACTATATTCATTGTGTGCATAAGAGAATCTGTTGTGTGAATGTGATACTTCATAATCTTCAAATCAATTTAAAAGGTGAATTATCAATTTGTGAGGTGTACTATGTACCTTTGTTTTTAAACATAAAATATAAATCATAAAACTTGAAGTTAGTCATATATTTTGTAATGAAGAAATATTTATTGCAGATTTGTGTATGTATTTCAATGTTGCTTAACATACACTTTGTCTAGTATTATGTGTGTTTTGGAATAGGGATTGCTGATTATGACTGATTGTTTTAATGTGTGGTAAGTAAATTAGTAGTATAATAGTATAATGCTTAATTTTAGGTGTTGATTTCAAATTGGAAATGTATATGTAGAGTTAAGGTATTAGTGATAAGACTAGATTGTGTAAGTCTCTAAAGAGGTGAATTTAAAATATGCTACATCATTTTTGGTGTTTGGTTTCAATTTGAAGTTTGTCTGTGAATGTATGTGGTGTAGATAGTGTTGTGGTAGAGAGAAACACATTTATGTTTTTCAGTGATATGGTGAGACTTATAGCAGAGAAATGTGAATTGTTTCTGCTTTGTATTTGGCTAGGTCTAATATTAAAAGTAGTTGTAGAAAGGTAATGTAGCAATAGAGATTTATGCAGTACTTTAATCCTATAAAGAGTTTGCTTGCCGAGCAGGTATTGCCCGGTTGGTACTGAGGCGCTCCTCCAATCACCAATCGAGCACCATCCACTTATTCATTCAGTGCACTAATACCTAAGTACTTATAAATTCTCAATGCACCATGTTTGCTGCACTGTAATTATTCCAGTTACTAGTTGTATACTTATAGAATGCCCTAGCCAGTAACACTACTACAGATATTTTGTTTTGTGCACTATGCATGCAGATGTCTAACCAGCTACATACTATTGATACACTCTTGTAAATACCCAGTTAGTACTTATGCAAATTATGAATCTTCCTGTCTGTCCCATGCAATTCTCCAATTACCCATTCAGCCCTATCTGCTTATCCTATCTCTGCACCAATACCTAGGTACTTATAAATTCACCATGCACTCCGTTTGCAGCACTGTAATTATTCTGGTTACTTATGAAATAGCGTAGACAGTAACACTAGCACAGCTGAGATGTTCTGTGCACTAGGCATGCAGACCTCTAACCAGATACATACTATTGATACACTCTTGTAAATACTCAGTCAGTATTCAGTCACTATCCATGCACATGTACAATGACCCAGGCATTACGACAAGCAGTGCTACAGTCAAATGTGCACAATGTATGCGGTCCCCTAACCCCTGCAGACTAGTGATTCAGTCGTGCATAAATTCAAATACTAGCCATGCAAGTCAGCAATCACATTGTCACTCTCTGTCCACTCCTGAAATCATCCTGACAGTTCCATGTCCTTATCTAATCTCTGTGCTGAAACAAAAGTACTTATAAACTCACCCTGCTGTCAACTACCAGCATTCTACCTATCCAGTGACTGTCCATGCACTTGTACAGTGACTGAGGCATTAAGATACGCACTGCACAGTCAAATGTGCATAATCTATGTGGTCCCCTAACCCGCTGCAGTCTACTGATTCACTTCTCCAAAAATCCAGGTACTAACCATGCAGTTCAGCAATCCCACTTCCACTCTCTGTCCACTCCTGCTACCATTCTGACAGAACCATGTACTTATCTAATTACTCTGCTGAAACATTAGCACTTATGCACTCATCCTGCTGTCAACTACGCACTCTCTCGGTACCCAGTCAGTGTGCATGCACTTTTACAGTGACTCAGGCATTGTGAGAAGCAGTGCTACAGTCTAATGTGCACAATGTATGCAGTCCCCTAACCCCCTGCAGACTAGTGATTCAGTCATGCAGAACTCCTGATAGTAGCCATGCTAGTCAGCAATGACACTTTAACTCTCTGTCCACTTCTCCTATCATCCTGACAGAAACATGCCCTTATCTAATCACTCTGCTGAAACATAAGCACTTATAAACTCACCCAGTCACTGTCCATGCCATGCACGTGTACAATGGCTAAGTCATTAAAATACGCAGTGTACAGTCAAATGTGCATAATCCATGCGGCCCCCTAACCCGCTGCAGACTACTGATTCACTCCTGCAAAAATAGAGGTACTAGCCATACAGTTCAGCAATCACACTGTCCTTCTCTGTCCACTCCTCCTATCATACTGACAGAAACATGCCCTTATCTAATCACTCTGCTGAAACATAAGCACTTATAAACTCACACAGTCACTGACCATGCCATGCACATGTACAATGACTAAGGCATTAACACACGCAGTGTACAGTCAAATGTGCATAATCCATGTGGTCCCCTAATCGCTGCAGACTACTGATTCACACCTGCAAAAATCCAGGTACTAGCCATGCAGTTGAGCAATCACACTGTCACTCTCTCTCTACTCCTGCTATCATCCTGACAGAACCATGTGCTTAAGTAATCATTCTGCTAAAACATAAGCACTTATAAACTCACCCTGCTGTCAACTACCAGCACTCTAGGTACCCAGTGACTATCTATGCACTTGTACAATGACTCAGGCATTAAGAGAAGCAGTGCTACAGTCAAATGTGCACAATGTATGCGGTCCCCTAATCCCCTGCAGGCTAGTGATTCAGTGGTGCAAAAATCCAGATAATAGCCATGCAAGCCAGCAATCACACTGTCCCTCTTTGTCCACTCCTTCAATCATCCTGACAGAACAATGTGCTTATCTAATTACTGTAATGAAACATAACCACATATAAACTCACCCTACTGTGAACTACCCGCACTTTACCGATCCAGTCACTGTCCATGCATTTATACAATGAGGCAGGCATTTAGACTGCAGTGCCACAGTGAAATGTGTACAATCTATGCGGTTCCTTAACCCCCTGAAGACTACTGATTTACTCCTGCACAAATCCTGGTAGTTGCAATGCAAGCAGCAATCCCACTGTCACTCTCTTTCCACTCCTGCAATCTTTGTGACATAACCATGTCCTTATCTTATCACTGTGCTGAAACAAAAGCACTTATAAACTCACCCTGCTCTCAACTACCTGCACTCTATCTATCCAGGGACTGTCCATGCACTTTTACAATTATTCAGGCATTAGGACACACAGTGTGCAGTCAAATGTGCATAATCTATGTGGGCCCCTTACCTGCGACAGAATACTTATTCACTCTTGCAAAAATCCAGGTACTAGCCATGCAGTTCAGAAATCACACTGCCACACTCTGTCCACTCCTGAAATCATCTTAACAGAACAATGTCCTTATCTAATCCCTGTGCTGAAACATAAGCACTTATACACTCACCCTACAGTGAACTACTAGCACTCTACCTATCCAGTCACTGTCCATGCACTCATACAATGACTCAAGCATTAAGACAAGCAGTGCTACAGTCAAATGTGCATAATGTATGCAGTCCCCTAACCCCCTGCAGACTACGTATTCAGTCCTTCAAAAATCCTGATAGTAGCCATGCAAATCAGTAATCACACTGTCAGTCTCTGTCCACTTCTACAATTATCCTGACAGAAGCATGTCCTTATCTAATCTCTGTGCTGAAACACAAGCACTTATAAACTCACCCTGCTGTCAACTACCAGCACTCTACCTATCCAGTGACTGTCCATGAACTTGTACAATGACTCAGGCATTAAAACATGCAGTGTACAGTCAAATGTACATAATCTATGTGGTCCCCTAACCCACTGCAGACTACTGATTCACTCCTGCAAAAATCCAGGTATTAGCCATGCAGTTCAGCAATCACACAGTCACTCTCTGTCCATTCCTGCTATCATCCTGAGAGAAACATGTCATTATATAATCCGTTTGCTGAAACATAAGCACTAATAAACTCACCCTGCTGTCAACTACCAGCACTCTAGGTACCCAGTCACTGTCCATGCACTTGCACAATGACTCAGGCATTAAGACAAGCAGTGCTACAGTCAAATGTGCACAATGTATGCAGTCCCCTAACACCTTGCAGACTAGTGATTCAGTCATGCAAAAATCCAGATACTTGCCATGCAAGTCAGCAATCACACTGTCCACTCCAGCAATCTTCCTGACAGAAGCATGACTGTTGTAAAGCATTTTAGGACCCTAGTATAATTTCCTCGATTCATGTCCTTATAGAGGCATATAAATCATAACCATATTCAGACATAGCCCATGCAGTCCAAATACGGCATGGCTACTTCCACTAGTTCCAAAAATCCACAAAAATGTCTTGGAAAACTCGGCTTCAGAAGTTAGGTACTTCCCCTTACTTGAATATTGATTTGTACAAGAACTGATGGAGTTTTCAAAGAACTGAGACTCTTTGATGACTTTATTATGTCCACCTTTACGTCAAACTAGGCACCTTCAAGGTATAAATATGCCGACACTTCCCCAAGCAAGCACACAGTGGTTTGGAGCAGTTCGACTATCTACTTTTCCTGACGAATCTCGCTACAGCAAGTGCCGAAGGAAGCCGACCCTCCAGCAGACGCACTGAGAAAGACGTTGTCTTTTCTCTTGCCAAGAAATCCAGCTCCAGTTTTTCCAAGCTCCCATTGCAGGGTGTTGGGAAATCGAGTCCTGAGATAGAGAGAGACCAGAGCTCCTTCATTCTAAACCAAGGTACGGAGCTGATTAGACCCTAAGAGAAATCTTTGGATAGATTCTTTGCAAAAGAATACTAAACTTATGCTATACCACACTAACTTCTTACCTCGTACAAGAGTTAGGTTAGGTACATTGGGGTAGGCGTATTTTAGAAGCACCAGTTGAGTACTTTTAGTCTTTATTTATTTATGCATGGTTTGGACAAGTTCGACTATCTACTTGCCAGATGCTTCACGCTACAGCAAGTGCTGAAGGAAGCCGACCCTCCAGCAGACACACTGAGAGAGACACTGTCTTTTTTCCAGCTCCAGTGTTTCCAAGCTCCGCTTGCGGGATTTTAGAAGCACCAGTTGAGTACTTGTCTGCATGAGAAAGAAGAATGTTCAATAAATACTTTTTATTGAAAATGCCTGTCTCTCTATTTCTCTGCACCTCTGGTGAAACGAAGCATGCACGATTGACTGAGTAAAATATCTATCTATTGTTTACACGACCCTGAAGATCAGTTTTATCTTGGGGAAACAAAGTTGTCGTGTTTATGAGGTTGTCAGAAACTAATCTGTTCTTGTTCATTCGAGAAAGCTTTTAGTGACCTCTGAGCTAGCTGGCACTCACAATTAAGTCTAATATATTCGATAGAGACCTAGTAGACATAAGTCCTACGTCAAATCTATAGGATATATTATTCCAATTGGCAGAGCCTATTGGTAATATAGGAACTACACTACATGGCACCCAATATTAGGTAAGGCACTAATTTAACGCTAGATACTAGAGCAACTCAGTTGTGCTTTTCACAGAGACCCCTTTTTTCTCTTAAAATACTCCAATAGAAGTCTGGAGTGGGTTAAAGGATTAAATATCCGCCATAACTGAGTAGGACAAAAAATCCTATGTATTATTTTTTTGGTTTGTTCAACTTTGAAGGATACAGTGTTCCTAAAAAATTGTGCACCTTATCTTTCTTTCCTTGAAAGTTGCTCTGCAATACTTTCAACAAAATGTCGAATAACGACAACAACCCAACCGGTGGAGCCGCAGTAAATGCAATCCAACAGGGTTTAGACGTTACAGGTTTCCAACAAGACAATGCGGATGCTATAATCATCCTGGAAAATGTACGGAAAACCATCGCTATAAAGCTTATAGAAAATGGCCTATCACCAAGAGGTGGTAGAGTTATATTTGTAATAGAGGCACACGAATATCGGCAGACAGAGGTATTCCATTCATGGATTATCTTCCCTTAAGCAAATCCAACAACACATGTGTTTCACTTCTACAAGATAGAGAAACCTCCAGCGGAATACGTTCCTTTTGAGGACATTAAAATTCCACTAACTTACCAAGACCATCAGCTCTTGTTTAAAGGCACCCTACAACATCAAAATCACTTTACCATGATTGGTTCACTAGGTACACCAGAAGCAACATGGCCGGTACTAGCCAGCTATACACCACATCCTGACATTGAAATAATGACAGATGTAGAACTGTTAGCTCAGCTAAAACAATTAATTAAAATTCATAGACAATTGGTACACTATGTCATGAGGACTCTAACAGTCCAACCGGCTATAATAATTCCACAGCAAACTCTTCCTCAAGGGAACACAAACAAAATTACACCACAAACTATACAATCAGTCATTTGTAAATTAGCAACAAAAAGGGAACAAATTCCATTCTGGTTAGCTCAAAAAATTACTCAAATCGAGGCAGTATTTCCTGATAGTACACCTCATGAGAAACATAGGATTCTAACAATCTGTTTACCAATGGGGATCGCACCACACATGGAGGATTGTGATATTTGGGCTATAGTCTTTTCTGCAATCTACACAAAAACACATGGTGTTCCATCCATGGCGCTAATACCAGACATCCTGAAACAGATTCAAAATGAATACGGGGAAGAGCATGCTTTAAATCTCGGTATGAAGTTACTGAAGGATTTCAAACAGGTCTCAGCAATAATATTAGCTAATATTAAAGGTGAAGCAGCATCCGTGGAAATCCGCCAAAAACTAAAAAAACTTGATATAACTGAGCAACCATATGAACTTGCCAGTATAATAGAAAAATCCTATGAAGAACTAGGAAGAGATAGTTTGGGTGGGAAACCAGGAAAACCCGAACTAAAGGAAAATCCGGAAAAAGTTTTTATTAAAAACAGTCTCACTACTCCTAAAAAGAAGTGGGAAAATACTAGGCAGACACTTCCTAAGGAGAAGCGTTCTCAATCCAGAGGTAGGTCTCCTCAAAAGGAGCCCTCTGAAAGAAGGTATAACCTCAGAATTAGGGATAATTTGAGAAAACCTGATAGATATCAAGATACTGATACACGTTCCTCTCGTACCTTTCAGACTTTCTCACAGAAATTGGAAAGAAGAGGACGATCAGAACAAAAGGAAAAACGCGTGAAGCAAGCACACGATGGTTTTGACAAGTTCGACTATCTAATTGCCCGAGGCATCTCGCTACAGAAAGTGCTGAAGGAAGCCGACCCTCCAATAGATGCACTGAGAGAGACACTGTCTTTTCTCTTGCAGAGTAATCCAGCTCTAGTGTTTCCAATCTCCTCTTGCGGGATTTTAGAAGCACCAGTTGAGTACTTTTAGTCTTTATTTATTTATGTATGTATTTTATGGCTTAGAAACCATACCATGCTTTTACAGTATTAATTTATAATACTATTCTTGCTGTACGCATTATTCTTTACAGCCAGTCTTACGATTGTAGCAATTCATTTCTTCTGCATGAGAAAGAAGACTGTTCAATAAATACTTTTTATTGAAAACGCCCATCTCTCTATTTCTCTGCACCTCTGGTGAAACAAAGCATGCACGATTGACTGAGTAAAATATCTATCTATTGTTTCCACGACTCTGAAGATCAGTTTTATCTTGAAGAAACAAAGTTGTCATGTTTATGCGGTTGTCAGAAACTAATCTGTTCTTCTTCATTCGAGAGAAAGTTTCTAGTGACCTCTGAGCTAGCTGGCACTCACAATTAAGTCTAATATATTCGATAGAGACCTAGTAGACATAAGTCCTACGTCAAATCTATAGGATATATTATTCCAATTGGCAGAGCCTATTGGTAATATAGGAACTACACTACATGGCGCCCAACATTTGGTAAGGCACTAATTTAACACTAGATACTAGAGCAACTCAGTTGTGCTTTTCACAGAGACCCCTTTTTTTCATAAAATACTCCAATAGAAGTCTGGAGTGGGTTAAAGGATTAAATATCCGCCATAACTGAGTAGGACGAAAAATCCTATGTATTAGTTTTTTGGTGTTGCGTTCTAATCTAGGACCCTGATCGATACTGTGACCTTATGCCCCTATTCGGCTATAAATCCATTTGTTCCCTATATTGGCATAACCGATCAAATGCAATATTCAGAAACTCATCTCTGGCCTCACACGAACAGAGCCACATTTCAGAATAGCTTTCTCTGCCACTTCCTTTGCAACCAATTAGTGCAATGACATAGCAGACGTCACTATCTGAGATTCCTAGATTAACACTCTGAGTTCTTCAACAAGATAAAAACTCAGCAAACCTGGAAATCCCCGCTTGCAGTGTTTTGATTAGTAATAGAACTCTAATGAGCACTGATAGACGATCACTTCCTAGTGACATCTTTATTGACGTCTTATTTCCAGCAAACTTACGTCAACCAAGGCACCTTTCAGGTATAAATACTACCAACGTTGCCTTAAGCAATGTTCTGTTGCCCGTCGCCTGAAGCTGTTGGTATGCTGATGATATCATAGCTGCTATAGCTACTGCTATCGCTGCTAACTAGCGAACGATGGTGTGGTGAACTTAGGAGCTGAACAGCTGTCCCCCTGCAAGAGCCCAGCAGATGCAAGCTGCCCGCGGACGCTGCCCCTCCTCCTCCTCCTCGACGCGCTGAGAAGAGACGCTGTCTTTCTCCTGCAGAGAAATCCAGCTCCGGCGTTTCTAGTCTACCCTTGCGGGTGACTGGGATATCGAGTTCTGAGGGAGATACCAGAACTCCATCATTCTATTCCAGAGGTATGGTGTTGACTAAACCCTTAGAGAGAATTCTTGAAGCAAACCTTGGCAAAACCAACTTAACTTACAGCTACTTACTTACTCCCCTCCCAAGCATTAGGCTTAGGTCAGGTACACTGGGGTAGGCGTAGTTAGAAGCACCAGTTGAGTATTTTAGCCTAATGTATATATGAATGTATATATGTTTTATTCATTTTAAATCATTGTATGGCTAAGAAACCATATCAATGCTTTTACAGTATTATTTCGCAATACTTATCTTACTGTACGTACTTTTTATAATAACAAGTCTTGCAATTGTGGCAATTCATTTCTCTTGTACGAGAAGAAAGACTGTTCAATAAATGTTACCCTTTATTGACAAACGCCCGTCTCTCTATTCTCTACATATTGTGAAAGTAATCTGCACCAACCTGACTGAGTAAAATAACTGTCTATTGTTTCACACAACCCTAGAGATTGACTCTTGATCTGAGGAGCAAAGTTGTCATGTTGCACGGTTGTTGGAAAACTGAATCCCTTCTTGGCTATGCCAGGGAAGCTGATCACTTCCTATTTCAGTCAAGAAAGTTTCCAGTGACCTCTGAGCTAGTTGGTAACAACCCCAATTAAGTTTAACATAGTCAGTGGAGGCCTGGAAGATCCGCACTTCTACGTCGATACTACTGTTTCTGTTATTCCAATGCGCAGGGCCTATTGGGAAAATAGGAACTACACTACATGGCGCCCAAACGTTTGGTAGGGCGATAAACTAACGCAAGACGTTAGAGTAACTCAGTTGTGCATATTTCACACAGACCCCTTTCTCCCGTAAATACTCCAATAGACGTCTGGAGTGGGTGAAAGGTTAAAATCCGCCCGAACTCAGTAGGAGGAGATTCCTATGTAAAGCTCTGGTTTATTCAACGTTGAAGGATACAGTGTTCCAAAATATTGTGCACCTAATCTTTGTCTCCTTGGAGACGTACTCTGCAAACCTTGCATTTATACAATGCCAGGAGAAAACGGAACCACTGGGGCCGCAGCAGATGCGACTCAGCAGGGTCCCGACACTACTACGGTACCGGGTGCAATAATAATCCCGGCACATTTAAGAAAATCTATAACTTTAAAACTTATAGAAAACGGACTGACACCACAAGGTGGTACAGTAATTTTCGTGATAGAGGCACACGAATATCGGCAGACAGAGGTATTCTATTCATGGATAAACTTTCCAGCGGCAAACGCTAGAACAAAAGAGTTTCTCTATTACAAAATAGAGAAACCTCCGGATGAGTACGCTCCTTTCGAGGAGACTGAAATCCCACAAAAATTCCAAGAGCACCTGCTCTGGTTTAATGGCGACCTAAAACATAATGATCATATTACCAGGCTCGGTCCACTAGGTAGACCAGGAGCAACGTGGCCGGTTCTAGCCAGCTACACACCACATCCGGACATTGCAAAAATGTCTAAAGAAGAGCTGTTAGTACAGCTTATAAAAATACATAGGCAATTAGTCCAATATGTAATGCGGACTGCAACAGTCCAACCAGCTGTTAATGTTCCACAGCTGACCCCTCATCAGGGGAACACTAATAAAATTACAGCACAGAACATACAGTCATGTCTTGGTAAAACACCCGTAAAACGGGAACAAACTCCTTTCTGGTTAGCACAGAAAATCACTCAAATAGAGGCAGTATTTCCGGATACTACCCCTATTGAGAAACACAGAATCTTGACCATCTGCCTTCCTATGGGAATCGCACCACACGTGGAGGACTGTGACACTTGGGGTACAGTCTTTGCTTCCATTTACACAAAAACACATGGTGTTCCGTCTATGGCGGTGATACCAGAAGTGCTAAAACAGATTCAGAATGAATACGGTCCAGAACCCGCTTGAAATCTTGGTATGAAATTACTGAAAGACTTCAAGCGGGTCTCGGCTATATTATTAGCCAATATAAAAGGAGAAGCAGCATCTGTGGCGATCCGCCAAAAGTTGAAGGAAACAGATATAACAGATCAGCCAGTTGAGCTTGCCAGAATCATAGAGAAATGCTATGAAGAATTAGGTAGAGACAGCTTGGGTGGAAAACCAGTTAAGCCCCAACTGCTCGAAAATCCTGAAAAATTATTTATTAAAAATAGTTCAAACATTCCTAAAAATAGCTAGGATGGAAATAAACAATCCACTCCCAAAGAAAAAGTTTTCCAGTCCAGAGGAAGGTCTCCTCGACGGAGGGAAAGAACTCCGACTCGAGAACACCAGTCTCCCCAGAGGGAGCCCTCTGAGAAAAGATATAACCTTAGAAATAAGGATAATCTGAAAAAACCTGATAGATATCAAAGTATTGATACACGTCCCTCTCGATCTTTTTCGCAGAAATCGGAAAGAAGAGGACGGTCAGACCCAGGAGAGCACACCAAGTCCAAAGACAAGGAACCTGCTCAGAGTAAAAAATCTAAATTTCCAAAAAAGAAGGTAGCCAGTATTAGAGTAATCGAACATGCCGAGAATACTGAGGACACAGTTGAAAAACGGGGAGTGGGCAAAGACAATGTTAGACAGTGCAGCAGAAATCAGTGTAGCCCGCAAGATCCTGATGAGTCATCTGGAGACAGTGGACACGAATGAATACATTCAGGTTGAAACTGCCGACACCAGACTTAGCGAGCCCCATAAAATATACGAAATAACATTGCGTATAGAGGGTGATAAGACTAGGAAAATAAAGGGTCTATTTTGGGATAAACTCTCAAAAGGCTATGATATTCTGTTAGCTGAAAAAGATTGGCCCCCAGAGTTTGTCAGGGAGTGCCCTCGTGGCGAAGAAATGATTATGTCTGCCTTCTCGAATCACATTCCGATTCACAAAAAATATACTTATGCAAGGAAATGGGCAGTAGCCCAGGCACCGGCATTATATAAAAATCATGTAGGATGGGATGAGGACTCACCTCCCCACAAAATCCAGTTAAAAAGTGAACCAACTGCCCAACGGCAGTATCCCATTAAGCAAGAAGCTAAAAAACAAGTCAGGGAGATCTTAGATCAACTTGAATACCAGGGGGTGATTGAAACATGCACCTCTCAAATGAACAATCCTTTGTTTCCTGTCTCCAAGCCAGACAATTCATATCGTCTAGTTTTGGACTACAGACACCTTAATGCATGTTGCAAAACATTTGCAGTACAAAACTTGCATAGTGCAGCCCTAATGAATAACATAGTTAGGAAAAAATATAAAACGACATTAGACATATCTAATGGTTTCTTTTGTCAAAACATTGCACCAGAAAGCAGATACTTGACCGCTTTCTCAGCATTTGGGTCGCAGGAAAATTTCTGCCGACTCCCACAAGGGTTCAAGAACAGCCCAGGACTATTCTCAGCTAGAGTAACAGAGTTACTACAAATGTATGATGATGAGGCATTATCTTACGTAGATGATATCTATCTCACAGACGACGACTTGGATACTCACTTGAAAAGAGTGAACACCATTATACTTGGGTTCGCAGCAGAGGGTTACAAATTCAACTTTAAAAAGTCTCGAATTGCCCATCTGACAGTATTATTTTTAGGGTACGAATTATCAAGTGAAGGAAAAAGCCTGGCGGACAACTTCTTAGAGAAGTGCGCTGTACTCCAAGCTCCAAAAACGCTGAAGAATTTACAATCCATACTAGGTTTTCTGAATTTCGGAAGAACTTACATTCTAAATTACGCAGAGAGGGTTAAACCTCTCTACGAACTAATAAAACCTGATTTTAAACAAATCAATTGGACTCAAAAACACACAGAAATTTTGAGATCACTGCAAACAGACATGTTAGCTAAAACAAAATTAGATACACGTGACAACACACGCGATCTTGTAATCCGAGTCATCCCAGGAAGATGCGGATTCACGTACCTGACCTCTAATGAGGGTGAAAAGGTACCAATTTCAATTAAATCTCACTTGTACACACAAGAAGAAAAAACATTCAGTTACACAGAAAGAACTGTGAAAGCAGTGCAAATTGCATTAGCAAATGAACGAGAACTAGCACACGGCAAAAGGATTAATATCCTCACAGCGGAATCCGCCTTCGAGGCGCTATTCAGCCCAGTAAACCTGCCGACAGTGTCACTGGATCCGAAATGGATACAGTGTGTAGATTCTCTAGGAGCGGAAGATGTGAAATACTATTTCGCCCCGCAATTCGAAGAACTGAATGATTTAGAATATGAAGAAGAATATCCTCTGCCAATCGAACTTCTGCCTCTCCCACAGTACGCCTGTATGATCTATACAGATAGATTTGTACAGCATTTCAACGTAGAGAGCAAATCCTATGATGCAGCCTGTGCGATTGTTAAAGGTCGTTGGCTGTGCGGTAAATTCAGACCGAAAGTAACAAAAACTGAATCAGTAAGAAACTGTTCGGCTCAGAGAGCTGAAATCAGATCTTTAAAGATGGCGCTCGAAAATGCAGAACGTGAATTCCCGACACTAATCGTGTGCGATTCTCATTTATGCGTCAACTCTTACAATAATAAACTGCAGAGTTGGATTGAAAACGATTACAAAGATGACACAGGTGCCACAATAAAGCATAAATTGCTCTAGAAACAGGTAGCTCTTTTACAGAAAGAACTACAAAAGACTCACGTGATACACGCACAGAGTCTTCAACGTTATGGCGTTCACGTTGCAGGGAATTCAATGGCTAACACAGCCACAGCGGAAGCAACTAAACCGGCTTCCGTAGCCACAAAAAAGCGTACAGAAACCATGCTGGCAGTAAAAATGACCGTAAAAGGCGACTGTGCAGCACTGCCCGTGAACTATCCACTCAATTATGCATACGTAATCGATGCAAACTCCGTTCCTTTTGCTCGAATCCCTGGAGTGGGGGATAGGGTAATTCCAAACACGAACCGTAGAATATTATTAATAGCAGACGGACACATGGGTGAAGGTCCAAGGCACATTCAGATGAGGGAATCTCTAACTGAATTGCAATCAGTATACTGGTGGCCGGGGATGAGCGTGCATCATCAGATATATGTAAAGAACTGTCCGGACTGTGACAGAGATCGCAGTAATAAACCGGTCCTGCCTGTTGCACAGTTACCATTTATAGAAAGGGTAATGATGTCCGCAAGCTATTCAGCGTCCTATTAATCAGTTAAGACTAAAAAATCACTTACAAAATGTGGCCCCAGCGCTCGGCTGACGCCAGAACGGTTATAAGAAAGATCTGCGAGTCTTTATTGGCACATACGCAATTACCACGTTCCATTCTGACCAGGGTCCTGCTTTTAGCTCTCGAGCTTATAAGGAGGCCATGGCCAGCATGGGAATTGGGTTGCGGTATTCTTATCCGTCGCACCCCGAAGGGAATAGTGTGGTAGAAAGAAAAAACCGGGACATAAAGCGATCTATAACAGCGAAGGTATTAGGTTCAGGCGCTGGGTGGGTCAAACATTTAATAAGTGTCCAGACCAGTCTTAACAATTTGCCAAGAAAATCTCTAAAAGGTTTCAGCCCATACGAACTATTGTTCGGAATTAGAATGAGAATTCAGGACTTAGATAGTCAGCTATCAGTGGTACAAGAAAAAACAACAGACTTTGACATCAAAGATCGTTTGGCTGTTTTACAGGAACTGAATGAAACAAGAAAATCCTTAAGCAACATAAAGCTAAAACAACAGCCAGATACCACTGACGAGGCACCACAAGCAACAGCCCCAGCAAGGCCTGTCTGGATTCCAAAGATTGGGGATCTAGTCAGAGAAAAAATCCCGGTAAAGAAGGAATTTGGGCCTTCTTACAGAAAAGCAGTACCTGTCTTGGCAGTCACCGGAACAAGATCAGTTGTACTACCGCCCCTTGCTGGTAAAAAGGAGAACAGAGTCGTATCGATCGACCTGGTAAAACCACAAGCATGTGGCCTATAATCAACAGTAGGCCCAGTGGACTCCCAAGAAACAACATAATTTCCAAACTTGCAACAATCCAAGAGGTTCAAACTGAAAGACTAATCACATTCGATCAGCCTGCAGTGCACAGAGAAGGACTATGCAATAATGCCATGGAACTCGTGCCTCTTGAGACACAGATTGAAACAGTTCGTCAAGAAACACCAGTCTACAATAATGTGGCATCAGAAAATGCTACCGAAAGACAGATTGAAAGAACAATCCCAACAATTGACAGGACTGCCTCTGGTTATTTCATCGACTTCGACAACTTCTCTGGAGATCAAAACGACCCAGAAGTGATGCCAGAAACAAAAAAGACTTTCAAAGAAAAAGCAACGGAACTCTTTCAACAACTGAAGGAAATCTACCTTATTTCCCCTTGGTTAGAGTTCTGGTTCGGTCTAGGTGTATTTTTCCTCCTGCTTTGGCTCATCATGGTACTTTGTTTGGGAAAATTCATTGAGGGAAAATATAGTACAATGGACACAGCAAGTCAGAACATCAACCTAGTCCTCAAACCACACAGATCGTCCCACGTGAAGAAAAGAGAACTGTCAACAGTAAATGTCACAGCCATTCCAATACCCGGTGGGGTAGTATGGGAGAAAACTGACTATGAGATCTATGGTGCGGTCGAGATCCTGAAGTATCCTCATCAACTGAAGGTTTCCTTAAGTGACTTTGTAAAACCTAGTACATTCTCTGATGATTGGGACTTTAACAGTATTAATGACATGATGTCTGATTTAGTAATGTCAGCTAAATTCACAGAACATGATTATTTACAAGGTTCGTCTAGTTATGAACAGTTATTCTGTTATACGCATTATGGCGATCACTATTTGCATAAATCTGCACAGCCTAGAAATGTTTTTAAGTATAATCAATGGGAACATTGTGCTACACCACCTAAAAGCAGTTCTAAAACATTCTTTGAGAAATTCAAGTACTTCTCAGGGTATAACACCAGTGATGCAGAAACGTTTTATTACAAACTGTTAGATAAAACAGGAATGAAAACAATGCTGACAAACACTAAATTAATATATTCAGAAGCATTTTATGAAAAAATGATGACATTTGGTTTTGATTAATGGAAAAATAACATTGGAACAAAAACCATTTGGGGTACAAAAGATTGGCAGGTACAAGGCCTAGAAGCACTATTCAGAACCTGCATGATACCAGAACAAATGATGTTTTTAAATGACACAATTCACCAAACATCCTGCCTTGGCCTAGCTAGGATTAAAGACCTTAACAAACCGTCTATTCCGAAGCCAATATCTGATAATGCAACAACAGATATTGAGATAGACGTAACTAAAATTTTACATTTTAACAGAACACATCCTGATTGGAAAAAGTGGTTAATCTGGCCTACTGACACAAACAAGTGTCAATATAGATTCCTGAATATAACACAGGGGTTAAAAATGACCAGACAAGACCCTAGATACTCCCAGAGACAACATCCAGGGATAGTAACAACATACAGTGTAGGGAAACTCTGCCTCGAATGGCTAGGATCATCCACACTGACTGAAATTAAGCAACACTTGTCTTTACTTAAAGATGGTGCTGATTTGCGCGATTGTATTATGGGACCACGCAAACAGCGTCAAAAGCGTTTCATAGCGACCAGTATCTATGCTGCGTACAATGAGGCTTGGAAAGTCACACAAATTGAAACAGCAGAAAAAATACGAGAAATTGATCGTATTAATTTGGAAAAATCACTTTCTGTAGTGGACAATGGGTTAATGACTCTGTCCTCCAGAATATATTCGTTGGACAATATTGTATCTTCTGCCTTTGACATAATAGACAGAGACTTGCTAATGTTACAGCATGGCCAATCTCAATTACGTTCTATTGTACAATTAGGCTGGACGCTGCAAAATCTTCGTTCAGGCTATGTGCCTTGGCGTTTAATCAACACAACGTCATTGTTTTCCATTTTTAACCTTACTGATAAACAAATCAGTTTGGCACAGAAAGGAGCAGACTATACAATCCTGCAAGTTTAGAATAAAGAAATAATAATATAGACACAATCGAACTATATTTGTTTTAGAGTGATTTGTCCAGCCGGACAGTGATCACAGGAATTTTTACTATATATAATGAACAACAACAATTCTCTTACATTCATCAAAGAGTGAGACACAAGCCTGTGCCTTGACGCTTACAATTCGGCAAGGTGAAAGGAAAGGGAGAGAAAGAATCTTAGGCAGAAAGTGAGCGATTTCTGTAAATTATAACGATGACAGAAATTCAACCACACCATAAATAGCATATCTCAATGAATATACACATTCATATATGGTGCGACAAGAGGTCGACGACGTTTCAATTCCATAGCCTAAATACAAGGAATCATCATCAGGACACAAAGTGTTATGCCTAAAACCTGTTCTACACAATAGCCTGTATGGCAATTGTCTGAAAACCCTGACGTATAGGTGCAGGGATGGCGCCAATCATAGGTTGGTCTGGGCCAGGTCCTATTGTTGATGTGTTCGGGGGAATGCCCGATCAGTTATACTTCAGAAAACGGAGGTGCCTCACCTCTCTGTGTGTCGGAGGAACAGGGAGGTCAACGGTGAAGTTCAGGGATGTCCACAATGGGGCACTGGGTATTGATACAGCCGCCAAATAAGGCACGGTGAAGCGAGCCGAAGGCTTCGTAAGGTCCAGGATACCAGCAGTGTGGTTCCGCATTGTACAACGACATCACCCCCTCCCAAGCCCTCTGCGACTCCCTAGCCTCATTCTTCCACAACAAAATTGCAGACATCCACAACAGCTTCGACAACCAACCCGGAGACCAACCCACCCAACCATATGATGAACATTCTCCCCCCTTGAACATCCTTAACGACTGGAACCCAATCTCCACTGAGGACACCATCCGCCTGATGAACTCCATCCACTCAGGATCCCCCACAGACCCATGTCCTCACCACATCTTCAACAAAGCAGACTCCGTCATAGCACCGCACCTCCGAGACGTCATCAACTGCTCCTTCAACTCCGCCACCTTCCCGGAAAGCTGGAAACACGCTGAACTCACTGCCCTTCTGAAAAAACCCACAGCGGACCCCACCGAACTCAAAAATTACCGCCCAATATCACTCCTTCCTTTCCCGGCCAAAGTCATCGAGAAAGCTGTCAACAACCAGCTCGCCGCTTTCCTCGAAGCCAACAAATCCCTCGACCCCTCACAATATGGCTTCCGAGCAAAACACAGCACTGAGACCGCCCTCATCGCAGCAACAGACGACATTCGAACTCTACTGGACAATGGAGACACAGTCGCCCTCATCCTCCTCGACCTCTCTGCAGCCATTGACACAGTCTGCCACAGCACCCTCTTACAACGCCTCAGAAACATCGGAATCCAAGGAAAAGCACTTGAATGGATCACCTCGTTCCTCACCGGAAGAACCCAGAGAGTCCGCCTTCCACCATTCAAGTCCGAGGCCACTGAAGTCATCTGTGGCGTACCACAAGGATCCTCACTCAGTCCCACCCTCTTTAACGTATACATGAGCCCCCTCGCGGCCAGCGCACGCCAACACAACCTCAACATCATCTCTTACGCGGATGACACTCAACTTATCCTATCTCTCACCAATGACCCCAGCACCGCCAAAACTAACCTACACGAAGGAATGAAAGAAGTTGCCGAATGGATGAAACACAGCCGTCTGAAACTGAACTCAGATAAAACAGAAGTCCTCATCTTAGGTTCATCCCCCTCTGCATGGGACGACTCTTGGTGTCCGGAAGCCCTTGGAAAAGCACCCATCCCGACAGACCACGCACGGAACCTAGGCGTTATCCTGGATTCTTCACTTTCAATGAACAGACAAGTCAGCGCCGTATCCTCATCCTGCTTCAACATTCTTCGCATGCTCAAAAAAACATTTAGCTGGATCCCCACCGAAACCAGAAAAACAGTCACCCATGCTCTGGTCACGAGCCGACTGGACTACGGAAACACCCTCTACGCAGGTACTACCGCTAAACTCCAGAAGAAACTCCAACGAATCCAAAACGCCTCAGCCAGAATCATATTAGACATCCCGCGTAACGAACACATCTCTGGTCACCTGAAAGACCTCCACTGGCTACCCATCAACAAGAGGATCACGTTCCGACTGCTAACCCACGCACACAAATCACTCTACGACATCGGACCAGAATGCCTCACCTCACGACTGTCCTTCTACACCCCCTCCCGCCAACTATGTTCTTCCAGCCAAGCCCTCGCCACTATACCTCGCATCAACAAGTCAACCATGGGAGGCAGATCCTTCTCATACCTGGCTGCTAAAACGTGGAACTCACTCCCCACCTACCTTCGCCTTACCCAGAACCACCTAGCATTCAGAAAGCAACTTAAAACGTGGATATTTGGCAAGTAATCCTCCTCCCCTCCCTAAGCGCCTTGAAACCCTCTGGGTATGTAGTGCGCTATATAAATTCTTTGACTTGACTTGACTTGCCCTTATTTGGCGGCTGTATCAATACCCAGTGCCCCATTGTGGACATGCCTGAACTTCACCGTTGACCTCCCTGTTCCTCCGACACACAGAGAGGCGAGGCACCTCCGTTTTCGGAAGTATAACTGATTGGGCATTCCCCCGAACACATCAACAATAGGACCTGGCCCAGACCAACCCATGATTGGCGCCATCCCTGCACCTATACGTCAGGGTTTTCAGGCAATTGCCATACAGGCTATTGTGTAGAACAGGTTTTAGGCATAACACTTTGTGTCCTGATGATGATTCCTTGTATTTAGGCTATGGAATCGAAACGTCGTCGACCTCTTGTCGCACCATATATGAATGTGTATATTCATTGAGATATGCTATTTATGGTGTGGTTGAATTTCTGTCATCGTTATAATTTACAGAAATCGCTCACTTTCTGCCTAAGATTCTTTCTCTCCCTTTCCTTTCACCTTGCCGAATTGTAAGCGTGAAGGCACAGGCTTGTGTCTCACTCTTTGATGAATGTAAGAGAATTGTTGTTGTTCATTATATATAGTAAAAATTCCTGTGATCACTGTCCGGCTGGACAAATCACTCTAAAACAAATATAGTTCGATTGTGTCTATATTATTATTTCTTTATTCTAAACTTGCATGGGACCACTGTTGTTAGATATAACGTAAGTTACCCGAGGTCCTTTGCTGACTGACTGGGTGCCCTTGTTGTTTTCTGCTATGACTATACAATCCTGAGCATCGAAAAACTTGAGAGATTACCATTGACAATGTCAGAAAGTCCTGTCATTGAATGGATAATACACGGAATTATCACTATTCCGATAACAACTTTCCGATTTAAAAAGTGCCTTGAATACATACCTACTGGCCAGTATGAACGATTGGGTAAAGGATATGTTAAATCAGCATGGAAATTACCATACACACATTCATGCTACAGTGACAGCGACAAAAATGTATTTCTTAGTGGTGAAAACTGTAAACGTTCACTAAGCGGTATACTTTTGTGCCAGGGTATTAATTTACACAGAGCTTGTGATGGAAACTCTAACAACCTTTCATGCCACCAGCTTGTCACACCTGCAACTCAGATACAGCCCTTCTTTATGCAACTCGCGAATGGGAGTTACATTCTAAGAACGGATCACAGATGTTGTGGCCTTGTTCCAGGGAAAAGTTATCTCGTAAACGTAACTTCCATAGTCAAATGCTGTATGCAAGCATTGTTCCCGAACGGGCCTGGAGACATAGGGACTCCCATCTGGCCTCGTCTGAATCTCTATTCTATACGAATTGATACTTTAAGCAAAATGAAGTCTGTGCTTTTGCAGACAACAGTGCCCATAACGTCATCAAAAGAGACGTATTATCTCCTAGTTGCAAGGACAGCTACTGAGGTTCATGACCTTTTATCAACAAATTGCCCCGTGCATTTTGTAGAAATGTTGAGCCAACTCCTTAACATGTCTAGTGCCACAGGCATCCCAGGCATATTTAAGACGATTTTTACGGGACTGCTAACACCATTTCAAGCAATTCTGGGAATCGTTCCAAATTTTGTCCACTCTGTTTTTGGCGGCATACCCCTATTTTTGGGACTTGTAGCAGGGATTTTATTTTTGACCCTCCTGCTTCGTTATGGCAAGCCACAGCTCAGACATGACTCCAATGGGAATGGAAGAGACAATCCTAGCAATCCGCTACCAGGACAGAATAACTAGAGTCCTTGGATTGGCCAGGCTGAGAGATCTAAACATGACCTGGTTCCTTTCATTCAGACCGATATGGCAAAATTGCATCTTACCTGTACTACGATGTATGCTATGCGGAGATGAGTGCGTGTTGGACATCTGTCTTTCACTTCCATCAGCAGTACCAATGGATATCGATACTTTGCTAAGTCCGATAACGGCTCACGCATTGTGTTGTCCCCAGTGGCTACCGTTCCTGATGACGGCATTCGTTGAGACTCCTGTGCTACGACTAGGTGGTAACAGTGGTTTGAGTGACAAAAGCAACATCACCCAGGTACGACCTTCTGTGAGCATTGCTGATCCCGACTTTGATGACAGCAATCATTCTCACACCTGCCAAGTTACAGCACTATCGAATTTGGTCGAACTGTCACCTGATTTTGTAGACCAATTCTTTGAGAGCCTGTCTGATATGATGTTCTCACCCGAACAGAAACAATAACTTTTCCGACACACAGCGTTCCCATGAACTCTGAATTCGGCCTTCAGTTTTGAACAACAAAAACTGCTAAAAGCGTTGGAACTCTAATTTCCCCGTTCAAGCATTAATTCTTTTGAATTGAACACTTTTTAATATTCACCCTTTTTCTGGCACGAAAAATTATTTGCTTAAAGTAAAAACTATTCTTAGAGAACAGAAGCTTCAACTTCTATTTCTAAACACATCTAGAGACATAGCAACTTTGCACCAGCCTCTAGCACATGTTATTGCAATGCATTTATATGTGATGATTTATCTCGCCCTTTTTCTGTTTCAGAGATATTTCATGTGTAATTCTTTTTGCATAATCGTTCAATGATTTCATATGCTATAATTCTTTGAATGACTTCTATGCTTCAAAAACGTACAGTACCTAAATTTTCACGTATTACAAATATGCCTATTTCAAATGCATATATGTATTTTGGGGTGGGCAATGTTACACATGCATCTTATTGCTCTAGTTTTAGTAATTTGATGGACATGAATTCGTGGAGTGGGTGTTGCGTTCTAATCTAGGACCCTGATCGATACTGTGACCTTATGCCCCTATTCGGCTATAAATCCATTTGTTCCCTATATTGGCATAACCGATCAAATGCAATATTTAGAAACTCATCTCTGGCCTCACACGAACAGAGCCACATTTCAGAATAGCTTTCTCTGCCACTTCCTTTGCAACCAATTAGTGCAATGACATAGCAGAAGTCACTATCTGAGATTCCTAGATTAACACTCTGAGTTCTTCAACAAGATAAAAACTCAGCAAACCTGGAAATCCCCGCTTGCTGTGTTTTGATTAGTAATAGAACTCTAATGAGCACTGATAGACGATCACTTCCTAGTGACATCTTTATTGACGTCTTATGTCCAGCAAACTTACGTCAACCAAGGCACCTTTCAGGTATAAATACTACCAACGTTGCCTTAAGCAATGTTCTGTTGCCCGTCGCCTGAAGCTGCTGTTATGCTGATGATATCATAGCTGCTATCGCTACTGCTATCGCTGCTAACTAGCGAACGATGGTGTGGTGAACTTAGGAGCTGAACAGCCGTCCCCCTGCAAGAGCCCAGCAGATGCAAGCTGCCCGCGGACGCTGCCCCTCCTCCTCCTCCTCGACGTGCTGAGAAGAGACGCTGTCTTTCTCCTGCAGAGAAATCCAGCTCCGGCGTTTCTAGTCTACCCTTGCGGGTGACTGGGATATCAAGTTCTGAGGGAGATACCAGACCTCCATCATTCTATTCCAGAGGTATGGTGTTGACTAAACCCTTAGCGAGAATTCTTGAAGCAAACCTTGGCAAAACCAACTTAACTTAAATCTACTTACTTACTCCCCTCCCAAGTATTAGGCTTAGGTCAGGTACACTGGGGTCGGCGTAGTTAGAAGCACCAGTTGAGTATTTTAGCCTAATGTATATATGAATGTATATATGTTTTATTCATTTTAAACCATTGTATGGCTAAGAAACCATATCAATGCTTTTACAGTATTATTTCGCAATACTCATCTTACTGTACGTACTTTTTATAATAACAAGTGTTGCAATTGTGGCAATTCATTTCTCTTGTACGAGAAGAAAGACTGTTCAATAAATGATACCCTTTATTGACAAACGCCCGTCTCTCTATTCTCTACATATTGTGAAAGTAATCTGCACCAACCTGACTGAGTAAAATAACTGTCTATTGTTTCACACGACCCTAGAGATTGACTCTTGATCTGAGGAGCAAAGTTGTCATGTTGCACGGTTGTTGGAAAACTGAATCCCTTCTTGGCTGTGCCAGGGAAGCTGATCACTTCCTATTTCAGTCAAGAAAGTTTCCAGTGACCTCTGAGCTAGTTGGTAACAACCCCAATTAAGTTTAACATAGTCAGTGGAGGCCTGGAAGATCCGCACTTCTACGTCGATACTACTGTTTATGTTATTCCAATGCACAGGGCCTATTGGGAAAATAGGAACTACACTACATTGGTTTGCTCAACGTTGAAGGAACAGAGATCTGAAAATAGTGTGCACCTTCTCTCTGTTTCCTTGAAACTTGCTCTGCAAGACTTTCAACAAAATGTCGAATAATGACAACAACCTAACTGGTGGAGCCGCAGTAAATGCAACCCACCCGAGTTTAGACGTTACAGGTTTCCAACAAGATGATGCGGATGCTATAATCATCCCGGAATACGTACGGAAAACCATCGCTATAAAGCTTATAGAAAATGGCCTATCACCAAGATGTGGTAGAGTTATATTTGTCATGGAGGCACACGAATATCAGCAGACAGAGGTATTCCATTCATGGATTACCTTCCCTTAAGCAAATCCAACAACACATGTGTTCCACTTCTACAAGACAGAGGAACCTCCAGCGGAATACGTTCCTTTCGAGGACATTGAAATTCCACTAACTTACCAAGAGCATCAGCTCTGGTTTACAGGCGCCCTAAAACATCAAAATCACTTTACCATGCTCGGTTCACTAGGTAGACCAGGAGCAACATGGCCGGTACTAGCCAGCTATACACCACATCCTGACATTGATAGAATGACATATGTAGAACTGTTAGCTCAGCTAAAACAATTAATTAAAATTCATAGACAATTGGTACAATATGTCATGAGGACTCTAACAGTCCAACCTACTATAAGAATTCCACAGCAAACCCTTCATCAAGGGAACACAAACAAAATTACACCACAGACAATGCAATCAGTCATTGGGAAATTACCAACAAAAAAGGAAAAAATTCTATTCTGGTTAGCTAACAAAATTACTCAAATCGAGGCAGTATTTCCTGATAGTACACCCCATGAGAAACATAGGATTCTAACAATCTGTTTACCAATGGGGATCGCACCAAACCCGGAGAACTGTGACACTTGGGGTACAGTCTTTGCTGCAATCTACACAAAAATACATGGTGTTCCGTTCATGGCGGTAATACCAGACGTCCTGAAACAGATTCAAAATGAATACGGGGCAGAGCATGCTTTAAATATCTGTATGAAGTTACTGAAGGATTTCAAACAGGTCTCAGATATAATATTAGCTAATATTAAAGGCGAAGCAGCATCCGTGGAAATCCGCCAAAAATTTAAAAAAATTGATATAACTGAACAACCATATGAACTTGCCAGAATAATAGAAAAATCCTATGAAGAACTAGGAAGAGATAGTTTGGGTGGGAAACCAGTAAAACCCGAACTAACAGAAAATCCTGAAAAAGTTTTTATTAAAAACAGTCTCACTACTCCTAAAAAGAAGTGGGAAAATACTAGGCAGACACTTCCTAAGGAGAAGCCTTCTCAATCCAGAGGTAGGTCTCCTCAAAAGGAGACCTCTGAAAGAAGGTATAACTTCAGAAATAGGGATAATTTGAGAAAACCTGATAGATATCAAGATACTGATACACGTTCTTCTCGTACCTTTCAGTCTTCCTCACAGAAATTGGAAAGAAGAGGACGATCAGAACAAAAGGAAGAACGCCTGAGGCAACCACACAATGGTTTGGACAAGTTCGACTATCTACTTGCCCGACGCATCTCGCTACAGCGTTTCCAAGCTCCCCCTGCGGGATTTTAGAAGCACCAGTTGAGTACTTTTAGTCTTTATTTATTCATGTATGTATTTTATGGCTTAGAAACTATACCATGCTTTTATAGTATTAATTTATAATACTTTTCTTGCTGTACGCATTATTCTTTACAGCTAGTCTTACGATTGTAGCAATTCATTTCTTCTGCATGAGAAACAAGACTGTTCAAGAAATACTTTTTATTGAAAATGCCTGTCTCTCTATTTCTCTGCACCTCTGGTGAAACTAAGCATGCACGATTGACTGAGTAAAATATCTATCTATTGTTTCCACGACTCTGAAGATCAGTTTTATCTTGGGGAAACAAAGTTTTCATGTTTATGCGTTTGTTAGAAACTAATCTGTTCTTGTTCATTCGAGAAAGTTTCTAGTGAACTCTGAGCTAGCTGGCACTCACAATTAAGTCTAATATATTCGATGGAGACCTAATAGACATAAGTCCTAAGTCACATGTATAGGATATATTACTACAATGATTTAGAAAAGGGGGTGGTGATGAACAGAGTTTCTGAGTTAAACAGACCACTCTTACCCAGTCCAAAGGTCAGGGCTTGATCCATCACCGTTATTTATCTCACTGCCCCATCCCAGCTCAGAACCTGGCTATATGAAAATCAGTCTGTCCCTGGCCCAGTGCATCATGGGAACAGGGCAGACTAAACTACCAAGCCAATTCTTCACCAGAAAGGAGACAAGCTACCGGGGACCGGTTTCTGGCATTTCAGCCTTCTTCGGCCCGGCTTGCTTGAATCCTGATGGAGCAGTGAGAAAGGGACTCATGTCTGAGTATACCCTGCCACACCTATAGTGGCCAAAAACGATTTAGAAAAGGGGGTGGTGATGAACAGAGTGTCTGAGTTAAACAGACCACTCTTACCCAGTCCAAAGATCAGGGCTTGATCCATCACCGTTATTTATCTCACTGCCCCATCCCAGCTCAGAACCTGGCTATATGCAAATCAGTCTGTCCCTGGCCCAGTGCATCATGGGAACAGGGCAGACTAAACTACCAAGCCAATTCTTCACCAGAAAGGAGACAAGCTACCGGGGACCGGTTTCTGGCATTTCAGCCTTCTTCGGCCCGGCTTGCTTGAATCCTGATGGAGCAGTGAGAAAGGGACTCATGTCTGAGTATACCCTGCCACACCTATAGTGGCCAAAAACGATTTAGAAAAGGGGGTGGTGATGAACAGAGTGTCTGAGTTAAACAGACCACTCTTACCCAGTCCAAAGATCAGGGCTTGATCCATCACCGTTATTTATCTCACTGCCCCATCCCAGCTCAGAACCTGGCTATATGCAAATCAGTCTGTCCCTGGCCCAGTGCATCATGGGAACAGGGCAGACTAAACTACCAAGCCAATTCTTCACCAGAAAGGAGACAAGCTACCGGGGACCGGTTTCTGGCATTTCAGCCTTCTTCGGCCCGGCTTGCTTGAATCCTGATGGAGCAGTGAGAAAGGGACTCATGTCTGAGTATACCCTGCCACACCTATAGTGGCCAAAAACGATTTAGAAAAGGGGGTGGTGATGAACAGAGTGTCTGAGTTAAACAGACCACTCTTACCCAGTCCAAAGATCAGGGCTTGATCCATCACCGTTATTTATCTCACTGCCCCATCCCAGCTCAGAACCTGGCTATATGCAAATCAGTCTGTCCCTGGCCCAGTGCATCATGGGAACAGGGCAGACTAAACTACCAAGCCAATTCTTCACCAGAAAGGAGACAAGCTACCGGGGACCGGTTTCTGGCATTTCAGCCTTCTTCGGCCCGGCTTGCTTGAATCCTGATGGAGCAGTGAGAAAGGGACTCATGTCTGAGTATACCCTGCCACACCTATAGTGGCCAAAAACGATTTAGAAAAGGGGGTGGTGATGAACAGAGTGTCTGAGTTAAACAGACCACTCTTACCCAGTCCAAAGATCAGGGCTTGATCCATCACCGTTATTTATCTCACTGCCCCATCCCAGCTCAGAACCTGGCTATATGCAAATCAGTCTGTCCCTGGCCCAGTGCATCATGGGAACAGGGCAGACTAAACTACCAAGCCAATTCTTCACCAGAAAGGAGACAAGCTACCGGGGACCGGTTTCTGGCATTTCAGCCTTCTTCGGCCCGGCTTGCTTGAATCCTGATGGAGCAGTGAGAAAGGGACTCATGTCTGAGTATACCCTGCCACACCTATAGTGGCCAAAAACGATTTAGAAAAGGGGGTGGTGATGAACAGAGTGTCTGAGTTAAACAGACCACTCTTACCCAGTCCAAAGATCAGGGCTTGATCCATCACCGTTATTTATTTCACTGCCCCATCCCAGCTCAGAACCTGGCTATATGCAAATCAGTCAGTCCCTGGCCCAGTGCATCATGGGAACAGGGCAGACTAAACTACCAAGCCAATTCTTCACCAGAAAGGAGACAAGCTACCGGGGACCGGTTTCTGGCATTTCAGCCTTCTTCGGCCCGGCTTGCTTGAATCCTGATGGAGCAGTGAGAAAGGGACTCATGTCTGAGTATACCCTGCCACACCTATAGTGGCCAAAAACGATTTGGAAAAGGGGGTGGTGATGAACAGAGTGTCTGAGTTAAACAGACCACTCTTACCCAGTCCAAAGATCAGGTCTTGATCCATCACCGTTATTTATCTCACTGCCCCATCCCAGCTCAGAACCTGGCTATATGCAAATCAGTCTGTCCCTGGCCCAGTGCATCATGGGAACAGGGCAGACTAAACTACCAAGCCAATTCTTCACCAGAAAGGAGACAAGCTACCGGGGACCGGTTTCTGGCATTTCAGCCTTCTTCGGCCCGGCTTGCTTGAATCCTGATGGAGCAGTGAGAAAGGGACTCATGTCTGAGTATACCCTGCCACACCTATAGTGGCCAAAAACGATTTAAAAAAGGGGGTGGTGATGAACAGAGTGTCTGAGTTAAACAGACCACTCTTACCCAGTCCAAAGATCAGGGCTTGATCCATCACCGTTATTTATCTCACTGACCCATCCCAGCTCAGAACCTGGCTATATGCAAATCAGTCTGTCCCTGGCCCAGTGCATCATGGGAACAGGGCAGACTAAACTACCAAGCCAATTCTTCACCAGAAAGGAGACAAGCTACCGGGGACCGGTTTCTGGCATTTCAGCCTTCTTCGGCCCGGCTTGCTTGAATCCTGATGGAGCAGTGAGAAAGAGACTCATGTCTGAGTATACCCTGCCACACCTATAGTGGCCAAAAACGATTTAGAAAAGGGGGTGGTGATGAACAGAGTGTCTGAGTTAAACAGACCACTCTTACCCAGTCCAAAGATCAGGGCTTGATCCATCACCGTTATTTATCTCACTGCCCCATCCCAGCTCAGAACCTGGCTATATGCAAATCAGTCTGTCCCTGGCCCAGTGCATCATGGGAACAGGGCAGACTAAACTACCAAGCCAATTCTTCACCAGAAAGGAGACAAGCTACCGGGGACCGGTTTCTGGCATTTCAGCCTTCTTCGGCCCGGCTTGCTTGAATCCTGATGGAGCAGTGAGAAAGGGACTCATGTCTGAGTATACCCTGCCACACCTATAGTGGCCAAAAACGATTTAGAAAAGGGGGTGGTGATGAACAGAGTGTCTGAGTTAAACAGACCACTCTTACCCAGTCCAAAGATCAGGGCTTGATCCATCACCGTTATTTATCTCACTGCCCCATCCCAGCTCAGAACCTGGCTATATGCAAATCAGTCTGTCCCTGGCCCAGTGCATCATGGGAACAGGGCAGACTAAACTACCAAGCCAATTCTTCACCAGAAAGGAGACAAGCTACCGGGGACCGGTTTCTGGCATTTCAGCCTTCTTCGGCCCGGCTTGCTTGAATCCTGATGGAGCAGTGAGAAAGGAACAGACTAATTTGCTTACAGCCAGGTTCTGAAACTGGGATGGTGCAGTGAGCTAAAAAACGGTGTTGGATCTAGCCCTGATCTCTTGACTGGGTGAGAGCTTTCTGCTTAATTCAGAGACTCTGTCCCTCACCACCCCTTGTTGTAAATATTTTTGTCCACCCTTAGCGTGGAAGGGTATTCTCAGATGTGAGACCCTTGCTCATTGCACCATCAGGATTCAAGCAAACCGGGCCGAAGACGGCTGTAATGCCAGAAACCGGTCCCCGGGAGCTTGTTTCCTTCCCAGTGTAAGAATTGGCTTTTGTAGTTTGGTTTGCCCTGTTCCCATCATGCACTGGGACAGGAACAGACTAATTTGCTTACAGCCAGGTTCTGAAACTGGGATGGTGCAGTGAGCTAAAAAACGGTGTTGGATCTAGCCCTGATCTCTTGACTGGGTGAGAGCTTTCTGCTTAATTCAGGACTCTGTCCTTCACCACCCCTTGTTGTAAATATTTTTGTCCACCCTAAGCGTGGAAGGGTATTCTCAGATGTGAGACCCTTGCTCATTGCACCATCAGGATTCAAGCAAACCGGGCCGAAGACGGCTGTAATGCCAGAAACCGGTCCCCGGGAGCTTAATGACAACAACGTAACCGGTGGAGCCGCAGTAAACGCAAACCAACCGGGTTTAGACGTTACAGGTTTCCAACAAGACGATGCGGATGCTATAATCATCCCGGAAAACGTACGGAAAACCATTGCTATAAAGCTTATAGAAAATGGCCTATCACCAAGAGGTGGTAGAGTTATGTTTGTCATAGAGGCACACAAATATCGGCAGACTGAGGTATTCCATTCATGGATTATCTTCCCTTAAGCAAATCCAACAACACATGTGTTCCACTTCTACAAGATAGAGAAACCTTCAGCGGAATACGTTCCTTTCGAGGACATTACAATTCCACTAACTTACCAAGAGCATCAGCTCTGGTTTAAAGGCGCCCTACAACATCAAAATCACTTTACCATGCTCGGTTCACTAGGTAGACCAGAAGCAACATGGCCAGTACTAGCCAGCTATACACCACATCCTGACATTGAAAGAATGACAGATGTACAACTGTTAGCTCAGCTAAAACAATTAATTAAAATTCATAGACAATTGGTACAATATGTCATGGGGACTCTAACAGTCGAACCTGCTACAAGAATTCCAGAGCAAACCCTTCATCAAGGGAACACAAACAAAATTACACCACAGACTATACAGTCAGTCATTGGTAAATTACCAACAAAAAGGGAACAAATTCCATTCTGGTTAGCTAAAAAAATTACTCAAATCGAGGCAGTATTTCCTGATAGTACGCCTCATGAGAAAGATAGGATTCTAACAATCTGTTTACCAATGGGGATCGCACCACACCTGGAGGAATGTGACATATGGGGTACAGTCTTTGCTGCAATCTACACAAAAACACATGGTGTTCCGTCCATGGCGCTAATACCAGACGTCCTGAAACAGATTTAAAATGAATAGGGGGCAAAGCATGCTTTAAATCTTGGTATGAAGTTACTGAATGATTTCAAACAGGTCTCAGCTTTAATATTAGCTAATATTAAAGGTGAAGCAGCATCCGTGGCAATCCGTCAAAAACTTAAAAAACTTGATATAACTGAGCAACCATATGAACTTGCCAGAATAATAGAAAAATCCTATGAAGAACTAGGAAGAGATAGTTTTGGTGTGAAACCAGTAAAACCCGAACTAACAGAAAATCCTGATTTTTTTTTTATTAAAAACACTCTCACTACTCTTTAAAAGAAGATGGAAAATATTAGGCAGACACTTCCTAAGGAGAAGCCTTCTCAATCCAGAGGTAGGTCTCCTCAAAAGGAGCCCTCTGAAAGAAGGTATAACCCTAGAAATAGGGATAATTTGAGAAAACCTGATAGATGTCAAGATACTGATACACATTCCTCTCGTACCTTTCAGACTTCCTCACAGAAATCTGAAAGAAGACGATGATCAGAACAAAAGGAAGAACGCGTGAAGTAAGCACACACTGGTTTGGACAAGTTCGACTATCTACTTGCCTGACACATCTCGCTACAGCAAGAGCTGAAGGAAGCTGACCCTCCAGCAGATGCACTGAGAGAGACGCTGTCTTTTCTCTTACAGAGAAATCTAGCTCCAGTGTTTCCAAGCTCCCCTTGCGGGATTTTAGAAGCACCAGTTGAGCACTTTTAGTCTTTATTTATTTATGTATGTATTTTATGGCTTAGAAACCATACCATGCTTTTATAGTATTAAGTTATAATACTATTCTTGCTGTACGTATTATTCTTTACAGCCAGTCTTACGATTGTAGCAATTCATCTCTTCTGCATGAGAAAGAAAACTGTTCAATCAATGACTTTTTATTGAAAATGCCCGTCTCTGTATTTCTCTGCACCTCTGGTGAAATGAAGCATGCACGATTGACTGAGTAAAATATCTATCTATTGTTTCCACGACTCTGAAGATCAGTTTTATCTTGGGGAAAGAAAGTTTTCATGTTTATGCGTTTGTCAGAAACTAATTTGTTCTTGTTCTTTCGAGAAAGTTTCTAGTGACCTCTGAGCTGGCTGGCACTCACAATTAAGTCTAATATATTCGATAGAGACCTAGTAGACATAAGTCCTACGTCACATCTATAGGATATATTACTCCAACGGGCAGAGCCTATTGGTAATATAGGAACTACACTACATGGCGCCCAACATTTGGTAAGGCACTAATGTAACGCTAGATACTAGAGCAATTCAGTTGTGCTTTTCACAGAGACCCCTTTTTTCTCGTAAAATACTCCAATAGACGTCTGGAGTAGGTTAAAGGATCAAATATCCGCCATAACTGAGTAGGAAGAAAAATCCTATGTATTCGTTTTTTGGTTTGTTCAACGTTGAAGGATAAAGTGTTCCGAAAATATTTTGAACCTCATCTTTGTTTCCTTGAAACTTGCTCTACAAGACTTTCAACAAAATGTCGAATAACGACAACAACGCAATTGGTGGAGCCGCAGTAAATGCAAACCAACTTGGTTTAGACGTTACAGGTTTCCAACAAGACGATGCGGATGCTATAATCATCCTAGAAAACGTACGGAAAACCATCGCTATAAAGCTTATAGAAAATGGCCTATCACCAAGAGGTGGTAGAGCTATATTTGTCATAGAGGCACACGAATATCGTCAGACTGAGGATTATCTTCCCTGAAGCAAATCCAACCACACATGTGTTCCACTTCTACAAGATAGAGGAGCCTCCAGCACAATACGTTCCTTTCGAGGACATTGAAATTCCACTAATTTACAAGAGCATTCTCTCTGGTTTAAAGGCGCCCTACAACATCAAAATCACTTTACCATGCTCGGTTCACCATGTAGACCCGGAGCAACATGGCCGGTACTAGCCAGCTATACACCACATCCTGACATTGATAGAATGACAGATGTAGAACTGTTAGCTCAGCTAAAACAATTAATTAAAATTCATAGACAATTGGTATAATATGTCATGAGGACTCTAACAGTCCAACCTACTATAGGAATTCCACAGCAAACCCTACATCAAGGGAACACAAACAAAATTACACCACAGACAATACATTCAGTCATTGGTAAATTACCAACAAAAAGGGAACAAATTCCATTCTGGTTAGCTAAAAAAATGACTCAAATCAAGGCAGTATTTCCTGATAGTACACCTCATGAGAAACATAGGATTCTAACAATCTGTTTACCAATTTGGATCGCACCACGCCCGGAGGACTGTGACACTTGGGGTACAGTCTTTGCTGCAATCTACACAAAAATACATGGTGTTCCGTTCATGGCGGTCATACCAGACATCCTAAAACAGATTCAAAAGGAATACGGGGCAGAGCATGCTTTAAATCTCGGTATGAAGTTACTGAAGGATTTCAAACAGGTTTCAGCTATATTATTAGCTAATATTAAAGGTGAAGCAGCATCCGTGGAAATCCGCCAAAAACTTAAAAAACTTGATATAGCTGAGCAACCATATGAACTTGCCAGAATAATAGAAAAATCCTATGAAGAACTAGGAAGAGATAGTTTGGGTGGGAATTGGGAAACCAGTAAAACCCGAACTAACAGAAAATCCTGAAAAAGTTTTTATTAAAAACAGTCTCACTGCTCCTAAAAAGAAGTGCGAAAATACTAGGCAAACACTTCCTAAGGAGAAGCCTTCTCAATCCAGAGGTAGGTCTCCTCAAAAGGAGCCCTCTGAAGGAAAGTATAACCTCAGAAATAGGGATAATTTGAGAAAACCTGATAGATATCAAGAAACTGATACACGTTCCTCTCGTACCTTTCAGACTTCCTCACAGAAATCGGAAACAAGAGGACGGTCAGAACAAAAGGAAGAATGCGGGTAGCAAGCACACAATGGTTTGGACAAGTTCAACTATCTACTTGCCCGACGCATCTCGCTACAGCAAGTGCTGAAGGAAGCCGACCCTCCAGCAGACGCACTGAGGGAGACGCTGTCTTTTCTCTTGCAGAGAAATCCAGCTCCAGTGTTTCCAAGCTCCCCTTGCGGGATTTTAGAAGCACCAGTTGAGTACTTTTATTCTTTATTTATTTATGTATGTATTTTATGGCTTAGAAACCATACCATGGTTTTACAGTATTAATTGATAATACTATTCTTGCTGTACGCATTATTCTTTACAGCCAGTCTTACGATTGTAGCAATTCATTTCTTCTGCATGAGAAAGAAGACTCTTCAATAAATACTTTTTATTTAAAACGCCTGTCTCTCTATTTCTCTGCACCTCTGGCATGCACGTTTGACTGAGTAAAATATATATCTATTGTTTCCACAACTCTGAAGATCAGTTTTATCTTGGGGAAACAAAGTTGTCATGTTTATGCAGTTGTCAGAATCTAATCCGTTCTTCTTCATTCGAGGGAAAGTTTCTAGTGACCTCTGAGCTAGCTGGCACTCACAATTAAGTCTAATATATTCAATAGAAACCTAGTAGACATAAGTCCTACGTCACATCTATAGGGGGAACATCCTTTACAACGCAACTTTTACCACGCAGAGCTTTTACGACGCAACTATTACAACGCATGCCATTACAACGCATTGCGCTGGGGGGCGCTCTAGGATAGGGAATAGATTTAATTTACTATCCAACACCTTCCCTACTATCCACGGGGACTGGAGTTGGAATAGTAAATTAAACTATTCACTATCCAGCACCCCTCATCACTATGCATTGTAAAAGCATGCTTTGTAAAACTTGCGATGTAAAGGCATGCGTGGTAAAATCATGCGTTGTAATGTCATACATCCATCTATAGGATATATTATTCCAATGCACTGAGCATATTGGGAATATAGGAATTACACTACATGTCCTTATGTAATCCCTGTGCTGAAACATAAGCACTTATAAATTCACCCTGGTGAGAACTACTAGCACTCTATCCAGTCACTGTCCATGCACGTGTACAATGACTCAGGCATTAAGACAAGCAGTGCTACAGTCAAATTTACACAATGTATGCAGTCCGATAACCCCTGCAGACTACCGATTCAGTCCTTCAAAAATCCTGGTAGTAGCCATGCAAGTCAGAAATCACACTGTCAGTCTCTGTCAATCAATCAATCAATCAAAGCATTTATATAGCGCACTACTCACCCGGAGTGTCTCAAGGTGCTAGGGGAGGGGGGGTCCGCTACTGCTCGAACAGCCAGGTCTTGAGCTGCTTCCTGAAGGTAAGGTGGTCCTTTCCACTCCTGTAATTATTTTGACAGAAGCATGTCCTTACCTAATCTCTGTGCTGAAACACAAGCACGTATAAACTCACCCAGCTGTCAACTACAAGCACTCTATCTATCCAGTGACTGTCAATGCACTTGTAGTGACTCAGGCAAAAATGCAGGTACTAGCCATTCAGTTCGGCAATCACACTGTCACTCTCTTTCCACTCGTGCTATCATCCTGACAGAACCATGTCCTTATCTAATCTCTGTGCTGAAACACAACCCCTTATAAACTCACCCTGCTGTCAAATACCAATACTCTACCTATCTAGTCACTGCCCATGAACGTGTACAATGACTCAGGCATTAAGACACGCAAGGTACAGTCAAATGTGCATAATCCATGTGGTCCCCTAAACCACTGCAGACTACTGATTCACTCCTGCAAAAATCCAGGTACTAGCCATTCAGTTCGGCAATCACACTGTCACTCTCTTTCCACTCCTGCTATCATCCTGACAAAACCATGTCCTTATCTAATCTCTGTGCTGAAACATAACCCCTTATAAACTCACCCTGCTGTCAACTACCAACACTCTACCTTTCTAGTCACTATCCATGCACTTGTGCAATGACTCAGGCATTTAAAAATGCAGTGTACAGTCAAATGTGCATAATCCATGTGGTCCCCTGAACTACTGCAGACTACTGGTTCAATCCTGCTGAAATCCAGGTACTAGCCATGCAGTTTAGCAATCACACGGTCACTCTCTGTCCACTCCTGCTATCATCCTGACAGAACCATGTGATTTTATAATCCCTGTGCTGAAACATAAGCACTTATAAACTCACCCTGCTGTCAACTACCAGCACTCTAGGTACCCAGTCACTGTCCATGCACTTGCACAATGACTCAGGCATTAAGACAAGTAGTGCTAGAGTCAAATGTGCACAATGTATGCAGTCCCCTAACACCTTGCAGACGAGTTATTCAGTCCTAAAAAAATCCAGGTACTAGCCATGCAGTTCAGCAATCACACGGTCACTCTCTGTCCATTCCTGCTATCAACTTGACAGAACAATGTCCTTATGTAATCCCTGTGCTGAAACATAATCACTTATAAACTCACCCTGCTGTGAACTACTAACACTCTACCTATTCAGTCACTGTCCATACACGTATACACTGACTCAGGCATTAAGGGATGCAGTGCTACAGTCAAATGTACACAATGTATGTGGTCCCCTAACCCCCTGCAGACTACTGATTCACTCCTGCAAAAATCCTGGTTGTAGCCATGCAGTTCAGCAATCACACTGTCACTCTCTGTCCAATCCTGCTATCATCCTGACAGAACCATGTCCTTATCTAATCTCTGTGCTGAAACACAACCCCTTATAAACTCACCCTGCTGTCAACTACCAACACTCTATCTATCTAGTCACTATCCATGCACTTGTGCAATGACTCAGGCATTTAGAAACGCAGTGTACAGTCAAATGTGCATAATCCATGTGGTCCCCTAAACTACAGCAGACTACTGGTTTACTCCTGCAGAAATCCAGGTACTAGCCATGCCGTTTAGCAATCACACTGTCACCCTCTTTCCACTCCTGCTATCATCCTGACAGAACCATGTCCTTATCTAATTACTCGGCTGAAACAGAAGCAGTTACAAACTCACCCTACTGTCAACTACCAGCACTCTAGGTACCCAGTCACTGTCCATGCACTTGTACAATGACTCAGGCATTAAGACAAGCAGTGTCACAGTCAAATGTGCACAATGTATGCCGTCCCTTAACCCCCTGCAGACTACTGATTCAGTCTTGCAAAAAGCCTGGTAGTAGCCATGCACGTCAACTATCACACTGTCATTTTATGTCCACTCCTGCAATCATCCTCGCAGAACAATGTCCTTATCTAATCCCTGTGCCAAAACAAAAGCACTTATAAACTCACCCTGCTGTCAACTACCAGCACTCTAACTATCTAGTAACTGTCCATGCACTTCTACACTAATTATTCATTCCAACAATTATCTTATTAGTAGATGTGTACCGCACTAAATTCATTGTGATTTTAAAAGAAAGTGTTTAAATGTTTTTTCATGTATAATGTGTTTGTTTAGTAATAAAAAAGTATATTTTATAGATTTATTTCAATAATATTATGTTCATTTGTTTTACAGATATTGTTCATCATCATTAAAAGAAACTTATCATGGCTAGAAAAACAGAAAAGAGGAAACAACAAAAAAAGAAGTATTGTTTGACAAAAACTCAACAGCAAGAATTAGATGGACAACAACATGTGGGGAAAAAGAAAAACTCTTGCGGTAAGAGAACAAAAGAATTTATTAAAAAACTTTCAAAGGCTAGAAACAGTGTGCACATTGTGGAAAGTAGAAAGAATGCCTCAACAACAAAAAAGAATAAGAAGAAAAAAAGCGAAAATAATGGGAAATCACGTTCTAAAGAAACAATGTATGGTAAAAGGAAAAAGAGTCAGTATGAAGAAATTAGAAAGAGAATGTTCTACAAGAGTTCTCCTAAATTTGTTGAAAGATGTAAAGAAATATAAAAGAAGATCAGTATTTTATAAAAAAAAGAAGAAACAGATTGAAACTATTGTTGAGAAGGCTTTTGAATTAAAATAGAAATCATTCATTTTAGTTTTAAACAGAATTTGACCACTAGATAAGCCAATACATTTTATGAAGGCCAAAAGTAAGAAGAAGAGAATAATTAACAGAAGTAACTTTTGTGATTTTTGTTGGGTGAATGAAAACACAGTTCAAGTTCAGAGCCTTTTTTTAATGAAGAGAGTTATTTTCAAAACAATACATTATTGCTTGCGGTTGATACTAGTGGTCGATCTTATGAGGTTAGAAATGGTTGTCTATTTGAGAAAGAGAAGATGATTCCCAGAAATGTTGAAGAAGTAATAGCAGATGAAGTTCTAGGGAGATGTCCTAAAGCCCCAGTGTATACTATAGTAAAAAAGTGTTAAACAAAAGATTAAGATGTTGCAAGGACTAGATCCTTGCAGAGTGAGACAAAATACTGGTTTGCAAGGTCATTCTATGGCTTGTCTTTCTAGAAAAGTATGTCAAAGTGTTTTTTATCATTTTAGAATGTTAGCAGTACATCATTCTCAAATGCGGAAGTTAGAAGATTGTATTATGCCAAAAGTCCAGCAATAATTTTAAATGACTTAAACAGTGCTCGTTTGCATGGGTCAGTATCAGATGTAAAGAAAGTTAGTGATGAAATAGAGTTTCGGTACTTTGGTCCTAAAGAAGAGAGTAGACAAAGTGAGACATTGATAGATGTAGGTGTACAAGAAGTGGTGGGAAATAGTAGTACAGAGAAGTTTGAAGAACAAATTACAAAGTTTACGGTGATTTCTTGTGAAAGCCCAAATTATACTTGTATTTGTTGTCGACGAACTCACTATAAAAATCAGACTAGGACTGTTGATCTGTATTTAAAAAGTGAAAGAGAAAATAATGATAAGTGGAACGAATTTGCAACTTATTTCTTGGTAGAGGATTGCTTTATTTGGGTACTGATCAGCGTATTTGTAAATATTGTTATAACAAATTAGACGATAATAAAATGCCTGCTAGAGCTGTCCATAATTACATAGAGTAGGTAACTATTCCTCCAGAACTGATAGATTCAAACACGTATGATTCTATTCTGACTCAATGTGTGCAAACATTCCAGGCTATTGTTCATATGGAGCCCTAAACAGGTAAATTGCCTCCTACAGATTTACATAGAGGATTAAAAGAAAGAGCTGTATATTTACCTCTAGATTTAAATACAAATATTGAAACTATTGGTGTAGAGAATGTAGAAAGTGAATCACTAGTTATTCTAGTTAATGGTGTTCATACTAAGAGTAAGACAATCTTGGAGGAATTAGTGGATGTCAGGAAAGTGCAAAAGGCAACATTATATCTTATAAAAAAACAATGATTACTAAAAAAATGTGTATGTGGAAGAAGAAATACTTTTAAGACATGATAGTGAAACGTCAAGTGGTCAACTTGAAAAAAGTGGACATGTCCAAAAGTGAAGAAATGTATGAACATTATAGTATACATCCACTTCATTCGAAAGAAGTGATGAGGAATACTATTGAACTATTCCAAACAAACAAAGCGAAGGGGACTCCCATGAGTGTATGGGAAAAAAGTTTGGAAGCTCGTATTTTTCCGCAGCTGTTCCCAACTGGAAAATCGGGTCGATATGACGAACGATCAGTGCAGATTCCTGCATCAGAATATCGGACAACAAGATTATATGCAGAAGATCGAAGATTTCGACAATGTATCCCATATATATTTAATCTTTTGTTTGAGAGTGACTTGGCTGGGCTTTCATATGCAGTCAACCACATATTAAAAACAGGACTACATCTTCAAAATGTTTCTGCAAAGGAATTTATAGATAAAGTACATCAGAGAGACGATCATTTAGAATCTCAACTGATTAATTTGATGGCTTGTCAGCGTGGTACCAATGAGTATTGGTATCGTTGTCATGGAGAACTTAAATCCATGCTGAGGAACTTAGGAACTCCTTACATGGTGTGTTACCCTAAGCTGTGCTAAACATGCTTGGGATGATTTTCTTGAATTTCTTCGAGAAGCAAATTCAAATATCAAAAATATTGAATACAAGACAACTGCACCCAGTACCTTCCACACAAAAAGATGTCTGTGCTTTCATTGGTTTGACTTCATTTTGTAGGCAATGGATATTGGGCTTTTCACACATTGTTAAACCCCTGCTAGCGCTTTTGACTAAAAACACTCAGATCCCCCTTCCATGGACAGATGAATGTCAATTTGTGTGTGAACATTTACACTGATAGCTGCTATGCTTTTGGAGTGGTTCATGATTTTTGCCTACTCTGGAAGGAAAGAAGCTTTCTTACATCCCACGGGATGCAGATAATGCATGGAGAATTAGTACATAATCACTTGACTGCACTTAAAAAACCCAAAGAGAGTTGCTATTATGAAGTATAGCGCACACAAGAAAATCATTGACAAAATAGGACAAGGCAATGCCTTTGCAGATCGTTTAGCTCGTGAGACTGCGATGCAGCGAAGCACTACATCCATGTACATAGTGAAATCACAAGCTGAGCGTTGGCATGATGCTATAGAGGAAGTTTTGTATATACAGAGATCTGCCTCTGTGGAAGAACTTGAGCAATGGTCCAAAGAAGGAATGTTAGACGATGAGGGCTGTTGGCGTAACAAAGAAATGAATAAGTGGAAATTGCCTGCAGCCTATTTACAGCCTATGGTTCAAATGGCACATTGGCTGGCACCTGTTGGAGCTCTAGCAATAAGTAATTTGCTTACTCAAGTTTGGGAGCATCCTTAAATTGCCAACACAGCTAAAAGAGTGGTACTTGTTGGCAGTATAATCCTGGAAAAGGGACACGGACTCCTACAGGAGGGTTTGCTACACCAACTGCACCTTTTGAAGTCTTGCAGACGGATTACATCCAACTTGAACGCTACAATAATCTAAAATATGTCCTAGTGGTGGTATGTGCCTTCAGTAAATGGACAGAGGCATACCCTACAAAGGATAATACTGCTCTCACCACAGCAAAGGTGCTTCTAAAGGAGTTTTTCCCTAGATATGGTATTTGTAAGCTTTAGTGGAGTGACAACGGACCTCATTTTAATGGGCAAGTTGTGTAGCATGTCTGGAAAGGGTTAGGGATCAAACAGAATTTCCATACAGTCTTCCACCCGCAATCAGCAGGATTAGTGGAAAGATACAATGCTACTTTAAAACTGAAGTGTGCGAAAAAAACGGGCTTCCACGTCTTTAAAGTGGCCAGATGCATTACCCTTGGCATTGTTGTCCATAGATCGGTGCCACATTCACTATCACTATCTGGTCTCACCCCGTATGAACTGGTCTTTGGGAGACCGATGAATATTTGGGGAGTTCCTAAGCCACGCCCCATACAGTTTGACCTCTATTCATCAACAGGTTCGAGAAGTGCTTCCTGACAGATATACAGGTGAGGCCCACAAACTCCGTCCTGGCGACTATGTGATGGTAAAGGTCTTTGACAGATCAAACAGCCTGGAACCGAGGTTGTGAGGTCCGGAGCAGGTGACTACAAGGACAGCACACACTGTAAGCGTGTGTCCCCTGCCTTGGTGGAAACTGCTGTGCTGACTGACCATCAAGAGATTCTGGAGACGGAGAAAGGTCAAGCTATCTCACCTGATGAACCTGTGGAAGCCTTCCCGGACCACACGATTCCTGGAGCATCGCGATACCCCTTGAGACGACGGAAAGAATCTGCAGTGTTGAAAAAGACTGGTTGAGCTACCGCCCTAGGTTAGTGAAATGGAGAGCCGATGTGGCAAGGGGGGGTATCAGCCCTGCGTTAGTGTAGTGACACCCGTCTTGGCCCGTGGTAAAGAAATCAGCGGCTGCCCAAGGGATAAGAGCTCCAACGATTGTTTTCAACGAATTTCAGAAAGATCAATTATCACTGTTGCTGAAATGAATAACAAAAGAATCATTTGTGCTGTAGGGTTTGTTGTTACTCTGGTGGTTATGACAATAATCACCTGGTTTGTTGAGAAAGTGGCTCCTGCTCGACAGCTTCTTGTTGCCATTACTCCAGCTTCAGTGGACCATCACTATTTTACACTTCCCTACCATGAGCAGAAACATCGATAATCCTACTTAAATAACACATTGATCCAGATGTTGCATCATACACACAATGCTACGAATTCTACCAACTGTTGGGTGTGTGGAATGTACACCAAAAGAAAGGAGGAACACCTTTTATTCCTCTACCGTTTTCCCATAATGGTTTTTGTCAAGCTTGGTATGCTCTTTTGTTTGCTTTCGGAAAGCCTTCAGTAGGAGGAATTATCTTTTGTATGAATAAAGTATGCTATCAAGATGAAGATGGTTATCCTCAAGCTAAAGGGATTAAATGGGAATGGGAATGGGAAGAATACCAACCGGGCAATATTTCGACACCATATGTCTTCACAAATATGAGGACTATCAAAGACAATGGACCTTTTGTAATTTCTGTGACCAGAGCTAAAGCAGAACTGTGTATAAGTAGCGTTGGGAGAATTCCAGTAGGACGGAGTGAATGTATTTTGACATTGACTATTGAAGGTGCTAATAACAGCATTTTTACGTCTTCACATAACACTTATTTTGTATGTGGTCATAAAGGATACTATCAATTACATGTTGGGTGGTCCAGGGTATGTTACATATCATATTTGTTACCACCTGTGTTCTTGGCCCCTCAATCATATCACCTGAATTTAAAGTTGCATAATGACATTTCCAAGAATAGATATAAACAAACAATAAATGTAGATGAAGTTGACCAGACAGATACCACTTTGTAACAATATGGCGATTTCAATTTGGGTTTGTTCTTCTTTGTGGGTGCTGCATTGAATAGCAAAAAGATAAGGCAATTAACTTGTGTTGTGGAAGCTGTTACCAATCAAACAGCTATCGCATTTTGGAACATTACAGAGGAACTACAAGTTGCGAGGATTGTAGCTCTCCAAAATAGGATGGTGCTAGACGTGATTTTGGCTGATCAAGGTGGTGCATGCCGCATCATAGGTAGCAGTTGTTGTGTTTTTATAACAGATCACTCACCTTCAGTATATGATGCAATCTCAAAACTGCATAAGATTGCTGCAGAAATTCACACAGAGACTAGTACATTGGCATTTTCAAACTGGATATGGATACTCTTTGCTACTTGGGGCTGGAAGCTACTGACTATTCTATGTATACTACTGGTGATACTGTTTACATGCTGTACTTGTATACAATGTGATCCTATGCTTTGCTCCATGTGCATCACTGCTTGTACACCTGCCAAAGGAAATATTGCAAACATAAAAGCACAACAAACATTAAATAATGAAATTACTGAGATGATGAACATCAATGTACAGGATGTATATCTAGATTACCCCAGGTAAACGAATGTCTTCAGCTACTGCTGAAAGGGTCATTTGTTGTAACTTAGCAGCGATTAGGTTAGGCATTAGCAGAAGACATCTTGTAATTAGAGACTATCTTGTCCATTTTGCAGAATCCATTTTGTATTTCTGGCAGCCATTTTGTGTGCCATGTGTTCCCCATGTGTTCTGTCCTACCTCCCTGTTAACTGCTCTTGCAATCTGCCAAGAGACGAGATTTATTTAGCCTCTTCTGCTTCGCACATGCTGAGTTGAGCTTACAGCTGTCCCAAACTTGTAACTGTCAGGTTGTGTCCACCAGAATTAGCTAAGTGTCAGCCCCTCCCATTTGTTGCCAGCACACTCTCTGTATGACCTTATATGTATTTAAAACCAGCATTCTGTACTTGTACTGCCTTCATTTGAGCCCCTGTGTGGGTATAAAAGGACCAAGCTCCTTCCATTCAGTGTGCTACTTCATGCATTACAGAAGGGTGCTGTATGAATGTAGTTCCCCCTCATGAAGTTTAATTAACTCTGTCTTTTCTATTCCAGTTTCTGTGCAAACTTCTTCCTATTGGTCTGAGGACCCTGTGCAGAGAAGGGCCAATCCCTTGCACTGGTAGGCATTGCTGAGGCTCACCACCACAGGTGGGCAGGGTCCCCAGCAGAAGAGAGGGGAGGACAAGGGTAAACAGAAGGAGTTCCGCAAAAAGGGCCCCAAAGTAGTCCCCAAGTGAACCCCATGAAAGGTTCCCAGCCTCCCCTTGGGAGAAAGCAAGGGGCCTGAGAGGTTGTCTTGTTCCACAGGGGCCCCTGAAATGTTACAAGTGTGGTGACCTGGGTCATAAGGCGAATGATACCAGGTGCCGCCTGTTTGGTAAACAAGCACCCACTGGTGTTCCGCCCTGGCAGATGGCTAGTGTGGCCTTGGGGGAGGAGATTGATTTCCAAGGTGGGTGGGGTCCCGCACAGATGACCCTTGTCTCTTTAGGAGACTGTGAGATGGTCTCAGAAGCTCAGCTACTCAGGAACACTGAGAAATATGGGCAGTGAGTGACCGTCATGGCCAATCGGTTGAGGCTCTTAGAGACACAGGAGCCAGTGTGACAGCTCTCAGGTGTCACCTGGTGTCTCAAGAGCAGATTGTCCCTCATGCATTTTGCCGAGTTGTTAATGCTGACAACACAGAGAGTCATTGTCCAATGGCTCAGGTTCCCTTTGAGAGGAGCGGTCTCTGGCACTCTTCACGTAGCTGTGAGGCCCGCCATGCCTGTTGACTGTTTGTTGGGAAATTATTTGGAGACCTCCCCTTGGGAAAAGGTGAAGAAAAGAACTCACTTAAAGATGGTTGGACTGCATGACTGGGCATGCGTGACCACCCGGTCAAAGTCAGCCAGTAGGGGTTCTCAAGATGACCTGGAGCCTGAGAGGGAGGTCCAGGAACCTGCCGAAGAGAGAAGTGGCGAGGGGCGCGGGAAACGGGCTGCTGAAGTTCCAACGGCCCAGGAGGAGTTCGATGCTGAGGGGGATGCCCTGGAGCACACCAGGGAGCAGATAGCTGAACTGGGAGACCTGCCTGAGCTGACTCATTGGCAGCAAGAAGGAGGTCCCTCCAGGGAAGACTTTTGCAAGGAGCAGAAAGAATACCCTACTCGCGTGGGCTTGTGGCAACAGGCTGTAAGCCAGGCAGCAGTTGATCAGTCAGGATCACATTGGATCTACTGGGGGAATGGTCTCCTGTATAGTGAGCCTAAGGTTGCTGAACCTGGGTCAGCCCGTGTGCTGGTGGTACCCCAGAAGTTCAGAGCCTTCCTACTGGGGCTGGCTCATGATGTGCCATTAGCAGGACTTTTGGGGCAGGACAAGACCTTTGAGAGGCTTGTCACCCACTGTCATTGGCCTGAAATGCGCAAGAGTTCTGATACTCATTGCAGGACTTGTCAGACTTGCCAGGCAAGTGGAAAGAGTGGGAGGAAGCACAAGGCTCCTCTCCAGCCATTACCTGTGGTCAGTACCCCCTTTGAGCAGGTGGGGATTGATATTGTGGGGCCACTGGACCCCAAGACAGCCATGGGCAAGAGGTTCATCCTGATCTTGGTGGACCATGCCACCCAGTACCCGGAAGCCATACCTCTGAGGACAGTGACGGCCCCTGTGGTGGGACGAGCACTGATAGGATTTTTCTCCCGAGTAGGATTTCCTTGTGAGGTGGTGTCTGACTGGGGGACCAACTTCATTTCCGAATATATGAAGTCCCTGTGGCAGGAGTGCGGTGTAACTTACAAGTTCACCACTCATCACCACCCCCAAGGAAATGGGCTGGTTGAAAGGTTCAACCGGACCCTGAAGGGCATGATAATGGGTCTTGAGGAACCCATGAGACATAAGTGGGACGTCCTATTACCGTGCCTACTCTTTGCATACTGTGAGGTGCCACAGAAATCTCTAGGGTTCAGTCCCTTTAAGCTTCTCTATGGCCACCCAGTCAGAGAACCTCTGAGTCTGGTTAAGGAAGTCTGGGAGCAATCTCCCAGGAAACCTCCCCAGGATGTATAAAGCTACATGCTGGCCTTCAGGAACCAGACCAGGTGCTTCAGTGAACTCTCTCAGGCAAATCTGGAGGCCAGCCAGGAGGAGATGAAGCGCTAGTATGACCAGAATGCCACTCTGGTAGAGCTTCAGCCTGAACAGAAGGTGTGGTTAATGGCCCCAGTGGAGCCCTGTGCGCTCCAAGATAAGTGGACCGGACCTTTTGAGGTTGTGGAGCACAAGAGTCTAGTTACCTATTTGGTGGACTTGCGGTCTCCTAGGAACCCCTTGAGAGTCCTACATGTCAACCACCTTAGGCCTTACTTAGAGAGATCTGAAGTGGGCATGCTCTTGGCAACAGATGCTGGGATGGAGGAGGAGACTGAGCCTCTTCCTGACCTCCTGTCAGCCTCAGAGCAAGATGGATTAGTGGATGGTGTTAACCTCTCTTCCACCCTGACCCCTGAGCAACAGAATGGCTGCCGCCAGTTGCTGGGACAGTTTTCTGATCTGTTCTCCCTGCTTCCTGGTGTCACAGATTGGTGTGTCTATGATGTAGACACAAGAGACAGCTTACCTGTGAAGCACAAGTCTTACAGGGTAACTGACAGGGTGAGGGCTTGCATTAAACAGGAGGTCTCAAAGATGCTTGCACTTGGGGTGATTGAGTCATCTAGCAGTCATTGGGCCAGCCCAGTGGTCTTGGTCCTGATGGCTGCAGTGCCGGGTGCCACACCTGAACTCCGGTTCTGTATGGACTACAGAGGGCTCAATTCAGTCACGAAGACTGACGCGCAGCCCATCCCCAGAGCTGATGAGCCCATTGATCGGCTAGGGGCTTCCCAGTACCTCAGCACGTTTGATTTACCGTCTGGGCACTGGCAGATTGTCTTGCCTGATGTGGCAAAGGATAGGTCTCTGTGGGTGTGGTTCTGCACTCCTTTATTTATTCTGATGTTTGTTAAATTCCTTCGGTTTCAATAATGTGGTTGGTGCTGAATGTGATACTCCCTCTGAGCATGGGAGGTATTAATAGATTCAAACACGCGTTGCTTGGACCCCAAGCTTCACTTTCACACAGCACTCTCTGATCCTTCATTCAATGTAAAACGAATTTCATCACATATTGTTCATGGGATTGTTTTTTTATTGTTTCTCTTTTAATTTATCCTCTTTAGGTAATTATTTCATCATTACCCTCATTTTTTCGTGTAGTCATTTCATATTTAAATGTACATTTGCCCAATGCATTTCAAGCAATAAATGCCCTTCCTCAGGGGACTTCGTTCTGAAAGAATAACAATATGTCGGTACATTCTCACAGTCATATTTTCTTTGATGTATAACTAAAGCATAAACAATCAATGTCTGACTTTAATTTTTCAACCTTATACCCCTGTGATAAAACCGTGATTTTTGTCTGTTGACACGTGTTTTACTTTTTACAAAACTAAGATGCATGCATACGTGAACTACCCTTCACTGGGATTATCACTGACCTTCTCTCTAATGTTCTTGAGACATGTGCATCTGAAAAGTAAATGAACCAAGTGTTCAAATAATCCACACTGTCAGAATTTTACACTAACGCGTTTAAAATCCGCGTTCACAATCTATGCGTCTACATCTACTCTTTGCTTCTTACCGGGTGTTTCGCTGTCCCGCGTTCACCGTGATTCCTTCTCCCTTCCGGGTTCGTGTGTGTTTTGGCGTGCGTCGCTCTATCCTTAATACTCTATGATCGCGTAATCACGTGACGTGTGATTCAGTGAGTGAGCAAACTAGAAAACGGACGTAGTTTGTTTATGTCTAACGCTATCGTGGCAGACGTGTGTGTAAAAAACTCGGTTTTAATGTCTCGGTTTTAATGTCAAACTGTGCAGTGTGACTAATACCGTTCACTGTGTTTAAATCAGGTGAAATATGAGTGGTGATAAAAATCGAATTATGGACAGTAATGATAATTAATAACAGTAATGATAATTAATAAAAGCATAATTCAAATATACTTGATTAAAGTACATATATCTACTCCATGTCTTCTAGTCACATCAACCTACATTAACAGCTTGTGTTCATCTTTAACAGTCTATATGAAGCAGCTAAGTTCCATCCGTTCATTTAGTCCTTTCGGATGTAATGTACATAAGAAATTCATCCAAAATGTTTCTCTTCTTAACAGTAAGTTATTCGTGTCTGTACCCGCTTGTGGTCTTATCATCTCCAATATACAGAATTTGAGTTGCGAAGGATTGTGCCTCGCTTCATTAAAATGCACTGCCACTGTGGACTTGGGATTCTTAAGTCTAATATTACTCTTGTGCTCTGTGAGCCTGATTTTTATCTTTCTCTGGGTTTTGCCAACATAGGACAATCCGCATGGGCATCTTAGCATGTATATTAGATTGCTGCTGTCACATGTTCCTGTTACCTTCAACTTAACAGGTGTTCCTCTTGTAGGGTGGTTGATAACGTTCCCTTTAATTATGGCTGTACAATTTCCGCAATTGTGGCATGGCACTGTTCCTTTGTAGTTATCCGTTTGTGATGTTTTAGGATGTTTAATGAGCTCTTTGATGTTTTTGGTTCTCTCGTATGCAAATATCGGAGAATTTGAGAAGATCCCTTTAAAATCTTCCTCCAACGCGAGTAATGGCCAATGTCTTATGATGGTTCTCTTGATGTTGTAACTGCGTGTTGAAAATTTTGACACGAATACTGATCTTTGCTCATCTTTTTTTGTTTTCGCTGATAATAGATGTTTTCTTTGAAGTTTGTTCGCTCTCTCTGCAGCGGCATTCAGAATGGGTTCCGGATATCCTCTATTTTTGAATTTAGTGAGTGTTTCTAGCTTATGTTTCTTGTATGTTTCTTCTGTTGAGGCAATCCTTTTTATTCTTACTAGTTGCGAAAATGGTAGGTGTTTTTTCAGTGGTGGTTGGTGGAAGCTTTTATATTGCAAAAGATTATTTCTGTCTGTACTCTTCGTGAAGACACTTGTGGTTAATTGACCTTCCTCATTCAATATAGTCACATCCAGAAATGTGATTGTCTTTTTGTTGATGGTGTGTGTGAATTGTATTCGCTCGTTGATCTCATTCAGTTGTTGTAATGCTTCCTTTAAGCTTTCTGTGCTTCCCTTCCATAAGATGAAAATATCATCAATAAAGCGTTTATATAAGATTAGATTGTTCTGCCACATTTGATGACTCATTATGTTGTCCAGCTCAAATCTATACATGAATGTATTAGCGTACGTGGGTGCCGCACAATTTCCCATGGATGTTCCCGAGCATTGTACATAGTACTTGTTTTTCCATATGAAGTAACTATGAAATAGGGTGAAATGAATTAACTCCATGATGAATATTTTTAAACGCTCACTTTTCTCTTCATTCACCAGAAAACTCTCCACTGCTCTAATTCCCAGATCATGTGGGATTGATGTGTATAGGGATTTTACGTCCACTGTAGCCATGATCATGTCTTTTGTGAAGTTTCCCTTCTGTTCCTCCAAGATGGTCAGAAAGTGGGTAGTGTCCTTTAGATAAGTCGAAGATTTTTGTACAATGTTTTGTAGGTGTTTATCTATGAATTTTCCTATGGGTTCATGTATAGACCCTATGGTTGATACTATTGGACGTAGTGGCGGTTTTGTTGCGTGCTTGTGAATCTTGGGTGTCATATATATGTATGGCACTGAAGGATTGATTTTTATCAAGTATTCTTTGTCTCTTTGATTAATGATGCCCTGTTCTAGAGCTTTTTCCACAATGTTCTCCAGAATTTTCATGAATTCCTTTGTAGGATCCATTTCCATTTTCATATATGTATCCTGATCATTCACGTGAATTTCCACCTGGTTGTCATAGTATTCCGTGTCCATGATAATGAGGGCGCCCCCTTTATCTGCTTGCCTTATGGTAATGTCTTGGTTATTAGCTAGTTTTCGTAAGGTTTGTCTCTCTTTTTCAGTCAAATTTGTCTGTTTGGGTTTGGGTTTCTTGAAGGTTTCATCTATTTCTTTCATTACTACTTTTTCAAAGGCATCCAATACCTTGTGGCTCACTGGGGCCATGAATTTGCTTTTTGTTTTTAACCCCATCATTATGTCTTCTTTAGGTTCTGTAATCGCTGGTTTTTCCACAATATTTGTAAAAAAATGTCGTAGTCTTAGTGATCTCAAGAATTTGTACATACATATTTTTGTTTCCAGTAAATTCGAATGGTATGTGGGAACGTATGATGAACCTTTTTGTAACACTTGCATTTCGTTGGAGGTCATGGTATATTTAGATATGTTTATTACTAAGGTTTCTGACTCCTTGTGTTTTTGGCTATCGTTTCCGCTGGTATTTGTTTTTTTGCCCCTCCTGGTTCTGTTTGGGGTCCTGTAGCCTTCTCTAAAAAAGGTGCTGGTGTTGTTATGGGTTCTGTGTTGGATGTTGAGGGCATTGATTTATCTGCAATGTTTGATTGTTGATTCTGTGACGTTGTCCGTTGTCTCCTATTTCCAAATGGTGTCTTTCTTTGTTGTGCATCATCTGATGATGTTTCATCCGAAGATCTATCATAATTTGGTTTCTGTTGTCTCCTTTTAGCATAAATGTCAGCCCATGTGTACACCTCTCCTAAACGATAATCAGTGGTGTCTCTTTTGAATTTTCTTAATTTCCGATCGTTGATCTCCTTCGTGTATTCTTCTACTTTTGTGTTAGTGTCTGTGAGAATTTGGTCCCATTCCTCTTTGGTTGTCATTCTGCTCAAATCATCTTTTAACAAGTTAATTTCTTTGGTTAAATCTTCCAGCAGTTTAGCTAATTCTTCCACTATTAACAAAATGAGGTCTAGCGAACATTTGTTTAGAATTGCAAACCATTTTTCAGTGAACCTGGCATTGTTTTTACACAGTGTAGACTTTAGTGATATCCTTAGACCACGCGGAATCCGTTGCGTTTTGTGGTATTTTATGAGCGTACTCGCATGTAGTTTTTGGTTGATGATCTTTTTAGACATGTAGAGTAATTGTTTAATGTTTGATTCTTTTGATCCTGTACCTTGACATATTTCTTCAGCGTCCTCTATCAGTGCATATATTCTGTCTGTATCATCTTTGCTGAACGCCAGTGTTTCAGCTCGTTGTTCTGTAGTGTGAGCAATATCATCAAATTGCATGTTGCTGGTGCGAGAGACCACTTGCTCAGTCAAAATCAATGAAACAACCTCTGTGGGTGTGGTTCTGCACTCCTTTATTTATTCTGATGTTTGTTAAATTCCTTCGGTTTCAATAATGTGGTTGGTGCTGAATGTGATACTCCCTCTGAGCATGGGAGGTATTAATAGATCCCATGAACAATATGTGATGAAATTCGTTTTACATTGAATGAAGGATCAGAGAGTGCTGTGTGAAAGTGAAGCTTGGGGTCCAAGCAACGCGTGTTTGAATCTATTAATACCTCCCATGCTCAGAGGGAGTATCACATTCAGCACCAACCACATTATTGAAACCGAAGGAATTTAACAAACATCAGAATAAATAAAGGAGTGCAGAACCACACCCACAGAGGTTGTTTCATTGATTTTGACTGAGCAAGTGGTCTCTCGCACCAGCAACATGCAATTTGATGATATTGCTCACACTACAGAACAACGAGCTGAAACACTGGCGTTCAGCAAAGATGATACAGACAGAATATATGCACTGATAGGAGACGCTGAAGAAATATGTCAAGGTACAGGATCAAAAGAATCAAACATTAAACAATTACTCTACATGTCTAAAAAGATCATCAACCAAAAACTACATGCGAGTACGCTCATAAAATACCACAAAACGCAACGGATTCCGCGTGGTCTAAGGATATCACTAAAGTCTACACTGTGTAAAAACAATGCCAGGTTCACTGAAAAATGGTTTGCAATTCTAAACAAATGTTCGCTAGACCTCATTTTGTTAATAGTGGAAGAATTAGCTAAACTGCTGGAAGATTTAACCAAAGAAATTAACTTGTTAAAAGATGATTTGAGCAGAATGACAACCAAAGAGGAATGGGACCAAATTCTCACAGACACTAACAAAAAAGTAGAAGAATACACGAAGGAGATCAACGATCGGAAATTAAGAAAATTCAAAAGAGACACCACTGATTATCGTTTAGGAGAGGTGTACACATGGGCTGACATTTACGCTAAAAGGAGACAACAGAAACCAAATTATGATAGATCTTCGGATGAAACATCATCAGATGATGCACAACAAAGAAAGACACCATTTGGAAATAGGAGACAACGGACAACGTCACAGAATCAACAATCAAACATTGCAGATAAATCAATGCCCTCAACATCCAACACAGAACCCATAACAACACCAGCACCTTTTTTAGAGAAGGCTACAGGACCCCAAACAGAACCAGGAGGGGCAAAAAAACAAATACCAGCGGAAACGATAGCCAAAAACACAAGGAGTCAGAAACCTTAGTAATAAACATATCTAAATATACCATGACCTCCAACGAAATGCAAGTGTTACAAAAAGGTTCATCATACGTTCCCACATACCATTCGAATTTACTGGAAACAAAAATATGTATGTACAAATTCTTGAGATCACTAAGACTACGACATTTTTTTACAAATATTGTGGAAAAACCAGCGATTACAGAACCTAAAGAAGACATAATGATGGGGTTAAAAACAAAAAGCAAATTCATGGCCCCAGTGAGCCACAAGGTATTGGATGCCTTTGAAAAAGTAGTAATGAAAGAAATAGAAGAAACCTTCAAGAAACCCAAACCCAAACAGACAAATTTGACTGAAAAAGAGAGACAAACCTTACGAAAACTAGCTAATAACCAAGACATTACCATAAGGCAAGCAGATAAAGGGGGCGCCCTCATTATCATGGACACGGAATACTATGACAACCAGGTGGAAATTCACGTGAATGATCAGGATACATATATGAAAATGGAAATGGATCCTACAAAGGAATTCATGAAAATTCTGGAGAACATTGTGGAAAAAGCTCTAGAACAGGGCATCATTAATCAAAGAGACAAAGAATACTTGATAAAAATCAATCCTTCAGTGCCATACATATATATGACACCCAAGATTCACAAGCACGCAACAAAACCGCCACTACGTCCAATAGTATCAACCATAGGGTCTATACATGAACCCATAGGAAAATTCATAGATAAACACCGACAAAACATTGTACAAAAATCTTCGACTTATCTAAAGGACACTACCCACTTTCTGACCATCTTGGAGGAACAGAAGGGAAACTTCACAAAAGACATGATCATGGCTACAGTGGACGTAAAATCCCTATACACATCAATCCCACATGATCTGGGAATTAGAGCAGTGGAGAGTTTTCTGGTGAATGAAGAGAAAAGTGAGCGTTTAAAAATATTCATCATGGAGTTAATTCATTTCACCCTATTTCATAGTTACTTCATATGGAAAAACAAGTACTATGTACAATGCTCGGGAACATCCATGGGAAATTGTGCGGCACCCACGTACGCTAATACATTCATGTATAGATTTGAGCTGGACAACATAATGAGTCATCAAATGTGGCAGAACAATCTAATCTTATATAAACGCTTTATTGATGATATTTTCATCTTATGGAAGGGAAGCACAGGAAGCTTAAAGGAAGCATTACAACAACTGAATGAGATCAACGAGCGAATACAATTCACACACACCATCAACAAAAAGACAATCACATTTCTGGATGTGACTATATTGAATGAGGAAGGTCAATTAACCACAAGTGTCTTCACGAAGAGTACAGACAGAAATAATCTTTTGCATTATAAAAGCTTCCACCAACCACCACTGAAAAAACACCTACCATTTTCGCAACTAGTAAGAATAAAAAGGATTGCCTCAACAGAAGAAACATACAAGAAACATAAGCTAGAAACACTCACTAAATTCAAAAATAGAGGATATCCGGAACCCATTCTGAATGCCGCTGCAGAGAGAGCGGACAAACTTCAAAGAAAACATCTATTATCAGCGAAAACAAAAAAAGATGAGCAAAGATCAGTATTCGTGTCAAAATTTTCAACACGCAGTTACAACATCAAGAGAACCATCATAAGACATTGGCCATTACTCGCGTTGGAGGAAGATTTTAAAGGGATCTTCTCAAATTCTCCGATATTTGCATACGAGAGAACCAAAAACATCAAAGAGCTCATTAAACATCCTAAAACATCACAAACGGATAACTACAAAGGAACAGTGCCATGCCACAATTGCGGAAATTGTACAGCCATAATTAAAGGGAACGTTATCAACCACCCTACAAGAGGAACACCTGTTAAGTTGAAGGTAACAGGAACATGTGACAGCAGCAATCTAATATACATGCTAAGATGCCCATGCGGATTGTCCTATGTTGGCAAAACCCAGAGAAAGATAAAAATCAGGCTCACAGAGCACAAGAGTAATATTAGACTTAAGAATCCCAAGTCCACAGTGGCAGTGCATTTTAATGAAGCGAGGCACAATCCTTCGCAACTCAAATTCTGTATATTGGAGATGATAAGACCACAAGCGGGTACAGACACGAATAACTTACTGTTAAGAAGAGAAACATTTTGGATGAATTTCTTATGTACATTACATCTGAAAGGACTAAATGAACGGATGGAACTTAGCTGCTTCATATAGACTGTTAAAGATGAACACAAGCTGTTAATGTAGGTTGATGTGACTAGAAGACATGGAGTAGATATATGTACTTTAATCAAGTATATTTGAATTATGCTTTTATTAATTATCATTACTGTTATTAATTATCATTACTGTCCATAATTCGATTTTTATCACCACTCATATTTCACCTGATTTAAACACAGTGAACGGTATTAGTCACACTGCACAGTTTGACATTAAAACCGAGACATTAAAACCGAGTTTTTTACACACACGTCTGCCACGATAGCGTTAGACATAAACAAACTACGTCCGTTTTCTAGTTTGCTCACTCACTGAATCACACGTCACGTGATTACGCGATCATAGAGTATTAAGGATAGAGCGACGCACGCCAAAACACATACGAACCCGGAAGGGAGAAGGAATCACGGTGAACGCGGGACAGCGAAACACCCGGTAAGAAGCAAAGAGTAGATGTAGACGCATAGATTGTGAACGCGGATTTTAAACGCGTTAGTGTAAAATTCTGACAGTGTGGATTATTTGAACACTTGGTTCATTTACTTTTCAGATGCACATGTCTCAAGAACATTAGAGAGAAGGTCAGTGATAATCCCAGTGAAGGGTAGTTCACGTATGCATGCATCTTAGTTTTGTAAAAAGTAAAACACGTGTCAACAGACAAAAATCACGGTTTTATCACAGGGGTATAAGGTTGAAAAATTAAAGTCAGACATTGATTGTTTATGCTTTAGTTATACATCAAAGAAAATATGACTGTGAGAATGTACCGACATATTGTTATTCTTTCAGAACGAAGTCCCCTGAGGAAGGGCATTTATTGCTTGAAATGCATTGGGCAAATGTACATTTAAATATGAAATGACTACACGAAAAAATGAGGGTAATGATGAAATAATTACCTAAAGAGGATAAATTAAAAGAGAAACAATAAAAAAACAATCCCATGAACAATATGTGATGAAATTCGTTTTACATTGAATGAAGGATCAGAGAGTGCTGTGTGAAAGTGAAGCTTGGGGTCCAAGCAAAGGATAGGTCAGCATTCTCCACACCAGATGGGCATTTCCAGTTCTGTGTTGTGCCTTATGGGATGTAGAATGCCCCTGCCACCTTTCAGAGGTTGATCAACCAGGTGCTGGTTGGACTGGATGAGTTCAGTGCCGCCTAACTGGATGACATCGCAGTGTTCAGTGTCAGTTGGGAGAAACATCTGCGCCACCTCTGGGAAGTGTTGTTGGCTCTGCGCAAGGCAGGCCTCATGATCAAGGCGAGTAAGTGCCATATCGGGCAGGGTTCTGTGTTGTACTTGGGACACGAAGTTGGGAGCGGGCAGGTGACGCCCCTACAACCCAAGATTGAAACCATTCTGGCTTGGAAGCCACCCAAAACCCAGACAGAGGTGAGAGCCTTCCTAGGTCTAGCAGGGTATTACAGGAGGTTTGTCAAGGGGTTTGGCAACACTGTTGCACCCTTGACAGAGCTGGCTTCTTAGAAGCAGCCCAAGAAAGTGATTTGGACTGACACCTGTCAGAAAGCCTTTGAGGCCATGAAAGCTGCCATGTGCATGCGCCCGTGCTTCTGGCACCCAACTTCTCAAGAGAGTTCATTGTCCAAACAGAAGCTTCAGAGCATGGTGTGGGGGCTGTTTTGTCACAGACGAATGAGGAGGGTCTAGATCAACCTGTAGCCTTTATCAGTAGAAGGTTACTTCCACGGGAACAAAGGTGGAGTGCTATTGAGCGTGATTCATTTGCTGTGGTCTGGGCACTGAAGCAACTGAGACCATACCTGTTTGGGACTCGCTTCCGGTTTCAGACAGACCACAGACCCCTCAGATGATTGATGCAGATGAGGGGTGAGAATCCAAAGCTGTTGAGGTGGTCCATCTCACCAAACAGTGCACTGAGTGTGCCAGGGCGTGTAACCCAAATGCCGCTGGTGGGCCTGCAGCACTGGTTGTGCCCCCCACAGAAGCAGCCTTGTAAAAAGTGTCTAAAGTCTGCCATTGCAGAGCCTGCTTGCAGTCTGGTACTGTCATGCTGACTAGGCAAGTGCACCCACTTCCCAGTCCCTAAACCTTCCCTTTTCTTCATATCAGTCACCCCTATCGTAGGCCCAAGGGCAGGGTGCATTTTAAGTTTAAGGTAGGACAAGCACTGATGTGTGTGGCATGTCCTAATAGTGAATTACAGCCATTTTCGTTTTTCACTATTTCACTACCTGTTCCCATAGGCCAGAATGGACGGTTAGAATTGTTACATTTTATAATCCTAACAGGCTCAGAGAACATGGTAGAAATTTGAGTTTAGTATGCCTGAACTCAGAATATTAAAATACATCTTTTACTAAAGTTTATTTTAATATTCTGTGTTTGCAAATACAACTTTTAGAAAGTAGGTATTTGCTTGTCTAACCATTCAATTCAATTCAATTCATAAGCTTTATTCTATTATTTATGAAAAATCATGAAAGCATACAGTGTTAAAAGATTTACATGATAAGGTACATAACAAGACAAGAAAAGCATAGGTCACAATAAATAGAGCAGCTCAATTGAAGACAAGTATTAGACCGCACAATTAAAATTTTTACAGATAAATCAAACTTAAAAATCCAGACTTTTCCTATGGGACACAGCTTTTAGAATAAAGGTAGCGGTAAAAAAACAGATATCCAAAGTGTCAAGTGCAAATAATAATTTCATGGCATGGGCAGTAGTAGACACAGAGTATTTCATAAAAACAGGTTTAAGATAGCATAGGCGAATGTGCAAGTACAATAGGCAGATTAGCATAAAGTGCAGTGTGCTTTGTTTGGTGGTTCCATCACATGGGCAGGGGCTTGAACTATATATTTTCATCCGTGGAAATGCCACCAAGTTATGGACAATGCCTAATCTCAGCCTAGTGAGAACAAACTGATGTGATTGTTTGGTAATTCCTTTTAAATACATAGGCATGCCCTGGCCAACCTCCTTGTTGGAATGGTAAAAAACATGGGTTGTATAGTGGCTACATAGGACTCTACGCATATTGGATTTAATCCCCAAGAAAACATTTTTAACAACCTGTTTGGGTAGATTAACAGCATTTAAAGGATCATCAAAAATGTCCAGATTGAAGATTTCTTTATAGGACGTTAGAACGTATTTTAACCAGGGGATCTTGCGAACATTGTCCAGCCGAAGATAATCTTGGATAATTTGCCTGGTAAATCCTGTTTCGTCCTTTGCCCAGATTGACCTCCAAACCATAAGGGGTCTCAAGCCAGTTAAATCTGTCAAATGATCCAGCCCAGCCTCTTTATGGGTCAATTCGGTGGATGCTGAAGAGGGGAGGCACAGAAGTCTTTTGAGGAACTGATTCTCTGATACTTGCAGGTCCCCATGGTTACAGTGTTCCCAAACTCCTGAGTCATATAGGGCAATGGATGTGCATCTATGCCTGTAAACATTTAACATATCTGGGATGCGACGACTGCCCAATTTTGAAGCAAAACAAAAATACTCCCGAGGAGCTTTTACCCATCTTGGCCTTCACATTTAAAATCTCGGATGCCCATGACCCACTACTATTAAAAGTTATGCCAAAATAACAGAACTTATCCACAACCTCTATTCTGTGTTCCTTAAAATAGAATGGTTTAAGTTGTTTCACCTTTTTTCCACAGGCCATAATAAAGGTCTTAGAGTTATTAATTTTTAGTTTTCTCCCCTGGATAAAATCATAAAAATAATTCATAAGATTTTGGAGACCATTTGGGGTTCTCGAGAGAAGGACCGTATCATCTGCATGTAGCAGTACCGGGACTGGGTGGCCGTCAATCTGCGGGGAATCAGCTTGAACCCTCTTTAGTTCGGACTCCATAGAATTTATAAAAAGGGAGAAAAGTAATGGGGCCAGCACACATCCTTGCCGTATACAGGATTTAACCCTGATCTTCTTGGTGCATTCCCCTGCCAGGCCAAAACGAATCTGGGCTGAAAGCTTGTTATATAGTCTGGCCAGGAAATAGATTATTGCTGTCAGAGCTCCCATTTCAAGTAGAGTGGACCATAAAAGAGTATGGTCCACCAGATCAAAGGCACTTGAAAGGTCAGCAAAGCAGAGGAATATTGAGCCCTGTTTTGCTTTAGTATATTTCCCTATGATAAGATCAAGGTTGATGCACTGCTCAATTGTCCCAAGGCCCTTGAGGAAACCAAATTGAGAATCCGCAAGAATTTTATTGTCCTCTGCCCATTCCTCCAATCGTGCTAGTAGGACCCTGCTCATGATTTTAAGTGAGGAATCCAGAATGGAGATAGGGCGGTAGTTCTTACCCTCTCCTCTATCTCCCTTCTTGTAGAAAACAGGATTATGGATTCACTCCAGGTAGATGGTGTACTATCACTAACAGATGCATTGAGCACCTGGGTCAGGAGTGGACTCCATAGAGCCTGGTTGGTTTTATACAGGTCGACCGGGACCCCTTCTTCAGCGGCACGCATACCAGAGGACTCCCGGCAGACGACTGATTCTCTTACAAAACCGATGGCGATGTGATCTGTTGTCATCGGCCAACCTCACAACAGGGACAGGAAGGAAAGTATTACCCTGCCCTTTTCGATAACGCAAGCAAAAATACCAGGCAGAATTACCAGAAACAACCACTTTAAGTTGTGAACTTTATGAGCAGTTGGCCCCCTTACAAGACAAAGAAAGAATGTATTAACAAACAGAAATTGAAGAACCCCCGTATTTTAGTCGTTGGTGTATTGTACTTGTTTTTTGTCCACTTGTTTTCCTTATTGTTGGCCCTGCAGAAGGTGATTTAAATATCGACAGTCACCGAAACGTACGTAGGCCGTACGCATCAAAGAGCCTCATATGTACTATAAATTTGTCATATACATAGAGAAAGAAGGACTTGCTTTTAAATACTGTTTAAATCAAAATGTGACTGATTTTTAGGACTTCTCTCTCAACATCTATAGAGGTCTTTGTAGAACAATTTTGTGTTAGCCCAATGTGAGTTTTTGTTAATTTTGTTTATATTTGTCCTTTTAGACTGGGTAGTGAGTGTAGTGGTATGTATGATGGAATGAATGATAACAGGATAAGATGAATTGTCTGGGGTTTTCTTGTTCTAATTGTATTATGTGTTGAATAATTAAATACAGATAAATTGCTATTTAAAAATTTACTTTGAATCTTTATAAAGTAATTCACATTTATGTATAAATATATAAACCGTAAGGCAAAAAGAGAAAAATAATAAAATAATGTTTTGAATAAATGATATGACTTTTTCTTACATATAGCATCCTTTTTTAAAGTATTTGTGAAGAACATCATTGTAAAAGTTATATAGGTCTTATCAGAGGTACCCCCTTAGCTTTGGTTTTCTTCTCTCCCCCCTCTGGACCTAAAACTATACTGGGAGAACTCTTCTTTTGTTTGTCTATGACACAAAGACACAACAGCAACTCACATGCCAAATACAAGTTGATGTCTCAAGTAAATATCATTAACAACCTCAACAATGGAGTGTATGCATTGTACAAAATAAATTCACACAATGCACTTTCTAACACACACTCCAATAAAACAGTTAATATGTGTGGATGTAACCTGTGCAAACACAATGATCCCCTAGGACTGTGTCCAAGCCTAGGGGGGTGATCTGAGAAGTGGTCACTCACAGTTGTGATGTTCCTCACAAACAATGTATTTGGTGCACATCAAGGTGTGCTCATCCTGGGAGTGTGAGCTATAAAGTCCTCTCTCCAATATGACATGTGAATTACCGTACCCACACATGTAATACAACAGAACATAAAGATTTGCTATACTGTCTGACATGCTGATTGATTAGTGTAGGGTGCCTGAGCCTCACCCAAAACGTGTGGTTCACATCCTTCGGTGGTTGACTGTAATAGTGAATAACGCGGATGAGTATGGAGTGCACGTATGTGCCGCATCCAAACCAAGCCTGTTGTAACACAGCCATGCCAATTACCACGCATTAGGCGTTAGACTAATGCATTTCAGTGTGGTGGGCCACATCAACGCACTGAAATGCAAAGTCACACATATTAGCCTGTGCCAAAGCTCTGTGGCCCAAGCACTGGCTGCTAATTATAATTACACCAAAGTTGGGTGGTATTGGCAGGGTGTGGTGCACACTGCTGTGCAGAATTCTTGAGATGCTTAATGCTACAATGTAGCACTGATTCAATCACTGTGCAGCACACATTTCAGGAACGTCAAGTAGTGCCTGCCAATGGCTACTGCAGAGACATTGATTAGAAAGTGTGAGTTCTGTCAGACTCACAGTCATAGGTCAAGTGGGTTCTTACGTAGCCTAGACTGGCTACCGTGGCGCAAGAGTGTGGCAGTTGAATTCAGATTAGTGGCTGCCTCATGAATGTACTGTGCCGCTGTAATTAATACTACAACGCAACTGACCCAACATAGCTGGGCCTACCAAGTATGAAAAAAACACATGGACTCTCACTGTAGAAGCAGGAGTGGGGCTGGGAAGTGTCACACCCTGCACAGTTCTTTGTCCAACTGGCCCCCCCACTGGCTTTCCTTCAACCTGCCACAGTAGCCTTGGTAGGAGTGCCAAAGTCACCTGGGGTGCAGCATTGCCTCAGAGTCCGTACTAGTGACTTGCTTGTCACATATCTTTCCTGGCAGCGCCCTCACGAGAATCCACATGGCAATGTGATGCCTTCCCTGGTGTTCATGTTGCTTTTCAGCAACTTGCACTGATCCACAGGTGTAGCTTCAGTGACACTGACACTTTCCATGTAGTTCGCAGGCAGATTCTTGACTTTTGTAAGTCATGAGCATCCTGCTTGGGTCAGCCTTTTGGCATTCTTGAACCCAAACGTATTTCTCCATCATTAGATACATTCTGTATGTCCCTGCTGCGAAGTGAATCCCCACTGTCTGCATGTTTAGTCTCACATGTAACTCTATACCCAAATCTGATTTAGAATGATAAAATGAATCGCAACGAAACCTCCTTCTGTTCACTTTTCTGTAGCTGTTCTCTTATGACCATCCTAAATTTATCAAAGGATGAATGGACTAGTAACGTAATAAAGAAGCAGCCAAGACACGCAATGAATGAGTGCCTGCCTTCCCTCTGTTACTGAGCACTGCAGAGACGCAGTCTATCTCCGTGTAGACTCCTTCCACTTCTGTCCATTTGTAGCAATTGTAAGATCTTTTCAGTTTTTCCTTGCTCAAATGGGTGTAATTCATGACATTTACATGGTTTAAACATCTTCATTGCTTGATTTCTATGACGAGAAGTGTCACTCATAGTCTTTGCAATGTAACTCACAATCACACTGAGAATATGAAAATGACACACGTAGCAATATGAAACCTTGGCAGCTGTGCACACATTGGCTATTGGTCATCATGATGACAGACGCGGATGAGTATTCAAAGAATGTGTTCCTCACATCCGAACCGAGCTGGATGCACACATTCGCTATTGGTCTTCATGGTGACAGACGCGGTGAGTATTCAAAGGACTAGTTCTACACATCTGTACTGAGCCGGACACACACATTGGCTATTGGTCGTCATGGTGACAGACGCAGTGAGTATTAAAAGGACGCTTTCTACACATCCGAACCGAGCCGGACGCACACATTGGCTATTGGTCATCATGGTGACAGACACCGTTTCGCTTTGTGTACGAATCACGTGCAGATCGATTCTTTTGGCTTGCAACAACCATGTATCAAACTCAATAGTGTTATGATGCGGAATATTTGAATGATGTGGTAGGCGTGTCAGATGAGTGCAATGTTATGGGTTGGTCAAATTCGGATAATGCGAACCTATCGCTTTGGGCGCATAGAACCAAATCTGACTCTGCTGCACAAATATAAGTCTGTCTGTTCCCAAGAAACTTCACTTGTCGGCACTCCATGCTACTTGAAAAGATTCCTAGCTACAACTGCTGCTGTCTCTGCATCCTCTGGGATCTATACTGGCATGTACTGTGGAAAGGGCACCAGCTTTCACAGAGGAGGAGAACCAGGTCCTGCTAGACAGCCTTCTTCCACAGTACAGCAAGCTGTATGGAAACCTAGGGGAGCAAGTGAGTGTTGATTCCATTGCCTTTACAACTGGCCATGTTTTGAAACAGGCACTACTAGCATTGTGATCCCCAAGGGCAAGCATGCACATATAGTTATTGTAAATCTTACAGTGTGAACATTCATGTTCTGGACAGGTACAGTGATGTACAAGTGAATTCAGTGGTATTGATTTTTTCTGCACTGTTCTCATGTTATTAAGGGAGGCTTGCACACATGACAACTGCCCATGATGATACTTGGCTAACCTTTAGACATTCTCTGCCATTCTGACCATGACCTATATGTCCAATAGTGTGATGAATAAACATGTAGCATGTGTAGAAATGGTGTGTCACCATGTCATCCTTACAGGTTGACGACTATCAGAAGAATGAAATTTGGCAGACCATCACCCGGCTGTAAGATCTGTGGAGGTCTTCAACACCACATATGCCACTGCCAGAAGAGGTGGCAGGACCTCTGTGGCTGGACTCGGAGGATTGCAAGAGTCCAGCTAAAGCTGTCACCTCCTTGCAAAAGGGGTGGATGATGGACCTTGACTCCCACATACTATGGATACTGACAGTGGTCTTCCCCTGACCTGGATGGGCAGTTGAAGGCCAGACAGCAGCAAGGAGGAGGTGAGTATGTGCCCTGTTGCTGAACTGTGTTTGACATGCATGTTACACTCCCTATGCCTGGTAACCCTCTCACAGGTCGCCTGTCTGCTGAAACACCACTTTTGTGGCAAAATGTAATGATGCCCCATCATCATCTGATGCTCAGGTGTATCCCTTTCCGTCTGTGGCATGTGTCACTTAGGTCCTGGGTATTTACTGTAGTGTAAGGTTAATGTGATCCGCACCATATACACCAGGTGCATTGAGTTAACCATCATAAGTGATGTAATTTTCTGACATGTGGCAGCACATTGACTGAAATATGACCTGTGCTCTGTGTGGAATATACATATATGTCCAAAATGGTGATCTAGGTGCACACAGGTTTGTGAAAAATATGCTACACACCTGTGCAGCAGGTGAGACCAATGTTGATGCCTCATACAAATGAAATGGATTAATGTTCAAAATGTGTAGTCACCTGCATAGTGCTCTGTGTAATCACATGTATCACATGGACCAAGGACAGGTATGCCAACTCATGCTATCTGAGACACACAGATTTTTGTGTATCAGGCAACACTTTCACCATCGTAAATTTGAAAATAATGTGTCAGACTCTGCGACAGTGTGTACTGGCAGACCTTTTTTGAATACACATGTAATAAATATATGAAATATAGACAGGCATTTAATGTATGGAATGTGGTTCAGATCCACAGGACAAAATATGTGTGTATCATCCTTTGACTCTGCATCATGGTGGCATCAACATATGTGTATGCTGCATTACTTTCTTCTTGCGAGCTCTAAAACAGTTCATGTAGACAGATTTGTTAATTCATACACTGCAATGTCTATGTAGAACAACGTGAGCTTGTCAAAGTCTTTAAATTGTGTGTAATATGTAAGGGACATGTATACTTGACCACTACAGATGTTTCTTAAACAGTGAATAAATGATTGCTACACAGTGCTGACCTTAAAGTTGGGATTCACTGCCCCTTTAACAAGAGTCAGTACAGACTATTTAGACAGGCAGGCCAGTGGCATAGTATGCCACATGAATATTTGTGAGGATGCAGTATTTGTACTTGTCTGTTGTCCTGCATGCAGACAATTGTAGCACTGATGTTCAGGACATACACCCATCATGATGACTGGGGATGGAAGTATGTTCATCATGCCAACTTATGAATTTGTCCATCCCATTTGCTGTGTCACTTTCAAACTCCCTTGCATGAGATGAGGGATGCTTGTAATGACACATGACACTCAGGAGCATTACAGATCAGACAACAGGCAAAAGAGTGCTATGGTGGACATGTATTTAGTGGTATTTGAAATACATCGAACAGATCGTTCCATTGCCATCATATGTTTGGGAACCATGCTTTACTGGCAGACTGACAAGTGCCATGTTCATATAGGTGTAGGCTTTCCCGTTTTCAGTTTCTATTTTTGGTAAATTCTGTTGGTTTTTTTTCAGTGTTTTAAAATTATTTCAATAACTTAAAAAACAGTGGTTATCATTGGTTATACATTTTTGTGCCTTTAAACACAACAGAAATAGTATTTTTCCATTGTTTATGAATCGTTTTGCTTTTATTATTGCTTGCTTTATGCACTGATAGCGCACGGTATATAGGCAGTGTACGCATAGTGTATATGAGGTCCAAAAACTTTTTTAGAAATCAATCTTATTGTATTACACCATACAATACTTCTTCAGGGAGGGGTAATTGACTTCAAATACCATGGTTGGTGAAGGGCTATTTCTCATACATTTTTTAAAAAGTTCCCCGATTTTCTTCTCAACATTTCTTTGCTAATCAAATGGCAAGACCTCTAACATGGAACATGTTGCCATGCCAGTCACTAAAAGTGTCACCCAGCCTACTCTCAAGGAGATGTTTCACATCTACACCAATTATGCTGAACACTTGAAAGACAAGGTTTTTTTTTTAATGACTCTAGTTTCTACATTTTGTCCCCTACAGCAGTCACGCTTTTCTGTAAAAATCGAAGAATGCAGTAGAGTGTACTTTTTCATATCACTATCAATATGAAACCAAAGATCCTCACATTTCTTGCCTTTGGCATCATCACTCAGCAAACATTCTTTAAACGGTTGCCACATGGATAATATAGCATTCATGGCCTCTAGGACTGAGAACCACCAGCTAAGTGACACCGTTGCAATGACTATCTCTTTGATGCCACACAAAGCACAAAATAAAAAATGTTTGCGTTCTAGTTTCTGCGCCTAACATAACAGTACACCAGAATGGTCTAAAAAGTAAATACCATTCTTCATTAACTCTGAAGATTGTAAAGATGCTTTCAGCATACCATCTGACAAGTGGCAAGGATCTGTAATGCGGAAGGACTTCATCTCAGGTATCGATTTTGACAGGTCATCACACACATTTTTCATATACGTAGCTGAATCACTAAAAATGCAAACAATATCACTCCAATCTTTCTTGAACTTGGTAAGAATGTTTTGCAGCAGCATTCCAAGTGACACTGCATTCCATGTTTTCCAAAAGTCTGGTGTCATGTTTTCACCAGTATCCCAAATGCTTGGTGACTGCACTCTTTTCACATATACCTTTCGCTATACCTTGCAATGTATGTTTAAAGCCTGGGGTGTTTGCCAATTCCCACACTATCAATACTGACTCACTTGAAAAGGGGGCTGATGTATCAATGGGTTTTACCCATTCTCTGTGGGTAAATGTGATGGTACGTGTAGGGAAAGATCGTTGTGAAACCTACATTTTTCCTATCAGTGAAAGACAAAAAACGTAACCAAAAAATCAAATATGATTTAGATATTTTCAGATGTTTTACAGTTTATAAAATGAATAAACAACATCTAAAACATGCTTCTAACCCCTGTATCTAAAGACCAAAGACCACAAAACTGAAAAAAGGAAGAAGAAACAATATTTTAGTGGCATCCGTAAACAACAAAACTCCAGCAGAATATTTGTCTTGCAATCTAAGTAAGTTGTTAAGCTATCATCAGTGGCACATCCCGCCCACCCCTCCGGACTTCCTCCTACTGGTATGTTCCCTTGGAGGCAGCTTTGGAATGTTGGGACTCACCTGACAGTCTGGAGAGTTGGGTGACAGAATAAAGGTTCTTCTTACCTTTTCCTGGTGTCAAACCCTCTGTGATGCTTATGGGTTTCTCCCCTTTAATTTCCTTGGACCTGACCTTGTACACTTCTCCTCCCTACTATCCTCCAGAACCAATCCTTTGATTTTGTTCACACTACTACTGGGCTCTTTAGGTTGGTCCATTTCCAGAATACACCTCACGGTGTGTTCGATGGATTGAACCATGGAGACGGCTTCCCTCAAAGAGGGATTCCTAGCAAGTAACTTTTCTTTTATTCTAGGGTTGTGTGTACACCTCACCAGCCTGTCCCTGATGAGGGAGTTGTTCAACTCCCCAAATTCACACAGCTGGGTGAGACCACGGAGTGCAGCTATGTAATTGGTAATAGACTCATTCTTTGCCTGAACTCGCGAGAAAAACATGTGTCTCTCAAGGACCACATTTACCTTGTCCCCGAAATGGGTTTCTAGTTTTAGCATGGTGATCTTAAACACGTCTAAATCTAACTCCTCCTCTTCCAATGCAGGGTCTGGAAGGGTGTCATAGATTTTCCTTCCTTGCACTCCTAATTTATGGAGGAAGACATGTTGCTTCCTTACGGCCGAAAATTTCTCTCCCCCGATTGCTATGAGGTATGAATCAAATAGATTGATCCAGTCCTTTCAGTGTATATCTGGATCGCCAATTTCATTTAAGAAAGAGGGGGGTGGGTTAATGGATGATGCCGCCATGGAAATATCTTAACTGGGAGAATTTATATCTAAAGCACAGTACCACAAGAATGAATTAGTAAAGCCCCAAGGAACAACACCACTCCAACCCTGAATCAGCAGGAATGTACGCAGGGGAAACACTTAGTAAAAACCTGGAACCAAGCTTGCCCTTACTTCTCCCTGACACTTATAGATGTTTGAAAAGGAAATACAGAGAGAACAGTTGTCAAATCCCCTGGTACTATGACCTAAATGGAAGTATGCACACAAATTATGCTATATGCAAGCAAAGTAGATAAAGACTTATTGTCCCCCCTGTAATTTAGAAATTACACACAGTACAGAGTAAAACATGAAAGGGTATAATATACTGCCCCACAGATCCTGAGATTTAGATTATGTGCAGCAGGAACTTGTAAACACCAGAAGTTCACTGAAATATGGAAGGAAGGGGGGGGGGACAAAAAAAAGAAGAAAGAAAACTAAGGAAGGCAGGGGCTACGATACCTAATATGCCTGTTATAACCTTACCCTTACACTTACCCTAGTTACCCTGCACAGTATAACTCATCACAGTAAGTGGAATGGCAGAGGACGCACAACCCTCCACCCTGAGTGAGAAAGTACCTGCAGGAAAAACAGGTGAACACTGAATACAGGGTATAGTAATGTACTTGGCAACTATGGTAACATACAACAGCAAGACTGTACCCCCCGGAGGTCTCTTTGAATAGGGGAAGGGGTGAGAAACAGGGGGAAGGTACCACAAGTAATGACGGCAGCAAGGAAAAGTACTCCAATGTCAATAAATGCCCAGGGTTATGATTCTTCACCGTCTCACAGGTTACAAGGACCAATATGTTTGGAAGACTTGTCAGTCTAGAGGCAGTCTTGCTGGAATAAGAAGTCCTCAATATCACTAAGCACCGTATACGCATTTACAAATACTACATAGCCCCCAGGAAAGTGTTGCAGGTCACAATTAATTAGTTAACTCCCAAGCAGTCTTGATTAGAATAGGCCGATAACAAATCACCCGGAACAGTCTAAACGCAGACACACCGGGCAGGATGTTTCAAGCAGCAGTCTTACTTTGAACCAGCAGTTTTCAATGCCTCTTTCCTCACCAGGAAGATGTCACAGGTCACCATTGACCGCTCTCCCTGATCCCGAGTGGAACTGGTCGATGCCTCAACCAAGTAATTACTGCCCGAATATGAAGATACTGAGGAGGGTTGTAGGGCGGTCTTGATGAAGCAGGAACGCCAGAACACACGCCTAGCAGATCACCGGTGGAATAAGTATGGTGGCCCTGAGGTGGCTGGAGCGCAGTAACCCTCATCCCTCCCGTCACCTGAAGTGCTTCCTGACAGGAATTTTCCTCAGCGAGGCTGCGCAGCTCAAACACCACAGGAGACCAGGAGATAGTGTCTCAGGACAGCGCCTGCTCACCGCTGACAGGATTTTCCTTCAGAAATATGAAGCGCTGCAGACAATTAAATTGACGAGAACCCTCTGAGGTGGTTGAAGGATGCCTCTCGTCGATAAAATAAACTCCGGGCTGCCTCTTCCCCTCCAGGATGGATCCACACGCTACCTGGCAGATTTTATGGCACTCTTAAGTGACAGGTCTCGGAGCTTGGCAGGTCATAGGCGGCACAAACCGAGGGAAAACCTTGGTGGACCAGTTGTACTTCAGCACAAATTTTATGTTGGCAGAGTCCAGAAGGTAGGACGGCACCACATGGAAGAGTAGCGAATCACTGTTCCCTTTCACTACCGCTTTCGTCCCAAACATATGTAGCAGCACCGGCTGTGCCTGTGCAGGAAGGAGCTGGACACAGGACTCACCAACCAACTCCCACGACGTATCAATGGAGTTGAAGACGTGTGAACCTCCAGTGAACCAGTCTCTGCTACGGCATTAGCCACATAAACACCTCAGCCTCCTTCCTCTGGATTCCTCACCTTCCGCTGTCTTTTACCTCAAGATGTACGAGGCACTATCATCAGTAGGCACGGGTCTCTCTTCATATCAATCAGCTTGCACATTTGTTTACTTTGGACCAGAAGCAAACGGAGAGAGCACAGAAAGGGGAGGTGACAGGTTGGCCCCTTACACCAAATATCGTCGCCAGTGTTGTAAAGTAAGAGTCTTGACACCAGGAAAAGGTAAGAAGAACCTCTATTCTGTCACTCAACTCTCCAGACTGTCAGGTGAGTCCCAACCTTCTAAAGCTGCCGCCAAGGGAACATACCAACAGGAGGAAGTCCGGAGGGGTGGGCGGAATGTGGCACGAATGATAGCTTAACAACTTACTTAGATTGCAACAGTTAGCCCAGTCTTTGTTGCTGCTACCTTATATAACAAAGTTATATTGTATTGGCCCCTTCAAGAAGTAATAAAAATGACTCTTTCACTCTCCTTTTCCTTTCTTTGAATTGCGTTTAGTTTGTGGTTGTGCAGGTTTTTTACCAGTGTTTATATGTTTACACTGATGAGGGCTATTTCCCTCCAGGTGGGGTTTTATCAGTTATTATAGTTTGAACCTAAAACCAGACAGCCTACATATGTGTAATGAACAGAAAAAGTGCTATTACCATTATGCAAGGGCTTGCTCTGTGACGTGTTGTGATAAAACTCATGTGTCAAGTCTATGTAGATGACTGATGTGAATCTCTTTCTCATCCTTGTTCACAGCCTCACATACAGCTACTGGAGGAGACAGTTCCATGAACCAAGAGGAAGTGGCTAGCCAGACTGGGTCCACTGTGGAGGAGGAGGTGGGACCCAGTGGCACGGAGGTTGAGGGGAGTCACACTGAGGGCCGGTCAGAAACATCGACATCTGCAGAGGACCAATAAAGCTCCAGTGATGACTTCCTTATGATGGTGGGTGTTACCAGAGCAGAGGTCGCAACAACAGAGTCTGCCTTCACCACCACCACCATCTTCACCCTCACAGCAGCTCCCATTCCAAGTGTCCTTGGGCCCTCCTATGTTAGGGAGCATGTATCCTTTGGGCCAGGAACCGCACCCCCGGCATCAGTCACCCCTGCTGCCCTGAGTGTGGTGCCTGTGGATTTTCTAAACAGATCCATGTGGGGAAGACATCCATTCTGAGTGGCTTTCAATCAGACACCCGTCTTTTCACACAATTAGTATCATACATGGAGTGCATGTCATCAGACATGTCTGCCCTACAGTAAACAAATCAGTGCATGGCCTCTTCACTGATGGCAGCAGTGTCCCTCCTATAGCAGTCCTTCACTCCTCCTACCTCTATCCCATCCACAGTCGCACTACCGTAACTGACCCAAGCACACTCACACAGGCACGTGCACACACACACCATCAGACACAAGCATCACACAGCCACCTAAAACAAGGTCCAAAAAAATACACGCACACTCAGGGGACTGACATTACACACACAGGGGAGAGGGCATACACACACCCTTTCACAAGCACTCTGCATTCCTCAGCTACTTCTCCCACCAAAACACCTACCCTTGATTCTCCTGCAACCCCCCTTCCCTGAGGGTCTTCCTCTGTGACCTTGGCCTCTTCCCCACTGATACATCCCAACAGGCTCGCAAAGAGAAGAGGAAATCCCCTGGCACAGTGAGGAGATCCACCCCTGCATGCACATCGTCCCCTACGAATAGGAACACTGAGCCCCCCACCCGTATATCCCCAGAACTAAGAAATCAAAAACCCCACCACCATCCCACACTTCCACCACAAAATCTTCTTCCTCCCAAGCCCAGGCTACTCCTCCCAAACTTCACACATCACAACCCATCCCAGTTTCACCCACACACCATTACACCATCCCCAAGATGAAAAGGCCCTCCCTCCCTACCACAAGTACTTCCCTTCCCACAACACCACAACTTCTGTCTGTTCAGGATACTGCAGTGGAGCCCACGCCTCCTCAATCAGACCTGCCACTGCAGTGGATCCCCCACCCACTCAATCAGACCTGTCCACTGCAGTGGATCCCAACACTCCAGTAGCCCCCATCCCTCCCTTAACCCAAACTGGTACACCCTAGTCCTGTCCCTGTGGTGCCTGGCATGCCCCTAAAGATCCCCCTCCAAGGGTAGATGTCCCCTAGTTGTAGCAGTGCAGGTAATCGAGGGAGGAAGAATCTTTTGGATTGCCCCCTAAAGGACTACATAAAATGGACTGGCCATTGGCCTTATTGTTCTTCATGTTTTGAATTTGAGATACAAATGCTGAATAAAGCATTTCTTTTCTTTTGTAGATTTGCATTTCGTGTATTTAATTTTGTTAATAAGTCTAATGACATTTCTGTTGAAATCTTGTTTTGTGAAAATAATGATTTAGCGATGTGATGGACTGCATGTGTCCATGGTATATGTGTCCTATTACAGTAGGTATCAGAGTCATCATTGACTGCAATTTCAGGTTGCCATGATCCACAATGTTTTGGACATGCTTTTAACAACCTCCATCTTTGACTTACACTTTTGCACATAGGTCATACTGACATTTGTACACATTGTACAAGTTTTTAACTTCATCCGTGCTCATGACGAGCTCAGCTCGTCATGAGTTACGCTTGCGCTGTGCTCAAGACGAGCTGAGCTCGTCATGACATGCGCGGCGATCACACGCGGGGATATTTCCCCTGCTGTGCTGAGCGTTCTATAGAAATGGGCGTGGTCCTGACGAGCTGAGCTCATCATGAACACAGCGCCACCGTGCTGGGTGACGAGCTAAGCTCGTCACGAGCACCGTGGCTTTGTGCTCGGCCCCCATCCCCCCAGCACAGCAGGGGAATTAGCCCCACAGGGAAGGGGTTAATGGTACAACCATCTACGATGGACATGCATAATAGCGCATTGATGATGAACAAGTTATCTGTCTCATCAGTACAACTTGGTAAACATGAGGTTTGACTACATGCAGATAAATTTGTAGATACACATGTAGACAGGCTGATGGAAACAAAGTATCCTGTGTGTTGAAATTGTTGGATCCATGTCCGAGGCTCATTCAGACATGGTAGACCCCTGCCAAGACCAAGCTTGACACAGCTGACCTTCCAAAGTAGTGAAATCACCTCATGGCAGTGTGTTAAATTAATCTGTGACATATCCTGAGCACATGGTGTGTGTGATGTGAGCATGAATATCTGTCTTTAAACCTCATTTCCTACCAAGGCTGTAGTCCCTGCAGATGTTCCTGTTTGAGAAGCTTTCTGTGTGCTCTGTAGTCCAGTGCTTTCTCAACCTATTTGACTTTGAGTGTCCAAGATGTGGGTGCACCAGTAGAATGGAGTCATTATGGTGACATCCCTGGTTGGGTTGAGAAAAGGGCCAGTACTTTGAGCAAACTCACTTGTGACACATTTTTAATTGCTGAGTCATATTTGTGCTAGCAAGTTTGGCACTTGTATATGTCTATGACTGCTCACACTCAGCAGATCCTACCCTTCCTGTAGCCTGATGGTAACATGTCTAAATTGTAGGTCTCCTTGATTTATTTAATTATTCTGAGACAGTCATAAAGTTCCAAATGTGTCCAATATATATCACGTTATACACATGTTCTCCATCCTAAACGGATGTACAAATTTCACCATGTGTTATGTCTAGCTATGTGTATTGTGTTTGTGAAACACAGATCCCACAACCACCCCTGGCGTTGTCACCAGGGCAGGAAGATTAACTCACACAACTGCCTGTGCATTGGAGCCTTCTGACATAGTTGTATCACCTATCTGGTGAACCATGTGTCTTCCAAATCTTCTGCAGTAAACACTCAGCATTGTCAATTTGACAATGGTGATGATCTGCACATGATGCAGCTTTTGTAGTTAGATGCAGAGTTGATGTGATAGACATGCAAACAAGTTAACATTGTAAAAGGTCTGATCTTGAGTTGTGTGCAACGCACATAGTCAACACATGTTGACTGTCTAATACATTGTTGTTGGTTCATGCTTTTCTTCACAGCAAGTAGGAATGTTGTCAACACATATAGTGCTGACAGCTGTGACACAACCACTTCATGTTTGTTGAAGTCTATTTTGAGTGTCTGTGGACTTGTGTGTTGTCATAGGCAGTCTCCTGTGTGCTTAATGGTACACTAACTCATCAACATGTCATTCTTCTGTGAGTGTGTTTACTCCTGTTGCCCTGCAGGGTTTTAATATGTGTTGTTGTGGACACATGCTGTGAATTTGTGTCCCATACATTTGTGTCTGGCACATCTTGTTCAACCATCAAATGTGTGTGTCCTAGTATGTGGCATGCTAAGTATACCTTGCTGATACAGAGATTTCCACATTGGTCATAGACAACAGTACATGGACCCATGTTTGTATTGTGATCACAATTATATGTGGTCAATATTGTTTTCCTCGTCATTCAGCCAGTAATCCACACTGGCATGGGTGCCTGTGCAATCTCACCTGTCAATGTAGGCTTAGATGAGGCACATTGTTGCTGATCAAGGTGTGTGGTGTCTAGACTGGCCAAATGTGACTTGTCTCTTGGTAAAGGCCCCTATCTACAATGTGGCCTCACATTACGGGCCATGGCCTGGGAGTAAAGTTTGAGTACGTGAGATGACAGTGGTTCGTGCAAGGCACGTGACACAGTGCACAAGAGTGAGTGTGCTCAAAGTATGGCCCACATCCTAATTTGGCATCACAGAAGGTCAGCACACAGGATACTGTCACCACAACACCACAGTGTTGTGGCCTTGAGGGTACTGGGGAAGAGAGTCAGTCTCTTGATGTATTGTTTGGTGTTCCAACAAGCTTGTTCCACATGTGACTCTTGTGCACCGGCTCATTAACAATACTTGATTGCCCACAATTACTATCCCAATTCATGAAATACTTCCGGATTGTACTCAACGTGCATATGTCTCAGTGGAATTCAGCCTCCTGTCATGGGTATTGGCCCAGCCCAGAAACACTTCCACACACAGACACACACATGTTGTTTTTGTTTCGCAGTGTGTGGCTGGTTGGTTGTATTTGTGCATCTTCAACCATGCATTTCAACTGTCTTTAAAGGGCATTGAGTGGATGTTTTGTTTAGTTTTTTTCTCTACTGGATCCTGGGACTCCTACATCTTCACTCTGCACATTATTATGTTTCGCAATTGACTGTGCTGCCACAGTGTGGAACTGGATCTCATCAAAACTGTACTTTCAGATTGAATCCTTTGTATTTGTGTCTGTTTGTGACAAAAATGTGTGTGAATTCATTATGATTGTTACATTGTCCAATTGAACATTGCTGGCAGTGTTAGCCTCCAAGAGCACTGATTGGATGCACTTGGCTGATGGTATGCAATACACACAACAATGTTTGCCTCAACAGTTCTGTTGTTGTTTGGCACACAACCACAACTTTCTCACTACATTTCTTGTTGGTTTGGGCCCACAAAATACATAATTGCTAGAACAAGCTGGGGGTGTGAGACTTACACTCTTCTTGTCACTACAGTGATGGGGTTATACCCCATAACCCCTATGTGCTTGAAAATGCTGGGGGATTGAACCCCGCACTCACCTTTTTGTCACTACAGTGATGAGGGTTTTGGACTTGGCCTTTTTTGCAGGGTCATCCCTGAACTTTTTGCCTTCCTCTTGTATTTTGTCTGACCTGTTTTTGTTGGATTTATGACTCTGGGTACTTTACCACTGCTGATCAGTGATAAAGTGCATATGATTATGGATTAGTGATTCCATGATTGGCTGGTTTGGTTTACTTGCCAGACCCTAGTACAGTGCAATGAGTGTGCCCAAGGCTTGTAAATCATATGCTGCTAGTGGGCTTGCAGAACTGGGTGTGCCACCCACCGAAGCAGCCTGTAAAAGTGTGTCCCAGGTCTGCCATTGCTGAGCCTGTGTGCAGTCTGGTACTGCTATGTTGACTGAGTAGGTGCACCCAATTGCCAGTCCCTTAACCATTTTTGACTAATGCAAAGCTACCTGTTCCCCATAGGCTAGAATGGGCAATTTGATTATTATATCTTATAATCCTAACTGACTCGGGGAACTAGTTAGACATTCAAGTTTAGTATGCCTGAACTCAGAATGATAAAATACATCTTTTAGCGAAGTTGGTTTTAACCTTCTGTGTATGAAAATACCACTTTTAGAAAGTAGGTATTTTCTTGTCTAACCATCCAAGCCTGCCTCTGCTAGGTTGTGTATTTCTTGTCTGGAGTTTGAGTGACAGGGGCTGGGGAATTTCAGGAGACAGGGTTAGTCAGCACAGGGTTGAAAAGAGAGATCTGCATACAGAAGGGAGAGAGGAGTTGCACTTGGGACCTAAATAGGGCTGTGCCTTCTTTCCACAATGCTGGCAGCACCTCCTGTGGTGCGTCTGATGTCCTTGGCCTACACTGTGAAAGGAAAGAAGGAGTCTTGTCAACAAAGTACTCCAGGTCTGACCAGAACTGGTTTGGACTAGGCAAAGGCATCTCTGCCTTCAGAAAACAAAGGGAAAATTAGTATAAAAGAGGGTACCCAAACCCCAGAACTTTAGATCACTTTTGGGAAACAAGAAGAAACCTTTGCTGTGCAGAGGAACCAGAGAAGCTGAGGAAGAGTCTATCCCTCAGCTTAATTCTGTCTGGGGGATTGGCCTGCAGTGGTTGCCTGACTGACAAAGAAAGGAGAAAGGACTTTGGGGCATATGTAGGTAATTTCCATTTTGCGATTCCCAACTAGCGATTTTTAAGGAATCGCTATTTGAGAATAGCAAAATGGAATGTAGGTAAAAATTTGCAATTTTTTTGCGAATCTCTAACATTCCTTAATTACAATTAGCAAATTGCGAATCGCAATTAAGGAATGAGTGTCCAATTCATTCCTATGGGCTAAGAGGCCCATAGGAATGAATGGGGATACATTCTCAAATTGCGATTTTCTATGAGAAAATCGCAATTTAAGAATCGCAATTCCAAGGGTGCAAGGGTGTCTAAAGGATACCTGTTGCACCCCTGGAATATGCCTCTAAGTACTTGTGGCGCACATACATGCCCTAAGGGCATGTCTGTGCGCCACATGGCACTTTGAATTAAAAAAAAATGCATTTTTGAAGGAATTCGGAAAATACCATCTACTTGAAGTAGGTGGTATTTTGCGATTCCTTATGCAAAAATCGTAATTTTTAAAGCACCCTTACATAGCATTTAAGGAATCGCAAAATTGCGATTCCCTAAATGCTATGAGCAAAATAGGGAATCGCAATTTTTGCGATTCCTTATTTTGCTAAGTGACAACTACATATCAAAACACCGTTTACGATTCGCAAACTCTGAAATTCTCTGAATTTTGGCGTTTGCGAATGGCAAACGGCTACCTACATATGCCCCTTTGTGCTAATTTTATTCAACTTGTGAAGGATCTCCAAGAGCTTCAGATAGAGCTTGCCTCCTGTTGAAGTCTCAGGGACAACAGACTTCACCCACCAGCTCCCCAAGAGTTGTTTGGAAGTGCCTCCAGTTGTGTTGGGTTTTCTGAGGGACTGCGTGTCACAAGGAGCTGGAAGCGCGACTCACGAAGAAGAAGCTTGTCGCTGCCACAGCCGCTGTGATTGCATCAATGAAGAAGGGTGCCGCTGCTCTTGCTTAACCTCACAGAAGCGCCTCGCAGGCTAGAGAAAAGTGACGCCGTCCCATCACATGCCATCGCATCATAGGGAAGTGTGTCACCACCGCAGCCTCTGTCGTCGCATCACTGAAGAAGAGTGTCGCCGGTGTAGTTGTCGCATTGCATCGCTGAAGCATTTTGCATCACCAGAGAAGAGTGTCGCCAACGCGTCAGACACCATCGCATCCCCGGAGAAGCGTGTTGCAGGGCCTGTCGTGGCTCAGACGAATCATTGAGTCGCTGCACAGCCACCGGGCGTGCACACATCATGTCGCATCAAGGAGAAGATGCCATTTATTTTTCATTGCACTGGATCTTCATCGCATCATGGCGCTGCTGGTCCTATCGCCACGGAAGCGCAGTCAGAAACCAACACATCACCTCCCCACGCCGAGAAGAACTGACACATCCCCTACGCATCAGTAGGGACCCAACCCATCACCATTCTTGCGTGTAATGAACCGACGCATCACCTTTCCTGCAACACTTTCCTTGTATGGCGTCACGCATCCAAAGGTACATTGAACTTAAAGTGTCTCATTTTACATCTAAAGAGAACTAAGCTATTTCTAACATTTTTAAAGTACAGTATTGTGGATTTTTGTCGTGTGTGGTCTTGTGTTAGGTCTATATAAAAATACTTATTTTTATACTACAACTTGTGTGGTGTCCATCTGTAGTGTTGTCACTGGGTTACTGAATGTGTTAACAAATACTTTACACACTGCCTCTGAGATAAGCCTGTCTGCTTGTGCCAAGCTACCAAGGGGGTGAGCAGGGGTTATTTTAGGAGTATACCCCTTTGCCTTGATTAGACGCAAGGGTCCCTATTTGGTCAAAGGTACCTACCTCTGCTAACTAGAGACCCCCAGATCTAACAGGGGGCTATACCCCTTAACCCCTATGTGTGTCATAATGCTGGGGAATTGAACCCCACACTCACCTTTTTGTAACTACAGTAATGGGGGTATACCTCATAACCCCTATGGGCTTGACAATGCTGGGGGCTTGAACCCCATACACATTTTTGTCACTACAGTGAACGGGGTTGTACACCATAGCCCCTATGTGCTTACAATGTTCGGGGATTGAACACCACACTCAACTTTTTGTCACTACGGGGATGGGGGTTTGTCCAACATATCACTTTAAGTGTCAATTTTGCAGACAGTTTACACACAAAACACAATTGAGACATGACAGCACTGGGGGAGTGTTCAGCATCCACCCCCTATGGGGTAGACAATGGTGGGAGAAGTAGACATCCACCCCCAATGGGGTGGAAAATGCTGGTAGTGTTAGACATCCATCCCCTATGGGGTGGACAATGGTGGGAGTGATAGACATTCACCCCCTATGGGGTGGGAAATGGGGGAAGTGTTAGACTTCTACCCCCTATGGGTTGGACAATGCTGGTAGTGTTAGACATCCACCCCATATGGGGTGGATAATGGTGGGAGTGATAGACATTCTCTCCCTATGGGGTGGACAATGCTGTTAGTGATAGACATCCACCCCCTATGGGGTGGCCAATGCTGTTAGTGTTACACATCCACCCGCTATGGAGTGGCTAATGCTGGTAGTGTTATACATCCATTCCCTATGGAGTGGACAATGCTGGTAGTGATAGACATCCACCTCCTATGGGGTGGCCAATGGTCGGAGGGATAGACACCCAACCCTATGAGGTGGACAGTGCTGGTAGTTTTGGACATCCACCCCCAATAGGGTGGACAATGCAGGTAATGATAGGCATCCTCCCCTATGTGGTGGACAATGCTGTTAGTGTTAGACATCCAGCCCCTATGGGGTTGACAATGGTAGGAGTGACAGACATCCACCCCCTAAGGGGTGGCCAACGGTGGGAGTGATAGACATCCATCGCTATGGGGTGGACAATGGTGGTAGTGATAGACATCTACCACCTATGGGGTGGACAATGGTGGGAGTAATAGACATCCACCCTCTATGGGGTGGACAATGGCGGGAGTGATGGACATCTATCCCTATGGGTGTGTTGCCTTTCGCGGGGTCCTGAGGTTTTTGTGTGTGGTAAGTGTTTGACTTACCGTCTGTAACGAACGTGTCAGTTACGGTTGTTGATTCGACCATAGGCATACAGTATAGGGATGACATGCGCGATCAAGTAAATGGCTGCTTTGTTTTGTACGCAGTGATCGTTTTGTGACATCAATCAGAGCTGAAATACAGCTTTTCTGGATTCTGTGACGTGCTGGCAGTGGCAACCTGTTTGACACGTAGAAACTACGCATCGTACTTGGCCGGGCATAAACAGCTTTGGAAATTGCTCCGGACGACCCCATTCAACATTTACGGAGCCGGGTCGTATAGAAAATTATGCTGCAATCAGAACGTTTGTGTCGCTCGAGAATTAGAGATATTTGCACATCTTACTTCGTTGTTTGGATGGGCCGGCTCCCGGAATGAGTCAGTTGGAAGGTCAGGCTATGGATGGCTCTGGGAGGGTCTTCCAAGCGAATTCAGAATCGAACCCTTAGCACTCCTCTAGCATGAGATGCAAAATCTGCTGCACTGATCTTGCCCTGAAAAGTCTTTGGGTCAGCATGTTACTCTGTGGCGGTAGGTGCGTCTTTTGGAGTAGAGCCACATCTATCTTGTGCCGTCTCCAGTATGCGAATACCTTTCTAACTTTCCTGTGGTCATTCCACACCCTTATGTTTCATGTTAAAAAGCGAATTGTACGACACATATTTAAACCCCCCTCCCCACCGGCTAGCTACTCGTCATTCATTACTGTATCCATCTATGATGCTTCCTGCATTATACACATCCAAACCATTTAATGAATGACATAATTTCCAAGAGTTCTTCGTATCTCGCCACCCATCCCACGCTGTGCTAAGCCCAACTGTGCATAGTCGAGATACACCCCATCCCTCGCACAAACTACCCTCAAAAGCAGGGAACAAGGAAGTGGTTAGACTAAAACAAAACTCTCCCTTTGTGGCTTACACAGTGGGGCAGATGTCACCAGACTCTGTTCCCAGCTTACACCAGGCACTATTATAGTTGTCGTGTCTGGGATAGATCAACATTTAATGAGTGATCTTGCCTACTGCACCTTTAAATGTACCAGTTGTCGTCAGTGTGGCATTCTTACACCTATGAGGCATTGTCGTCACTGCCCGACTTAGGGCTATTCTTAGAGCGGTTGACGTTCCTGCGTTTCACAAATTGTAATACTTGAGTGGGATCTGTGAAGATGTGCATTTTCCTGTCAACTATGACACGCAGCTTCGCTGGATAGAGCATGTTAAAGTCCAATTGTAGCTTCCGAAGTTTCCACTTGACTGGTGCAAGTAGCCATCTAGCTTCTAGTGCATGCTGCATGAATCTGGGTACAGGGACACCGCCATACCTTCATACTGTAGCTCCTTCCGCTCCCTTCTTTACGAAGGGCACTGTCTCGGTCCCTGTAGTTTAGTAATCATGCTATGATTGAGCACAGCAGCACCACTGGTGTCGGCCTGGGAGCAAGTGATCATTGAGCCCTTTCCACCACGAAGATGACAATAAAGCAATCATTTCCAACAAAGTTGTGAGTATGCGCTCCACAAAGAGCTAAATTTTGGGACTGTTTGTGGATTCTGCTAAGCCTATTATCTGGAAGTTATTCCACCGGAAGCTAGCTTCCAAGTCCTCTACACTGGCATGGACAATGTGCAGTTGCTTCTCGATGAAGTTGTATGCTAGAGATATTGAATTTATGGTATCCTCAGCATCTGAAACGTGCTGTTTAACAGTATCTAGTCATTTGCATGTTTGTCCAGCCTTTCGTACATCCTGTCCATCTGAAAGGTTAATTCATCTATTTTACCATGTATTTTATTCAAGCTGTAATGCATGGTTGCCAATATTTGCTTGAAGTCTGAGTCCTGAGTCACTTCTCTGGCCTCTGATCCTCACTCAGAGGCACTTTTATCATGGTCCTGTTGCCTCTGCGACTATCTAGGCTCAAACTGAAGTTTGGATTGCGACTTATCTGGCAAGATTTAGCGACTCGCAATTTGCACCAAATTGCGACTCGCTAAATTTATTGTACCAACAGAACCATTCCACAACCAGCGACTCGCACATGACTCGCAATGCAAAATTGCGATGATGCAAATTGTGACCTGCTAAACGCTCACAGATAGCGTACACAGTTGGAAGCATGCATTTTGCATGCGAAATTAGTGTTCACGGCTGAAAGCATGCATTTTGCAAGCGCAAAAAGCAAGTGTGAATAAAAATTAGGAAAAAACTTTCTGGTAGAGTAGAAGGACCCCAAACCAGGAAGTGGTGTCCTTGGAAAATCCTTAACAAAATTAAAAGCACGTGGCAAGGTGCAGCAGCTAAGTACAACACTGAAAGCCAAAGAGAGAACAGCGCAGCAAGATGGGCAGCCAAACAAGTGAGAAAGAAGGGAAAAAGAGGCCGCGCAAACTGAAGTTTTCAGAAAAAGAAATTGACATTATCATCAAAGAGTCCTTCAACAACCATGAGCAGCTTTTTGGTCATGGTTCTAATACTGTGCCAGAACCCAGCAAAAGAAAAATATGGCGTGACATTCAGCTGTGCGTGAATGCCCTTCTTCAAGCTCCTCTGTTCCAAATCCTCAGGACTTTGTTGATGCTCTAAAGGGGCCCACCTCTGGACAACCCCAAGTCAGGCATATGAAACACACAGATTTTTGGGGTAATCGAGCGGGGGAAGCAAAGAATGGGGACTGCGGGGAGGGAGATCTGAGAAGGAGACAAGAACACAGTATGAGCACAGATTCAACCCATAAGAAGTAGAGAAGCAAACTGTAAGCAAGTCGGTGTTTAAAATATTTCCCACCCCTCACCTGAAAAGCAAAAGGTAGAAACTAGAACATAGAAGAGAGCTGAGGGCAGCCGCAAGTTCACCTCTTGACACAAGGTGCCTTGAAGTGAAGCCAGAAGCCTAGCCAAAAGTGGCCGCACACCCTCTTCGAACCTCTCTCCTATTGTTGGGATAAAATGACAAAAGAAAAGGAGCTGATGAGCTTTTCAGGACCAAAGAGCAATAACATCTTGTCTTTAGCCAGGACAAACAGGGCGTAGTATGCAGCCACAATCACCAGCATGCAAGGTTCAAATAGACATCCAACATGAGTTAATACGAACACCAGCTTTCATATGAAATTTGTCCGCTATTAACTTCCTTCAGGAATAGTATCAACAAAAAGGCTCCTCTGCACGAGACCGTGGATATGGGTCTCAGCCAACAGCGGAGCTCACCTCCTGACACAAGGTGGGACCAAAGGAAAATAAACGTCAGGCTCCTCTGCATGAGACCGTGGATACGTGTCTCCGCCAACAGAGGAGATTGGTGGGATCACAGGAAAACAAAGGCAAAGCTCCTCTGCATGAGACCGTGGAAATACTGGTCTCTGCCAACAGAGGAGTTACTAGGCTGTGGGACAACGCACAGAGTTTCCCCTGATAGGGACCTTAGCAATCGGGTCTCAATCAAATGAGGAGCTCTGCGGGACTAAGCAGCGGAAATCTTCTCCTGATACCTGAGCGTTCAAAACAAAAGGTGCCTATGTACTCTTACCGCCCCACCAAACGTGGCTCTAAGAAGGAGTCGGCGAAGGGCTCGATCCAACGGAATTAACAGCTATGCTGAAATTCTCCCGTTGCCTCTTGACCCCTCAACTGGCTTTACGTGATAGTCATGTGGGGCGTGACTCACAAAGCTTGCTGGGAATTGTAGTTACAGACACAAAATTGTCCCACACCCGGTTACACTGTAATGAAAGCAGTCAGTGAATAACCGGCAGCGGAATTGTGACACCCTTGCTGACCGGTCACTTGAGGACATAAAGACATAAAGAAGAGGCGGTATGAGCTGAGCTCCAGGGCCAAAGAGAGGGTGGCTGCAAGGCTCCGTGATGCACAACAAACTGGAGGTGACCCATCCAGTCTCCAGGAAGCCTCATCAGCAGAGGCAATGGTGGAAGCCACCCTTGAGACAGAGGCAGTAGTGGGAATTTTAATCCTGGACACATCTCAACTTCCACCACCCCCAGGTAAGTGAGAAATGCATGCAATATCATGTCACAAGCAAGCCATCACCCCACATGCATGCCCCACATACAGGCCCGACTGATTCTGCATGCTCTGTCTACACAATAATAAAGTCACAGTTGGTACATCATGGTAAATGTAGTTTGTGACACAAACATTGCAGTTAGGGAGTGTCATGAGTTGTGAACATATTACAACCAAAGAGATAGTGACTCAGAACATTTAATTTATTTTCTCTTTTGTAACACAGCTACACCGATTGGGAGGAGAGGTAAGGTGGGAGGAGAGGAGACAGATGCTGAGCAGGAGCAGGGCCAGATGTATGAAGGGCTGGATGCTCCTGGTTGTTCCATGTCTTTGGGTAGTGCTCCTGCGCTCAACACAACAGGCCCACAGCAGTAAGCAACATCACGTCGCATTCTGGGCACAAGGGTCAGGGTACACCATCTGACCCAGCATTCCTTAAGGCTGCTTCAATCTCATAGGTACACTCCCACCCACACCGGACTGTCAATCAGTCTCCTTTTGCTGGGGTTGAAGATTCCATGTTAAAGGTTCAGCACCTGCAATTGAAACAGATCAGGAGGATCAATATGAATTTGAGCAGAGGATTTGCCAATATAACAAAACAATTGGCTGACAATCAGGCACGTATCAAGGGCAAATGTGATGCTATGACTGGAGCTATTGTGAAGCTGTGCACAAAGTTGAAAGAGGACAGAGTACAAAACAGGAGGATGGAGCGCATCAGTTCACATGAAATGCACTCCATGACAAGGGCAATTGGTCGCCTGGCAACAGCCACAAATCAGCACAGTAAGCACACCCTGGCCCTGCAGGTCAAAATGGGCCACTACAGTGGTGATGTAGCAAGAGGCCTGCAACAAAACAATGCTGCTGTTGAGGCTATTCAAACAAAAATGCTAGCTACTGGAGGAGGCACAGACACTGCTGAGAGTAAAGTGTCCAGCCACAGCAGTGTTACTACTGCAGATGCACCAATCTAGCAGCAACACAGCAGTCAGCATTCTATGCTCCCAAGTGCCAGATCCACACATGCTGGACATAGGTGCAAATTTTCTCTTTCGTTCATTTCCCTTATTTGTGTGGTGTAATAACCAATTTACATTTATAATTTACCTTGTTTCTGTTGTGTAAGTTGGACAGGTTGTCCCATACTCAAAATCAATATAACCTTCAAATAAAGGGAAATTGCAGTACACAGATTGACTGTTTCTTGTGTATATCTTTGAATGGTAATGACGTACCTTGAAAAGTAATATCTGGCTATGTGGTCCCTGCCATACAAATCAAAAGGAGGGAGTGGAGAGGGTGTGTCCACCTGGACATTAGGGGCGGATTCAGTCTCTCCACATACAGTTAAAGAACATGGAGAGTTCAGCCACATGTATAATAGGCGAAAAATGTCATAGCCGATGTCAGGGCAACTGGACCACCTCGATCAAGTGAGTACCACCGCCTCATGCTGATCGTTGTGTCTCTCTTTTACCCCCACAGATTGCTATTAAGCACAAACGCCCTCGCAAGCTCATGATGCAATGTGACTTCTTTCTAACAAGTATGCATTTTTTCTAATACCATTATTTCCCTCACAAGTTTCTACGCATTTCTGTTCTGAATAGGGGATTACTACAGCAACCACTGGAATTTGTATAGAGAGTGTGTTTTATGTTAAATGTTGTGTTTGTTCTGTATATGTCTTTTTTTCAGAGCACTACACAGATATTGGTAGATCAACCATCACCTAGAGAGACTGTGTGATTTTCACTTTTGCAGGTTATGAATTCATCTTTCTAACGCCCTATGTGCACCCTTCTGCTCTTTTTCAGATTGTTACTGAAGGCAGCGCTTACTTTCAGGCCATCACTACCATAATAGGCACATTTGGCATTGTTTACAGACATAATATTACTTATGTAGAGACAGCATAAGTCTGTCACATGTGAGTAGGGTAGGGATCTGTGCACATTAAATACACTTACAACCTCCATCACACCCTTTTAATAAAACCAACACGGAGGCATATTAAAACTGTTTTAGTCCTCACATGCCAGGTATTTTTTAACACTTACTTAAATCATTCACTTCTGACCCTACCACTTACCAACCTTACAAACCACACATACTGACTACATCAGTGCTCCCGCGTATCCGTTGGTTAGTAGCATGCCATGTTCCGTAGAGGGACGCGCAGACCCCTATGATGAAGCATGATACCAAGGGCCCTTTTGGTGTGTGAGGGGAATTTAAAAAACACTAAGTGCTTCCTACCAATGTAGGAAACACTCGTCATTCCAAAACCTGCTTTCTTTTTTGCCTATTACACATGTGGGTGGATTCTCTATGTTCTTTAACTGTATGTGGTCCCTGCGACTTCTCCCCTCTGCTGCTTAGCTTCCCTCGATTGGCTGGTGGGCTAGAGGGCTGGTGGGCCAGGCTCTTTATCCCACAATTCTGTGTCTGACAACTCCATGGGAAAGTCATGCCTGCATGCAATGTTGCGGAGTATGGCACAGCTTGCCACAATTTTGCAGGCTGTGTCAGGCATATCCTGCAAGACCCAGCCACTCTTGAGTAGACACCTGAATCTTGATTTTTGTATGCCAAATGTGCCGTCGATGACTGACCTTGTGCGTTTAGGTGCCCTGTTGTATCGCCTTTCATGTGCATTGGAGGGAGACATGTACGGTGTGAGATCCAGGTACGCAGGGCATACACGCTGTCACCTGCGAGGAGATGTAAGAAGTTGAGAAAACATGCAGACAGACATTTATGTGCAAATACATCTCACTGTGGGCATGGGGATTCATTACCTAGTAGGTATCCTTCGTCAAAGTCACATCCTTCTAATTTCTGGTATATGCCACTGTGTCTGAAGAAGAGTCATGTGCTTCCTGGACATTTGGCTACAATGTCTGTGATGATGTGACTTGCATCACAGACAACTTGGATGTTGAGTGAATGTGTGCTTTTCCTAATATAGAATATATATTCTACGCGTGATGGTGGAAATATGGGCACATGGGTCCTATCCATGCAACCTATGACCTGTGGGAACCTTGCTATTCAATAAAATCTCATTTTGCTATCTTCACATTTCTCTTCATTCCTTGGCAGATAGATGTGTTGATGGATGTGGTGTAGCAGGGCATCTAGGAAAATGTGGAAGAAACGCGAAAGTGCACTCTGTGACACACGTCTAACCACTGCAATTACGTCTTGATAGCTACCAGTGACCAATAGGTGGAGGGAGCACAACACTTGCACATGTGTTGGGATTGCATTGCTGTGCTGTGTTCTGCTTTACGAATGCGGCTTCAGGGTGTCTATGAGATCTAGGATGACAGTGCTAATCTGCCTTCACTGTTCACATATCTCTACCTCCGTCTTCTCAAACAATGTCAGCCTGACTCTGAAAATCCTCTCCTATCTCCGCCTCCTCTGCGGAGCAGCAAGTATGCACATCCTCCTCACTATCACATACAGGGCAGCCATTTGGGAAAGGTTCTGGTGCATTTTGGGCCTGTTTTAATAGTTTGGGACTGGTTACCACCTGTTTCAGTTCAGTGGTAAATTGAACGTGCAAATGGCCGTTTTGCGCATAGTCACAATTTGCGGCTACTCAGTACATAATATTTTGCAAGTCGCTATTTGTGACTTGCAATTTAGTATATGCAAAAAGTGGTTGCATTTTCTGCGACTCAGTATTCAGTTGCAGCGCTAAATTTGGTTTTGCTAGTGCATTTCTTCCATTACATGCGGCCATATTTGTCAAATTGCGACCGATTGTGCACATGCAAAATGGTCGTACATCTGGCCCTAAGTTGCTTAACTCTGCCTTGTAAATAAGGCAAAGCTACTATTGCCACAGGAATGTCCTAAAAAGTGACGTTGCCATGGCAATAGGGTCTTGTACATATACCCCACAGATTTTTAGGATGTATTAACCCCTTGCATATGGCGCACATTTTCGTGCTGTGTGGGTGATTTGAATAGTAGGTGAGAGGGGTTAAAGATTAGGATTCCTATGTAATAGTATTACAAGAAACACATTTCTAACAAGATCAAGAGCCTGAGTTGAATTGTCATGGGATTTCAAAAATGTTTTATCTTGGTTTATCCACTCATAGAGGAGCAGAAGTGACTGTCTGTTTACAAAGGTGCTATGGTTAGTTTATAAGAAAATTACCACATGATCTTAGTTAACCCCTTCCCCGTGGGGTTAATTCCCCTCCTGTGCGCGGGGAAGGGGGGGCCGTGCACGGCGCCGCGATGCTCGTGACGAGCTGAGCTCGTCACGCTGCACAGCGGAGATGACTCCGCCCACTCAATGGAACTCCCCGCTTAGGAGGGGATTTTTCCCCGCGTGGCCATTCCGCTGTGGTTATGATGAGCTCAGCTCATCATGAGCACAGCTTCACTGTGCCTCGTCATGAGTGCCCAACGGTTTAACACTGTTCTATAACTGTGCTGAATGTAGACTATAAGCTACTGCCCAAACTACTTAAAAATGGACTCTTGGCAATTGAGAAATCATTTTTACAGATCAGAATGGGTTCATACCTAGTAGGCATCTCTTCATTAAAACACATGTTTTGACGGAATCCATAAATTATTTTTAATATTATATATCTACACGTGTAGTGGTTGTGTGTTTTGAACACAGAAAAAGTGTTCAACTGCAATTTTATATTTGCCACTGTGGATGCATTCATTTTTCCATTCCACCTCAGGAGGATAATCACTTTGCTTCATGAAAAAGCAAACAGTGAGCATACAATGAGAAGAGTAGAAATCAACAAGATCACACAACACAAAATGAATCACATCACAACCACAGAACAAATATGCACCAACATTCTTGTCACTCAATACTACCTCAACAAATCTGCTTTCATAATACACTGGTCAAAGGTGTCTATACCAGTCACTTCCTTAGTTATAACCAAGTATATATAAGTAAGGCTACTTTGTATGCCACGCAGAAAAGCATAGAAAAACCAAAGGGGATGATGGACGGAGCGTTGACAATACAAACACTCACCCCCAGTCAACTGATCTGGGTTTAATCCATCACCGTTTTCTAGCTCATTCCGCCACCCCAGTTCAGACATGGCCATATGCAAATCAGTCTGACCCTGTGCCTCATGTGAACAGTCCAGCCCGAACTGCCAAGCCATGTCTTCCCTGGACCGGAATCAAGCTTCCCAGGACCCGTTTCTGACATTACAGCCGTCTTAAGCTGGGCTTGCTTGAATCCAGTGGCAAAGTAAACAAGGGACTCACGTCTGAGCATACCCTGCCAACGCAGAAGAGCATAACATGAATTAAGGATTCTTCCTCTGCGTGGCACCCGGGACACAGGTGATTGGGGGCTCCCGCCCATTTGTTGGTTATCGCATATAGCGGCAGGGTTCCGAATCTAAATTGAAAGAACAGCTTCTTTGCTGAGGTAGGTTGTATGGAATCCAGGGCCCCCTCAAATTCATAATGGCTCTTAAAATCAATAAAAATGTACGTAAGGCTTGTTGGGTTTGCTAACTGCAAGATTTTTGTCAGTTTATACTCTTTCAGAGGATATGCCAAAGTTTTCTTAGAAATGGCTGGGCAGGATACTTCAGGATCAGTATAAAGGTTTTCCATGCCAATTGCCCTGAAGGAGTGCTTTACATAAGAAAGCCAAGTTTGTATCAACTATATTACCCTACTCTGCCTTCAAAAGTCAATGGCGTGCTCCAAACATGGAGAAGAACTCTTCTGTTCTCCATCATTGGGCATGTGATTTTTCTGGAGGATCAAATGTATAGCTGTCGAGCACATTGTTTTCAGAATTTAATGGACAACATCATGAATTAGCCTGCAGCGCCATCATCTATCAAGGCAGGAAGGTGGTTTAGCTTTGCCAGATTTGAGATTGTGTTAATTTGCTGCCATTCAATGAAATTGCTTTTCAGCAGATATTAGTAAATCCCAATGTGATAAATTTTACACTCAGGCTATTTTTCCATTTAATGTCTAACCCGGCTCTTCCATGCATGTTGCATTTACCTAAGCTATTTAAGTTAACACGGGTTAAGCAAATTATATATTTGTTGAAACAGCACATTGCCTTTTGCTACTAATTTAATATTCAATTTATTCATAATGAGGTGACTTTCCTGAACTGTATGAGAAATCAACCATATAGTGACTGTCACTTGATTGCAAGATATTGGAACGCCCTCTCAGTTATATTGCAACGCTGCATTGTTAAGTGTTCTGACTTCATCTGTAATGCCTAGGAAATAAAATTTTATAGCCACGATTGTGGCTTTTGTTTGAACCAGTTTATTGTTTTTCAATTAACCATTCAATCAAGCAAGATTTATAATGTGAGGCTAATTGCCAGTGAGGGTATCCAGGCGCTGAAGGTTTTGCTGCTTCAGGTGGGTTCAGTTGAACAGCTAGGTCGTGAGTGCCTCTTGGAATTCTAGGAGAGAGGTGGAGGTTCGGAGGTGCAGGGGAGGTCATTCGAGGATTTAGCCCTGAGAAAGAAGGATTATCCTACACTGTTGCTTCGGCAGATGCAGGGGTTTGCACAAAAGAGAGGGAAGAGGAGGGCAGGTGTCTGGAGGGTTGGTGATAGTTCAGGCGGTGGTTGATGTAGGTTGGTCCTTGGTTGTGCAGGGCTTTGTAGATGTGGATTAGCATCTTGAATTGACATCTCTTCTCTATTGGGAGCCAGTGGAGTTTCTTGAGGTGAGGGATAATATGGATCCATTTGGGGAGTTTGAGGCTGAGTCTAACCACAGAGTTCTTTATAGTTTGCAGTCTCTTCAGGAGGCTAGTGGTGATTCCTGCATAGAGTACTTTCCATAATCCAGTCGGCTAGACACTAGGGATTGAGTGACTGTGCATCTAGTGTTGATGGGGGGGCATTTGTAGATCTTCTGGAGCATGCGAAGAGTGAGGAAGCATGTGAATGAGACTGCGTTGATCTGGGTTTTCTTGGTGAGTTTGCTGTCCAAGATAACGCAGAGGTTACAAGCATGGTCTGTCGGTGGGGGTGAGGACCCAGGTTCCGTGGGCCATCAGGAGTCATTCCATGTTGAGTTGTTGTTGACCAATATCAGCGTTTCTGTTTTATTTGTGTCGAGTTTTAGGAAGTTGTTTTTCATCCAGTCGGTGATGCTTGTCATACACCTGTGGAAGTTGGCTTTTGTAGTGGTGAGGTCTTTTGAGAAAGGGAGGAGGGGCTGTGAGTTGTCTGCATAGGATAGGATGTTTAAGCCATTGGCTCTGACGATGTTGGCCAAGGGGTCATGTAGGTTTTGAACATGGTGGGGCTGAGTGAAGAGCCTTAAGTAATGCCAAAGATGATGTTCCTTGGTTTCTGAGGTAAACGGAGGTAGGCAGACTCTCTGGGTCCTTCTGGTGAGGAAGGAGGTGATCCAGTTGAGGAAGTCTCCTGGTATTCTGATGCAATTTAGTCTATTGATCAGGGGGCGGTGGGATATGGTGTCAAATGCTACCGAGAGGTCGAGGAGGAGCAGGGCTGTAGTTTCTCCCCTGTTGAGGAGGGTTCTGATGTCATTGGTGGCAGCGCTCGATGCAGTTTCAGGGCTGTGGTTCGTGTGGAATCCAGAGCGGGAGGTGTCCAGAAGATGGTTTTCTACATGTGTTCTGTGAGTTGGTGGCTGATGGCTTTTTTGACTGGGGTCGGTGGACGGTTTCTTTAGAAGGCGTTTGACTTCTGTTTGTTTCCATTCTTTGGGGTAGATGGCTGAGGTGATAGAGGTGTTAAAGAGGGTAGTGAGCTCACTGTGGAAATTATTGTTCCCAAGGTTGAAAATGTGGGGGGGACAGGGAACCATGGGGGAATTCTGAGTTGATGGATTTTATGATTGCTGTGGTGCTTTGTGTGATAATCTAGACCCAGGTGGTGAGTAGGTGGTCGGGGCTTACTTCTGTGGGAGCGAGGTGGCCTAAGACGGCAAAAGAGGTGGGCTGGGGTTTAAAGTTGTGGTAGAAGTTCACCAGGGTGTCTCAAAGTGTCAGGGAAGGAGTGATGTTTTCAGTGGCTGAGAGGTGGGAGAACTCTCTGGCAATGTTAAAGAGTTCTTTGCTGTGGTTGGAGCAGGCTTCAAAGTGGTCTGCCAGAGCATCCTTTTTTGTCTCCTTCAGGAGCTGTTGGCTATGGATGAAGGAGGTCTTGAAAGTGGTTCTGTCTGCCGATTCCCTGCTGGTGCAAAATGTTCTTTCTAGTTGCTTGCAGTTGGGTTTTCTGGTTATGAGCTCCATGGTTTACTTCCTAGTCTGGTGACTTTTTTTGCATTTGATGGGCTTGATGTGGGCGACTCTGTCAGCGCAGACGGTGATCGAGTAGTGAAGTTCTTGGCAGCCTGTTCCAGGGTTGATGTGGTGTCAGGTAATTTGAGTTTCATTTAAAGTTATTTTTTGCAAACAATATTTTGAACACTATAATTATATCAGCCCATATTCTACCAACAAATATTCTGGTTCCATATCAAAAACAATACATTGCACATGTAGAATGGTTATCTTGAAAAATATGCCCAAAGAAGAGCAAGTTAATGCAAAAGTTTGTGAATATTTTCACAGATATTCCTCTCTGCAGATGTAGCCTCCTTTATTCGTGCAGGTTTAACTTTCACTGACACCCTCCATTAGGAGCTATTGTTTTCTATCTCCCTTTCATAATTCTGTATTTTAGTTTTTCCTTTCTTTTTCAATTATAATGCTTGTTTCTGTTTCTGATTGTCCACCATCGGTTCCTGGTGACAATCTCTTTCACATTGTAAGTTCCCCCTCCTTTTGCACTGGTTTTAAAAAAAAACTTTGTTGGGGGATACTCTGACAAATTGCAACAATTTGTAAATCATTCTACAACAAGCATACTAATGTTTGCAAAGACTAAGAGGGAGCTCTAGAAAAATTACAATTCAGGAATTCTATTTTCCTTTTAACTTACATTACAGAGGAGGAGAATCCAAAAACACCTTTGTCGAACGAGAGGGTACTCACATGTGGTTGTTGACTATGATCACTGGACCCATGATGTGTGTTTCTACTGGACAATTTCACTATTGTAAATTGCTATACCCATCACGCTCCCCATTTGAGACATAGCAATTTGAATGAAAGACTTCTCCCTCAAATATAAAAATGATATAAGGAGAATATCTTAACGTGATTTGCAGCACATCATCTGGGGCCTTAATTATGAAGGCCTTGCGTCAGTTTTGCGCCGCCGGTGCGTCACTTTTTGTGACGCACCAGCAGTGTAAAAAATGCGCCTCGTTGCGCCATATTTAAAAAGTAACGCATCTAGGTAGATGCGTCACTTTTTAAACCCCTGCGCCACATTATACCTGCGTCAGGTATAATGTATGCAGAGGGGGCGTTCCCCCGCAAAAAGCCTCGTAATAGTTACGCAGTGAAATCTATGAGATTTCACTGCGTCACTTTTAGGACGCTGTTGCGTCAAAATCTTGCGCCTGCCTCACAGCAGGCGTAAGACTGACGCAAGCCCTTTCACATGGGGCTTTCCCCATGTGAAAGGACGCATTGCTGGAGATGCGTCACTTTTGTGACACACTTCAGCAATGCGTCACTTTTGCGCTTACAGATACGTCAGAAATACTGACGTATCTGTAACTCCTTGCGACATGATGCGTCATACATTAAATATGACGCATTAGGAATGTCGTAAGGAGTGCGCAGTGAAAAGTGACGCATCGCTGTTTTCACGCAGCGATGCGTCACTTTTCATAAATGAGGCCCCTGGTTTACAGAGAGGGCACCTTGAAGGTAAGTAAGCATGCTAATGTTTTTACATTTTATTATTGAACTCATCTACTCATTTTATACTGCTCCAGAACCATTTCTACGAATTCGTTAACATATTTAAAATGAATGAGTGATACAAAATATACATGCAAATAAATGCTTAGCAAATTCGAGGAAACAGTTGTAAATATTTTTAATTGCGTCCAGGGCAATTATGAGCAACAGCAACATTTTAAAATCGCCACTATATTAAATTAACTGCACGCATCACCAATGCTGAGGTATAATCCTCCATGTTATTGAAAGATGTAATATATTTGTGTTTCGCTCTCATGTTGTATTACTTCTAAGAATGTATGCTTTTCGTAGTAGAAAAATGACAACAATCTTCGAGGAGGGACAGGAGAATCAAATCACTGAACACGGGATTATCTGAGCTAAATAAAAATGTTCGTGTTGTTACCAGATATTCCATACTTACCAGCCTGATCGATTAAGCTGTCGATTTCAATTTCAGAGCAAGTCTTACGGCCTGCAGATTGGAATGAGTCATCCTAGAGCTTTTTTAAGCCTGCAAACTGCCATGTGACCTGTACGTTGCAATGTTAAAGTCAAAAGAGCACAGCCTTAGTGATTGAAAATCCAGGCTGAGTTAGTCCTCAGTCAGCTGGTAAGGCCGAGTAAAGACTGGATGCACTACATACGAAGAGTTCTGTTCTGTTAGACTCTGTTCGCATTCATTTCTGACGATCTGTTTTGGCACGCCTCTGATAGGCAGAGTATTTTCTCTCTCCTCTGATGTTCCAGAGGCTTCTAAAAAGAACATGGAACATAGGAAGGATAGCATTGCTTTTTTTCGGTAACAGTTTTGTGATGCATGATCGCTTGAGAAAACCAAGGAGCAGATTTACTAAGTTTTCACGTAACGCAGTGCAGAAACAAAAGTCGCTGCACTACATTGCATGATGGGGAGCAAGCAAAACAGTGCTATATCTACCAAGATATGGCACTGTTACTCTTTGCCCCAGCGCTGGTGAATTTTTGGCACCATAATCCAAGGCACACAACCTTTCACCATAGTGTAAAGGTGAGTGCGTGTGTGTACAGGTGTGTGTGTGTGTGCTAAGGCGGGGGAGCGTCGCCCCACTGCTTTTAAGCATTTTGACTAAGGAAAAAAAATCATAACTCAATTTTATTATAAATTTTATTCTTTCCAGCTACTTTGCGGGCAGGGCTGCTCTGTTCTCAGAGCAGGGCAGGAGTGGTTTGCCCACTCCAAGTGTGCACTAATGCCGGTATCCTTGTACGGAGATATCACTCTCATTATCAAGATTTTGTCAAACGCTTTGCACTCTTAGGGCAAGATTTATCAAGGTTTTGCGTCGCCCTTGTGCCACCCAAGTTGGCATTAGGGTGACGCAAAATGTAAGGGAAGTTTTTCAAGCCATGCAAGGCTACCTTGCTTGGCCCTGCATGGCTTGATAAATCTGGAGTAACGCAAGTCAGTGCAAATCACTGCCTTGAGTTAGTCTGCCCAGGAGAGGCATTCAGTAGGTGGAGTGTGCTTGTTCCCATGGATCCACCCATGAATTTTGGTGCATTCCCGAATTTATCATTAGTGGTAGACCTGGGAATGTGTCAAAATCAGACGCCTCCCCAGGTGAGGCGTAACGAGTGGAAATATTTTTCTTTCTCCTCATTTTCCTCCTTTCTACGTATGCTGCAGCACACGTAGAAAGAGGTAAATGCCTCATAGGATTGTTTTTGTGCTGAAGGTGTCCCTTTCTGCAAAAAACAATCCTGCTTTGGCACTTGACTGCCAAAATTGTGCCAGCTGTAGGAAAGGACAGGAATGCACCATATAATGTTAAATACTGCCCTCTCCATTTCACACAGCACATCAAGGTGGCTTGATGCACTGCGCTGGGTGAAAGATTATAAATATAGGCCTCAGTTACTAATGTATGTATGCATGTAAGTATATTCATATGTATGTGTTTATATGGTATTTTTTTGCACAAACCTATCCAAAAGGCAGTGCAGTGCTGTACGTGGTGAAAGACAAGCATAAAGTCAATGTGTAAGAGGAAAGGAGGATGAGTTGTGAATGATCAATGCATTGTTATGTAGTGTTCTTTGACAATGCAAGTTTTCAATTATTTCCTAATTTGGAGCAGTGTTTACGTGGTCCTGGTGGATACAGGATGTTTTTCCAGATCCTGGGTGCATAGATGGATAATGACTAGTGTCTTGTTTTTTTTTCTTTTTTACACTTTCCAGTCTGCAATATGATGGTGTCCTGGCTACATGTAGGTCGAGACCCACCAGAGATGGTGAGCTTATTTCCCTCTCAATTGACAACATTTCCTTGCCAATGCTAGTTGCTACTACACAATGTTCCTTGCAACTGAATGCATGTTGGTGATTTTGTTTCCCATAACAAGTCAAAAGCGAGAAAGTAGAGAAGTGTAGCTCAGTAGAGAAATGCGGCTCAGTAGAGAAGTGTGGCTCAATGGTTAGAGCGGCAGACCCTGATGCAGTAGTCTGGCCGGGGCCAGGGTTCAATTCCCGCCTCGGCGGGTCTCGGGCTCAATTTCCTCGGACCTGATAATTCTTGCCTCGGTGTCTATTCTGATCATGAGCCCCACTCTGCACCTCTGGGCAATAGCTTGCTTAATCTCTACAACGTCCCCAACAATGCTGAGGATGCCTGACTTCACCTTGGGGGTGCCCAGGAGTGAGCTCCTCTCAGGGAAATGCCAGGAAGGGTTCCTCGGTGGTATTCGTACAAGCGCCGAGATGCCTCCGGGTAGTCGTGCGCTATATAAGTGCGTAATTATCATTATCATTATTAAAAGCGAAAAAGGTCTCAAATGCGAAGAGAAACCCCCCATCCAGAAAACTGCATGAACTACAGTGAGTAATTGTGGAATTCACTATAATTACAGATAGTTTCCAAAAATTGAAACATTCACGGGTTAATAACATGAAATTAATTTTCCATTGATTCTCAGAAGATCGAACCAGCAATCAGAGAGTGCTGAAATGATTATCATTAAAAACGTAATTATCAGTGTCTTTTTTTATTAAATTAACCTTATTTGTACTGAAAATCCCGTATTTTCTATCTGAACTGCATTGCCTACTTCATTCATACAAAATTGGCTATGCACATTGATTCCGATCTGAAGCTTCACATTTATATTCACAAGAATTTTAGCAGCTTGTTTACAATAAGGTAATAAGAAAACTAATCACCGTTACATTTACACATTGTCACTATGGTTAAATTATCTATTAGAGCTGTGCAGACCAACATAGACACATCAGTTTCAACTAGAGTCAAGGGGGTGTGTAACACAAGAAGTGAGCACTGGGAGCAATGAGCTAGCACTATGGACTTATGTTGTCCTTGCATGACCAAGTTGTCACAAGGGAACACAAGTCTTAAATGAGATTTACAAAGCCATGCAAGGGTCTCTTTTCACAGCCTTGTGTAAAGTTGTAAAGAAATGTAATACAACACAGCAGCTCAAGCTGTGTTACCTTACATTTCACTGTGGTAGACATTCCATGAGTAGAACATGTGTGCTCCATTACATTCGCCCATGGAAGTTGACGCATCCCTAGATTTACAAAAGGCAGAAAACATGTGATTATGCCAAAATGTGTGCCTAGAAAAGAGAGGTGTAACAAAGAGAAAAAACAATATTTCTACGTGTTACTTCCTCTTCCAATGCATGAAGCCTTCTGTATCACACCTAGAAAGAGGAAATTGCCACTTAGGATTGTTTTTGCAGGAAGGTATCCCTTCCTGCATAAAATCACTCCTGCCTGTAACACAATCATCCTTGCACAATGGCGCAAGTGTGACTGTATTGGAGCTAGGCAGCACACAGTGCACCAGTGCTTAGAGAGTAGAAGTACACCATATCTTAGCAGCAATGATGAATTTCCTCTCTCTCCCTTTCATGCAATACAGCGCAGCAAGTTATCTTGCAGCGTTGTGTGCGTTAAATATTATTAACTCTGCTCCTGTGTCTCTAGAACAGCTATAGGTTTACTGATGTCTCAAATAGTTAAATAGCTACAGGAGCGTTATTTTACCACCTTAGAGAGTGAGTAATTGGTTGCTTTTCCACAGGAACGTTCAACTAATGTGCTGCTGTATAGGCTGGGAATGTAGCAACATTTGTTGAGATATCTAAAGTAAACAGCAGAATATAGAACAATAACATATACAAAGCAGCAACATAAAAAAACAATATTTTAGAGTATGATGCAAATTGCTTTCATCATCATTCATCTTCGTCATCTCTAACTAATTTGACTTTTACTGGCCATGTGTCTGCTTACTTTCTCTAAAATGTCCTTGATCAAAGAAGTTATGAGCATTTTTGTCCCTTTAGTAAATACTCTTTGAACCAAAGGAAGGATGCTTCCTTTTAATTTATGATGGCACAGCATGAAGAAAAACATAAATCATATACTCAGGAAAGCTTTATGTCAGGAAGTTGAAAGCACTCCTGAAGAAACAGTCCACTGTTGAACATGTGAAGTAGGCCTGATAGCTCTAGAAGAAGTCTTCATGAGTTGGAAATTGCAATCTAGGTGAGGTTCAGTCTTATCTCCACACAGCTAACAGTCCAAAATGAGGTAACAACTAGACAATCCTTGCTAAGGATTGATCCTTGTTTTATACTAACCGTTTACTCTTGATTGGTGAGAGTATGACTTTTCTTCACACCCACAGAGGGATTTGATTTTTCAAACGTCCCCTTTAATTACAGTATGGATGTTTTTTTCTTAACCCCTTTGGCGCTGAGCTCGTCATGGGGTACAGTGGAGTTGTGCTCATGACGAGCTGAGCACGTCATAACTGGTGCAGACCGCCCACGCAGGGCTAATTCCCTTCCTGTGCGGACGTTCCATGGGAGTGGGCGGAGTCGTGATGAGCTCAGCTCATCATGAGCATACCTCCACAATGCAGCATGACGAGCTGGGCTCGTCATGAGCACTGTGGCGCTGCGTGCAGCCCCCAGCCCCTCCCCCCCACACCGTGGGGGAATTAGCCCCACGTGGAAGGAGTTAAATAAGGTAGTATTTTTCCTTTTCACATGCGCCCTCTGGCTCAGGACGTTTCCTCTCACAGGTTTGTTCTTATCTTCACTGCTTTCCTTGCAGCTGTAACTTTGGCTCCCCCCCTGTGATTCATTATTTCCCAGGGGAAACTCCATTAGCCATCAGAAGTGGTGGTTTCTCTAGCAGGATGTTGATAAGTGGGTTGAGATTCCAGTTCACGCTTGTCTTGACTGCTGCTGGTCGATGGCTGTTTTCTCTTTAGCCAAATGTTGGGGAAAAATGGTAGAAATCTACAATTCCTGATGAGCTAATGTAATGGGTATATGCCTTGAGCATGCGTGAGATTGAGGCTAATGACGTTTGAGTGCTCAAGATATCAACTACAGATTGATTGGGAATCTCCATTAAGAACCTGAATGAGATTATGTTATTTCCATTTATGACTTCCTGAAGAGAAAATATGTCTTCTGCTCTGGAGCTCTGTGAAGTTGGCGTCGTGTATAAAGCACTCACTCAGAATTCATTTTGTTTAGACAAACTAACTTCAAACATGGTAGCATATTTTCCCCAAACAAAATAAAGAATACCCTATACTTGGTGATTGCTCCCCCTGCTCATGGGTGCTAATCTACATTTTTAGTATACGTGTGAACATGGAGAGGGAAAGTCTATACGGTGGGATGGCCCTCACTGTGACCTAGCAGCCCTTTGAAGGATGGGTTTCCAGGTCTGAGGTTTACGTTGACAGAGCCAGCAAAGGCTGTACTACTGTACCAGTATTAACCTGATGCTTACCCCAAATCTAAACAGAGTAGGGATCCATGTCTTTTGTGGGGTTTAAGCAGCATTCCTTTATGGTGGCGTCCATGCTCTGCCAAAGGTTCGAAATCAGGACTTTCGCATTGTAACATACTTTTGTCATATACAGTGGTGTCTCAGAAAGAAGAATATTGTTGGCATCAAGTTGTTTCATAGAGGAGTGAATGCAATTCTTAATAAATACCATAAACTCCAATATTAAATGAATATGTTTATATTGGCTAGTAAACAGAACATATGAGAAAGGTTTCTTGTCTGTGGACTGGTTCAATTCCCCCTCCCCCAACCCCCAATTTTCGTTTGGGATCTGCAGATAGGGAACACCAGTGTCTCGAGTGAAAGGATGTAAAAACAATTGGATGATATTTTTTTAGCTAAGGAACATGAAACCCACTAACTTTGATAAGTATTTTAGGTTTGTCAAGAACACTGAAGTGCCTGTGTGACCTATTTCAACATATATTCTAAGGGGGTGGATTGTATTAATTCCTGCTACACAGATATTTTTGGATATATTCAATATTTACAGTGTTTGGGGTTTTATATCTGTTTTAGTGGGGGTCACCTTATCCCACACAGAAAGGTTCAGTTGTTGCTTTCTTTCCATATCCAAGGATATGTCTTTCTTTATTTTGGCTATATTTACCTTAATGTGAGCAAGAGGCACTGATGTAAATGTGCATGTACTCCCCCTTCACGGGCCATTTCTTATTGGCTTTTTTTCGTTTGTCATTTTTAATTTCAACATTATGGTAGTTTTTAAATTAATTTTATAGTCTGAAATGCATCCAACTTCGGTATATTCATAGTGTCAACTCCAGTCATCAATTCACTACCTGTTGCATGCAGATAAAGCTTTGGATGATTGGGTCAAACAATAGTTGATGGGTTAAGGAATAGCTACAGGCCAGAAATCACTCTTTAGTGTGACCGCCTACCTCCAGGTGATTAGGCACGCCAATTAAAGACATGATATTTACACGTGTAAACCACTGATTTCAGGTGCTTTAGTCTATTTTTTCAAGGAATTAGAAATACAATTAAAACACACAGAATGCATTAGGCTATCAAACAAAAAGTTTGGGACTGATAACAGTATCCATAATTGCCAGGAGTAAGGTGGTCCCTCTAGTCAATCATCAACCTTAGGTTTGTGGAGTGAACCCCAAGACAAATGCAAAAACAGTTGATGGACAGAATGCAGAACAATGTCATACATTCACCCCAGTACAGAGATCTTGGCCTAAATCCATCAGTTTTTTGCACTCCACACCACCCCAGTTCAGACATTGCCATATGCAAATAAGCCTTGACCCTGTGTCTAATGGGAACAGTCTAGCCCGAACTGCCAAGCCATGTCTTCCCTGGACCAGAATCAAGCATCCTAGGACCGGTTTCTGGCTATCAGCCGTCATCTGCCAGGATAGCTTGATTCCAGTGTGGTGGAGAGCACGGTACTCACATCTAAAAAAAAACGGTCCCACTCAGGGTGACAAATGCTAAAACAACAGTTGAAGGACAGAATGCAAAACAATGTCATACATTCACCCCAGTAATGAGATCTGGGTCTTAATCCATCATTGTTTGCACTCCACACCACCCCAGTTCAGACATGGCTATATGCAAATCAGCCTTGACCCTGTGCCTCATGGGAACAGTCCAGCCCGAACTGCCAAGCCATGTCTTCCCTGGACCGGAATCAAGCATCCTAGGACCGGTTTCTGGCTATAAGCCGTCATCAGCCAGGATAGCTTGACTCCAGTGGGTTGGAGAGCACAGGACTCACGTCTGAGCATACCCGTCCCACTCTGGGTGACAAATGCAAAAACAACAGTTGATGGATAGAATGCAGAATAATGTCATACATTCACCCCAGTAAAGAGATCTGGGCCTAAATCCACCGTTCTTTTGCCCTACACACCACCCCAGTTCGGACATGGCTATATGCAAATCAGCCTTGACTCTGTGCCTCATGGGAACAGTCCAGCCCAAACTGCCAAGCCATGTTTTCCATGGACCGGAATCAAGCATCCTAGGACCGGTTTCTGGCTATCAACCATCATCAGCCAGGATAACTTGACTCCAGGGGGGTGGAGAGCACAGTACTCACATCTGAGCATACCCGTCCCACTCGGGGTGACAAATGCAAATACAACAGTTGATGGACAGAATGCAGAACAATGTCATACATTCACCCCAGTACAGAGATCTGGACCTAAATCCATAGTTATTTTGCACTCCACACCACCGCAGTTCAGACATGGCTACCCTGGCTGAGGATGGCTGATAGCCAGAAATCAGTCCTAGGTTGCTTGATTCCGGTCCAGGGAAGACATGGCTTGGGAGTTCGGGCTGGACTGTTCCCATGAGGCACAGGGTCAAGACTGATTTGCATATGACCATGTCTGAACTGGGGTGGCTCAGTGAGCAAAATAACGATGGATTAAACCCAGATCTGTGACTGGGGTGAATGTTTTACCATTGTGCAAAATTCCGTCACTCATCTTGTTTGTTTTGCTGTTCACCCTATGTGTGAAGGGTAGGCCCAGACGTGGGTCCCGTGCTCACTGTGCCACTGGAGTCAAGCTCTGCTGGGTTTAGACGGCTGATAGCTAGAAACCGGTCCTAGGATGCTTGATTCCTGTCCAGGGAAGACATGGCTTTGCAGTTCGGGCTGGACTGTTCCCATGAGGCACAGGGTCAACACTGATTTGCATATGGCCATGTTTGAACTGGGGTGGCTCTGGGAGCAAAATAACGATGGATTAAACCCAGATCTGTGACTGGGGGTGAATGTTTTGCCATTGTGCAACATTTCGTCCATCATCTTGTTTGTTTTGCTGTTCACCCTATGTGGGAAGGGAATGCCCAGATGTGGGTCTCATGCTCACTGCGCCACTGGAGTCAAGCTATCCTGGCTAAATACGGTTGATAGCTAGAAACCGGTCCTATGATGCTTGATTCCGGTCCAAGGAAGACATGGTTTGGCAGTTCGAGCTGGACTGCTCCTTTGAGGAACAGGGTCAAGACTGATTTGCATATGGCCATGTTTGAACTGGGGTGGCTATGTGAGCAAAATAATGATGGATTAAACCCAGATCTGTGACTTGGGGTGAATGTTTTGCCATTGTGCAACATTCCGTCATCATCTAGTTTGTTTTGCTGTTCACCCTATGTGGGAAGGATATGCCCAGACGTGGGTCCCGTGCTGACTGCGCCACTGGAGTCAAGCTATCCTGGCTGAAGACGGCTGATAGCCAGAAACCGGTCCTAGGATGCTTGATTCCGGAACAGGGAAGACATGGCTTGCCAGTTCGGGCTGGACTGTTCCCATGAGGCACAGGGTCAAGACTGATTTGCATATGGCCATGTCTGAACTGGGGTGGCTCGGTGAGCAAAATAACAATGGATTAAACCCAGATATGTGACTGGGGTGAATGTTTTGCCATTGTGCAGCATTCTGTCCATCATCTTGTTTGTTTTGCTGTTCACCCTATGTGGGAAGGGTATGCCCAGACGTGGGTCCCGTGCTCACTGCGCCACTGGAGTCAAGCTATCCTGGCAGAAGACGGCTGATAGCCAGAAACCGGTCCTAGGATGCTTGATTCCGGTCCAGGGAAGACATGGCTTGGCAATTCAGGCTGGACTGTTTCCATGAGACACAGGGTCAAGACTGATTTGCATATGGCAATGTCTGAACTGGGGTGGCTCGGTGAGCAAAATAACGATGGATTAAACCCAGATCTGTGACTGGGGGTGAATGTTTTGCCATTGTGCAATGTGCAGTGCATCCTCTTGTTTGCTTTGCTGTTCACCCTATGGTGGAAGGGTATGGCCATACGTGGGTCCCGTGCTCACTGCCCCACTGGAGTCAAGCTATCCTGGATGAAGACAGCTGATAGCCAGAAATAGGTCCTAAGATGCCTGATTCCGGTCCAGGGAAGACGTGGTTTGGCAGTTCAGGCTGGACTGTTCCCATGAGGCACAGGGTCAAGACTGAGTTGCATATGGCCATGTCTGTACTGGGGTTGCTCGGTGAGCAAAAAGATGATGGATTAAACCCAGATCTGTGACTGGGTGTGAATGTTTTGCCATTTTGCAACATTCCGTCCATCATCTTGTTTGTTTTGCTGTTCACCCTATGTGGGAAGGGTTTGCCCAGACGTGGGTCCCATGCTCACTGCGCCACTGGAGTCAAGCTATCATGGCTGAAGACGGCTGATAGCCAGAACCCGGTCCCAGGATGCTTGATTCCGGTCCTGGGAAGACATGGGTTGGCAGTTCGGGCTGGACTGTTCCCATGAGCACAGGGTCAAGACTGATTTGCATATGGCCATGTCTGAACTGACGTGGCTCTTTGAGCAAAATAACGATGGATTAAACATAGATCTGTGACTGGGGTTGAATGTTTTACCATTGTGCAACATTCCGTCCATCATCTTGTTTGTTTTTGCTGTTCACCCTATGCGGGAAGGCTATGCCCAGATGTGGGTCCCGTTCTCACTGCGCCACTGGAGTCAAACTATCCTGGCTGCAGATGGCTGATAGCCAGAAACCGGTCCTAGGATACTAGATTCCGGTCCACGGAAGACATGGCTTGGCAGTTCGGGCTGAACTGTTCCCATGAGGCACAGGGTCAAGACTGATTTACATATGGCCATGTCTGAACTGGGGTGGCTCGATGAGCAAGATAACGATGGATTAAACCCCGATCTGTAACTGGGGGTGAATGTTTTGCCAGTTTGCAACATTCTGTCCATCATCTTCCACCCCCGAAACACATGTTAAACAAAACGCCACCCCATTGGCTCTATCAAATAGAATATACCGCCCTCGCACGCAACTCAACTATCTGACTGATAGTGAGTTATTATCTATTGTGTCCTCATATTAACCCATGCCTACCATTCAAAATAAACTTGAAGAAAACATTAATATCCAAACTATCGTAACGAAAGTGTGTAGAAACTCTCAAGCTAATACTAGAGGGATCGCCAACAATCTCAGGAAAGTGACATTAACGGCCAAAGAGTGTTTGCCACCCTTGAGCACAGAGCAGAAGCATTTTCGATGTGCCCTACTTAACTGTCGATCTGCAAATAAACATGCGGCAGACATAGCTGATCTCATTATTAACCATAAAATTGACATTTTCATTCTAACGGAAACATGGCTTTCCGACTCCTCGTCACCCTACCTAGACCTACTTGTCCCCCCTAACTACCAGATTTTGAGGCAGGACAGAATCATCAGAAAGGGTGGTGGTATAGCGTGCATACATAAATCTGACATTTCTATCACAAAAATACAGGCTGAGCCTTTAGAGTCCTGCGAATATCTAGGCCTGTTTTTAAGTGCAGCAAATAATCAGAACTATAAATACATGCATTATACCACCCCCCGGGTACTAAGGCCAAATTCGTAGACCAGTTGATAGAAATCATTACTTCTTACTCTAATCTGCAGTCAAGCAATATTTTCTTAGGAGATTTCAACATACAGTGGGAAGATCTCGATGACACTCAATTAACCCTGTTAAAATCCTTCCTGGACAGCCAATACTTTGTCCAAAGTTGCCATCTCCCCACCCACAATAAAGGATCAATTCTAGATTGGATCTTAGCTAAAGAGAAAGCTATTGAGAACATTGCAATCATACCTTGCGACTGGTCGGACCACCACATAATTACCTTTGAAATTCCGCTCAGAAAATCTAAATCATCTACACAAGCTATTAAACCCAAAATGTGGTCTTGGTACACCAGAGGAATTAATATGGAAAATTTAGCGGCACGATGCAATACTGATCTGCAGCCACCAATGAGCATGAATGACGTCAGCGACCTCACGCTACACTACAACGAAACAATGTCCAACATCATTGAGGACATAGCTCTGCTAAAATTAAAAAGGGTCTCAGACAAAGACAAAAACCCATGTTTCAATGGTGCCTTAAATGAAGAAAGAAGATCACTGAGATTAGCGGAACGTAAATGGCGTCAACACCCCTCTTCAGCCCAGCTAACCTTACTGAGACAATCCCGGAAAGCGTATAATAAAAGCATTATTAAATCTAAAAAAGAATTCTTCAGGAAAGAACTGGATAAGGCAATAAATAGACCAAGGAAACTATTCGATCTCCTTAAAGATCAATTAAACAAGGCATCCAAAATGGCACCAGTCACTGCCAAAACTAACTTAAACAGCGAAGACTTCTCGATCTTCTTTTCAAACAAAGCCAACTCATTGGAGAGTGAACTAAACAAAGCGGCGGAAGACATTGAAGTGGAGAAGGACCGGGGAGATAAGGTGACAGATGAACTAAATGCAGTCGATCCTAAAAACAATGCCAGATGGTCAGATTTTACACAGGTCAGCGAATTAGACATTTCAAAGATTATGGCGACATCGAAACCTAACAATCATTACAACGATCCCCTTCCGGTGAAATTCTGGTCATCAATAAATCACCTGCTAATCCCAGCCTGGTCTAGGATCATCAATGCCTCATTATCTCAAGGTCAAATACCGGCATGCTTAAAAACAGGACAAGTCATCCCACTCCTAAATAAAACCGACTGAGAACCCCTTAGATGCAAACAACTTTAGACCGGTAACCAATATTCCAATGTTGGCTAAAATTCTGGAAAAATGTGTCCAACATCAATTGAGCCTACACATCTCGGAATTTAAGCTCCCAAACGACTGCCAATCCGGGTTCCGCCCAAATCACAGTACAGAAACTGCGATTCTGCACATAGTAGATGACGCTTTACTGGCCCTGGACCAGAATGAAACATGCCTCCTAAACTTATTGGACCTGTCGTCAGCTTTTGACACGGTGAACCATGCCTATATACTTGATCGACTGAAAAACAGGATGGGATGGAGGGTACAGTGCTATCCTGGTTCAGCTCCTTTCTGGAGAATAGATCGCAAAAAGTAATGGTCAACCAAACCCTCTCAAACGCAACTGACAATACTATAGGAGTTCCTCAAGGATCCACCCTATCTCCATCACTCTTCAATCTATACGTAGAACCTCTTACGGAAATACTTCAAAAAGCCAACATTGCTTATCATATGTATGCTGATGACACTCAGCTGTACATTAAGGTGGCGTCGACTGATGATTTAAAGACAATGAATCTTGCTCTAACAAGAACACTTCTATGGCTAACCAAGAACCACCTAAAACTAAATCCTCAAAAAACTGAATTCCTCCTGATTACTCAAAAAAAAAGCAAAACATTGATTGCTGAATGGTCCAACCTCATCACTGCACTAAAGTGCACTCCAAAGATTGTGGAATCAACTAAATCTCTGGGTATAACTCTGGACAAAAACCTTAATATGTCTGTACATATCAACACAATGGCAAAAAACGCCAGGTTCCACTTAAGCTACTTACGAAAACTAAAACCTTTCCTAAACAAAGCAGACCTCAAAACAGCAGTTCAGGCACTGGTCATCTCAAGGATTGAATACGGTTGCACAACCCTAGCCGGGCTGCCAAAGATCTCAACAGCACCATTGAAAGCATGTCTTAATGCAGCAACAAGACTCATAGCGGGATCCAAAAAAGTTGACCATATCTCTCCACACTTGAAAGCTCTCAACTGGCTACCGTTTGAAGCACGTATCCAGTTCAAGCTGGCATGCATCACCCACAAAGCAATACATAACAAATCTCCAGTATACCTCGCCAAGAAACTCACGCTGTCGGGAGGGGCACGTTCCTCTAGGAGCAATGCGGAGCTACTACTGAAACCGGCGCGCTTCCGTAAGAAAAGAACGTATGACCGAGCATTCTCAGGGGCTGCACCGAGAATTTGGAACGCCCTCCCCCTGAACTTGAGAAGAATTCCAACCATCGCAAAGTTTAAAAAGGAAGCGAAATCTTTTTATATGAGGAAATGTCTCCCTTAATCCTTACAACTGTACTTCAAGTATTTCATTACACAGGGCTGGCAGAATTTTCACACAAGCAGCCATGGTACTAATTTTGGAATGTTATACTAGTTTTTATCTCAGTTAAGTTCTAAAGACTTTATTGAAATCTATCTGTGAACTTTCGGATGGGATAGCTTTCTGTGAACTTTTAATGGTGCTGCCATTACGGAATTGCTTATTTCTCATTCACCAATGGCTAGTAATTTGTAAAAATGCTGTTTTATATGCTACTGTAAAGCGCTCTGATACCCTGTGCAGGGTCATGTTTGCGCTAAAGAAAACAATAAAAATAAATAAATAAATAAATAAAATCTTGTTTGTTTTGCTGTTCACCGTATGTGGGAAGGGTATGCCCGGATGTGGGTCTCATGCTCACTGCGCCACTGGAGTCAAGCTATCCTGCCTGAAGTCGGCTGATAGCCAGAAACTGGTCCTAGGATGCTTGATTCTGGTCCAGGGAAGACATGGCTTGGCAGTTCGGGCTGGACTGTTCCCATGCGGCACAGGGTCAAGACTGATTTGCATATGGCCATGTCTGAACTGTGGTTGTTTCGTGAGCGAAATAACAATGGATTAAACCCAGATCTGTGACTGAGGGTGAATGTTTTGCCATTGTGCAACATTCTGTCCATCATCTTGTTTGTTTTGCTGGTCACCCTATGAGAGAAGGGTATGCCCAGACGTGGGTCCCGTCCTCACTGCGCCACTGGAGTTAAGCTATCCTGGCTGAAGATGGGGGATAGACAGAAACCAGTCCTACGATGCTTGATTCCGGTCAAGGAAAGACATGGCTTGGCAGTTCGGGCTGGCCTGTTCCCATGAGGCACAGGGTCAAGAATGATTTGCATATGGCCATGTCTGAACTGGGGTCGCTCGGTGAGCAAAATAACGATGGATTAAACCCAGATCTGTGACTGGGGGTGAATGTTTTGCCTTTGTGCAACATTCCGTCCATCATCATGTTTGATTTGCTGTGAACCCCAAGACAGCCACTTCCATTTTGTAGCCCCAGCTTCTTTGAGCCCTAAACAGCCCATTGAGCACAGAAAAAGAAAGTTGGCAAGAGCACAGACTTGGTACTTTGTAGTTTGAATCTTTAAAAACGCTTTTTTCCTCTATCAAAGTCTGGTTAAACGTATTTCTTAGTTTCTGTGCATTTTGTACTTTTAAAACTGTTGTATTCTTCTACCCAAGACTGTTTAAATTTCTCTCTTGGTTTCCCCCCAGTTGTGCTAAACCTACTAGAAGTCAACCTCCTGTCCTTTTTACAATCTAAAAAGGAAAAATACACCCCTAAGAGTGTTTTTAAGAAACAGCTTAATCTGTTTTTTTGATTTGAATTACATTTGGACAGTGTATTTAGCACTAGTTTTTCGCTAGAAAAGTGGTTTTGTAAGTGTGCAAAAAGCAGTATTTTAGTGGCTTTAGAGTTGGGCCTTACCTGCAGGGTTGAACAGGATCTACAAAGTTTCTATTAAGCCTGTCTGTATCAAAGGAGATTCTGACTTCAGATTCACATCCTTGGCACCTGCACACCAGTTACGCTTTAGTGATTGGGACTCAGGCATCTGAGCAGACCTAACCCCGCCCATTACACCTGCACAGGCCCTTACGTTTAAGGTCACATGTCCATTAAATAAGTTTCTTATTGGTTATTGCAACCGTGTTCAAACTGGTTCCTAGGGCTGGGTTTTCTATTGGACATAGAATTTCTATGTGTGCTGCAGCACACATATAAAGAGGAACACACCTCTTGTCATTGTTCCTGTACAAAAACAATCACTCCTACAACTCAGACCATGCACCATTACGCAAGGGGGTCTGCATTGGCACATAGCAGTCCATTTTGCATAAGAGCAGGGAAAAAGGATCTTTCGATGCACAGTAGCACAGCAGAATGTCTTGCTGTGCTGTAGTGCGCCAAATATTGGAAATTAGGGGCACAATTTAATGTGCGCAGTCACAAATTCATTTGAAAGGGGTAGTTTGTACAGAATTGAGGCTGGAGCCACTTCAGTAAATTGGTTACCAACCAAACACTCATATGTTTGAGGGTATTCATTAATAATTTTCAAGTAGTTTCCAACCCCTGAAAATCATACATATCTACTTCTAGCAAGTAAAAGTGTATGTGTTTTGCAATGATGGAATAGTGAGGAACATGACCTTGTTGCACTCGGTTTAAAGAGAACCATTACCTTGATGGAAAGGCATATGTTTCCCATGGAGAAGAAAAATGAAAACAAGATAAATTAGTTAATTTTCCTTACAGTTCTACTTCACCATATTTCATTTTGCACCAGATGTAAATTATGCATGCCTAATTGTTACGTGTGTGAGTATTTGAGGTAAGCTTTGACTGTTGTAGTTTGTCAAAAGTTATCCTAGAAATACTTGAGAATTACAAAATAATCCAGGTTTTGCTTTAAATGCAGGAGTGATACCGAAAGGTCAAATTTGATTTTGTGTGAATTGAACCTTTTGTGACTGATTAAAGGGATCTTTGGTGCCTACTTAACAAAATGTTTGCACTTCTATAAAAAACAAAACATAAAGTTGCAGAAACAGCATTTACATGGACATATTCTACTAGCTTCATTACGTTATTCTGATTTGCTGTCACCAAATCCGCACCCAGTGCGGACATAAAGATAGTACTCGTAAAAGCCCTATGTGTATTCCCAAAGTGACAAACTTAGAAGCTTGGTCTAAGTTAAGACCAAACATCAAATTTTATCTTTATGAATCGGGCCGTCTGAGTCGACAATAGGAGCCGAAGGAGTAGAATGTAAGCACAAACACTGACACACACAGGCCAGTTGAGGTACACACAGAGGTACAGAGACAGACGTTGTTCGTGGAAACAGTTAGGGCCTCATTTATGAAAAGTGACACATCGCTGCGTGAGAACAGCGATGCGTCACTTTTTATTACGTCCTCCTTGCGACATCAATGATGTGTCATATTTACAGTACGACGCATCATTGCACAAGGAGTTACAGATACATCAGTATTTCTGACGTATCAGTATGGCGCAAAAGTGACGCATTGCTGGAGTGTGCCACAAAAGTGTCACAATTACAGCAATGTGTCCTTTCACATGGGGCAAGCCCCATGTGAAAGGGCCCGCGTCAGTCTTACGCCTGCTGTGAGGCAGGCATAAGAAATTGACGCATTTGCGTTCTAGAAGTGGCGCAGTGAAATATTATAGATTTCACTGCGTCACTTCTATGACCTTTTCTTGCGTCAGAACGCCCCCCTGCATACATTATACCTGGCGCAGGTATAATGTAGCGCAGTGGTTTACAAAGTGACGCATCTACCTAGATGCGTCACTTTGTAAATATGGTGCAACAAGGCACATTTTCTACGCTGCTGGTGCGTCACAAAAAGTGACGCACCGGCGGTATAAAATTGACGCACAGCCTCATAAATGAGGCCCCAAGTGACTGAAACAGGGTACCCTGGTGTATGCAGGGAGATAAATCTGCACAAGCAATCCCAAGACAATGTCCTAGTAATCGAGAAAAACATGTCTTGCACTCATCTCACCTGTTTTTGCATGTCTTCTCACAATACTGGGCATCAATGCAACCTAACCTGCTTTTGGCAGGTGAACCTGGACCTGGTTTCAACGCACTAGTTTTTCCATGTGTGGCAACACTAAGAGGCTCATACTCTTGCAGAGTAAATTATCTTCCAAGCTCGTGATTCGGCCATTTGTATAGAAAGTGAGGCAAGAGATGGAAAAGAACATAAATGTAGAGATTATGCTAATGGATGAAGAGAAGAACACAGATGAGTTAGGGCCAGATGGGTCGAGAAAGATTCTTAATGACGGGAAAAGACATTGAGATGCACTGCTGTACAAACTGCAAACAAAAAAGGACACAGCCAATAAGGTAAAAAATATATCATTGTTTTCATAATGTGAAACTGCAATGCTGGTGCATTGGCCCACGATAGAGATTGAGAAAGATAGACAGAACAATGACAGTACAGGAGTGAGATGAAGAATTTGAAGGGACAGAACTTTCTTTATATAACAATTTGCCATCCACCTCCTGGGATCACACTGTTTCGCCAGAATGACATGAAAGTAGCGAAGGCACATTCAACTACCATTGAGCCTTCCCAGAGGCAGTATAGGTTGTTGAACTTGTTGATATAAAACGAGTTGAGACGGGAAATGTGCCCTTTCCTCCCTGTCTGGCAGAACTAGAATGACTACAGCTGCAACATCTGATAATATAATGCATATTTAGTGAACTAGATTATTGTCTTGCTACCAAACCTTCGAAACATGCCTACAAAACAATGTTGTTTTTCTTAAAGCTGACACGCATTGAGCCCCTCTCATTAAATAGATGGCACTGTGAGCAGTTTTCTCACCCGTGCTGCAAATATGATAGGTAAGAATGTGTTTTCATCTCATCACATTTTTATTACAGTCTGTGGGTACATTGCATTATTATAACACACATTAGTACGTGGCAGTATTACAATTTTTTGCAGATGCAATACAAAAGGTGTTGATATTGCCACAGGTATACTGTACATTCGAGGACAAATACATACACACCTTATAATGAACAACAAGATATCACAGTACACTTCCAGACATGCATTGACATGGGTTATGTGTTTTTTGACGGATTTGAACGTTCGAATGGGCCATAACTGATGTCACAGAGTACAAAGAATATAATTGGTGAACTCGCGTACCAAGGGGCGTTACAAAATTATGTAATCAACTACAGATACTACATCATCAAGGTAAGTAGAAAATTGCTATTCTTATCTCCATCTGTACTTACACTGTACCAAGTCGATGTTGTTGTTGTTAGGTTGAAGTAGTTAATACAATATTTTTGGTCTGTAATATAATACGAGTTACAATAGACTGTCAATCCTACGCGTATCAGTTGTTAACAATGTAAATATTTTAAATGCATGTCTTTTTTGGCCTGTTTGTTGCATAGAACATATATTAGTAACTTCGTGCCAAGATACCTAATTGTTTCTACATCCATGAATATGAATATGCTGAGTAGAAGCAGGTGCAATAAACAAGTGACTCGTTCTACTTACTATACTATCACATCAACAGTCTCCAGAGATACATATGTTTTATCATGAGCTATGATGCATCAGTAATGCTTTTACTGAGTCCTGAGTGCCATGGGTTACCCCAAATACCTCTGATGTTGGTAGAAAGGAAGCGATAAAAAGAGTTATTTCAAACACACAAAAGATGAAGGGAGAAAAAGCTTGCAAATAGCGTAACCACTGGCAATCGCTTGGGGTAGTTTTCAAACCCATTGTTTTACAACCACTGTGCAACTCCAGACATATGCCTACAATAGGGCAAATCAATGCTGACGCCGCTCCTAATGAGAAAAGTCCATCCCAACCTCCCAGGAGAGGCTACTCCAGAAGGGAAGCTAGCAACTGTGGACCAGTTTCAGGCTTATTAAGCCTCATCCGTGAGGTATAATTTGTTTTCTTGTGGCAATGTGAACAAGGAACCCATGTTTGGGCATACCATTGATCACTTAGGGAGTTACATTAAACGCATGAAACCTAACAGGAGGAAAGCTTGCAAATAGTCTAATTACTGACAATCAATCAGGGCAGCATTTTAATCCATTGTTTTTTATTTGCTTTGTCTCTAAACTGAGGTCGGCCTTATGCAAATCATTGATAACCTTCGATTCATGGGAAAAGTCATATCTAAACTGCCAGTGAGGCTCCCAGTGTTTGGACACAATATCGTGACACAAAGTTTTGTGATACAAATATATTGTTGTCAAAAACATTGTTTACACTTAGGTAAGTAATATTATTTTTAACAATATTGTTTTTTTAATAAAGCTTTCATAATATAGTTGTAAAATATATTGTTTTCAAATTATTTTAAAGTGTTTTAGTTTATCTATTAATTGGATGTGTTACTATTTTTTGTGCAATTGTTAGGACTTTTTTGTAATACTGATTTTAATTTTAAGTGATTTAGCATTGTTAATTTAATGATTAATAGTAATTTATTGTCTTGTAGCAGGTTGTTGGATGTGTACTAGTACTGCAATAGGAATTTACTACATTATGCATTTTATATCAATTATGTAAATTATGCATTATTATTTATTTTAATAATATTTTAGTTGCTAGGTTTTTAGAGCTATGGGATGGAAAGTGAATTAAGAAATAAATAACAAATAGTTATTAATGTATTCATTATTTTCCAACTGATGATTCATTAATTAAATTGGATTATAATTATTTATGTTTATTATGTTTTAGGTGTGGGCTGCCGGGTTTATAGGGGTACAGGTTGGGAAGTTAATTAGGAAATAATTATTTAAGAATTATTTATTAATTGTTCATTCATTATTTAAATGACTATCAATGATGTAAATTGTGCTGTACTTATTTATTTTAGTTACATTTTAACAGCAGGATGCTTAGTTTGTAGGGCTACAGGGTAGAAAGTTAATTAAGAAATAATTAATTGACAATTCATCATTGTTAATCAAAATTCAATATATTATCCGTTATGTGAATTGTGCTATGCTTATATTGATAGGGGCTTTAGGGTACGAAGTTAATTAGGTAATACATGAGTTAACAATTATTTATTCGTTTGTAATTAATTATTTAAATGATTTTAAATAGGTAAATTATGGAACAGTTATTTTTATAGTTTTAGGTGCAGACTATTAGGTTTGTAAGGGCACGGGGAAGAAAGTAATTAATTAATTGAGCAACAATTATTTATTAACTGATAGCTTTTTTAAAGACTAAGTATGTAGAATGAGCGTGTTTATAATTATACAATATATATATATATATATATATATATATATATATATATATATATATATATATATATATATATATTACCTACTGGCGGTCGCCAGTAGGTAGTTATAGTTAGGATAATTTTCAATGTTAAATCTCAACATTCTATTTTGAATAACTTTGGCGCCGGTTGACGAATCTGCCTGAAATTTTCAGGAAAATGGTCTCATGGCGGTCCGGTCCTTCCCTGAAAGTTTGGGGGGGATTCGTCAAGCGGGGGCCGAGATAAAAGGGGGGTCCCAAAACGCGTTTTCCCCATGTTAATTTCCATAGGGCGGTCGATTTCACTTTTAGCCCGAACGGCTGAATGGATTTCCACCAAACTTGGCAAAATTGTAGGGACTGGTAGCCCGATGTGCCTTTGCTATGTCTCAAGATATGTGCTCCAGTGGATTTTGAGTAATTTAGGTTCAAAAAAATATATATATCTATAGGCGCTCTCCCGTGCGCGCACCGGAGTGCGCTCCAGGCGCGACACGCGACTTGCGCGCAGGAAGCTGATTGGATCTCAGTTGTCTGTAAACATTCTAAACAGTGCGGAGCGGCCGCCATCTTGTGTCTCGGTAAAATCGAGACACAAGGGGTTTGAAAAAAAAAGGGGCAAATGACCATAAGGGGGAAGAGTAGACCCCCTCTGACCCCCTAGGTTTGATGTAGGGACTAAAATAGGGTCCTGCAGGGCATTAAAAAATTTTTTTCGTTTTGCGCGGGGGAAGCGCATGGTACGTGCACCGGCGAAGCACGGGGAAAATCCAGGACCATATTTATGAAGGCCTTGCGCTGTTAGTTTTGCGCTTCCTGTGCGTCAATTTTTGTGACGCACCAGCGGTGTAAAAAAATGCGCATTGTTATGCAATATTTAAAAAGTGACGCATCTATCTAGATGCGTCACTTTTTAAATATAGTGCAACGAGGTACATTTTATTACACTGCTGGTGTTATGCGTCACTTTTCTGTGCGCACTCCTTATGACATTCCAGATGTGTCATATTTAATGTATGACGAATCATGTTGCAGATACAATATGGCGCAGAGTTTTAAAAAGTGACCCATGTACCTAGATGCGTCACTTTTTAAAAATAGCGTCAGGTATAATGCATGCAGAGGGGGTGTTCTCCCGCAAAAAGCTTTGTAATAGCGACGCAGTGAAATCTTTGAGATTTCACTGCGTCAGTTTTAGGATGCTGTTGCGTCAAAATCTTGTGCCTGCTTTACAGCAGGTGTTAGACTGAGGCAAGACCTTTCATATGCTGCTTTCCCCATTTTGAAAGGACACATTACTGGAGTTGCGTCACTTTTGTGACGCACTCCAGTAATGCGTTACTTGGAATGTCATAAGGAGTGCGCACAGAAAAGTGACGCATTGCACCAGTAGTGTAAAAAAATGTGTTGCGTTGCGTTATATTTAAAAAGTGAGGTATCTAGGTAGATGGGTCACTTTTTAAAATCAAGCGCCACATTATATCTGCGTGAGGTATAATGCATGCAGAGGGGGTGTTCTCCCACTAAAAGCTTTGTAATAGCGACGCAGTGAAATGTTTGAGATTTCACTGCGTCACTTTTAGGATGCTGTTGCATCCTTTAAATATAGTGCAACGAGGCACATTTTATTACACTGCTGGTGTGATGCGTCACTTTTCTGTCCACAGTCCTTATGACATTCCAGATGTGTCATATTTAATGTATGACGAATCATGTTGCAAGGAGTTACAGATACGTCAGTATTTCTGACATATGTGTAAACATAAAAGTGATGCGAGGCCGGCGCAAAATTTTGACGCAATAGCATCCTAAAAGTGACGCAGGGAAATCTCATAGATTTCAGTACGTTGTTATTACCAAGCTTTTTGCGAGGGATTGCCCCCTCTGCATACATTATACCTGATGCAGATACAATATGGCGCAGAGTTTTAAAAAGTGACCCATGTACCTAGATGCGTCACTTTTTAAAAAATAGTGTCAGGTATAATGCATGCAGAGGGGGTGTTCCTTGCAAAAAGCTTGGTAATAATGACGCAGTGCGTCACTTTTAGGATGCAGTTGCGCCAAAATCTTGCGCCTGCTTCACAGCAAACCTTTCACATGGTGCTTTTTCCATGTGAAAGGACACATTACTGGAGTTGCGTCACTTTTGTGACGCACTCCTGCAATGCGTTACTTTTGTGTTTACAGATATGTCAGAAATACTGACATATCTGTAACTCCTTGCGAATTGATTAGTCATATATTAAATATGACATATCTGGAATGTCATAAGGAGTGCGTCCAGAAAAGTGACGCATCGCTATTTTCACGTAGCGATGCGTCACTTTTCAGAAATGAGGCCTCCAGTTTATTCACTGTGTCATAACTTTCTTTTCTAACACTCACCTTCTTTCATTCCTCCTACTTCACTTCCTTTCACCTCTCATACCTTTCTGTTCTTTCTTACTCATTCTCCTTTCAATTATCAATGCACTATATTTCACTTACTCTTCATTTTTTAAGATTATAGCTCTTTGATGAGAATTGGAGGTAGTTCTGAAAAGAACTTTTGGTTTTCTTCTTTTAACTGAAGAGGAACAAAAACAGGGAATAGAAACTGCTCAACAGGAGCAAAAAGAAAAGAAAAAAATTAGGGGTGGGAAGGGCAGTGATGGTTCTCCAATGCCCGAACCATGAGCAGGACACTTTGCTCCCCATAGGTGAGGAGTTGATTGCAGTATCTGCATCTGACGACCCCATGGTTGAATGCAGGTTGAATGTTTGCTACCTGCCCCTGAGATTGTTCTCTTCCAGAAGAAGTTGCTCCTCCTGTTGATGTAGAGGCCCCATCTCTGGGAACCTCCTGTGCCAGAGCCCTGACACTTTCCCGGGCAAAATTCTGGGGGTGCCTCCTCTCCACATGGCGAATCATGGTGAAGTTGCCAAAAGAGTATTTTTTTTGGGGGTTACCCCGTGACAGGACCTGTTTGCAGATCCTGCACTCTACTTTTGGTGCATTCACCTTCTTCTGGCCTTCTGGAAACTTAAAAAATTTCCAGATGAAATGTTCCTTCACCTTTGGGGTAGGAGGCTCTTCATCAATGAAATCATTGGAGTCATCTTCACTGCTGGATGGTCTGGCAGCCATGATGAATCCAGGAATATGGAGCAGCAAAAAAGGCAGGTCTTTCAGTCACAAAAGTGAAAGAAGAAGTGAAGGAAATGGGTGGGGATTTCATTCATTGTAAAAAAAAACTGTTAGCAACCAATGAAAAGTGTTATTTTAGGGTCACATGACCCGACGCGTTTACGCTGCGCGCTCCGGAGCACTTCCGGGTGCGTTTACGCAGCGCGATCGTAGGCGCTTCCGGGTCGCAAACGTGGCGCGATCGTAGGCGCTTTTCCGTGCGTTTATGCGCCGCGCACGTATGCGCTTCCGAGGGCACTTACGTTGTGGGACGAAGTGACGTCATCAATCTTTTATAGAAATGCATAATCATTTTCCATATCAAAAAAAACAAATTTTATTTGTATGGTACGAAATGTTTTGCATTATTATTAACTTTTCATTCATATTTTTTTTTCACGAACGACAGTTGCGCTCTGGGTGCGCTTTCAGATGAGCTCTCGGAGAAGCTTACAGGAGAGCTTAGCTGAAAGCTTCCCGGAGCGCGCACCCAGAGCGCAAAAGAAAAAAATTATAAAAAAAAATGAATACTTAAAAAAAAACAGCAAATTGTAAAAAAAAAAAAGGTTAGAAACTCGATATACAAAGGAATTAGCATTTAAAAAACTATGAAATTCACTGAAAAAACCATAGGTTTCACACCAGTTATAGTTAGGAATTAGCATTTAAAAAACCTATGAAATTCACTGAAAAAACCATAGGTTTCACACCAGTTATAGTTAGGAATTAGCATTTAAAAAACCTATTAAATTCACTGAAAAAACCATAGGTTTCACACCAGTTATAGTTAGCTGGAAATTTTACTGATATAAAACCATTGAAATTCCCACGTTATAGTTAGATGGACTCACTATAACTTGCGCGTGCAATGCACTGCTGATGATGTCTTATTAAGCCAGTTAACCAATCAATTTTTAAAAACCATCCATTTAGACACTTATTTAAACATTTATTCTTCCATCAACTTTTACATATACATATATAAAATATATTTATTTTTCAGAAAGACACACATTCACTGGATGGTGTCATCAGTGATGTCATGAGTGATGTCACTGACCATGTCATGAGTGATGTAATATGTGATGTCATCAGCAGTGCATTGCACGCGCAAGTTATAGTGAGTCCATCTAACTATAACGTGGGAATTTCAATGGTTTTATATCAGTAAAATTTCCAGCTAACTATAACTGGTGTGAAACCTATGGTTTTTTCAGTGAATATATATATATATATATATATATATATATACATATATATATTATATTCACTGAAAAAACATAGGTTTCAGGCATGTTATAGTTAGGAATTAGCATTTAAAAAGCCTTAGAAATTCACTGAAAAAAACATTTCAGCACGTTATAGTTAGGAATTAGCATTTAAAATACCTTGGAAATTCACTGAAAATAACCATAGGTTTCACCCAAGTTATAGTTAGCTGGACATTTCTCTCATACAAAACCATTGAAATTCCTCCGCTATAGTTAGTTCAGCTAACTATAACTTGCGTGCCCGCAATGCACTACTGATGATGTCACATATTACATCACTCATGACATGGTCAGTGCCATCACTCATGACATCACTGATGACATCTCAAATGACATCACTGATGACATCATCCAGTGAATGTGTGTCTTTCAGAAAAATAAATATTTTTTATATATGTAGGTCTAAAGGTCGATAGAAGAATAAATGGGTAAATAAATGTGTAAATGATTGGTTTTTTTGTAAAATTGATTGTATAACTGACTTATTAAGTGTATCTTACTGATGTATTAGTGAGTAATGTTTAAATATATAAATATCTGTATCAGTGTCTAACTTTGTGTATAAGTGGCGGCATGGGTTGGTGAATAGCTATATGAGTGTCTATATGGGCTATTAGTTGATTTTTGAGTATCAGTATGAGTGTTTGTGTGGTTTGGTGGGGCGTATTACTTAGCGCATAGATGCATGAATGACTGACTCACTGTTTGTATGTGTTTTGCCCGGGGGCAAGATGGCCGCTGACAGGGGGCAAGATGGCCGCTGACAGGCCGTAAAGAGAAGTCGGACTCCCTTCTCTCCCACAAGAATTTTGTTTTTTTTGTGACACACCAAGGATTTTTCTGGCTGAAAACAGAATGAGATAGCAACGACTACGAGTGAAATACGGGCTGAATACAAAACAAGTGAAACTGCAGTGAAAACGGAAGGAAAAGTATGCTCCGGGGATTTGAAGTGTTTGACTGGACTCCGCCTACTACTTATCTCTCCGCTGTGGGCTCACCATTTGCTATACCCTGGTTGACCATTTTTTTTAAGGGAGACCGACCCGCGTCTTGCGGGTGCTATAGCTAAACACTTACAGGAGTACATACTGGTGGCATAAGCTGACGAATGCAATGGCCCCGAATATTCAAAAAACCGCAAAGGATGTTAAAGAACAAAGGGACCAAATGGAGGATAAAGAAAAAGCAGGGCTAAGTGACTCAGGCGCCCTGGCAGCCAACCTGAGGACGAAAGTACACCATCATAGGCTGGAGGAGAGAACTGCACTGAAGGACGCTTTGGGGGACACTGACGTTGCTAAAGGCATGGATAGTGCTGGTAAACCGAAAAAAAGGAGAAGAAAGATAAACAAAAAGAGAAAGCTGCTATATGTAGAAAAACTACTGCGAACTCAAAGAACTACGAGCAGGCAGCTCTGAGGCAGTCTACCTTGCTGTAGGCGTTCTCTCCTCTCACGGCTCTGACTTCGGCGAATGCGAATGCAAACGCGAACATGAATGTGGGGCTTTCACTCCCGTCTCTGGCTCCGGCTTCGGAATCAGTGATGTCATATGAGATGTCATCAGTGATGTCATGAGTGATGTCACTGACCATGTCATGAGTGATGTAATAAGTGACATCATCAGTAGGGTATTGCGGGCACGCGAGTTATAGTTAGCTGAACTAACTATAACGGTGGAATTTCAATGGTTTTGTATGAGAGAAATGTCCAGCTAACTATAACATGGGTGAAACCTATGTTTTTTTCAGTGAATGTTAAGGTTTTTTAAATGCTAATTCCTAACTATAACGTGGCTGAAACCTATGGTTTTTTCAGTGAATTTCTAAGGTTTTTTAAATGCTAATTCCTAACTATAACGTGCCTGAAACCTATGGTATTTTCAGTGAATTTCTAAGGTTTTTTGAATGCTAATTCCTAACTATAACGTGCCTGAAACCTATGTTTTGTTTCAGTGAATTTCTAAGGGTTTTTAAATGCTAATTCCTAACTATAACGTGCCTGAAACCTATGTTTTTTTTCAGTGAATTTCTAAGGTTTTGTAAATGATAATTTTAAAATGTACTAATTATTATATTTCTTTTTCTTAATAGTAATTTCCTACATTTTTATTATAAATTCTTATATTTATTTTATTTTTAAAGTTACATTTCATATTTTTAATGTAAAATAATAACAAAAGTAAATTCAAAAAGAATACGCTGCTAGTGAAACTGCCTTGGTGAATTTGTAAGTGTTTGTTAGAGACAGATTTACAACACCCTTGTGCCTCTTTTACACCACCGTTGCATCACTTTTCTGATGAAGCGGTGGTGCAAAAGATGCGCCATGATATGTGGTATTTAGAATCTGACGTATCTGGGAGGTATGTCACATTGTAAATCCCTGTTCCAGAAGGAGACATTCCTACATGGGGGGGGGGGGGGGAGTTCAGGCATAGGAACACCTCCTAAAAGTGGCTGACTGAAATCTACAAGATTTGTCACTTTTGGGCTCATGCTGTGTCAAAACCCTGCACTACCTTGAAGCAGGTGTAACGATTGACACAGCAGTCTGAGAATAGGGCCCCCAGAGAATTGCTAGAGATGCGTTGCACTTGCAACATAACTCAAACAATGCACCACCTTTACAGCACAGATATATCACATACATGTGCCATTTTTGTCCCAATGGTACACCACATTGTAAATATGGCGCATCCATGGTGGTGGTGTCACAGAGCACAATAACTGACATATTCCTGGGGATATGCCAATTATTGTATATGTGCCCATTACTGTTTTAATGTAGTGATAGGATTACTACATACGGATGAATTAGTCACTACAAAACTAAAACAACAGTGACAGAGTGTTTTCTGGAAGTGTAACGATACAAACTAGTAAATTGAACGTATAAAACACAGATTTGCAAGTACATAGAAGACTGCATAGATCGTCTATAAGGGTTTTGAAGCAGTCTATACCCTAAGGCCTATTTAATGCATGAGTACTTAGATAGTAAGTGGATGATTACAAGACTGCAAGGAAAGAACCTGATCGAATTTATAACAGCCTCAGTTGTACCACAGTATACAGATAAACACATACTGCTGAATGGCTCACTACAATATTGAAACAGTAGTGTGAGAATGTTTGCTAGAAGTATTCAGATACACATTGAGGAATTGAACGTATAAAACATAAGTTTGCTGGTGCATAGAACAGTGCATGCAAAGTCTATAAAGGTTTGAAACAGCCTATGCACTAAGGCCTCTTTTAATCCATGAGTATCTAAATACTGACTGGATCATTACACTTCTGCAAAAAAAGTTCCTCACTAAATTTATTACAGCTTCAGTTTTACCAAGGTACAGCTGTAATAAATTTAGTGAGGAACTTTTTTTGCAGAAGTGTAATGAGCTTCAGTTTTACCAAGGTACAATGAAAAATAACATTCTGCTGAGAGAGTGATGAAGGCGAGAGGGGAAAACATGGCGGCCGGCTAATCAGCGGGTCGCGGGTGTTTGGAGGTGTGGCGGTGTAAGCTACCGTAGGCGAGCACAGGCGGCGGCTTTCGGAGCGGTTCTGCTCTTTTCTTAGCTCAGGGTGCGGGTACGGAGACGCTGAGGTCCCGGCGGCGGCTGGAGGTTCTAAGTCGGTGGAGTCGGTGTCCGTGGCGTCCGTGGCAGCGTCCGTGGCAGCGGTTACTGCGGCGTTCCTACTGCAGAGAGAGAGCGCGCTGCCACGGATCTGTGTGGCGGCAGGAGAGACTGCAGACAGCGGTCTCTCAATCAGGCTCAGAGGCGCGGAGGCTTGGAGAAGCAAAAACACAAGCGGAGGCAGCCTCGGAAGTGTCTCCGCCCGTTTTCTTTTTTTTTTTTTTCCAACGTGTCTGAAATCTCCAGTCTTTCAGCGGAGTTGTATGGCGGCAGAGGGCTCAGATAGCCCTCGATGTGAGGACAGCCTGGGTGTGCTGGAGGAAGCAGTGGAGGAGTGTGGTGTGGGTTCAGTCGAGCCCACGAAGGTAGCTGGGTGCTGGGGGAGAGCAGCGCATGAGCTTGGGAGGGGGCGCCGAGCTGCAGCAAGAGTTGGATATAAAGGGAGAGGTGCTATTGGTATTGGTAGAGGTATTGAATTGGGGGCTGCGCTAGGCAACTCTAACTCACTGATTAACAAAGGCTCTTCAGATTACAATGAGGACTCTGGGGGTGTGTTAGAGAATAAGCGAGCAGCAGACCTAGCAGTAATCCAGGTGTCCGGATATAAGTTGAGGAGTGCGGCAAAAATCACTGTGGTTCCGGATACTGTTAGGGTGCAAGGGGAGGATAAGGCTCTCACCCATATCAAGGAAAAAAACAAAACCTCACACGAGGCTAATTCTAAGAATACCACAAAGAAAAAAACAGGTAGTAAAAAAAATAACAAGAAAACTAGCATTTTGGAGAAAAAAATCAAGACAACACCTTCACTAAACTCTTTTTTTAAAGTTATTCCCAAAACTTTAATACTGAAGCCCAATTTGGCAAACTCTGCTGAAAGTGCGACATCAGTGTCAGGGGACGAGGGGGTCAGTGCTTCACCGATAGAAACTCCTGCTTTGGATTGGTCTGGTGTTTTAAGTCCTAATCGCTATCAGCTTCTAATGGCCGATATGGAAGGGGAAGATCTGGCGGACTCGAGTAAAGTACCAGCAGTGTTAAGACCTGAGGAAGTGAGTGAGTTGACTTTGTCAGATTCGAATTCGGGGGCAGCGAATGAGTTGACCTCCTCAGATCTGAATATGGGGGAAAATTCTGATATGGCAATAATCGCCCTTCTGAAGAAACTGGATTTGGACATGCACAAGGGGTTTGAGGAGTCTAAGGCGATCCAGGAGAATATACGTGCTTCCTGTACTAGTCTGGAGGTAAAATTCAGTGAATTGAGCTCACGTATGGTAGTTCTAGAGGTGGAGGCAAAGGACCTCCGAGACTCAGTTGCAGACAACTGTAGAGAGATTGAAGAAATTAAGTTTAGAGAAAGGGCACAGGAAGAGCGAATGGAGAGACTTGAAAATATGCAGAGGCGAAACAACTTAAAAATACTGAAACTGCCGGAAGGAAAAGAAGGGGCTGACATTAAAAGATTTGTAGCCCATCTTTTTAAATCTGAGCTGGAACTGGAAGAAGACGAAGAGACGATTTATGCAGATATACAGAGGGTCCACCGAGATCCTTTCAGATTAAATGCTAATCGTACCAAGCCAAGAAAAGTTTTGATAAATTTCCTGACATTTAGTTTAAAAGAAAAAATTTTGTCAGCTGCCTTGAAGAAAAAGAATGTCTTGGTGGACGGGGTAAAAATTGATGTGAGGTCTGATTTGTCACCGGTCACAGCTAATAGGCAATGGGAGCTAGGTAAACGCATAGAACCACTTAGGGCATTGGGGGCTACAGTTCAATTAAAATTTCCAGCCTTTTTAAAAGTAATGTGGCGGAACAAGATGCATAATTTCCGAGCAGTAGAGGAGGTTGATGCGTTTATTGTACTATGTCAAGAAATGACCCGGCAAGCTCCGGTATAAGTCAAATATTCGATACGATGTTCATTATTAAGCCTGTGTTTCGGTGTAAGATGTTCAATAAAATATGAAGCACCGCCACGAAAAAGCACCCACATGGCCTAGGCCAAAAGGGAGGATGGTAGGGTTTTCCACGGGAGGGTTGGGTAGGAGTAGTTGGGTGGGTAGGGAGGGCAGGGGGGGGGGAATGGGTGGGAATAGGGAAGAAAAAGTCCTTAGAAGCTTAGCGACCACCAAAATGTATGTAATGTTCTTTAGAGATCGATATGAGTGGGACTAGTACAGGCGACTTAAAATTTCTGTCATGGAATGTTAACGGACTACGTACAAAATCTAGGAGACGAGTAATATTAAAATATTTAGAGGATTCTAAGGCCCATATCATAATTTTGCAAGAGACGCATTTGACTGCAATAGAGTGTAAGGAGGTTATGCTAGGTCAAAGATGGGTTGCCCATGGGTTTTGTACTCCACAGACCATAGTTACAAAGGGTGTTGCTGTTTTGGTTAGACAGGGGGTTCATTTTTGCCCGGAAAATTTTGTTGCAGATCCAAAAGGTAGATGGCTTATTTTAAGTGCAAGAATTGATTCTGACTTATTAATCATAGTCGGATATTATGGCCCAAATCTGGATGAGGTAGATTCTCTGGACACTCTGGCTAGAGAATTGCTAGGCTCTGCTGGCAAAATTATAATGGCAGGGGATTTTAATGCAGTCTTGGATTATAAGTTAGATCGATCTGTAAATTCGCATGGGCGTATGAATCCCAAAATGTCAAACAGAATTAGGATGTTGATGACTCAATTTGGGCTGTGTGATATCTGGAGATTTAATCATGGGCAACAGTTGGGATTTACATACTATAACAAGAAATATAAGCATAAATCTCGGATAGACTATGTGTTGCTGGACTTAAGGTTAAAAGATTCTGTTACAGAAGTGGGGCATGTAGGCGTTCATATCTCTGATCATTCAGCCATCACACTTAGTATAAAAATTCAAGCATCTGAAGCAGAGACAATCTGGAGGCTGGATCGCACAGTACTTTTAGATCAAGAGTGTTTGCAACTCATCAGTTCAGAGTTAGAGGTATTTTTGGATGCAAATGCAGGCACTGCAAAGATAGAAACAGTTTGGGAGACTTGTAAAGCCTTTTTGAGGGGTAGGCTGGGTGCCCAGGGAGCAAAAAAACGAAGAATCTATTTTAATAAAGTTACCGATTTGGAAAAGAATATTCGAGATTTGGAATCCAGCATTAATTCTTGTGAAGGTTCAATGGTAGAGCAGATGCTGAAAGATCTTGAGCTGTTAAAATTGGATTTAATAGCAGTTATTAACAACAGAATTAGAGAGAAATGGGAATCAAGCCAGCTGGCACACTTTAGCTATAGTGAAGGGTGCGGAAAGCTACTGGCCTGGAAGGCCAAAAAAGATCTAGTACGAAATTTTATTAAAGAATTAAATCTGCCGGGTAGGAGTGAGGCCATTAGGGAGAGCAAGGGAATTGCGGATGCATTCTTTGAGTACTTTTCAGATGTGTATAAGGAAGATTTGAATCCTGATACTCTGGAAATAGCGAAATGGTTGAAGATGGTGGACCCGCTTCCAACTGATTTAAAACAGGTTTTGAATGGGGAGATTCTCTTAATTGAGGTAGAAAAGGCTATAAGATCAGCTAAGAGAGGGAAGGCTCCTGGGCCTGATGGTCTACCAGTTGAGGTCTACAAAGTATTTATGGAAAAAATCTTGCCTCTATTGGTTCAGTTATTCAATGATATCTTGCAAGGAAAGGCGGAGTTGCCGGACTCTTGGAATGAGGCAACTATTGTTTTAATTGCAAAAAGTGGGAAACCACCAAGTGATCCGAATTCGTATAGACCTATTTCGCTGTTAAATTGCGATTATAAAGTTTTTGCAAAGATAATGGCGGATAGACTTAGTCTGGTCATTCCTAAACTAGTGCAGGAGGATCAGAAGGGCTTTATCAAAGGTAGGTTCCTAAAGGAACTTACTTTTTCTCTAATAGGTACAATAGATTTGGCCTCTACACATAAAATTCCATTAGCAGTAATAGCGCTGGACGCTGCTAAGGCGTTTGACCGAGTAAATTGGATATTTCTAAAAGCACTTTTGACCCATTTGAACCTGGGTGTATTTTTTACTAATACACTTATATCATTGTACAATTCTCCTACCTCTAGAGTATTGATTAATGGGGTTCTAACTAATTCAATTAAAGTAATGCGGGGCACCAGGCAGGGTTGTCCATTATCCCCTTTATTGTTCGATCTGTATATAGAGCCTTTGGCTTGTAAGATTAGGGGTTCTGAGAAGATCCTCCCTTTCTCTGTAGAAGCTTGGTCCAAGAAAATAGGTCTATACGCTGACGATATTATAATTTATACTTCTAACCCTCAGCAGACATTGGAGAATATATCTATAATAACTAAAGAATTTGGAGCTGTCTCAGGGTACAAAATAAACGAGGATAAAACGGAAATTATGAGTTGGAATTTGGACCCGGGCCCTATAAAATGCAAATCAGAAATGAGGTATCTGGGGGTCAGGATCACTCAGAACTTGGATGACTTGGCAAAAATTAATTTTGTAAGAGTTAAGAGAGAAATAGGAGGAATGCTTCGAGGATGGAGTCATTTGTGTCTTAATCTGTATGGCCGTACAAATCTGATAAAAATGATGGTTCTTCCAAAACTAACTTTTCTATTTGAGACAATCCCTCTTGCATTCAAAAGAGAATGGTTGAAGAAGCTTCAGAGCGAAGTCAGCACATTTATATGGGCCTCAAAAGGATCTCGTCTCTCATGGACTAAGATAAGGAGAAAACTGCTTAAAGGGGGGCTGTCAGCCCCGGATTTTCAGTTATATTGTTGGGCTTTTCAGTTGAAAAATCTTAGAATTCTTGTAAATACTCCACCGACTTCGGGTATTGGTGTATTGTTGGCAGTAATGCTAAAAAGTTGCCAATATAAGGAATCTGGTTTTCTTTGTAAATTTGCGGATCCAAAGTATTTTAAAAAAGTGCGTCTTAAGCTGCTGCGGGAAGCAGCGGAACTTTGGTACTGGATTAGGAGGATATTAAAAATCCCCTATTATGGGTATTATACTTCCATTTGGGACAGCCCAGGATCTCCTGCTTGGACTAAAGATGCATTAGCTATTCCTCTAAGAACGGCAGGGGTAGAAATATGGGGACATCTTTTTCCGGATGGAAAGCTGGTTGGGTGGAGTCAGGGAGTGGACATCTGGGGGCAGGCTTTATCGAAATTTAAATATCTGCAAATCCATAGTTGGGCTGGTAAAGCTGAAACTATCGTGGGACTTCAGAATGAATTGGAAGAGAAGATCCACTCAAGCCAAGTGTATAAAAAAGAAGTAGGACTCTGGTACTGGTCAATATTGGAGACGACGGATGGTCAGTTTATACTGCCAGAAACGCTGTGGAGTGATTGCTTGCCGGACATCGCATCTGACACTCAATGGCAAGTAACTATGGCTATGTTGTATAAAGTTGTCAAACCCGCAAATTTAAGGCGAAATCATCTTTTTACACTCCACAGAGCGTATTGGTCTCCATATAGACTTTCAAAGTTCAAGCCTGGAGGGCTGGTGGAATGCCCAAAGTGCAGAAGTCCCAATGAGAAAGATATACACATGTTCGTGGAGTGTCCAAATATTAAAGAGTTTTGGGAGGAAGTAAGTAGCTGTTTATCCCAAGCTATCGACCAGACTGTCAAGGTAAGCCCTGAACTTATTATAACTGGAAGGTTGAATTTGCAGATAAAAAGCATAGATGATAAAGCTAAACTTGTATTTTATGGGATACTCTTGGCCCGCAGAGAGATATGTAAACTTTGGGTCTCCTCTTTATCTCCCGGGATTTTAGACTGGTTGCGAGCTATGAGATTCACAGCTAAAATGGATACTCTGGGTCCGACAAAAGTTAAATCCAAATTTTGGACATTATTTTTGGTACACTTTGGGTGATGAGTGTTTCTTTTAGAGTAAAGGGATAGGTGGATTTGTAAGTAATTTCAGTCCAATGATTAAGGTCTTGGCCTATCTCGCCGGCGGTGCTTTTTCAACGTGACGGTGGAGTTCATCCATGTACCAACCTCCTACAAAGGGTGGCATATATAAAGAGGCGGTCATGGACTGATACTACTAGTGAGGTTGTTAATGGTCCCGGTATATGAGATAAAAAACCCATAGGCGGTATCGTTTGGTTAGAAATGGGTGGCGTAAAGGCTAATGAGGACAAAAAAAAAAAAAAAAAAAAAAATAACATTCTGCTGACTGGCTCACTACAATACTAAAACAGCAGTGTCACAGTGTTTGCAGGAAGTCTAAGGATGCAGACTGGGCAATTGAAGGCATAAAACACAAGTTTGCAGCTGCATAAAAGACTGCATGTATACTCCATACGGATTTTAAGCAATCGATACCCTCAAACCCACTTTGCATATTTTAAATTAATACAAACATTTAAAGAATATATAACTGAATCTATAACTGCTTCACGTTTAGTACAATAAATACATTAGTATATAGTGCTCAAACCTTTATAACGTTTCAACAATAAATGTATTCTTGTAACTTATCATAATTTAACAGACATTCCAATGCAACTTCATCAGATATGTCATTCAGATCAAATTCCTCATCAGCAGTTTCTGATTTAATTTGTACTAAAATTTCAATACAATTTAAAACTTCCAGAAAATCTCCATCAAAGCTTTCGTCTTCAATATTACAATTCATGTCTGAAGCACTAATTTCTCCTTCTTCACTTTCATTGCCTGTGACAAATACGATTAGTTCTTTAATTATACTCAAAGTAATATCTCAAATCTCCTGAGTATGAGGCTGTTCTCTTTCCATAATTTTTCCTTTTTGTTCTTGCTCCTTGTATAAAAATATAAACAGTTAATTTGATCACTTTTCGTAATATATAATACAAAACTACCTATTTTGGCCTACAAAAAATACTGTATAAATACTATTATCTAATAACATTCTATTAATAGAGTGTTGGCCCTTATACAACTATAATTACGTAACATTCATTAACATTCATTAACCTAGGCTTCTCAGTTTATTGTCTAATTTTTATGTTATTAATTTCCTCGTGTTCTTCTACTAACTTTTCTTTATGCAGTTGCTCGTTATCTATTCTCTCAATCCTTCAATATCTTATGTTTTTCATTAATGTGCCTTCTTAATTCAAAAGTCTACCTACTATTGCTAACTCAATGTGTTCTTTTCCCTTAAGACCTTCCTATCACGAATGTTATCGTTTCTTGTTTTAAGTTAGAGAAAGTACATTCAATATTGTCTATAATGTCAGGTAAGTTTACTTACTCAATAACTTGTCAAACAACGTTCTTTAACTCTCACAGAAATATTTCCACTTTCTCTTCACGAATGTCTAAAGAGCAATTGAAAACGGGTCTGAACTAAGGAACATCTTCGATGAAGTGCAAACTTGTTAGTCAGCGCGTGCCTCACCAATGATTCCCCACAACTCTGTGGTAAATGACTAGATCTCAACCGTGTCTTTCAGCCGCAGCCCGTGGAGGTACTTGCGATGGGGCAGGCAGGGGGGGCGGGGGAGGGGCAGGGTGAGAGGTGATAAACAACGGAATCTGGATGATTGCAGGTAAGTAAACAATTACATTAATGAAACGGGTTTCGGGCCATATTATCAACAAAACGCGATATCAACAAAAGGCAATACATTATCCCCGCTTTGATCAGCAGGAAAGTGGCGAGAAAGCGGCGATATTCTATCTCGTTTTGTTGATAATATGGCCCGAAATGCATGCTAATGGCTTCGTGCTGACAATCACGCGTGGTTATGACCGTGTTGTAATGGCTGTTTCCCCCCAGAATACTGCAGCAACCTGGTCTGGGCGTCGTGGACTCCAGGGCAGTAGGCGGAGGGCCACGCAGCTCCTCATACAATATAGAAATATTTGTGGGGTGATTGTTTCCGTGGATTGAGGGGTATGATTGAGGCCCAAACATTTAATTTTGTAGGGGGTAAGTTTGCATGGGAAAAGGTTGCAAGAGGTTTGTAAATGTGGTACACATTGTTTCGGATTATTTTGATTTCTTTTCTAAGTTGTAGTCTATTCAGAGGAAATAGAAGTCATTAGTTTTCAATCCTAGTCTTGAATATCTTACTATACTATTTCAACATTATTTCTATTGTGGACCGTCATACACCCCTCCCCCGCCCCACAAAATAAAAGAAGTAAGTACTTTTTTTTATTAACTTTTATTAAAACAATAACTAAACGAAACTTAATTATAACTATTGCAAACAAGTAGAAAAATAACTTTAATAACAAACAATATTATAAGCAAATTGTTAAATGGACTTCATAAGATGTCTGATTGGTAATCTGGAAAACAAAAAAGACAATTAGAGTTTAAAATTATGTAGATGTGAGTAAATGAGCTGAACCATTGCAAGTCAAGGTAACTCTATGGTTTTACGTGTGCAGTGTGCCTCGTACATTTCACTTGTCATAGTGCTGCATTCAAGTGGTGTCTATATGGAAGTGCCTACTGAGTTACTGACACAAAAGTGGCATAACGGGATTGTAAATATGTCGACTTATTTCTAATGCAATGCTATGAAGGCTTTGTAGATCTAGGCCTCTGTGCTTACCGTTGTATAAACACTGCAGCCAAAGACTTCAGCCAGTGGAATTCACAACTTCAGTTGGGCTGTTCTTCTACATGTGCAAGTGGACAGCAGTGTCTATAAGTTTAAGAGAGAAAGAGAAATGATGTCACAGAGAGTGAGAGAGAGAAAAGAACATTAAAACTGTCTCGCAGAGTCTGGAGTTGAGATTTTTTCTTGAAAAGTGAGACGTAGATATACAAGTTTCTTGCGTCACTTTACCCATGTTAAAAGTGACTCAAAAGTGGCGTAATAAGGTTTTGAAACTGTTTGTCAGATTGTTATAAGTTATCTGTTGTCACTGTTTGAAGGTAATTTTAGATTATACAGAGAAGCTGCTGTACGCTACGCACTCTGGGCCATATTATCAAGCCTGGGCGACAAAATTATCGCCACTTTATCGGCAGGAAAGTGCCACTAAAGTGGCGATAATGGGTTTGATAATATCAACACTCGAAACCAGGAAGTGTTGGCGACCATCTTGTGCCTCGGTAGCACAGAGTCACAAGAAAACAGTAAAACAAAGTTGAGAAATAAGGGAATGGGGCAGCGTTGAAGCATTCTGATCCTTTACGGTTGCTCAGGGGGTCCTATATGGATGTTTAGTCTCTTTTTAAAAAAAAGAAAAATCGTGCCATACGCGTACAGAAACCCGTACAATTATGAGCAGGAGCTGAATGCTGATTGGCTGTCAATACTTCAAACCAGGAAGTGTTGGCAGCCATCTTATCTGTCACGACAGCCGAGTCATAAGGAAACAGTAAAACAAAGTTGAGAAATAAGGAAACGGGGTAGAGTAGAAACATTCTGAACATATACTGTTGCTTAGGGGTGGTATATTTATTGTACGCGTACCAAGCAAGTTGGTATATTTATTGTACGCGTACCAAGCAAGTATGGACGACGTACAGCTGGAATGTTGAAAGTCGTCATGTAAGCGTACGTAAACAAGAAAAATAAAAATAATTTTAGATATTTATGAAGTGTATTTGTTTATGTGCTGTGTGGCTCTAAAAAGAGCTGTTTATTGGGAGATTTTAGTACCTACAAGTAAGCACCGATGCAGAGTCTTAAGTTTATGAGGAAGACTCTGTTCCCCTCATCTGTAAAATGTACACCATCTCTCCTATAGATGCCATGCATATTGAAACGCAGATTGTTGTTGTAAATGGACCCCATTCGGTAGTCTCAGAGAAAGGCAGAAACAGATTTATTCACATGTTTCCTAGCTTTTTCAAACTGTAGACAATAGTGGTTGGGCCGCTTCCATTTCTGCCTTTGGCATATGTTAGAATATACAAAGGCATTTTTGGGGAACAGTGTCATCAATTGTGCAAATGTGTCCTTCATAAGCATTTCCAGAGCTACCCCAGTCAAAGTGCCTAGGTCATTCTCACCACAGTGAACAATTATGAGGTCAGGGTGTTGGAGATGCATAAAGGATTTAACCAATGGCATCAATTGGTGACACCTTAATCCTCTCTGTCCAATCCATTTAATGTCCACATTTGGTAAACCTAGGTCCTTGTGAATTATTTTCTGTTGTGCGTACCTTTGGCTCCAGAAAATATAGCTGTGTCCCACAATCCACACTATAAGCATTTTGAAGAGAGGTCTGGATGCACTCTGATGGCATCTGTAAATGAAATCGTAGTTTGAAAAGTAAGATTTTTCTAAAATGGTGGACAACATGCAGTTTTGAAAAAGAAATGAAAAGATTGGTTGTTTGATAACATTTTACAGAAAACTAGGTTGCATATTTCTGTTTTTAAAAAGCCTTATTTGTATTGGTTAAGAAAAAGTGATAGAAAAGAATGTTACATAAAATAAGCTGGTATATTCTCCAGTCAAGCATACTTGCTGTTTCAATTTGCAAAAATGTATGATGAACTTTTCACCTGTGTGCTGAGTTAGATGGTCCCTGAAGTGTTTCTATGGTAACTGGCAGATTGTGGAATGGGGAAGGGTTCACAGTTTTGTTACTTGAAAAGGATTGGAATGTTAAACCAATAGAAATTTGTGTTTTATTTTGAATTAAAGTGTACAGGATTTTAATTGGTTATTTATATGTATGTATGTGTAAAATGAGAGGGAAAATGTTCCATTTGACGGTTCTGCTGCAAACACGGAACTAGAGTGATTCTGTACAAGAATGTCCACTGTGTGAGTGGTATTCTTCTTAATCTACAAATCAATTTGAAAGGTGAGTTGATAAGTTGTATGGGAGTGTGTGCAGTGCATCTTTGTACATTAAGGAATTATGGGGTATATCAATACAGGCGATAATATTATTATCGCTTTATGGGTAGAAAACTACAGATTTGTCTTGATAATATGCCCCTATATTCATCCGTTGTTAAACGTGTTATAGTAGTAAATGTGTTTTGCTATAATGCATGCTGTTATATTTTATTGTTTAATATCATTTTGTGCGTCTCTGTACATTAAGGGATTATGGGCCATGTTATCAAGAAAGGGCGATACATTATCCGGTAAAGCGGCGATAATGGTCTGGATAATATATCCCTGTGAATTCACATAGAAGTCCAGGTTATGGTCTTAATCTGGGCTTCTATGGGAATTCACAAGGATATATTATCGAGACCATTATCGCCGCTTTAGTGGCAGTTTCCTGCCGGTAAAAGCGGCGATAATGTATCGCCCTTTACTGATAATATGGTACTGACGGGCATATTATTAAGGACCAGTGTTAAAATTATTGGCGTTTTATGGGCAGGAAACTGCCAATAAAACGGCGAAAATGGGCTAGGTAATAAGGGGCATATTACCAACAAGTAGCAATATTTATCGCTAAATAGGCTTAGCGAAGATTTTTTTATTGCTGCCTATCGCTGGATATGTTAGCAGAGAAAACATGCAATTAGCAAAGTTTTTCTCCATTGTGCTAAAATATCCAGCGATAGCAGCGAAATGCGTGAATATCACTGAGAATACATCAATATTAACACATTAGCGACTAAATGCTCTTAGCCATGTTATCCACCTCCCATTGGATAACATGGCTAAGAACTAGTCTGGGCAGGTGTTAGTATTTGGAGATATTCGCAATTAGCGCGAATATTTCCAACGCTACGCATGCCTTGCTAATAGGCGATAGCGACGTTAGCGACTGCTTTCAGTCGCTAACTGATTGGGTACCACCACTTTGCATGTCATTAGCGATAAACATTGCTGACATGCAAAGCGGGCCCCAAACTGCTCACTATCGCCTAAAAGCTGTCGCTAACATCAGTTAGCGGCAGCTTACTAATAGGGCGATAGAATTATTGCCGCCTAGCGTCCGAAAACGGCAGCTTAACCGGCGATAATTGCCTATCACCCCCCGTTGGTAATAAGCCCCTAGGTTCTTGTAAATTGTTATAGGAGCCCAGGTTCTGGTGTTAACCTGGGCTGGTAAGGGAATCCTCAAGGGCATATTATCAAGCTCATTATTGTCGCTTTATCGGCATTTTCCTGCCGATAAAAGCGGCTATAATCTATCGCCTTTTGTTGATAACATGTCACGAAATTTGTTTTATTAATTTAATTGTTTACTTACCTGCAATGATCCACATTCCGTTGTTTATCTCTCCTCACCCCCCGGCTCCACCTGCCTGCCCCATCGCAACTCCCTCCACGGGCCACTGCTGTTTCTTTATTCCGTTATATTGCAGTGTCTATTTATACTCTCATTTTCTATTATATTTTCCTTCTTTCATACTCCTTGTTCTTTTGTTGTAAGTCCTTTTATTTTTATAGTCCGAGGTTTGTCCTCATAATCCTCCCTCTGTTCTTGTAAGTAATATAATACAATATTTGATATTTTTTTTTGTAATGTTATATATTTTTTTATTATAGGTTGTGTTTATCGATACTGAAAATACTGTATAATGCCAACGAAGTTCCAAGAGCGTAAGCAACGAAAGAAAAGTGTGTATTTGAAGAGAAGCCATCAAGAAGATTTACATAAAGAGAGATGTCTTATCAAAGAGAAAGAAAGTCCTGGTAAGAGCAGGAGCACTTTTTTGAGGAAAATATTAAAGATTAAGAGTAGTGTTCAGATAGAGAAAAATGTTTTTAGTGTATCAGCAACAAAAAAAAATACTAATAAAGAGAAGAATAATGGAAAATCAAGTGCAGACAAAACTGTGTATAGTAAAAGGAGAAAAAATCTATTTATGGAAATTAGGAAAGAAATATTTTATAATACATTTGTGACAAATTTAAAAAAAACAGTATTTTATAAGAAGAAGAAAGCTAGAGAAAATGTAGTTGAGAAAGCTTTGTATTTGAAAAGAAAATTGATTATTAAAGTAATCAATAGAATTAGATCACTAGATAAGCAGATCCATTTAATGATGTCCAAAAGTAAGTGGAGAAGATTAATTACCAGAAGTAATTTTTGTGAGTTTTTTTTCGGTGAATGGAAAAATAGTTCAAGTACTGAACCTTTTTTTAATGAAGAAAGTTATCTTCAGAGTAAAGATTTGTTGCATGCAGTTGACACCAGTGGTCGGGCTTATGAGGTTTCAAATGGGTGTCCGATTGAGAAAGAGAAAATTGTTTCTAGAAATGCAGAAGAGGTGTTAACTCGTGAAGTTTTAGGGAGACGTCCTAAAGCTTCAGTGTACTACAATTGTAGTAGTATTTGCAGTGTGCGGCAATAATTTATTGATTTTTTTGCAATTTCTTATGTAATTATACTAAGAAAAGTGTTAAACAAAAGATTAAGATGTTGCAAGGACCAGACCCTTGCAGCGTGAAAGAAAATACTGGTTTGCAAAGTCATTCTCAGGCTTGTCTTTCTAAAAAAGTATGTTGAAGTATTTTCCACCATTTCCGGATGTTAGCAGTTCATCATACTCAGATGAGGAAATTAGTCAGAACATTGTATTACGCAAAAAGTCCAGCACTAATGTTAAAAAAAGTTGAACAGTGCTCTTTTGCATGGATCTGTATCAGATGTAACAAATGTTTGTGATGAAATTCAGATTAGTTACTTTGGTCCTCAGGAAGACAGTGGAGAAAGTGAAAAATTAATAGAAGAAAACTTGGAAGAGAATCTAGGACAGTGCAGTGTAGAACATTTTGAGCAAGAAATTATACAGTTTAAGGTGATTTCAGGTGAAAGGCCACATTTTTCTTGTATCTGTTGTCAACAAATTCATTATAAAAATCAGACCAGGACTGTTGATCTGTATTTAAAAAGTGAAAAAGAAAATAATAATGAGTGGAAGGATTTTGCAACCTATTTGTTGGTAGAGAATTGTTTTGATTTGGGTTCTGATCAGTTTTTGCTGTAAATATTGTTATAACAAATTAGATGAGAACAAAATGCCTGCTAGAGCTGTGCATAATAATCTTGAGTTGTTAAATATTCATTCGGAACTGATGGATTTAAATACCTAAGAGTCTATTCTTATTCAATGTGTGCATCCATTTCAGGCTATTGTTCATATGGAGCCTAAGACAGGAAAATTGCCTTCTTCTGATTTACAGAGAGGATTAAAGGGAAGAGTTGTATATTTGCCTCTAGATTTAAAGAAAAATATTGAAACTATTGGTGTAGAAAATGTAGAGGATGAGCCTTTAGTTATTCTTGTTAATGGTGTTCCTACTTAGAGTAAGAAAATCTGGCAAGAATTAGTGGATATTTGGAAAGTGAAAAAGGCAACGTTGTATCTGGTAAATAATAATCAATATTACAAAAATGTGTATGTGGGAGATGAAGAATTAACTGTACAAGAAGATAGTGACTTGCCATCTGGACAAATTGAAAAAGTGGATGTGTCCAGAACTGAAGAAATCTACTAACATTACAGTTTTCATCCATTGCATTCCAAAGAAATGATGGGGAATGCTACAGAGTTATTTCATATGAAAGAAGCAAAAGTAAGTCCCATTAGTGTATGGGAAAAAAGCTTGGAAGCTCATTGTTTCCCACAGTTGTTTCCTACACGAAAAGGAGGACAATATGATGAACGACCTGTGCAGATTCCTGCATCTGAATACCGGACATCAAGATTCTATGCAGAAGATCCAAGATTTCGACAATGTATTCCTTATTTGTTTCATCTTTTGTTTGAGAGTGATTTGTCTGGACTTTCTTATGCAGTAAACCATATATTGAAAACAGGTATATATCTGCAAAATGTTTTTGCAAAGGAATTCATGTATAAAGTACAGCAGAAAGATAATGTTTTGGAATTTCAGCTGATTAATCTGATGGCATGTCTGCGTGGTACTAATGAGTACTGGTACCGTCGTCACGGAGAACTCAGATGTATGCTAAGGAACTTAGGAATTCCTACATGGTTCCTTACTCTAAGCTGTGCTGAATATGCTTTGGTTGATTTACTTCAATTTCTTCGAGAGGCAAATCCAAATATACTAAATATCGAATACAAGACACCTGGATAATTGTGCTCTTTGGATCCTGTTAATGTATGCAGGTATTTCAATCATAGATTTGAAGCTATGATGTCTTTTATCCCCCAATAAAAAAAATCCTCCTCTTGGAGAGGTTCTGGATTTCTTTTGGAGAAAGGAGTTTCAAGCAAGAGGTGCTCCTCACATACATATGCTATTATGGATCTAAGATGCTCCCAAATTTGGAACAGACTCAGATGATACTGTGTTGTCTATTATTAAAGACTATGCTACATGTGAAGTACCCAAAAGTACACAAGATAAGGATTTAAGACAACAAATCCATTGTTGTGGGAAATACTGTTGTCAAAAGTACAAATCTAAGGACAAATTCTACAGCAAATGCCGTTTTGCATTTCCTTGACCTGAATTATCGAAAGGAAGAGTGAACAGTTTTATGTCATCTTTGCGACATACTATCAAAAGAAAGTCTCCTAAAAATACCTACAACTTAAAAAGAAATGAAGAGTCAAAATACATAAATGACTTCAATCCAGTCATTTTGTCCATGTGGAATGCTAATATTGATATTCAATATGTTGCAGACAATTCCATTGATGTTGCTCAATATGTGACATCGTACATAACAAAGTCAGAAAAGACGGAATTGAAGGAAATGTGGGAAGAGATTTCCCATGAAAATAGTCTAAGTAAAGAAATTATACAGTTACAGTTTGAAGATGTTATCTCATCGAGAAATTGGAGCGTATGAATGCTAAGATTGCTTATTATCTGCAAGTCTGTACTCTAAATCTAGAAGAATCATTTGGGTGAGTCTAGGTCTTGCTGCAACACAAAACCGAGTTCTTAAATCTGTACAAGAAATTGAATATTTAGCTGAAAAAGAGCCAGAAAGTACAGATATCGTGAAAACAAATATGTTGGATACTTATCATCCAAATAGAATTCATCAACTTGAGAACATTTGTCTCTATGAAGTGTTGCAGAACTATATTTTTTAATGGAATATTACCGAAAACATCAATATGGTATACATGCCGTGATTGGTTCCGAAGGATGTCTGGTGAAACAAAGAAAGGGACATTTGATTAATCACCTTAAACTGAGTTGCGAAAAACCTGACAAAAGGGGATTTTTGTATTTAGCTCTTTTGCAACTTTTCAAGGCATGGTGTTCAGAATTGGAATTACTTGGAGATTTTGAGAGCTATGAAGATTCCTTCAATGCAACTAAAGATACTATAGAATGTCCTGTTTTTGCTAATTATGTGAAAATGTTGAATGACGAAATTGAGCAAGAAGCTACAATTGCAGTTGAGATTGCTAGAGACAGTTCTCATAGACAGTCAAACTTCTGCTCCATTGAGTCAGAACCCATTAGGAGAACTAATTGTTCTAAATGAAGCAGCAACTGCTATGGAAGAGGTGGAATCAGCAATGTATCAATGTTAAGAAGATGTAACAAACTTAGGAAACTTGGAAGAACAACTAAATCTTGAGCAGAAAGAAATATATGAGCAAGTGAGAGAACAGATTGACCATGGATTACTTCATGAGAAGAAAGAATGCTCTTGCTCATCATTTGAACCTATCCGTATGTATGTGAGTGGACAAGCTGGAACAGGAAAACTTTTTTTAATTAAAGTAATCACAACTTTTCTACAGAAAATAACTAAGTCGCATTTGTCTTGTTTTGTCACTGGTCCAACTGGATAAGCAGCTCACAATATTAAAGGAATTACTTTACATTGTTTATTAATGCTACCAGTAGAGCATGACAACATATTAGAATACCACAAGATATCTAGTGAAGCTTCTTGTGAAGTTTCAAGAGTGTTGAGGAAAATGAAGCTTCTCATTATTGATGAGGTAAGCATAGTCTCAGACTTAATGCTTGCCTTTGTGCATTTAAGAATGCAGCAAATTCTTAAAACTGAGTATGATGTATTATTCGAAGGAAAACACGTCATAGTTTTTGGAGATCTTCTACAACTTACTCCTGTAAAAGGACAGCCAGTGTTTAAAACAGTGGTGCATGAAGGTACTAGAAAGTCTTTGGGGAGGATTGGCAATGTAAACATTTTGTCAGATTTTCAGTATAGGGAACTTACTTCAAATATGCGATAGGCAAATGATGTTGATTATGGAACTATTCTTTAAGATATAAGAATTGGAAAATTGACTAAACATGGCAATCAAAGTTTACAGAGACGATTACTTTCCAATTTTTTCCAAATTCAAATATTGGCCCAGAAAAAATATACATTGGAATTGCAGAAAACAAATCTGTAATCTGCTTAATGCCAACACTGCGTGAATGTTCTATATTCAATGAAGAAATGTTAAAGTTGAAAAATGAAGAAATTATAAAATTGGAAGCAATTGATAAAATAGAACATGAAGGAATCAGTATTATTTTTAGTGAAAAGTTGAAGAGGAAATTGGATTGTTTAGAGAAATCGATAAGTAAAATTGCTGGTTTAGAAAAGAATTTATATGCATGTGTAAATTGTGGGGTAATTTTGCGACATAATTTGAATGTGGAAAAAGGTTTAGTAAATGGAGCAATGGGTAAAATTGTTGATTTTGGTATTTATGTAAATAGCGGTGGGATTGAATTTTTTAAAATACAACAAGTTAGTCATTGTGCAGCTCATTTTTTGCTTGTAAAAGATTTTAATGTCTGCAGAAAACAGTTTGCTGTTTGTTTGGCATATGCGGTGACCATTCATAAATCTCAAGGTTTAAGTGTAGATTGGGCTTTAGTGAATATTGGATGTACTGTGTTTAAAGAAGGTATGGCATATGTTGCTTTGTCTCGAGTCAGAACTTTATCTGGATTGTACTTGATTGATTTTGATGAGACAAAGGTTTGTGCAGATGCAAATTGTGTGAAAGTGTAGAATAGGTTAAGAAGAGAATATGCACCCAAATTAGGTCAATATCCAGTAGTTGAAAAGCGTGTGGTAGGTAGAAAAAGAAGATTTGAGAATATCTGTTGTGAAACTTTAGAGAAAGAAAAAAAAGATGAAGTTGCGCTTGCAAGCAAAAAGAAAAAGGACAGTGTTGAAGAGAATGTTGATTATCAGTTTGAAAATAGTTGTGGTTTCAACTGCTATGCTAATGTAGTTGTTAATGTTGGGTTTTTTCTTGAAAGTTTGCAACAGCAAATTGTAGAAAATCAGGACAAAAGATTCTGTCCATTGTTGAATTCTGTTTATCAGAAATGTAGTGGTGATAAAAGTAAAATATAAAGTGTTTCCGATATTCGAAATGTTTTGGACATATGTTCTGGTTGTACTCAATTTACACAGAATATTCAGCAAGATTGTCAGGAATTTTTAATGTTTATGCTTGGTGTACTGGAAGATGAAGGTAGAGATATTGAAAACCTTTTAAGCCTTTCTTATAAATGGCAACATGACTGTCAAAATTGTTTTTTTACATGTAGCACTGACCTAGACACTGAGAGATTCATATATTTGACTTTACCTGACTGTGAATCAGTGTCTTTTAATAATCTAATTAGAGGAGCAAGTCAAAACATGGAGTGTAGCCAATATAAATCAGAAATGTCATCAACATTACTTATACAAAGATATGGACAGTATGTTATTTTAATGCTGCAACGGTGTAGAGCTGATGGAAGAAAATTGAAAACTTTAATAAAAATGTTGTAGCTGGTCAATGTTCAATATCAGGAAGAACTTTTGTAGCTGTTGCTATTATTTTTCATGATAGACCTTCTACCACATCTGGACATTACATTGTTTATTTAAAATGTCTGAAAGGTTGGATACATTGTAATGATACTCAATTAGTTGTTAAGCAACGTTTGCCCAAAGAGTTACCAAATTCTTATCTAATATTTATAAAGGCAAAATTTTAAGATCAAAATTTGCCCTTAAGGATTATTGATGTTCAGGTAGATTAGTCTGGTGTTATAGAGTATTTTGTAAGTGAGAGTAAGGAGCTTGAAGGTGATCCTTTTGTTGATATTGAGGTGTAACAGGTGGTGGATGATGTGGGTGCAGCCGGGGACATTGATGATCACTCAGGTGAAGGTCTTTTGGATTTTTTGTAGTTGTTGTAGGTGTTTTCCTGGAATTCATGTGTAGAGTGTTTTGCCACAGTGTAGTCTGCTGCTGATGAGGGCCTGTGTCACTAGTCTTCTTCTTTTGGTTAGGATCCACTTGTAAATGTTGGGGAGCCTGTGGAGGGTGTTATAGCAGTACGAGGAGACGGTGTAGACTTCATTACACATGGAGAGGGAGGAATTGAGGTTGAATCCTATGTTGTGGACATGGTTGGTAGGTGTTAGTACTGTTCACAGTGCATTCAGGTAGCAGGAGTTGTCTGAGGCTGAGGGGGTGGATCTGAGGATTAGTACCTTCATCTTGTGCCAGTTTGTGTTTACAGTGCTGCTCTTTATTTAGTTGGTGACGTCCTTCATTGTGTCATGGAGGTTGCTTTTGGTGGTATGTGGCTTCTTGGTGAAGAAGAGGAAGAGGTGGGTGTTCTTTGTGTAGGAGATGTTGTTGAAGTTGTGATGGTGGGCTACTTGAGTTAAAGTGGCCATGTAGATGTTGAACAGCGTCGGACTGATGGATGAGTCCTGGGGGACCCGTAGATGATGTCGGTGGATTTGCATCACAAGGCTGGGAGGCGGACGTTCAAGATTACTATTATTATTATTATTATTATTATTATTATTATTATTATTATTATTATATTTCCTATATAGCGCCAGAATAGACCCCCGAAGGGGTATCTCCGCGCTTGCCTTGAGAACCCGTCCTGGTTTTTCCCTGTGAGATAGCCCCTACAGGGCATCCCCAAGGTGAAAGCAAGCCTAATGCCCAGAGTTGCAGAGTGTGAACCCATGATTAGGTCAGGCACCGAAGCGAGAATTATCGAGTCCGTGTTCTGAGAACAGCAAAAAAGGCACATGAAATGTTTTACAAATTATTTTGTGTTGTAAAATATATATTGTACCTATGTTGTTTTGTATCTTCCACAGGTGATAATTTTATAATATATAATTTTTTTATTATTTATTATGCTTAAGGTAAGTACAAGTAATTGACTCAGCCGCGGCCTGTGGAGGGAGTTGTGGTGGGGTAGGCAGGTGGGGCGGGGTAGCGATAGTGGTAGGGGGATATAAACAGCGGAATTTGGATGATTGTAGGTAAGTAAACAATAAATTGATAAAATTAATTTCCTATCCTGCGCACTTGCATCAAAATGCAATGCAAGACACGGAACGAAGGGGCATATTATCAACAAAAGGCGATACATTATCGTCGCTTTTATCTGCAGGAAACTGCCGATAAAGCGGCGATAATGGGCTTGATAATAGGGCCTTGGAAATTCCCATAGCAGTCCAGGTTCTGGTGTTAAGTTGGGCTTATTATCAAGCCCTTTATCGCCGCTTTATCTGCAGTTTTCCTGCCGTTAAAACTGGCGATAATCTAATATGCCCCATAGTTTTACCACGCATGCTTTTACAAGTATTATCCATTTACCACGCATAATCTTAATAATGTCTTTGTGTTGATGACCACAGGTTGTAATGCCTGTGACTTACGTCCTTAAAATTCGTTTTTAGGTATAAGTGTGACCAAGTCTGATAACATCAGAATTTAAGGACAAACACCGTGGTGTCCATGCCTCGAAATCTTGTTGATCACAAAGAAAATACGAGGACGATAAAATGAAAGTAACAGATATAATAAAAACAACGGTGAAAAACTACTAAAATGGCGCTGGACGGAGTACATGATCAACGTTTGGCGCCTCAGCACTACGTTCCAAATAAATCTAGATAAAATACGATTATTAATATATTACAAAAGTACAGCAACGGATGACACACACGACCCGGAAAACAAAGCGGCAAATTTAATACCTGAAATAAAGAAAGGTTTATTTGTTGAACTTGAAGAAAAAGAAAAAAAGTGGGCTTTGAAACAAGGCTGTGCATGTGTACAGAGTACAACTGCTACACAAAAAAAGGAAAGTTTTACATACTATCATAGAAATGAAGGGGCATATTATCAACAAAAGGCGATACCTTACCGCTGCTTTTATCGCCAGTAACTGCCGATAAAGCGGCGATAATGGGCTTGATGATAGGCCCTTGTAAATTCCCATAGCAGCCGAGGTTCTGGTAATAATATGGGCTGCTATGGCAATTCACAAATGCATATTATAAAGACCATTATCGCCGCTTTATTGGCAGTCTCCTGCCAATAAATGTGGCGATAATGTATCGCCTTTTGTTGATAATAAGGCCCATTGCTCTTTTTTTGACCAGTAAACTTAGGCGCATATTATCAAAGACCGGTGTAAAAATTATCGCTGTTTTATTGGCTGGAAACTGCAGATAAAATGGCGATAATGACCTTGATAATACGGCTTTGTTATTTCCCATAGAAACCCATATTAACACCAGAACATGGGCTTCTATGGGAATTAGTGGAGAAGTGTGGCTCACTGGTTAGAGCAGGCAGACCCTGAAGCAGAGGTCAGACCCGGGACCAGGGTTAAATTCCCAACGCGGCAGGGTCTTGAGCTCAAATGTCCATGGACTCGATAATTCTCGCTTCGGTGCCTGACCTAATCATGGGTTCACACTCTGCAACTCTGGGCATTAAGCTTGCTTAATCTCCACAACGGCCCCCCACGGCGGGATGCCTGGCTTTCACCTTGGGGATGCCCTGTAGGGGCTATCTCACAGAAAAAAGCCAGGACGGGTTCCCAAGGCAAGCGCGGAGATACCCCTTCAGGGGTCGATTCTGGCCCTATACAAGAAACATAATAATAACAATAATAATAATGATAACAAGGACGTATTATCAAGCCCACCCTCCCAACATTAAAAAAAAACCAGACAGTGCAGATACCCGTAGCTGGAAGATCATTTTACATATTACTGCCCTTAAAACGTGGCGTTCCCAGCGATGGGTATGGGGATAGAGGGAGGGAGAACTCAAAACATATTTTTTTTTTTTAAAGACTCGAGGGGCGCTGCCCCCCGAGACTGCTGGGAGTAGGACTGTAACCCCCGCATACTTCAAAATAAAACCATAGCAGTGCCATTCCCAGGTGCTCGCAGCACCTTACAAGACCCCATAATGCAAAATATTTGACCCCGTAATTTGCCCCCTGGGACCTAATTAATGAAACGGACTTCTAGTTTTTTTCCCACCTTTTCCACCGCGTACGAGTACTGGATGAGTACCCTGCGATTTTTTATTTAAAAAAGAAATAAAATTGAGCCTAAAAATCCATATACCACCCCCTGACCAACACTATAGGTTCAGAATGTTTCTACCCTGCCCCCTTTCCTTATTTCACAACTTTATTTTACTGTTTTCTTGTGACACGGCTCTCATGACAAATAAGATGGCTGCCAACACTTCCTGGTTTGGAGTATTCACAGCCAATCAACATCCAGCTCCTGCTCGGAATTGTACGGATTTCCGTACGTGTATCCCGCGATTTTTCTTTATATAGAAAAAATAGAGCCTAAACATCCATGTACGACCCCCTGATCAAGCCTAGAAGTTCAGAATATTTCTAGCCTGCCCCCTTCCCTTATTTCTCAACTTTGTTTTACTGTTTTCTTGTGACTCGGTTCTACCGAGGCACAAGATGGACGCCAATTGGCCGACAGACAGTTCATAGCTGATCAGCATGCAGCTCGAGCTTGTAATTGAACGGATTTCCGTACGCGTCCTGAACTCCGTCTCTAGATATCGCTATGATTTCACTTGCAATTTGCTCAGAAACTACTGAATGGATTTACACCATTTAACAAGAAGAGAAATCTGCGAACAGAACTCTACCGCCCTGCCAAATATTGTGTAATTCCGTTCAGCCGTTCGGGCTGTAGCCCTGGCTAAAGGTCCTATGAAAAATTGCATGGGGAAAACACATTTTGTGACCCCCCTTTTTTCTTGGCCCCCACTTGATGAATCACCCCCAGACTTTCAGGAAAGGAGCGGAACTGAGAAGGCCATTTTCTTGGAGAAATTCACGAAGATTCGTCCACCGGCGCCAAAGGTATTCCAAATAGAATGTTGTAATTTCCTATGGAAACTAGGTCCTAACTATAACTTCCTACTGGCAACCGCCAGTAGGTAATGTATATATATATATATATATTCACTGAAAAAACCATAGGTTTCACACCAGTTATAGTTAGGAATTAGCATTTAAAAAACCTAAGAAATTCACTGAAAAAACCATAGGTTTCACACAAGTTATAGTTAGCTGGAAATTTTACTGACATAAAACCAATGAAATTCCACGTTATAGTTAGTTGGACTCACTATAACTTGCGCTTGTAATGCACTGCTGATGACATCACATATTACATCACTCATGACATGGTCAGTGACATCACTCATGACATCACTCATGACACCATCCAGTGAATCTGTGTCTTTCTGAAAAAACATTTTTTTTATATGTATACGTAAAGGTTGATGGAAGAATAAATGTTTACATAAGTGTCTTAATGGATGTTTTTTTTAAAAAAAATGATTGGTTAACTGGCTTATTAAGTGTATCCTAGTGAATACATACATTAGCGAGTAATGTTTAAATATTTAAATATATGTATCAGTGTTTCATTTTGTGTATAAGTGGCTGCATGGGTTGGTGAGTAGCTACATATGTGTGTATATGGGTTATTATATGTTTTTTTAGGATCAGTATGAGTGTCTGTAAGATTTGGTGGGGGTGTTACTTAGCACATAGATGCATCAATGACTGACTCACTGTTTGTATGTTTTTTGAAAACAGCATATGTGCAGGATTGTATGAGTGGATGAATGTGTATATGTGTGTATTAGTGATTGAATGCCTGTCTCACTAGTGTCTTTATCAGTAACGAGATATATTTTAATCTAGTATATGTGAGTATTGATGTATATAAGTCAGTATATGTGAGAGTGAAAGATTGTAAGAGTTCCTGTTTAAATAAGTATGTGTTTCTATAAGTGATTGTTTAAGAGAATAAATATGTGTAAGTTTCCTTAGAAGTAAGGCGGTAGTGTGTGTATATCTGCATATGCAAATAAATGGATGTTTATTAGTTTATTTGCATGTGTGAGTGTGTGTGTGAGTAACTTTTTGATGTCTGTCGGTGTGTAACAGGATGTATAGGGGTATCACTGCATATGATGAGTGAGTATATGTATGAGTAACTATATAAAACTGTTGGTGAATGTGTAAATGTGTACATAGATGGTGGAATTACTGAATTGGTTGTTGTAACTGGTATGGGTATATCTACTTTTTAGAAAATGTTAGTTTCTATTTTTGAATATGTGTTTCAAGGGTTACTTTACAGTGAAAGGAGGTCTGTCACTCTGTCACAAGGATGGTGTCATCAGTGAATTCATGAGTGATGTCGCTGACCATGTCATGAGTGATGTAATATGTGATGTCATCAGCAGTGCATTACACGCGCAAGTTATAGTGAGTCCAACTAACTATAACGTGGAATTTCATTGGTTTTATGTCAGTAAACTTTCCAGCTAACTATAACTGGTGTGAGACCTATGTTTTTTTCAGTGAATTTCTTAGGTTTTTTAAATGCTAATTCCTAACTATAACTGGTGTGAATCCTATGGTTTTTTCAGTGAATTTCAAAGGTTTTTTTAATGCTAATTCCTAACTATAACTGGTGTGAAACCTTTGGTTTTTTCTGTGAATTTCATAGGTTTTTTAACTGCTAATTTTTAACTTTTTATAGGGCTTCATACCTATGTACTTTTTAGTGAATTTCTAAGGTTATTTTTTCGCAAATGTCTTTAGCTGAGAAAGGTATGTTTTCTAAAAATGAACCCTATATTGTATATTAAGATAATATTTTTGTTTAAAAATAGTATTATTTTTTTTTTCATATTTGACCCTGGTGCGCTCCCGGTGCGCGTACCGGTGAACGCCCAGGTGCGCGTACCGGTGCGCGTCCCGTCATCGCACCAACAAAAAAAATAAAAAAAAATAATGAAGGAGTGAGCATGAGGAATGGGCACAGAGAGAGTGGTGTTAAGAGAAAGAGAGCTAGAGAGAGGAACACAGAGGGACTGTGTAATAGATAGTAAGACAGAGAAAAGGTGTAAGAGGAAGTAACTGAGAAAAAGAAAATGAATAAGGGAGCAAAAGAAGAGAAGAAAGAGGAAGAAGACTAAAGCAGAGGTTCTGGGAAAATGTGAATGGGTGATGAAAGTAAAAGGAAGGAGAGTTAAGTATGGGGAAGAACAGAAAGTGACGTAACCAGAGAAAAAAACAGTAGTGAAGGAGGGAAAGAAAATAGCAGTGAGTGTAAGTAAAGAGGAGTGAAAGAGGGTGTATATAAGTGAATAAGGGTAATGCATAGGGAGTGACAGAGAGAAAGAAGAGAGAGAGTAAAGGAAGGAGTGTTAGAAAGGGACTAAGTGAACCAGTAAAAAAGGTAAGTGGAGGAGTGTGGATAAGCAGAGGTACTGAAAGAAGTTGAATGTGGTAGGAAGTAAACATGGAGCATAAGAATAAGTGAGGGAAGCAAAGTAAGGAAACAAGGGTGAGGTAGGGTGAGAGAAAAGTAGTGAGGATAAAGCAAAGGGTGATAACAAAGTAGATTTTGTAAACACACTTACCATATAATTAATGAAAACTTACTTGTATCTGTGAAAGTCAAAAGAAAAAACACGTTATAATTAGTAAAAAATATATATTAAAATAGAAGAAACAGGTCAAGAGGTAAAAAATCAAAAAAAGTCTACTAAGAAATAAAGCAATAGTGAAGGATAGAAAAACAGAAATAAAGTAATGTAGAAAGAGAAAAAAGAAGGAAAAAGAAAGATAGAGAACAAATTACTGAAGGTAAGTAAGATACTAAAACAATGTGAAATACCAAAACGAAATCAGGAAAGATAAGAAAGAAAAAGGAAAATGAGTGAAAAGGAGAGAAGTCTGAATGAGGAACTATTAATAAAAAAGAGGAACAGAAGATGACTGAGAGTGAGTGAAGGGGAGTCACAGAGTGAAGGGATGAAGGGAATGAGGTTAATATAGAACGATGGATGAAAAAGGAGTGAGAGTGTAAGTATACAGTAAAACAAAGAGAAAGACTGAGTGAACTACAGTACAATGAGTGCGAAAGAAAAAAAAAGGAGAAAATGAAAGAAAGGGAGGGGAAGAAAACTAAAGCAGTGGTACTGAGAGAATGTGTAAAAGATAAAAAGTGGTGGAAGGAAGAGAGGAAATGCAGACAGTTCAAATTGGATTGAGAAGTTGTGAATGAAGTGCAGTAAAGGAACAGCAATGAAACAAAGTTAAAAAAAGGCAGTGTAAATGAGTAAAGAGAGGTAAATAAGGGTGAAAAAGGAAAATGAGTGTGAGACAATGTGAATACAATATAAATTACACAATGCAAACTATAGAATAACTTCTACAATATGTTACATTATATATATTTTGCTGTTCTCAGAATATAATGAATTTCACTTAAATTAGTGAGTTCAAAGTCTTCATCATATAACAGCGGGAAAAAAAACACAATCTAAAAGAATGTGTTTCAAAAAACATTCAAACATACATCTCATTTATGTACACTAATCTTTGATTCACTTACTTTTCCTTTAAGCCAAATAGAAGATAGTGAAGGTCCTTTTGGTGGAAAAAAAGTCTGCTGTGCTCTATAACTTCCATTTCATCGACTTCCTATGAAAAAAGATCTAAGAACATCATACCTTACACTTTTCTCACGGCCAATTTGTGTCAGATATAACAGTATTTTTTACTTTGAGATCCACTTAAAGTATCTATATGAGATAAATAATTTAAAACATTAGATTAACTAACTAACTAACTAACTTTTAATATCTATTCCCGTCTTCAAAGGCCAATTACCTTTACTAAAACTTTGGTTTTAAAAACACTAGATAAGAATTTGTAGAGTCATAAGGCAAACGTTGTTTATAAGTTAAATGAGAATCATTGCAGTAACTCCATCCTTTTTCACATTTTAAGTAGCATGTATAATGTCCTGAGGTTGTCGAAGAACCGTCATGATAAATAATAGCTTCAGTTGTAAAGGTTCTTCCTGAAATTGATAACTGAGAAGCCACAACATTTTTGATAGAAGTTGTCAATTTAGTTTCATCAGGTCTACATCGTTGGAAAACTAAAATGATATACTGACCATAACTTTGTATAAATAATGTGGATCGCATTGGATAGTTACATTGAGTACACACCATATTATGATCTGCTGCTTTAACTAGATTTGTAATTACACTGATTTACAGTCAGGTAAAGTCAAATATATAAATCTTTCAGTGTCTATTCTAGTGGTACTTGATGAACTACAATTGTGGCCCTCATGCTGCCATTGATAAGAAAGGCTGAAAAGATTATCTACATCTACACCTTCATCTTCCAAAACACCAAACATATACATTAAAAATTCCTGACAATCCTGCTGAATGTTCTGTGAAAATGTATCTTGACCAGAACATATATCTAAAATATTTCGAATTTCTGTTACACTTTCTATTTTTGCTCTATCACTGCTACATTTCTCAAACACAGAATTCAATAAACCACACACTCTTTGATCCCGATTTTCAACAATCTGTTCTTGTAAAGTTTTAAGAAAAAAAACAACATTAACCACTACATTAGCATAGCAGTTGACACCAGAACTATTTTCAAACTGAAATCCAACAACATTTTCTTCACAATTCTTTTTCTTTCCGTTTTCAATTACAGTTTCGTCTACTTTTTGTCTTTTTGCTACTACCTCACTGCAATTACTCTCATTTCTTCTTTTTCTGCCTATCATACGTTTTTCAAACAGAGGATATTGAGGCAAATGTGGAGCATACTCTCTTCTTAACCTATTGTATTCTTTAACACAATCTAGATCTGCACACATTTTTGTCTCATCACACTCAATCAAGTACAATCCTGATAAAGTTCTGACTCAGGATAATGCCACATATGCCATACCCTCTTTAAACACAGATCTTCCAATGTTCACTAAAGCATTATCTACACTTAAACCTTGAGATTTATGAATTGTTACTGCATATGCCAAACAAACAGGAAACTGTTTTCGGCGAACATATAAGTCTTTTACAAGTAAAAATCTAGCAGAACAACGACTGTTGTACTTGCTCAATGCCATCAAATTTTATTTTTAAAAATTCTATTCCATCTCTATTTCTATAATTCACAACATCAACAACATAACCCATTGCTCCATTTACCAGACCTCTTTCAACATTTAAATTACTTCTCAAAATGATATGACAATTTAAACACACATTCAGAGTCTTTTCAAAACCAGCTGTTTTAGAAATACTTTTCTCTAACGAATCCAATTTGGTTTTCAAATTGTCGGACAAAACAATTGTTGCACCCATATGCTCTATTTTATCTATTGCTTCCAGTTTCACAATCTCTTCATTTTCTAACTCTAACATTTTGTTCTTGAAGATGGAACATTCTTGCAGAGTTGGCATCAAACATATCCCAGATTTCTTCTCAGTCATTTTTAAAAAACATATTCTCTGGAAGAATGTTTTCATTTGGATACAAATTTGAAATTAATCGACCATGTAAAGCTTCTTTCCCAAGCTCGCTTACTTTTCCAATTCTTACATCTTGTAGAATATTTTTATAATCTTCATCCTTTTCCTGTCGCATATTTTGAAGCAGTTCAGTATATTTAAAATTTAACCATATATTAACGTTTCCAATGCTTCCAAGGGACTTCCTGGTATCTTCATGCGTGAGCATTTTAAACACTGGTTGTCCTTTTACTGGAGTCAACTGCAATAGATCTCCAAAAACTATAATGTGTTTTCCTCCAAATAACACATCATACTCTGTTCTAAGAATTTCTTGCATTCTCAAATGCACAAAAGCAAGCATTAGATTTGAGACCATGCTTACTTCATCAATAATAAGAAGTTTCATTTTCTTCAAGACTCTTGAAACTTCAGAACACGCATCTCCAGATAACTTGTTGTAATGCAATTTATTATCATGCTCAACTGGCAGCATCAGTAAACGATGTAGAGTAATCCTTTTAATGTTATGTGCTGCCAGACCAGTTGGAGCAGTTACAAAACAAGACAGCGGTGAATCAGTCATTTTCTGCAGATAACTTGCAATGGCTTTAATTAGAAAACTCTTTCCTGTCCCCGCTTCTCCACTTACGTACAGTCGGACAGGCTCAAATGATGTACATGAGCGCTCTTTTTTCTCATGTCTGAATCCATGTTCAATCTGCTCTGTGACTTCATCATATATCTTTTTCTGCTCAACGTTTAGTTGCTTTACCAAATCTTCTAAGTTAACTCCATCCTCTTGAGCTTGTTCAACAGCTCTTTCTACCTCATCCATGGCAGTGGCAGCTTCATTTTGGATAATAAGCAGAACACAAATACAAATCCTCTACCTTGCAAATGTTGATATCAAGCATTATCAAAAAGCAGAACACAAACCAAGAGCAAAGAAACTCAGAGTGACATACCTACTCCACAAGACAATCATAAATAGGACCCAAATATAAATTCCATTGATTTGCACCAAAAATCGTTTTTTGATTAACATTTAAAAAACACAGGGCAGAACCTATGTACAAGCACATAATTTCACTTTTGAAACATCACTGTTTCCCAAAATACAAATCCTCTACCTTGCAAATGTTGATATCCAGCATTATCAAATAGCAGAGCACAAACCAAGAGCAAAGAAACTTAGGGCCTTATTTATGAAGGCCTTGCACCACCAGTGCAACCCATGTTAAAAGTGACATACCGGCGCCACAAGACAAGCATAAATAAGACCCAAATATAAATACCATTGATTGGCACCAAAAATCGTTTTTTGAATAACATTTAAAAAACACAGGGCAGAACCTATGTACAAGCACAGAATTTCACTTTGACACATCACTCTTTCCCAAAATACAAATCCTCTACCTTGCAAATGTTGATATCAAGCATTATCAAAAAGCAGAACACAAACCAAGAGCAAAGAAACTCAAGGCCTTATTTAAGAAGACCTTGCGCCAGAAGAGCGTCACTTATTTCCCATGTATAAAGTGATGCACCGGTTGCACAAGGCAATCATAAATAAGGGCCAAATGAAAATACCATTGATTTGTCCCCAATATCGTTTTTTGAATAACATTAAAAAACACTGCCCAGAACCTATGTACAAGCACTGAATTTCACCTTTGAAACCTCACTGTTTCCCAAAATACAAATCCTCTACCTTGCAAATGTTGATAGCAAGCATTATCAAAAGCAGAACACAAACCAAGAGCAAAGAAACTCAGGGCCTTATTTATGAAAGCCTTGCGCCACCAGTGCATCACTTTCTTCCCATGTTAAGAGTGACATACCTACGCCACAAGACAATCATAAATAAGACCCAAATATAAATTCCATTGATTTGCACCAAAAATCGTTTTTTGATTAACATTTAAAAAACACAGGGCAGAACCTATGTACAAGCACAGAATTTCACTTTTGAAACATCACTGTTTCCCAAAATACAAATCCTCTACCTTGCAAATGTTGATATCCAGCATTATCAAATAGCAGAGCACAAACCAAGAGCAAAGAAACTCAGGGCCCTATTTATGAAGGCCTTGCACCACCAGTGCAACCCATGTTAAAAGTGACATACCGGCACCACAAGACAATCATAAATAACAGCCAAATATAAATTCCATTGATTTGCCCCCAAAATCGTTTTTTGATTAACATTTAAAAAACACAGGACAGACAGAACCTATGTACAAGCACAGAATTTCACTTTTGAAACAGCACTGTTTCCCAAAATACAAATCCTCTACCTTGCAAATGTTGATATCAAGCATTATCAAAAAGCAGAACACAAAACCAAAAGCAAAGAAACTCAGGGCCTTATTTATGAAATCCTTGCGCCAGAAGAGCGCCACTTATTTCCCATGTATAAAGTGATGCACCGGCTGCACAAGGCAATCATAAATAAGGGCCAAATGAAAATACCATTGTTTGGCCCCCAAAATCGTTTTTTGAATAACATTTTAGAAACACTGCGCAGAACCTATGTACAAGCACAGAATTTCACTTTTGAAACATCACTGTTTCCCAAAATACAAATCCTCTACCTTGCAAATGTTGATATCAAGCATTATCAAAAAGCAGAACACAAAACCAAGAGCAAAGAAACTCAAGGCCTTATTTATGAAGACCTTGCGCCAGAAGAGTGTCACTTATTTCCCATGTATAAAATGATGCACCGGTTGCACAAGGCAATCATAAATAAGGGCCAAATGAAAATACCATTGATTTGCCCCCAAAATCGTTTTTTTAATAACATTTAAGAAACACTGCGCAGAACCTATGTACAACCACTCAATATCACTTTTGAAACCTCACTGTGTCCCAAAATACAAATCCACTATCTTGCAAATGTTCATAATAAGTATTATCAAAAAGCAAAAAACAAATCAACAGCCAACAAACTCAGGGCCTCATTTATGAAGGCCTTGCGCCACAAGAGCGTCACTTATTTTCCATGTTTAAAGTGATGCACCAGCTGCACAAGGCAATCATAAATAAGGGCCAAATGAAAATACCATTCATTTGCACCCAAAATCGTTTTTTGAATAACATTTAAAAAACACAGGGCAGAACCTATGTACAAGCACAGAATTTCACTTTTGAAACATCACTGTTTCCCAAAATACAAATCCTCTACCTTGTAAATGTTGATATCCAGCATTATCAAATAGCAGAGCACAAACCAAGAGCAAAGAAACTCAGGGCCCTATTTATGAAGGCCTTGCACCACCAGTGCAACCCATGTTAAAAGTGACATACCGGCACCACAAGACAATCATAAATAACAGCCAAATATAAATTCCATTGATTTGCCCCCAAAATCGTTTTTTGATTAACATTTAAAAAACACAGGACAGACAGAACCTATGTACAAGCACAGAATTTCACTTTTGAAACAGCACTGTTTCCCAAAATACAAATCCTCTACCTTGCAAATGTTGATATCAAGCATTATCAAAAAGCAGAACACAAAACCAAAAGCAAAGAAACTCAGGGCCTTATTTATGAAATCCTTGCGCCAGAAGAGCGCCACTTATTTCCCATGTATAAAGTGATGCACCGGCTGCACAAGGCAATCATAAATAAGGGCCAAATGAAAATACCATTGTTTGGCCCCCAAAATCGTTTTTTGAATAACATTTTAGAAACACTGCGCAGAACCTATGTACAAGCACAGAATTTCACTTTTGAAACATCACTGTTTCCCAAAATACAAATCCTCTACCTTGCAAATGTTGATATCAAGCATTATCAAAAAGCAGAACACAAAACCAAGAGCAAAGAAACTCAAGGCCTTATTTATGAAGACCTTGCGCCAGAAGAGTGTCACTTATTTCCCATGTATAAAATGATGCACCGGTTGCACAAGGCAATCATAAATAAGGGCCAAATGAAAATACCATTGATTTGCCCCCAAAATCGTTTTTTTAATAACATTTAAGAAACACTGCGCAGAACCTATGTACAACCACTCAATATCACTTTTGAAACATCACTGTGTCCCAAAATACAAATCCACTATCTTGCAAATGTTCATAATAAGTATTATCAAAAAGCAAAAAACAAATCAACAGCCAACAAACTCAGGGCCTCATTTATGAAGGCCTTGCGCCACAAGAGCGTCACTTATTTTCCATGTTTAAAGTGATGCACCAGCTGCACAAGGCAATCATAAATAAGGGCCAAATGAAAATACCATTCATTTGCACCCAAAATCGTTTTTTGAATAACATTTAAAAAACACAGGGCAGAACCTATGTAGAAGCACAGAATTTCACTTTTGAAACATCACTGTTTCCCAAAATACAAATCCTCTAACTTGCAAATGTTGATATCAAGCATTATCAAAAAGCAGAACACAAACCAAGAGCAAAGAAACTCAAGGCCTTATTTATGAAGGCCTTGCGCCACAAGAGCGTCATTTATTTCCCATGTTTAAAGTGATGCACCGGCTGCACAAGGCAATCATAAATAAGGGCCAAATGAAAATACCATTGATTTGCACCCAAAATCGTTTTTTTAATAACATTTAAGAAACACTGCGTAGAACCTATGTACAGGCATTCAATTTCACTATTGAAACTTATTTATCTGCTTCAAAATATTCTCCATAGAGCAAACACGTCTCTATCTAAATTAAATAAATCATTACTTACCTTTACAAATGCTTTGGGAGATTGAAAACAGTGTCAGACACACACACCAATTTTTCTTTAGCAGAGCAAAAGGTGTGCACTCAATACACTGAAACCAAGACTGGCATAGAAAATCTCTAACTTTGCACACATATGCCTTATTTCAACCAATCAAAAGTCTTCCCTCACTATTTTCAAACCAACACCCTTCCCCATCTCAGATCTTTCTATCTGTTACCATAACAACTCCCTCCTAACTGAACCCTCAGGTTCAAAAGTTTATTCTACAATGTTGCAAATTAAGTCAGCAAGGATGTTTGACCTCTCAATGCATCAGCTTATCGAGGGCATTATTGCTTTTAGTGACTTTTTCTTAACCATTCAAATTGCTTCTTTCACACAACACAACCATGCACCCTAACTTTCAGTTTTCAACTATCTGAATCCACCAATCATTGCTTGTGATTCAAGAGCAGAGAAACTCCACAATTATTTTTTTGTAAACTCCTACTGTTCCATCTTCCATTTCATTCCCACACTTCATCTGACTGCACCAGCACCTTCTCACATCATGTATTCTGTATGGAATATTGGACATAGCTACATCCACTGGGCTCAAAGGTATGCAGCAAGCAGAAATTATCACAACCTTGATTTATCAAATCTGGAAATCAAGTGGATTGGCCAGAGAGGATTGAGATGTCATCAATTGATACCATTGGTGAAAACCTTTTTGCATCTGCCAAACCCTGACCTCTTAATAGTGCACTGTGGTGGAAATGATTTGGGCACTATGACTGGGGTTGGTCTGGAAATGCTTTTAAAGGACACCTTTGATCAATTGATGACACTTTTTCCACAAACTGCCTTGGTATATTCCAATATATGCCAAAGACAGAAATGGATCTGGTCCAACCAATTTTGTCCACAATTTGAGAAAGCACGGAAACATGTGAATAAATCTGTTTCTGCTTACATGAGAGACTGTGGAATGGGTTCAATATACAATAATAACTTGCGTTACAAAATGCAAGACATCTACAGAGGAGATGGTGTGCACTTCTCAGATGAGGGAAATAGAATTTTCCTCCTGAATTTAAGACTGTGCATTGGAACCTACTTGTAGGTACCTAAATCAACCAGAGAACCCAAAAGCTCTTTTCAGAGCTACCATACCTCTGATCATTCAAAATGATTATCTTTTTCTAACTTTTTTCACTATTTTTCACCAAAGTACGCTTCCCGGTACGCGCACCGGTGCGCGTACCGGGCGCTTCCCCCGTGGAAAATTCAAGAAGTTTTTTTTTTTTTAGCCTTTATGAGCCTCCTAAGCCCCCTTCAGAAAACCTAGAGGGTCAGGAAGTGTCTACCGTGCCCCCTTCTACCCATTCCGAACATTGTTTGCCCTCCATCTTGTGTCTCGATTGTACCGAAACACAAAATGGAGGACTCCCATTACGCTGCTGGTGCGTGCATGGAAAGGGGCGACCATTCGGTCCCCCCGAACGTATGGCGGAGTACCACGATCCCCCCGGGAAGCCATCTTGGGCGGGAGGCGAGCCTCGGCTGGTATGCCCGAAGCGGCGTAGCCAGGGCGCGCCTTTTTCCCGCCCTAGAGTGGGCTGGCCTAGACACTGACGCGGCCGGCCACGCCCTTGGGGCAGGCAGGGGCGGGTTTACGCCCGCCCTGAAGACGGATAAAAGGAGCAACAAGCCAAGAAAGCATCCTCTTGTTCCTGTGCTCTGAAGCTGCACCTCCTCGCTGCACGTGAGCTCGAGACGGAACGAAGAGCCAATTTTGAGCGTTTTAATCTTTCTTGTTTGTTTTGCAGATACTCTGTCGGAGAATGCCCAAGAAGGCGGGAAAGTGAATGACTACCGACCAGATGCTGCGTGTTCTTATGAAAGAGGTGACCGACCTAAAAAAGCGAATGGCGGATAAAGACGAGGAAGGGGGGCCGAAACGTCCTTTGGCAGGAGCAGCTCCAGGAGGGAAAGGCAAGAGGCCCAGAAGGGGAGCAGCTGGGGGAGACATCCCGGTTCCCTGTACCCCACTCGAAGCACCAACTCCCGTACCGGAGGAAGGGAATCCGATTCCCGTGGTGGTCACCCCCGTGTCCGGGGAGGATATGCCGCCCGAGCTGGCAGCACAATTAGCAGCGTGGTTGGGTAAAGGTAGCAAGGGCGCCACGGCTGACGACGCGCAGGTGTTGATAAAGCAACTGCGTGAAACAAGGGAAGCGACGAAGGCACCATCGCCGGCTGCGACAGTAGAGAAACCACCTGGGACAGGTCCAGTCGCAGATACAGCTTCCGGTTCAGGTAAGCGGCCATTGCCGATTGCGAGGGATGAGTCTGCACCCTCTCGAAGGGAAAAGTTGGGTCAACATGTCCCTCTGGCTATCAAAGAGAAGATATGGGCAGAGGAGTATATAAACATCTTCTCGTTGCTTACCGATCATTATGAGATGGAGCATGTTAAGAGCCAGAAGGAGCTCATGCATCCGAGTGTTTGGCGCGCAAAGATGGCCGCCTTTAAGGTAAATGAAAACATTGGCAATTGGGGCAAAGCATGGGGGATTTTTACATCCATCATGGGTGAACGTAGGCCCGAATTGCTGTCCGAATTGCCGATCTATCAGTCACGGATCATGGGGTATTCTGTATCACACGAGGGCAATCACTGGTTCTGTTACAATAATATTTTCAGAAAAGCGAAAGAACATGATAAAAACTTAACTTGGGATTGTTATGATTCTGTGTCTTGATCCAAAATGGAAGATACTGGTATGTTGAAATTGCCATTGATAGGGAGTAGCGTGGGTGAATCCTCCCGCCAATATGCTGGGACGCCCTTTCGATCAGGTACAAGTAACGACAACCACTCGAGGCCAATCGGCAACGCGGGAAAAAGGGGGATTTGTTGGCACTTTAACAGGGGTAAATGTACCAGGCCCCAGGGGTCATGCAAATTTAGACACGAATGTGGTGGGTGTGGGCAATCATCCCATCCTGAGTCCATGTGCAGAGCCAAAACGGGTGATAACGGGGGTAGAGGAGGCGCCAAACAGGTCTGACATAGTCCGAGGGTCGCCTTTACCTACTCCGATTGATACCATGGCAATGATTCCCTGGCTCAGCGAATACCCGGATCACGCTTCCGCTGGGGTGTTGCGGGATGGGTTTTCATATGGTTTCCGCATCCCGGTGGGGAAGTTTCAGGGTATAGCGAAATGTAAAAACCAGATATCGGTCTTGCAGCATACGACCGTGGTACGGGAAAAGATAGGGAAAGAGGTTACTCGAGGTTGAGTCGCCGGTCCATTTAATGTGCCACCAGTTGCTAACTTTGTTTGTTCCCCTTTAGGGGTGGTCCCCAAGAAGGACCCGGGTGAGTTTCGGCTGATACATAATTTATCAGCCCCACGTGGTCTTTCTGTGAACGATGCGATAGACCCGGAAGTGTGTTCGGTGCGGTACGCATCCTTCGATGAGGCCGTAGCCATATTGAATCGCCTGGGGCCCGGTGCGCTGATGGCAAAATCTGATATCGAGTCAGCGTTCCGGTTGCTCCCGGTACATCCAGACGACCAGCGTCTCCTTGGTTTCATGTTTCAGGGTCACTATTACATGGATAAGTGTATGCCAATGGGGTGCTCTATATCTTGTGCCTATTTTGAAAAGTTCAGTTGTTTCCTGCAATGGGTCTTCACAAAGAAGACGGGGTTTCAACATGTCATGCATTATCTCGATGATTTTCTGTTTCTGAGGCAGCCGGGGATCCGGAATGTGGTCAAGCTTTGACTGAATTTTGTGTCTTGATGAATCAGTTTGGCGTGCCATTGGCACCAGGTAAGACTGTGGGTCCCTCGACTTGCCTCGAGTTTCTGGGGATCGAGCTCGACTCGGAAGAAGGTTGTTTCCGTTTGCCAAGAGACAAAGTGTTAAGATTCAGGGCATGCCTGCAAACGTGTATAGGTGAATCTAAGGTTAAGCTACATCAATTACAACAATTGGTGGGACAGTTGAATTTTGCCCTAAGAGTAATACCGATGGCCCGCCCCTTTTCCCGCTCGATCGCTCAAGCCATGGTCGGCCTGAAGGAGGGTCATCATCGCACGAGGCTCTCGGCAGAGGTTCGCCAGGACATGCGCATTTGGTTGGCATTTCTGGCGGATTTCAATGGTCGAATAGTCTGGAACAAACCAGCGGTTTCCTCTGAGGAGCTGGGGCTGTGGACAGATTCGGCAGGGAGCATTGGTTTTGGTGCCATATTCGGCACTCAGTGGTCGGCACAAAAATGGCCGTCATGGTGGCATGATAGTGGACTGACAAGTAACATTGCTTTCCTGGAACTTTTCCCCATTCTGGTGGCCCTGAGAACTTGGCCCGAAGGGTTCAGAGATCACTCTGTGGTATTCTGGTCTGATAACATGACCGTGGTTGAGTGTATCAATAGCCAGGCAGCACGATGCAAATGGATTCTGAGATTGCTCAAGGAAATCGTATTACTATGTATGCAATTGAATGTGCTATTTAGGGCAAGACATGTGCTGGGGGTGAAGAACCAGGCGGCTGATGCGCTTTCTCGTTTTCGTATGCAGGCCTTCTGGGGTTTTCGGCCCACAGCGGACCCGGTGGCGGCACCCTTTCCCGAAGCTCTCTGGTCTCTCGGTGCCCCGAACTTCGTAACCTCGTGGGAGAGAGTTTAGCACCCAGGACGAGGAAGGCATATGAAGGGGCGTTCCGTTCCTATTGGGCCTTTTTGGGGGCTGCTAGAGGGGAGCTTTGGGGCCAGGAGGAGTTGGTAGTGAAATTCCTGCTGTCTTTACATCAGGCAGGCAAATCAGTGGCTACGGCCCAGAGGCATCGGGCCGCCATTTCCTTTGTGGCTAGGGCTCATGGGATCCAGGACCCGACAGCGTCTTTCGTTGTGCAAAAAGCGCTACGTGGGTGGCAACGCCTTGAGGGTCGCAGAGTAGATGAAAGGCGCCCGATAGGTTTGGATAGGTTGGCCCTGTTATTATCCATACTCCCTGCAACATGTTCATCCCAGTATGAAACAGTGTTATTCCGAGCCGCTTTTACGCTGGCATTCCATGGGGCTATGCGGGTAAGCGAACTAGTAGCAAGGAACAAGCTGGATGTGATGGGGGGACTGTGCCGAGAGCACGTCCAGGTTAGAGGGGGGACAATGACTGTCTCGTTTGTCAGGTCCAAGACCGATCAGGGTGCGATGGGTGACTGCATAATCATACAGAGGATTCCCGGGTCCTCCATGTGCCCGGTGAGTTGTGTAGAGGAATATTTAGCACAAAGGGTGGCATCATGGGGGGGGACCTTGTTGAGACACGCTGACGCCACCCCACTGACGAGGTTTCAGTTTCAGCGGGTGCTTGCGATGTCGATTGCCGCTGCGGGCTTGAACCCGGGCGAGTTTGGGACCCATTCTTTTCGAATAGGGGCTGCTACAGAGGCTACAGCCAGGGGTCTGAATGTCGAACAAGTTAAACGTGTGGGGCTTTGGTCCTCCAACTGTTATAAAAGGTATGTGCGGTTGCACATGTTGTGAAGCTGTAATGATATACTCACGCTTCTTGTTTTCTTTGGTTTCAGTTGCGCAAGCCTACGAGGCGGGGCGGACTATGCAGTCGACCCAACACCGGGCCAGCGGTCAAACATCACCGGCTGTGAAAAAGGAGGTGTGGGTCGTGGGCCACTCATACGTGAGGCGTGCCGCGGACGTATTCAAAGCAGGTGACATGATTCACGTGGCTGGGGAATACGGGTACAGTGTGTCCTTCTACGGAAGGGGCGGACTCTGTATTGACCAGTTTCAATCATTTTTCGAGGGTTTGCTAGGGCGGACGAGGTCACCGCCGTCTATAGTCATAGTACATCTGGGGGGCAATGATTTGGTCACCACTGGTAGACGACTTCTTCTTGAGGCGATGCTTTCCACTGTAAGTTGGTTAGCGAGGAGAGTTCCAGGGTGCACAATTGCATGGTCCCATATGATCCCACGAAAAGTATGGCGGGGGGCTATTTCTGTTGCTGCTCTGAATCATTCAGTGAGGAAAATTAATAACAAAGTGAGTAGATTGTTCCGTTCCAATACACTGCATTCTATTTCGCATGGTTGTATTACTGGTGACAGTATGTATTTGGGGGATGGTGTTCATTTGTCCCGGGTGGGGAACGAGTTACTCATAGGAGACTTGATAGCTTGGCTAAAGACTTTACGGCATGACCTTTAGGTAGGAGTGTTGTGGGGGGTCCGGATAGCCGGTCAACTATCCGGCCTGTGGCGGTAAGGTCATGATCGGTGAGCACTAATTGGAAGATCCCTATGAGTGGGCGTCACCCATTACGGATGGGAGCGCTCGAGGGAGGTGGCCATTGGCCCCTCAACGGGGAGGCGGTCCCTTCTAAGGATGGGCCGCCAAAAGGAAAGGAAAGGCGGTCAAGGCCCCTTCCTGGGTAGGAGGGGCTACAGCCCCCTCCTGTGGAATTTCCCGGGGCCAGGACATCTGCGACGGCAGATGTGGTAAGTGTGTGGGGTTTGGGGGGGGGTCTACGCTACCTTCTAGATACCTCACACGAGTCCTCGGACGACCTTTAAGTGGCGTCGAGTTTAGTGGGGCCCCCGTCAAGTCAAGGGAAATTGGTAGTTGCACTTGAGGTACACCTCTGTGCGGTCGCCCCTCACAAGTGAGGGGGATATTTCTGGTTTAGGGATCTTGACACCGGTTACGACCTTGCCGTTGGCCCTTAAACGTTAGGATGTACAATTTCAAAATTTCAAGTTAATGTTTTGTGGGATGTTAGTTCGGCTAGGAGAACCTTTGTATTAGAGAACATGTTAAGGTTAGCCAAACATCGCAATGTGGTAATGAAATTGTACATAATATGAAACTGTTATTTTAATGTTTTAATTTTGTTTCATATTTTAATAAATACGGCCGGGAGGGTCACTCCCTCCCGTCTTCCAAAAGTTCAGAACTGTTTCCGGTTTCCCATCCTTGGGGATTGTGTTGAGAGGGGGTGGCGGGTATCTCAGCCATACCGGAGCGCGCACCGGTAAGCGCTCCATAAAAAAAGGTGGGAAAGTAATTTACAGAAAAACCACTGGAGACACTTTCATCAAATATAGAATAGGCCCTACTACATAGCAGTCCCTACCATTTGCCCAAATTTAGTGGAATTTCATTGAGACATTTAGGCTACAGGCCTGTCTAAATATCCTGAGGTAAATTACATGACCAAAACACATATGAAGTGTTAGAATTTACAACCAATTAAAAAGTTTCTTTCATTTTCTACGATTATTTCCTGACATTTGATTGGTTATGTACATGAATAAATTAAAAAAAAGAGAAGGAAACACAGCCATTTTGACTACTGCTTCCTGAAGTACATTTGAAAAGAAATAACACTGACAACTTCAACTGCTTTCTCAAAGGTAAGTTGTTATTTTGGAAAGTGAAGAATGTTGTGCACTTTAAGTTAATTTGAGAAAAAATATTCTGTTAGTTATATACTATCCCTCTGTAATAGTTATAGATTGAGATAGGCTTCTCTGTTATAGTTATGGATTGAGTTAGGCTTCCCTTGTATTATTATAAATTTACTTAGGCTTCATCACATACTCTTTGTTATATTTCAAATTCCAGCTTGATACCATACACTGCCCAAAGATAACTTCACTGTTAAAAAATCCAAACTACATGTCTGAACTTAAACCCAACAGTGCCCTATCTCTACTGATATAATTATTTTTTATGCAATTTACAGCAACAAAATGGAAGGAGAAAAGAATATTTCTTTTGAAATTGTTTTGGACAACAACCATGATGGAAAAAATGCTGAAAATGATAATATTGACTTTATGGATGCGTCTCTGGACCTTGAATTACTTGAGTGTGTGGAATCAATGGAAACACAGAATGTAAATGAGGAGATTCCAGACAATATATTTTTAGAAGTTTTATTAAATTATGAAAAAGAATCAGAAGAATACATTTATATTTAATAGTAAAAAATTGTTCAAGCCATTATTCATTTTTATATGTAATTCATCAAGTAGTTCAAAAATGTTTAAAATATAAAGTGAGACTTATAGTATACTGTGCAACTTTTTTGTGTTACATAGAAAGTTTGCTCATAGTTACTTCCTTTCTCCCACTATATTATCTCCAATGTGTATTTAACATCTCTATATCATCTCCTGCCTCAATGTTGTTTCTGCTTTCCTGACAGACTACGCTATGAATTCCATATACCACAATAACTTCTGTAACAACATGCAAGATATCTACAAAGGAAACGGTGTATATTAAATTATAGACTCTGCATTGATACCTACATGTTGGTACTTAAATAAAAATAAAAAACAACAAAAAGAACAATTAATAAACATACTATTTTTAAAAGTGATTTTTTCCCCATAGTACGCTCCCAGGAGCGCTCCCAGGAGTGCTCCCCCCCGCGAAAATCGAAAAAAAAAAAATTAGACCCCGCGGGGCCTTTTAATGGCCCACACATCAAACCTTGTGGGTCAGGGGGGGTCTAAGCTGCCCCCTTATGGTCAATTCCCCCCTTTGTTTTTGCCACCTCTTGTGTCTCGATTTTACCGAGACACAAGATGGCGGCCGCTCCAGAATGTTTAGAATGTTTACAGACACCCGAGAGCCAAACAGCTTTCTGTGCGCAAGTCGCGTGGCACGCCTGGTGCGCTCCCAGGTGCGCGTACCAGGGGCGCGCCTATAGATATATATATTTTTTTTAACCTAAATTACTCAAAATCCACTGGAGCACATATCTTGAGACATAGCAAAGGCACATTAAGCTACCAGTCCCTACAATTTTGCCAAGTTTGGTGGAAATCCATTCAGCCGTTTGGGCTAAAAGAGTGGTCGACCGCCCTATGGAAATTAACACGGGGAAAACACGTTTTGGGACCCCCCTTTTATCTTGGCCCCCGCTTGACGAATCCCGCCCAAACTTTCAGGGAAAGACCGAAGCGCAGCGAGGCGAATTTGAGGAAATTTTCAGGCAGATTCCTCAACCGGCGCCAAAGTTATTCCTAATAGAATTCGAGATTTTGCATTGAAAAAAATCCTAACTATAACTACCTACTTGCGAGCGCCAGTAGGTAATATATATTAATATATATATATATATATATTTTTTTTTTTTTGCAAATGCTCGCTTCAGCCACCAACTCCCATAGGGTCAGAAAGAAAAACGAGGCAGACCCTTCTTAGTGCTTTTCGTTCAGTTTATTTCACCAGTCCTCACGACGCGTTTCGGCAGATCCCTGCCTTGATCACATGACAACACGTCAGTGAAGCACATCCCTTTTTAAAGTGCTAGTGCTCATAATAGACATAAAAGAGGTATTTACATATATACATCATGGTAGTCCGTTTAGGCATTTCAGAACTACAAACTTCATCCACTGTTTGTGATTATATGTACAATACATTTATGCATTCTCGGAATTGAGGGAACATATTGTGTCCACCTTACATTGTGGCATTCCGCCGTTGTCACCAAAAATACTTGTATAATACATTTTTGCTCATCACAGTTACTCCAATCTTTTGTATAAATACATGTAACTAACTTCAATATTAAAATGGCATGGTTACTTGACTGTATGCTTTTCCCATTTCTCATTGAAATCATGGATGTGTTTTTAATACCTCTATTATTTAAATCAAAATACTGTGCTTCCCCCAGGAACATCCCCCAATTAGCCTTTTTTTTAGTGTCTCACATAAAAAAGTGCTATTCAAGTGCATATAAATAATAAAGTGCTCTTGTGCCGTATTTTTCTATTTTACTATTTCCTTACATATATAAGCCGGTGTTTTTTCACGTTTAGTAGGTCGCAGGTTAAATGGATTATCTTTTAGCTGGGTTTGTAAAACATGATTCCCACAATTAATTTTCAATAAATATAACAATAAAATTCATAAAAAATCAATTCATGTTTAAATAGCTAAAACTTCCCAATCCATCTGAGATCATAAAACCAATATAAAAGTACATTTTGTAGAAAAGGCACATTTATACAGTATGGTTCTAAAAGTTAATTTATACAATAAATTTAAGATACATATCAAAAATTCATAAAATTAACTTACTTAAAGATTTACTAATTACAACGATTCCTAATGTTCTTCCTGACTTGACCCCTTTGTATTCTTATGTTCAGTTAGTTTTCCTTATTTCTTACGTTTATATGGGTAGAGATATGATATTATGATTATGTTATCATTCCAGATATGTGTACATGTCCTCCCCCATATTTAATCCATTGGGTTGCTTGCTATCTAATAGCAGGATATAATGGGTTTCCAGGCGACGTAATGCCCCTTCCCTATTACCTCCCCTTCTTTGTAGTGGGACGTTGTCTATGAGGTAATATTGCAGATCTTTGGGTTTGCCACCATGGTGTTCTTTGAAGTGGCGTGCTACTGGATAGTTGGGGTCATTATTGGTTATCGCCCTGAGGTGTTGTAATATTCTCTGGTACCCTGGGAGTTTTGTGCTCCCTACGTACCTGAGACCACATCCACATTCTAGAACATATACTACAAAATCATTTCTACAGGTTAGATGTTGCCTGATCTTGTAAGGTTTGGGACTGAATGCTGTCATATACGATGTTGTGTTTTTTCCATGTGTACAAGCTTTGCAGCTAATACACTTGAAAAATCCCTTTCTAGTGCTGAGCCAGTCCGCGGTATTCTCGCACTCAGGACTGCTCTTCACTAGGGTATCTGACATAGACGTTGATTTCCTAAACGTTATAGTTGGATGTTCTGATAGAGTTCTCCCAATGATAGGATCATCTTTGACTATGTGCCAATTGTTTCTAAATATCTGGCGCAAAGACTTATGCTGACGATTGAACGTTAGTATCAATCTAGGATTTCCCTCCATTTCTCCAGTATTAGATTTGTCACCTTCCAAATCCTTCTTACTATGTAGCAGCAAGTCCTCTCTTGATCTAGCTCTAGATTTTTTGATTGCGCTATTGATGCATTTGGCACTATAGCCCCTTTCCAGAAACCTCATTTTACTTGCTAGCTGATTTTTAGACAGTTCTACCTCATTGCTGCATATCCTACGTAATCTTAGCATTTCCCCATAGGGGATGCTTTGAATGAGATGAACAGGATGTGCACTCGTAGCGTGCAAAAGAGAATTTCCAGATGTTTCTTTCCTGTACAGTGTAGTGCTTACTGTCTGGTTTTCTATTTTAATCAGCACATCTAGGAACGGTATCTGTTCCCTGCTCATGTGTGAGGTGAAGTTAAGGTTGATCTCATTATCATTCAACTCTTCAATGAACTTTTCTGCTTCCTCCTCTGTCCCATTCCATATGATCATTAAATCATCAATATATCGTAGCCACGATATAACTTTGTCTCTATAGGTGTCATTATGCTTTCTCATAAGGACCAGCTCCTCCCACCAACCCATAAACAAACAGGCATATGTGGGGGAGAAGCTGGCCCCCATTGCTACACCTTGTACCTGTCTGAACATTTGCTTTTTAAAGAGAAAGAAATTATGCTCTAGACAAAAGATTAGGAGATCCATCAACATTTTGTTGTGACCAGTGTATTCAATGGGTCTCCTTCCCAAAAAATATTCAACTGCTTTTATACCATCAATGTTGCGTATGCAGGTGTATAGAGATGTTACGTCTAGAGTAATTAGCATGTAACCTTCCTCCCATTTGACTTTCCCTAGTTTACCCAAGAAATCCCCTGTGTCTCTCACATAGGATTTTAACCCTTGTACATGTTCTTGGAAGAAAAAGTCAATGTATCGTGATACATTTTCAAGCGGGCCATCGCAGGCCGCAATGATGGGGCGTCCCGGTGGGTGTTCTTTGTTCTTGTGTATTTTCGGGATGAAATAAATCACCGGGGTTTTTGGAAATTCCTTCTTTAAGTATTTGAATTCTTCTAGACTCAGTAAGCCTTTGCTTTTCCATGCTAATAATTTACTCCAGAGTTCGTCTTGCATCTGCTTATACTTGAGGGGCGTACTGTGATGATAACACTGTATATCGCTCAGTTGTCTCTCTGCTTCTGACAGATATTCCTTGAGGGGCCACAGCACTATGTTCCCCCCCTTGTCTGAGTTCCGTATTACAATGTCTTTTCGTTTTTTCAATTTCTCCATTAGTGCCCCATAATTCCTTTCTTGAGTAGTAAGTTTCCTTTTTGTATTTGTAATTTTTATGTTCAATTTCTTTATTTGTGAAACAACCACATCACTGAAAACATCGATGGCATCTTTTGTCATTATTGGTACAAATTTAGACTTTTTTCTGAATGGGGTTTCTGGTTTTTTGTTTCCAATATTGTCTATATCCTGAGTGTTTAAGATTGGAAATCCCCCCTGACTTGCTTGACTTCCTTGAGGGGCACTTTGTGTTTGATTTTCTGGCACAATATTAACTATGGATTGGACATCCCTTAACAATTCAAAGTCTCCGGCTGATAGGTTTGGCATTATCGCTGTTTCTGATGATGGATTGCTATTCCTCGTTTTCATGCTCGCCTGCTTATGAAATTTGCACAATTTAAGTTTTCTTATAAATTGATACACATCGGCCCGTGTTTTTGTATATTGAAAATTGGACTCAGGGCAATATGAGAGACCCAGTGATAGAAGTTGTTTTTCTGCTGTTGTTAAGTCTATTTCTGCCAAATTGATGATAGTATTGGCATTGCCCGAGGTGCTTGCAGGTTCAGTTATTTCGTTTTCTTGTTTGTCCAAGACCCCCTGCCTCTGCCTCCTCTCTTTGTTGCGTTGTTTGTTTGCGGTCCTCCTCACCCTCCTCCTCCTTGTACGCCGTTTTTTGCCGATTGTGTAGTGCTCGAGCGTAGAGTTTGTCGCCTGCTTTGCCTTACATATTCCAATTCTTCCGCCGGAGTCATTTTATCCAGATCATCCAGGCTCTCTGAGTCGGAATTACTTCCCACTATCCCGCTGCCATCCGACAGTGATGAAATTTCGGGTTCAGATTCCTCCACATGTGCCGGCGGTTTATCACCTTTCTGCATACCTTTTTGACCTTTCTTTGCCGCTGTTTTTCGCATCACGTCGAATTTTCTCGCAAAGGTAAAGATTTTACCATCCTCATAGTCTTGTTTGTCTCGTCTAAATTTGTACTGTTTCCTTGCTTTAATTTTCTCCTCCTTTTTTTCAAGTCTTTGTTCCATTTCCTCGTTGTATTTAGTTTTTTGATCCTGTGGGTCACTCATGGTTTCTATTTCCTTTCTTAAACTCTCTATCTGTGGCACTAGTTCCTCTCTATCGCTTTCAGCATACTTAACCAGCAATTCAACCAGTTTGCGTGAGGAATCCAAGTTACATTGTGCCCATTCAGCCATTAGTCGCGGGTTTGGGGTGTCATAGCTAGGGGCAATCATTATTCTTAATCCCCTCGGTATGCGGTTCACTTCTAAGTATCTTCTGAGTGATGTAGACTCCCACCATTTTGCTGTTTCCCTACGAATGAGTTTCTCCAGCTGCTTGTATTTGTCTCTCAATCCTGCTCCTACATTGGCGTTACTTGTGCCGGCAGTTTTGTTACTTTTCGCCGATTGCTGTGTCTTGTCCGAGAACACGTCAGCCGCCGCACTTTCCCTGTTCCTTAGTGTTGTCGCGGACATGGTGTTAATCTATTTATGTATTGCTGCTCGCCCACTACTGCCGATAAGCGCTCAGTGTCACGTTTCCACTCACTTCGCTTCGCGCTACAGCAGTCTAGGCTTAGCACTCCTCCTCACCTGCCGGTTATCTTGGATCTCGTCCTTTTCCAGCGACGTCTGGGTTTCCCGCCACCGTGGCTCCCTCGTCCCGGCTCCTCCGAACCGTACTCGGAAATCTGTGGGCGTGTCACCTTCCGTTCTGCTCAGCCGGACGTGTTCCTTCCAATGCGGCAGAGGGCTCCGTGTATTTTCTCCGTTTCCGGTGTGTTTCGAATCCGACACCCTCCCGAAAAATGCTTTTCTCCGGGAGTCAGGTACCTTTGACTTCTCTTGTATCCACGGTGCCAAACTTATGTGGAGGGGGTCCGCTTCTTACTGGGAAAAGTCCGCCAGTATAAAATTTTGCAAATGCTCGCTTCAGCCACCAACTCCCATAGGGTCAGAAAGAAAAACGAGGCAGACCCTTCTTAGTGCTTTTCGTTCAGTTTATTTCACCAGTCCTCACGACGCGTTTCGGCAGATCCCTGCCTTGATCACATGACAACACGTCAGTGAAGCACATCCCTTTTTAAAGTGCTAGTGCTCATAATAGACATAAAAGAGGTATTTACATATATACATCATGGTAGTCCGTTTAGGCATTTCAGAACTACAAACTTCATCCACTGTTTATATATATATATTACCTACTGGCGGTCACCAGTAGGTATATATAGTTAGGATTTTTTCTCTATGGAACTTTTGAAAATTCTATGTCTAATAACTTTGGCGTTTGTGGACGGAATCGGCTGAAATTTTCAGGAACATGGCACATTTGTTTCTGAGCAGCCCCTAAAAATATGGGGGGGTTCCGTCAAGGGGGGGCCGGGAAAAAAGGGGGGTCCCAAAATGCGTTTTTCCCATTCATTTTTCCATAGGGCCTTTGGCCTCACTTTTAGCTCGAACAGCTGAATGGATTTACACGAAACTTGGCAAAATTATAGGGACTGTTAGCCTGATGTGCGTTTGCTGGGTCTCAATATATGTGCTCCAGTGGATTTTGAGAAATTAACGTTTTAAAAAACAGATATATCTGTGACAGCGTCCTAGATAGCGCACCAGATCGCGTACTTTTCGCGTAACGGAGCTTTGCGTAGCGAAGCTGATTGGCTCTCCGGTGTCTGTCAACATTCTAAACAGTCCGGTGCGGCCGCCATCTTGTCTCTCGGTAGGATCGAGAGACAAGAGGAGGAGAAAAACGAAGGGGGAATTTAATGAAAGGGGGCAAGGTAGACTCCTCTTGACCCCCTAGGAATATTGTTGGGGTTATTAAAGGGTCCCGTGGGGCAAATATTTAAAATTTGATTTTTCACGGTAGAAGCGCTTCTCGGTTCGCGAACCGGGCCGCAAACTGGTAGCGAAACGGGAATTCGCCATTTTGTGTTTCGATTTAATTAAGTTACTAGGTATAAGGGGGTACGGGAGACGTATCCTGACCCCTTATGTTTTCTGAGGGTGGCTGAGGAGGCTCATATATGTTGATACATGTCTTCCAGCGGCTGTGCGTGAGCGTTTTTTTTTTTTTTTGCTGCGTGACGTCTGTTAACGTTCGATTTGATGGAAATCAGGAACTGTTGACCGCCATTTTGTCACTGCGAGTAAATATTTTGTTAAAAATAATTGTTATAAATTAATCCTTATTGATAAACACTGTCTGCACCATCTTGCCTTTTTTGCAATGCCACACTTTTGTTGAGCACGGCAGCCATTTTAGATGCCTTGACCAGACCCACTCTCTGCACGCCGCCGATCCTCAGCATGGCTCCCCACCCTCGCAAGCATCTCCCCCACGCACTGGTCACCCCCGCTCTCTCTCTCATGCATGGGCCATAAACCTCCCCCCATCTGCGCTGCTCTTCCCTGAGAATCACACCCTGTGCCCGCCCGACACCTCCCTTTCACCCTATTCACTACCGCACCCTCTGACACTCCTCTTCCTCTGTGTCTGATTGTGCAGGCCGGTCTCAGGCTATCACTTAGCCCTGCAGATGTAGTTTATGGCTCCAGCTGTAGAGAATCACCCCTGTTCAAAGGAGTTACAGTAGATCAAGGCCCCCACCCGATGAGATCTGTCACACCACACGCGTTCTTACTATCTGATAACCATCCTGTATTGTGCTTGGGGAGGGGATTCTCACTGTGAGGGTGTGTGGGTCCGAGCCTGAAGCGGAAGATCCCAGGGATGCCTTTTTGTACATCAAAGTCTTCACAATTATGTGTCACATTAAAAATATATAGCACTCCAACAAAGTTGTAGGATTATAACACTTTAATAACTTATAAATATATACAACGCTCCAACAAAGTAAACAGGTTAAAAAAAAACTTTTTAAACAACTATTTACATGACATTGCTTTAAGCAGGATAGACAAAGAAATGACACAGTGATGTAAAAGTTTCTGAAAGAAATGCCAAGAACGTCCCATGTGAAAGTGAATTTTATCTGGCAATTTTTTTCTTTTCCTTCTCATGAAAAGAAAGTTAATGCCAGGTTCGTTACCTGCCTCATCTGCCAAAAAAAACCTCTCGAGAGGGACCGAAAGAAAATATAGCTATGGTAATCATATCATGCATTGACACATGGAGAGGTGGCACCCTTTTAATTATTCTAAAGCACAACTTCGAGATTTGGTGGATAATCCCCGACCGGCAAAAACATCCACCAATGACTTAGCAATAAGTGAGTCAGAGGCAAGGGAAACGGTCCCAAATCTGTAAAAGAACTTTAGGCAGATGAGATTGACTTGTGTAGCATGTGGAAAATTTATTTCATGCGGAGAGATGAGTATTACTTTAATAAATAGATACAGTAATCAATGATGTATTAGAACTTAATATCAATTCATTGTTCGAATGTGTAATCAGTCTTATCCCATATCAATTCATGTGCTAAAAACTGCATACATATCTCATGATATCAAGGCTGAGCAATCGGGGCACAACAAGGAGTTGACATTTTCATTTGTACCGGCGACCATTTTGGGTGAGGTCAGGAAGGTCCAAGTATAGTCAAAATGTCTCCACCAACTCGTGGTTGGACCGGGACCTCTTTCGGCAGTCCAAAATTTTTCATTGAAGGGTAGCAGAGGGGACTGCCGACATGAACCATCAGTCAAAGTGGGGTGGGAGGCAACAATCTCTCCTACCGGGTCATACTGGTGTCCCACCGGAACTGATCAAGTTGGTAGTCTTGCAGGATTTTGGTGATTTCAAGACTGAGGCCGGCGCTGGCATGAGCGCGCCGACGTCCCGCGGCTACGTCGTGGTCGTTCCGTGGGTCATCATGGCAGTCATTCCCCATCGGGGGTTGGGGGCCCCCGTGGCTCTTATAGAATCTTCAAAGTTGAGGAGAAGGTTTCTGGACGCAGGAAACTAGAACCGTCGTTGCACCGCAACAGTGAACGAGACCCCCGCTGGGTGAGCGGAGCATCATTGCCTCGCAATAGTGGACGAGACCTTTTGTCAGGTGAGTGCAGCGCCGCTGCATCGCAAGAGTGGAGGAACCCTTGTCGGGTGAGTGGAGCGTTGGGGGTGCAGCTGAGGGGCCCCCACCTGGGGGGGATGGGAGAGGCTTGTTCGCGCCGCCTCTCCCTCCCAGCGCACCCCACGCCGACACCTGGCGTTGATATCCGTGATGTCCGGACCAGGCGATAAGAGGGGGGGGTCGGAGGCAGAGGCAAGACATCCCCCCCCCGTGGCCTGCAAGGCGGCAGAAGAAGGGAATCGGGAGACCAGTACATTTTGGGCCTTCCACCCCACGGCTGATGGCGATTAGCCGGGCCCCGCCCTGCACGTGTCAAGGCCTCATCTTCCGGATGGGCGTAACCGTGGTCCTGTTGCACTTCGGGAGTTTCCAGAATGGGGGTAGGTATCTGCTGATTTGTATCTATTTCATGTTACCGTTAATGGACGTGGCGGGCGGTGGGACAGACATGCTTGGAGCAGTGGGGGGGTGGCGGAGCCTAGCTACCTCGTGGCTGCCGTAACGTCAAGCTTGGCTTTTTTCACCACTTCCATGTTTCTTAAGGTATTGGTGAAATTGTTTTTGATGGTAAAATGATGTGACTCCTGCAATGTGTCGCTTTTGCAGAACAGATATATGATGTAATTGTGTTGTTAGCAATTTCAAGTCACTTCCTCCGGGTTCATGTGCCTTGTAAATACGTCCCCATGTGTGTCTGGTCATTTGAAGTCATTTTCCTTGTAGTGTAAGGTCCTTGTAAATACGCCCCCATGTGTAAAATTAATTACTTTGCCCTTAAATGTTGCGTTTTCTGTAATTTTACCGAATCGGTAATTTTACCGATTCAGTAATTTTACCGAAAATGCAAGATTGAAATGTGGGTAGCCAATTTTCCATTGGCACATGGCTTTCAGAATCAGTATTTTACCATGGAATACAAATCCATGGTAAAATACCGATTCCTGTGTACATGCACATCTGTGCATGTACACATATGCCATGTGACAGATAGACGTGTCCTTAGGGCATGTCTGTGTGCCACATTGCACACATGCCCGTTTTGGGGGTGCTAGATGGTATCAAAGTGATACCCCCTGCACCCTTGACAAATTCGGTATTTACCGATTCGGTAAATACTGAATCGGTATTTGAATTGAATCCTATGGGCTTCAAGGCCCATAGGATTCAATAGGAAATACCGATTCAGTATTTACCGAATCGGTAAATACCGAATTTTTAAGGAATCGGTAATAAATCAGATGTTGGTACTTACATCCCATTTACCGATTTTGAAATACCGAATCGGTAAAATTCGGTATTATTCGGTATTTCAAAATCGGTAAATGTGATTTACCTACATCTGGTCCTAGGTGTATTATTGTTTTACATAAAATGTTTTAAAACTTTGTTTGAAATCAAATGCATGTACACTTAGGGCCCGATGTAGGTGGTTGTTTAGGCCATTTACCGACCGGTTACGGCCGATTTCGGTCGTTTCCGACCTGTAAATGGCGAAAAGGTATGTAGGCGCCTAAATCCAGGGCCACATGTAGGTAAATCTACATTTACAGAATCGGTGAAATTGTTTTTGATGGTAAAATGATGTGACTCCTGCAATGCGTCGCTTTTGCGGAACAGATATATGATGCAATTGTGTTGTTAATGTTACGGTGTACATGTAAAAAATGATGCATAAGTGTTGCACGGGCATTGTAGATACTCTCCTATGTGTGCTTAGCAATTTTAAGTCACTTCCCCCGGGTTCAAGGGCCTTGTAAATACGCCCCCATGTGTGCCTGGCAAATTTTCATTTTGATTGTTTGAGTTACATAGCCATGTTAAAAGTTATTGAAAAAAAGGTGCAAGTTCCTTAAAAAAAACGTTTTCATGTGTATATGGGCATTTTAAGTCTGTTCCCCATGAATGTAGGTGAATTATTGTTTTACATAAAAGGTTTAAAAACTTTTTTTGAAATCAAATGCATGCACACTTAGGGCCCGATGTAGGTAGTCGTTCCATGTCATTTACCGACCGGTTACGGCCGATTCTGTAAATTCCATATGTAGTTGGGACTCTTCTGAGTCCCAAAGGCCTTAACGAATCGGTATTTTAGCATGAAATCCAACTTCATGGTAAAAAATCGATTCCGGTGTGCATGCACATGTGTGCATGCACACCTATGTCATGTGACAGGGAGACCTGCCCTTAGGGCAGGTATGCCTGCCACATGGCACCTGTGCCTGTTTTGGGGTGCCAGAGGGTGTCAAAGTGACACCCCTTGCACCCTTGTGAATTCTTTAATTACCGATTCGTTAAATACCGAATCGGTAATGCCTAATCATTCCTATGGGCTTCAAAGTCCATAGGAATGATTGATTGTTTGAGTTACATAGCCATGTTAAAAGTTATTGAAAAAAAGGTGCAAGTACCTTAAAAAAACGTTTTCATGTGTATTAGGGAATTTTAAGTCAGTTTCCCATGAATGTAGGTGTATAATTGTTTTACATAAAAGGTTTAAAAACTTTTTTTGAAATCAAATGCATGCACACTTAGGGTCCGATGTAGGTGGTTGTTTCAGGCCATTTACCGACCGGTTACGGCCAATTTCGGCCGTTTCTGACCGGTAAATGGCCAATCGGTATGTAGGGGCTTAAATCCAAGGCCACATGTAGGTAAATCTACATTTACAGAATCGGAAAAATTATTTGTTCGGTAAAATACCGAATCGGTAATTTTACCGATTCTGTTAATTTGTTATGTAGGGGGGAGTCTTCTGAGTCCCAAAGGCCTTAACGAATCGGTATTTTAGCATGAAATCAAACTTCATGGTAAAATACCGATTCCGGTGTGCATGCACATGTGTGCTCGCACATCTATGTCATGTGAAAGGCAGACCTGCCCTTAGGGCTGGTTTGCTTGCTACATGGCACTTGTGCCTGTTTTGAGGGTGTCAGAGGGTGTCAAAGTGATACCCCCTGCATCCTTGTGCATACTTTTTTTTTTTATAGCATTGTCGAATCTAGTTCTTACTGTTATTGATTTACTGTTTGGTAATAGTGGTTAATAACATTTTTTATTATCGTCAAAGACAGCTTGACCCCGGGAGCCGGCCGCTTATGTCGGGTGCGATCTCAGGCTACACCAGTGCTATAAGACTTGGGGAAGGGGTCGGAGCCAAGCGTCTTCTCCGAGTCCGTGCCATCACACCGCCCCTCGGGGGCCTCCGTCAAGCGGTTTAGGGAGGTACCATATCACATTGTTTTCAAATGCAGTCAGGTCCACAAACGGCCCCCACTTACTTTGAGAATAGTGAAGCTGCAGCAGGTGCAAATAAGGTTTAGACAGTGTTACAAGCGCTGCTCAGAACTCTGAAGTATGGCACCCAACATCCAGGACTTATGCCATTTGTGCAAGGCAGTGACATCGAAGCAACTCAGGGACAAAAACCATGAACGAACACTCGTGTATTAAAATTTAAGTATTGATGCTTGACTGAGGCCAAGGAGATGAGAGTGCATGAGTCTCATGCTCGATCGATTGAGCTAGCCGGATCGGGCAACAAAAAGTATAAAATAGTTATGTAAATAGTTATTTAATAAGATGTTTTACCCTGTTACTTTGCTGGTGTGTTGTATATATTTATAATATTTGCATAGGGTTTGTTGTTGTTTTGGGTGGGGTGGGTGGCGGAGCCGAGCTGTCTTGCAGCCATCATCGTGTGGAGCTCAGTTCATCTCACTAGTTTCGTATTTCTCATGAAGGGTTGTTCTTAATGTTTCTATTTTAGCTAGGTCAAAAAGAGATCCCATTAGTGGCCTACTGATTTTGCTCGATTCCTTTTGTTTTTTTACACGATTTTTCACTATCTGCAAAGACTAAACAGAGTATTGCGACTCTGTGCTTGTTTGTAAATAGAGAATGAACCAAAGAGAACTAATTCTCAAACAGTAAATGCTTGGATAACAATCAATCAAATGGAGAGAGAAGCAGACACGATGGATTAGAACGGGGGCAGCGTTCAAAGCACATCAGCGTGCATAAACACGAAAAAGTTTTGACCTATCACGTACTTGACATTTGACAGTTTTTGATATTTGCTATTAAAAAACCATTGAAATTCACAGAAAAAACCATAGGTTTTAGGCCATATATAGTTAGGGATTAGCATTTACAAAACCTTAATATACTCACACAAAACCATAGAAATTCGCATATATAGTTAGATGCAATAACTATATATCGCGCACCCGCAACCCACTGCTGATGATGTCACATATTACATCATTCATGACATGGTCAGTGGCATCCCTGATGACATCACTGATGACATCATTCATGACATGGTCAGTGACATCACTGATGACATCACTGATGACATCTCAAATGACATCACTGATAACATCTCATTTGTCATTACTGATCACATCATTGATGATATCATTCATGTGATAATACGATCAACCTCTTCAGACTCTAATATATTCTTAGATACAATCAGTGTAAACAGACTCTCACAGACTGTCACTCATCCATGGAGTTACTCACACACCTAGTCAGTCATGCAAAGAATCAATCACACCTCCATTTCCTCATTTATACAGTTATACACACCTTACTTAATCAAACATATACTAACACATATTTACTCTCTTATACAATCCCTGATACAAGTTCAGAATGATCCATACAGCCACTCACACATTCACTGGCTCTTATGCACAGTTATTTATATATGTCAACTCTTACATGTACTGTGTTTTACATATGTACTTACTTTGACATATAGCACTGATAAATCCAATTACTCACCAATGCACTCATGCTGATAGTCAACCGCCCATACAGCTGTTTTCACATGCACTTTTGAACCCATACATCTACTGAATCAACTGCTGACACATCTATGCACAGTCACACACCTCCCAGCCACCCCCACTCACACACTCACTCTCCCATACAAATATTTGGGCAACCAATCAATAACCCATATAGTTACTCATATAGCTACTGATCAACACATGCAGCAGTTTACAGAACTACAGTAATAATGATGCACAAATTGAGACAGTTTAGTCACTAACCCATGCACTCAGTGAGACACATTTAATCACTCACTCATACAGTCAGTCATGCACCTACTAAATCCTTCATCCAAACACTTATACATCCACTCATTCTTCAATATCTAAGACATATTTTAACTTTACAGAAACATACAGTCACTGGATGTTGTCATTTGAGATGTCATCAGTGATGTCATCAGTGATGTCACTGACCATGTCATGAATGATGTAATATGTGACATCATCAGCAGTGGGTTGCGGGTGCACAATATATAGTTATTGCATCTAACTATATATGCGAATTTCTATAATTTTGTGCGAGTATATTAAGGTTTTGTAAATGCTAATCCCTAACTATATATGGCCTAAAACCTATGGTTTTTTCTGGGAATATATATATTTATGTGTATATATATATATATATATATTCACTGAAAAAACCATAGGTTATAGACCATATATAGTTAGGGATTAGCATTTACAAAACCAAGAAAATTCACTGAAAAAACCATTGGTTATAGACCATATATAGTTAGGAATTAGCATTTTCAAAACCTTAATTCACTCGCACAAAACCATAGAAATTTGAATATATAGTTAGTTGCAATAACTATATATCGCACACCCGCAATCCACTGCTGATGATGTCACATATTACATCATTCATGACATGGTCAGTGACATCACTGATGACATCACTGATGACATCTCAAATGACATCACTGATGACATCACTGATGCCATCTCAAATGACATCACTGATGACATCACTGATACAACATCCAGTGATTGTATGTTTCTGAAATTTCAAAATATGTCCTACATATTGAAGAATGAGTGGATGTATAAGTGTTTGGATGAAGGATTTAGTAGGTGCATGACTGACTGTATGAGAGAATGATTAAATGTGTCTCACTGAGTGCATGGGTTAGTGACTAAACTGTCTTAATTTGTGCATCATTATATCTGTAGTTCTGTAAACTGCTGCATGTGTTGATCAGTAGCTATATGAGTAACTATATGGGTTATTGATTGGTTGCCCAAATATTTGTATGGGAGAGTGAGTGTGTGTGTGGGGGTGGCTGGGAGGTATGTGACTCTGTGCATAGATGTGTGAGCAGTTGATTCACTAGATGGATGGGTTCAAAAGTGCATGTGGAAACAACTGTATGGGCGGTTGACTGTGTGCATGAGTGTATGGGTGAGTGATTGGATTTCTCAGTGCTACATGTCAAAGTAAGTACATATGTAAAACACAGTACATGTAAGAGTTGACATATATAAATAACTGTGCATAAGAGCCAGTGAATGTGTGAGTGGCTGTATGGATCATTGAGAACTTGTATCAGTGATTGTATAAGAGAGTAAATATGTGTTAGTACATGTTTGATTAAGTAAGGTGTGTATAACTGTATAGTTGAGGAAATGGAGGTGTGATTGATTTTTGGCATAACTGACTAGGTGTGTGAGTAACTCCATGGATGAGTGACAGTCTGTGACTGTCTGTTTACACTGATTGTATCTAAGGTTATATTAGAGTCTGAAGAGGTTCATCGTATTATCACATGAATGATATCATCAGTGATGTGATCAGTAATGTCAAATGAGATGTTATCAGTGATGTCATCAGTGATGTCATTTGAGATGTCATCAGTGATGTCATTTGAGATGTCATCAGTGATGTCATCAGTGATGTCACTGACCATGTCATGAATGATTTAATATGTGACATCATCAGCAGTGGATTGCGGGTGCGCAATATATAGTTATTGCAACTAACTATATATTCGAATTTCTATGGTTTTGTGCGAGTAAATTAAGGTTTTGAAAATGCTAATTCCTAACTATATATGGTCTATAACCAATGGTTTTTTCAGTGAATTTTCTTGGTTTTGTAAATGCTAATCCCTAACTATATATGGTCTATAACCTATGTTTTTTTCAGTGAATTTCATTGGTTTTTTAAAAGCTAATATCTATAGCTGTAACATATATTTTTATTCTAATTCACAAATATATTTTATATATATTTGTATTATATTTTTTTAATTCAATTTATATTATAGTTTAAATTATTTTTTCTTGTTTCGCTGCCGATCCCGAACCGGTAAACGTTCCATTAGTGCAAATACCGCGTTAGAAAGGCACATCGTGAGGCGTCCCGTAAACGCAACATATCGCGTTACTACGTAATGCCCCTTATGACGTGCTGCGTTAGCGCACCCGGAAGCGTTCTGGAACGCGAACCAAGGCGCGAAACGTAAAGCCCCGGAATCGATCCGAGGTGCGGCGCGGAACGTAAGCATAACAAGTCATGTGACTAGTTAATAAAACTTTTCATTGGTTGATTTTACTTTTAGTTTCCTAATGATGGAACGCTTGATCATATGACGTAAAACAAACACTTTTCATTGGTTTAGAACATTTTCTTTTCTCAAATGATGAAAGTCCCACCTTTTTTCCTCACTCCGACTTTCATTTTTATGAGAGAAAGACCTGTTTTTGTTTGCTAAGACATGGCATTTGTATTAGCTGCAGCTGGTGGATCTCCACCAGCTCCACCACCACCAAATAAGAGAGGACCAACTATCCAGGTCATCTTCGACCAGGAAGAAGAAGAAGAGGAAGACGAGGAACAGGAGCAAGGGACAAGTGGCTTTCTGAAAGAAATGCCAAGAACGTCCCATGTGAAAGTGAATTTTATCTGGCAATTTTTTTCTTTTCCTTCTCATGAAAAGAAAGGTAATGCCAGGTTTGTTACCTGCCTCATCTGCAAAAAAAAACTCTTGAGAGGGACAGAAAAAAAATATAGCTATGGTAATCATACCATGCATCGGCACATGGAGAGGTGGCACCCTCTTAATTATTCTAAAGCGCAACTTCGAGATTTGGTGAATAACCCCCGACCGGCAAAAACATCCACCAATGACTTAGCAATAAGTGAGTCAGAGGCAAGGGAAACGGTCCCAAATCTGCAAAAGAACTTTGGGCAGATGAGATTCACTTGTATAGCATGTGGAAAATTAATTTCATGCGGAGAGATGAGTATTACTTTAATAAATAGATCATATGAAAATCATCAATGTCCAAAACGTCCTAGAAAGTAAAAAATTTTTTGTTGCTCCTGTTGAGCCCTTTGGAGCAAATCAGTGTTTGTTTCCCCTTCCTCAAAAAAACACAAAAAAAATATAAAACATCAAAAATAATAAAAAAAAGTTCTTTTCAGAACTACCTTCCCTTTTTTAAAAAATTGCTAGAATGTTTAGCACTCTAGCATCCTCTATTTCTTTTGGTACGCTTCCTAGTTTGCGTTCCGGTACACGAACCGGGATCGAACTAAAAAAAATATTTTTTAAAAAAAGACGAGTTAATAAACAGAGAGTAATGTGAAAAGAAAGACAAATAGAAGGAGTAACACACAGTTACTGTTGAAAGAGGGACTGATAAAAGAAGTGAAAAGAGTAGTATAAATAAGTAATAGAAAAAGAAATGAAGGAACTAGCAAAGACAGGAAACTAAGGGTTATAAAAAAAGAAGCAGAGAAACTAATAAAAGTTAAATCTGATAGACATGTAACGTAAAGAGTACTAAACGCTTACCTTATAATTGTCATTACCGTACTGTATTATCATTTTTATACTTTTAATCTGTGTAAGAAAGAACAAAAAAATTTAAATTAATACAAGATGGTAAAAAAGAGTGAGCATGAGACAAAATGAATGTTAAATGTTAAATGTGGTATACTAGTAATGCGTACAGCTGCCCCAGCAAAGAAGCGTCCCGGCGCTGTATACCGCTAGGGAGCCCATCCTGGCTTTCCCTCTGAGATGGTCCCTCCTGGGCATCCCCAAGGTAATGTCAGGCATCCCCGGTGCTGATGGGGCTGTTAGTTGAGATTAAGCAAGCTATTGCCCAGAGTTGCTGAGTGGGACCTATGGTTGGAGTAGGCACCGAAGCGAGAATTATCGAGTCCGCTCACCATGGCCCAAGATCCTGCCACGTCAGGAATCGAGCCCTGGTTCCGGCCCGACTTCTGCTTCAGGGTCTGCCGCCTCTAACCAGTTAGCCACACCAATCCATATACATATTAGAAATCACAATTCAAAGTAGAAAATTAATTAAACATATTTAATGGTTTATTTTTGCTGTTATCCGAAAATATCAAATTTCACTGAAAACAGTGAGTTGAAGGTATTCATCATATAACAGCGGGGAAAAAAAAACACAATCAAAATGATTGTGTTTAAAAAACCCAAATAATATAAATAAGCAGAAATAGGAACTTCTCCAAAGTAACTTACTTTCTATGACGTCAAAGGATATCCTATGAACAGCTTATACTCTGTTGTGCTGTTACTATTTTCTGCCCGCCACTTTCTGAAAGATAAACTCAATTTTTTAAAGAAAACTGAGACATACAAAGCAATTTGAAACAGCACACTAAGTTACAGCAACACCTAGAATCATTATAGTCCAATTACCTACCCTAAATTTTGACTTCAAAAAACAAGTCAAAAGGCAACATTGCTTCATACTCAATTAGTAATGTTTCCTGAAAGACTAGCCATTTTATAAATTTTAAATAAGCTGTGTAATATCCAGATGTTGTCAAAGGACCAGCATATTATATAATAGCTGCAGTTGCAAATGTTCTTCCTGAAATCGATGACTGTGTAGCCAAAACATTTTTAATTAGACTGGACAACTTATTTTCTTCCAGTTTATGTAGTTGAAATTGTAAAATGACATTTCATCCATAAGTTTCCATAAATAATGTGGACAGCATTGCAGACTTACATTTCCTCTACTCCTTATTTTGATCTGCTGCTTGACTTTGCTTATAAAAACAAACAGTTTTCTCTCTGTACTACAATTATCCACAAGGCCATATAGAGTAGGAGCCATTAGAACATCTTGAAATTCCTCTGAACAAATCCCAAGCTTTTTTTCCTAACATTTTGGTTGTAAGAACACCAGGTAAGAATTTTGAAGGTGGAAAGGCAATCTTTTTTTGAAAGTTAAAACAGAATCATTGCAGAATGACCAACCGTCTCCAGATTTCAAATAAGCTGTCTAATGTCCTGAATTAGTTGAAGGACCATTATGATATATAATTGCAGTAGTTTTAAAAGACCTTCCTGATATTGACAACTGCGAAGCCACAAAATTATTAATTAAAGTTGTCAATTTAGTTCCATCAGGCCTACATCGTTGGAACATTAAAATGACATACTGGCCATACCTTCGTAAAATTAGCGTGGACAGCATTCCAGACTTACATTGGCTGCACTCCATATTTTGATCGGCTGCCTTTACTAGCTTATTGAAGGATACTGATTTACTGTCAGGCAAAGTTAAATATATAAATCTTTCTGAGTCTACACTATTAGTACTTGATAGCCTACAGTTCTTGCAGTCATGCTGCCATTGATAAGAAAGGCCAAATAGATAATCTACATCTACACCCTCATCTTGCAATACATCAAGCATATACATTAAAAACTCCTGACAATCCTGCTGAATATTTTCAGAGAATTCTGTTTGACCTGAACATTCGTCTAACAGAAAACGAATTTCAGACACACTTTCTACTCTCGTTTTATCAGCACTACATTTCTCTACTACAGAATTCAACAAACAGCATAAACTTTGTTCCGAATTGATCACAATCTGTTCTTTGAAAGCCTCTAGTGAAAAGAGAACATTAACAACTACATTAGCATAGCAGTTGACACCAGAACTATTTTCAAATTTAAAACCAACAACATTTTCAACAGAATTCATTTTATTCCTGCTTCCACTTTTGGGTTCATCGACTTTTGGTCTTTTTGCTACAACCTCCCTACTATTACTGATATTTCTTCGTTTCCGGCCTACCACACGTTTCTCAATCAAAGGATATTGAGGCAAATGTGGCGCATACTCTCTTCTTAACCTATTGTATTCCTTAACACAATCTAGATCTGCACAAATGTTTGTGACATCACAGTCAATCAAGTACAAACCCGATAAAGTTTTGACTCGTGACAATGCTACATAAGCCATACCCTCTTTGAATACCGAACTGCCAATATTCACTAAAGCAGTGTCTACACTTAAACCTTGCGATTTATGAATTGTCACCGCATATGCCAAGCAAACAGGAAACTGCTTACGGCGAACATATAAGTCTTTAACAAGCAAAAACCTAGCAGAGCAACGACCAATTAGCTGTACTTCCTCAATGCCATCAAATTTAATTTTTAAAAATTCAATTCCATCTCTATTTCTGTATTTCTCAAAATCAACAACATTACCCATTGATCCATTTACCAGACCTCTTTCAACATGTAAATTCCTTCTCAAAATGATTCGGCAATTTAAGCACACATTCAAAGTCTTTTCAAAACCCGCAGTTTTAGATATAGTCTTCTCTAATGAATCCAATTTAGATTTCAAATTCTCTGACAAAATAATTGTTGCTCCCATATGCTCTAGTTTGTCAATAGCTTCAAGTTTCACAATCTCTTGTTTTTCTAAATTCAACGTTTTGTTGTTGAAGATGGAACATTCTGCAAGAGTTGGCATCAAACATATTCCAGATTTCTTCACAGTAATTTTCTGAAAAATATCCTCTGGCAAAACGTCTTCTTCTGGATATAAATTTGACAGTAAGCGTGCATGTAAAGCTTCTTTACCACGCTCAGTCACTCTCCCGATTCTAATATCTTGTAGAATATTCTTGTAATATTCGTCCTTAGCCTGACGCATATTTTCACGCAGCTCAGCATAACTGAAGTTTAACCATACGTTAACGTTGCCAATGCTCCCTAGGCACTTCTTGGTATCTTCATGTGTAAGCAGTTTAAACACTGGTTGTCCTTTCACTGGTGTCAGCTGCAGAAGATCACCAAAAACAATGATGTGTTTGCCACCGAGTAACACATCATACTCTGTTTTAAGAACTTCCTGCATTCTTAAATGCACAAAAGCAAGCATGAGATTGGAAACCATGCTTACTTCGTCAATGATAAGAAGTTTCATCTTCTTCAAAACTCTTGATACTTCACAACAAGCATCTCCAGATAACTTGTGGTATTGTAATTTGTTATCATGCTCCACTGGCAGCATCAGTAACCGATGCAAAGTAATCCCTTTAATGTTATGAGCTGCCAGTCCAGTTGGAGCGATCACAACACAAGACAGCGATGAATCAGTCCTTTTCTGCATATAACATGAAATTGCTTTAATAAGGAAACTTTTTCCAGTTCCTGCTTCTCCACTCACGTACAGTCGGACAGGCTTCAACGACGTACATGAGCACTCTTCCTTCTCATGACTTAATCCATGCTCAATTTGGTTGGTAACTTCGACATATATTTTCCTCTGCTCAACGTTAAGTTGTCTTTCCAATTCCTCTAAGTTAACCGCATCCTTCTGTGCATGTGCCATGGCTCTTTCCACTTCAATCATGGCAGTGGCAGCTTCATTTTCAATAACTGGTTCTCCTAGTGGATCCTGACTCAATGAAACAGAACTCTGACTGTCCTGAGAACTGTCTCTAGCAATCTCGGCTGCAATTGTTGCTTCCTGCTCAATTTCTGCATTCAACATTTGTAGATATTTTGGAAAAACATGACATTCTATGGACTCCTTGGCTGCATTGAAAGAGTCTTCGTAAGAGAGGAAATCCCCAAGCAGTTCCTCTTCTGCACGCCAAGGCTTGAAAAGTTGCAAAAGAGCTAAATAGAAAAACTCTTTTCTTTCGGGAGATTCGCAATCCAATTTTCGATGATTTATCAATTGGCATTTTTTTTGCTTGACCAGACATCCCTCACTTCCAATTACAGCATACACTCCTTTATCAATATCTTCTTTGATGTTCCTCTTGAAAACTTAATTTTGAAGAACTTCATACAGACAAGCATTCTCCAGGTGACTGCTTCTATTTGGATAATATGTATCCAACATGTTGCTATTCAAAATATCTGTACTGTTTGGCTCCTTCTCCGCCAAATACTCAATTTCCCGTACAGGTTTCAGAACTCGATTACGCGTTGCAGCAAGACCAAGACTCGCCCAAATAATACTCCTAGATTTGGCATAGAGACTTGCTGAAGATAACCGGTCAGAACATTCGTAAGCTCCAATTTCTCAATGCGACAACATCTTCAGACTGAAACTGTACAACTTCTTACTGAGGCTCTTTTCATGGGAAATATCCTCCCACATATCCTTCAGTTCTGTCTTTTCTTTTTTAGTGATGTAAGACGTCACATACCGAGCCACAGCCATACAGTTGTCAGCCACAAACTGTACATCCATGTTAGCATTCCACATGGACAAAATCACTGGGTTGTAGTTGTTGATGTACTTGGACTCTTCGTTTCTTTTCAAATTGTATGTGTTTTTGGGTGATTTCCTCGTCACATTATGTCGCAGCGATGATATAAAATTGTTAACTCTTCCTTTTGATAACACCGACCGTGGAAATGCAAAACGACATTTGGTGTAGTATTTGTCCTTGTTTCTGAATTTACGACGACAGTACTTTCCACAACGATGGCTTTGAAACCGTAAAACTTGTTCTCTTAGACTTTTGTCTTCGTTTGTCTTTGGAACAGCACATGTAGCATACTGTTCTATGAAACTCATCACTAAGTCATCCGGATCTGTTCCAAATTTGGGTGCATCTTTGATCCATAGTAGCATATGTATATGAGGAGCACCTCTTGCTTGATACTCCTTTCTCCAGAAGAAATCCAACACCTCTCCAAGAGGTGGATTTTTCTTGTTCGTGATGAAAGACATCATAGCTTCAAATCTATGATTGAAGTACCTGCATACATTCACAGGATCCAAAGAGCACAGTTCTCCGGGTGTCTTGAATTCAATACTTTCAATGTTTCCATTTACCTCTCGTAGAAATTCAAGTAAGTCTACCCAGCCATACTCAGCACAGCTGAGAGTGAGGAACCATGTGGGAGTTCCTAAATTCCTCAGCATACATTTTAAGTCACCATGACGGCGGTACCAATACTCATTAGTACCACGCTGACAAGCCATGAGTTTAATCAGGTGAGAATCCAAAATACTGTCTTGCACATTGACTTTATCCATAAAGTCCCTTGCCGAGATATTTCGCAGTTGTATACCACTTTTCAAGATGTGGTTCACTGCATAAGACAATCCAGAGAGATCACTTTCAAACAATAGATGAAATAAATAGGGAATGCATTGTCGAAACCTAGGATCTTCTGTATACAATCGTAAAGTCCGGTATTCTGAAGCAGGAATTTGAACAGGTCGCTCATCATAACGTCCTCCTCGACCTGTGGGAAATAACTGTGGGAAACACCGAGCTTCCAAACTTTCCTCCCAAACACTAATGGGACTCCCTTTGGCTTGTTTCATTTGAAACAATTCAATAGCATTCCCCCCCATTCCACACTATAATGTTCATATATTTCTTCCTTTTTAGAGGCTTCTACTTTCTCAATTTGACCAGGACACAAATCGCTGTCCTCTTCTTCACTTACTTCCTCTTCTGCAACACATACATTCTTGTAGTACTCATTGTTTTTTATCAAATACAATGTTGCCTTTTTGACTTTCCTAACATCCACTAAATCTTGCCGGATTTTCTTACTCTTTGTCGGAACACCATTAACTATGATAACCAGAGGTTCCTCTTCCACTTTCTCTACTCCAATTGTATTAATGTTTTTCTTCAAATCCAAAGGCAAATAAACAACCCTTCCCTTTAATCCTCTCTGTAAATCTGATGGAGGCAACTTCCCTGTCTTTGGCTCCATTCGTTCAATAGCCTGGAAGGGATGGACACTTTGAATCAAAATAGATTCATAAGTATTGAAATCCTTCAATTCATAAGGAATGTCATCTAATTCCAGATTATTATAAACCGCTCTAGCAGGCATCTGGTTTTGGTTTAATTTGTTATAGCAATAAGTACACATTCGTTGGTCTGCTCCCAAATCAAAACAATTTTCTACCATCAAGTATGTGGCAAAATCCTTCCATTCACTATTGTTTTCCATATCACTCTTTGCATATATATCCACTAACTTAGTCTGATTCTTATAATAAGTCCGTCGACAACACACACAAGTGAAATTAGGCCTCTCACTTGATTTCACCATAAACGTGAAAATTTCCTTGTGAAACTTATCTGTACTGAAAATCTGTTCACTGTCTTCCACATTACCATCTTCTAGTGGTTCAATATCAACATTGTTCTCTTTACCAGCAAAATAACAGAACTCAATTTCTTGACAAATATTCTTCACATCTACTTCAGAACCATGCAAAAGAGCTCTGCTTAATTTTATAAGCATAATTGCTGGACTCTTAGCATAATACAACATACTAACTAATTTCCTCACTTTATTATGATGCACTGCTAGCATCCTGAAATGATAAAATACACTCTGGCATACTCTCCTAGAAAGATAAGCCAGTGAATGACCACGCAAACCTGTCACTTGTCTCACTCTGCAAGGATCTAATTCTTGCAACAACTTTATTTTTTGCTTTACACTTTTCTTATGAAATGTCTGTATAAAATCACAAAGCAAATTGATGGAATCCTGTCGCACACTGCAAATAGAACTACACTTCCAGGTGTACACTGGTCCCTTAGGACATCTCCCTAAAACCTCATCACTTAGCGCCTCTTCTGCATCTGCAGACACAAGTATTTCTTTTTCAACCGGATGACCATCTTTTACCTCATATGCTCGACCACTGCTGTCAACTGCATGCACCAAAACATTGTCCTGAAAATAACTCTCCTCATTAAAAAATGCCTCACTATTTGAACTATGCATCCATTCTCCTAAGAAAACTTCACAAAAATTACTTTGATTAACTTCTCTCTTCCATCTACTATTAGATTTGAAAACATAGATTACCTTGTTTAGTTTCCTAATTCTATTAATTATCAAAATAAATAACTTTCGCTTGATTTCGAAAGCCTGATCAATAATTTTTTCTACATTTTTCTTTTTCTTATAAAATGACACTTTCTGTTGACCTTTTTAAAATTGTTTTAGCAAATTGACAATTACCCTGTTGCGGAACATTCGCTTACGAATGTCCCTGAAAATATTTGCCCTTCTACTGCCATGCACAGAGTTATCTCCTGCTCTATCACAAACTTTTTTCACGGGCCTTTCCTTTCCATTTAAATTGGCTCTCTTTTTCTGGACTAAAACTTGTTCTGTAGTTATCCTTTTGTTTCTACAAATGTTTTTAAGGAATGATTTTGTTCTCTTACCCGGTGTTCTCTTCGTCCGTTGAGGTAATACTAATGTAGAGGACTGCTGCAAAATGTTAGGTAACTGCTGTCTTTGACGTTTCGTAGCCTTTCAAATTCTATCCTTAGACGGCATTGTCTAATTTCCAAATAATATGCAGTTGAATCTGTGGTGAAATATAATAAAAAATGTTATTAACCACTATTACCAAACAGTATATCAATAACAGTAAGAACTAGATTCAACAATGCTATAAAAATAAATAAAATAAAAGTATTCACAAGGGTGCAGGGGGTATCACTTTGACACCCTCTGGCACCCTCAAAACAGGCACAGGTGCCATGTGGCAGGCAAACCAGCCCTAAGGGCAGGTCTGCCTTTCACATGACATAGGTGTGCGAGCACACATGTGCCTGCACACCGGAATCGGTATTTTACCATGAAGTTTGATTTCATGCTAAAATACCGATTCGTTAAGGCCTTTGGGACTCAGAAGACTCCCCCCTACATAGCAAATTTACAGAATCGGTAAAATTACCGATTCGGTATTTTACCGAACCAATATTTTTTCCGATTCTGTACATGTAGATTTACCTACATGTGGCCTTGGATTTAAGCCCCTACATACCGATTGGCCATTTAACGGTCGGAAACGGCCAAAATCGGCCGTAACCGGTTGGTAAATGGCCTGAAGCGACCACCTACATCGGGCCCTAAATGTGCATGCATTTGATTTCAAACAAAGTTTTAAAACATTTTATGTAAAACAATAATACACCTACATTCAAGGGAAACAGACTTAGCACACATGGGGGCGTATTTACAAGGGCCTTACACTACGAGGAAAGTGACTTCAAATGACCAGACACACATGGGGACGTATTTACAAGGCCCTTGAACCCGGGAGAAGTGACTTGAAATTGCTAAGCACACATAGGAGAGTATCTACAATGCCCGTGCAACACTTATGCATCATTTTTTACATGTACACCGTAACATTAACAACACAATTGCATCATATAACTGTTCCGCAAAAGCGACGCATTGCAGGAGTCACATCATTTTACCATCAAAAACAATTTCACCGATTCTGTAAATGTAGATTTACCTACATGTGGCCCTGGATTTAGGCGCCTACATACCTTTTCGCCATTTACAGGTCGAAAACGACCGAAATCGGCCGTAACCGGTCGGTAAATGGCCTAAACGACCACCTACATCGGGCCCTAAGTGTGCATGCATTTGATTTCAAACAAAGTTTTAAAACCTTTTATGTAAAACAATAATACACCTACATTCATGTAAGGGCAGGTCTGCCTTTCACATGACATACGTGTGCATGCACAAATGTGCATGCACACCGGAATCGGTATTTTACCATGAAGTTTGATTTCATGCTAAAATACTGATTCGTTAAGTCATTTGAGACTCAGAAGAGTCCCCCCTACATAGCAAATTTACAGAATCGGTAAAATTACCGATTCGGTATTTTACCGAACCAATAATTTTTCCGATTCTGTAAATGAAGAATGCAAAATCGCCTTTGAAAGCAGAATGCAAACACTTGACGCAAAACATCATTTTAAATACACAGCTGACTTTCTTATTTACGCAAAAAAGCATACTACTCTTTAACAAAAAAATATAAACGATAACTCACCTTTACAAATTCTTTTTGAAATTGAAAACAGTCTCAGATACACACCAATTATTCTGTACCAGAATTAAAGGTATGCACTCCAGAGGCTGGAACCAACAAAGGCACCGAAACGCTGATATTCAACATACATATCTCTCATGTCAGCCAATAAAAACTCTTCCCTCACTTTTTTCAAATCAACACCCTTCCCCCCTCTGCTCTTTCTACCTCTTTTCCATAGCAACTACCGCCTGCCTGACCTGTCATGGTCACAAGTTCACACAACAATGTTTCAAATGAACTCTGAACACCTGCTAATCCACTGCAATCTTTCATAACAACATTTTTAAATAACCATTCAAAATACATCTTTCAAAGAACACATCCATGCACCCTAACTTTCTGTTTTCAGCAATGGAAATACACCAATCACTGCTAATGAATCATTTGCACTTAAACTCCACAGTTTTTTACATTACAAACATCACTATTTCAACTGCCATTTCATTCCCACACTTCATCTGACTGCAGCAAAAACTCCTCTAGCTATGTTTTCAGTCTGGATTCTTGGACATAGCTACATCCACTGGGCTCACAGGTATGCTGATAACAGAAATTTACACAACCTCGATTTACAAAATGTGGAAATCAAATGGATTGGTCGAAGAGGATTGAAATGTCACCAATTGATACCATTGGTGAAAACCTTTTTACATTTGCCAACCCCTGACCTCATAATAGTGCACTGTGGAGGAAACGATTTGGGCACTTTGACTGGGGTAGGTCTGGAAATGCTTTTAAAGGACACCTTTGAGCAATTGATGACACTTTTTCCTCAAACTGTCTTGGTATATTCCAATATATGCCAAAGACAAAAATGGAGGTGGTCCAATCAATTTTGTCCACAAATTGAGAAATCGAGGAAGCATGTAAATAATTCTGTTTCAGCTTACATGAGGGACCATGGAATGGGCTGCATCTACAACAATAACTTGCGTTACTACATGCAAGATATCTACAGAGGAGTTGGCGTGCATTTCTCATACACAGAACCCAAAAGCTCTTTTCAGAGCTACCTTAACTTAGTGTACTCTTTTGAAATTTTGAATGTACCTTTTTTTCACTTATTTTCACCTATATTCGCTTCCCGGTACGCTACCCAGTTCGCGTACCGGCAGCTAACCACGCGAAAAAAACCAATTTTTTTTTTCAACATATATGAGCCTCCTAAGCCACCCTCAGAAAACTTAGGGAAACAGCATACGTCTAAAGTACCCCAATCTACCAATTCTGAACATTATTTACCCTCCATCTTATATCTCAATTCTACCGAAACACAAAATGGAGGACTCCCGTAACACTGTAAGTTTGCGTACCGGGCAACGCACTGACAAGCACTCGCTCAAAAAAGGTGGGAAAGTAATTTACAGAAAAAACACTGGAGACACTTTCACCAATTAAACAGTAGCTCATACTATATTCCAATCCCTACCATTTTCACAAATTTAGTTGGAATACCATTTAGCCATTTAGCATGTAGAACTCTCTAAAATCCCTGAGGTAAATTACTTCACAAAACATATCGGAAGTGTTGGAAATGACAACCAATTAAAATATTACTTTCAATTTCTACTATTATATCATGACATTTGATTGGTTATGTACCTGAATATATATAAACAAAGAGAGAGAAACACAGACATTTTGACTACTACTTCGTGAAGTGCAGAACAACAAAAAATTAACTGATAACTTCAAGTTATATTTAAAAGGTAAGATAATATTTTTAAAACTGAAGTATGTTCTGTACTGAAAGCTAATTAGAAAAACATTTTCAGACAGTTTTATTCTTTCACTCTGTAATACTTATAAAATAAAATAGACTTCTCTGTTTTAGTTATGGCAGGGCCAGTCCAAGGATTTGTGAGGCCCTGGGCTAAAAGGGAACGTGCGCAAGGCCCCCTCCAAATTACATAACTGGCCACTTACAAGGAGAACATTCACAGGCACTGTGGGGGCCCCATTGTCCAGCATTTTGACGCCCCCTCAGTTTTAATTTTTAATCCACACGCATTTCTCACACCTTCATAGGTGTGAGAATTGATTGTGGTCTAAAAGTTAAAACTGAGGGTGCGCCAAAATGCTGGACAATGGGCCCCCCACAGTGTCTGTGAATGGTCTCCTTGCAATTCAAAGAGCGTCTCCTTCTCCCTCCCCTATACCTCCTGACACCATCCATGAGAGGCCCAAGGAGGGGGCCCCCTGCAATAGACCTTAATTGCAGGCGACACCTTTCTTTGTGATAGATCACCAGTGCGTGGCACCATGCTAGAGGGCTAAGTGCGAGGTCCTGAACGGCAGCCCACACTGCCCATGCCTAGCGCCGGCCCTGAATTAAGGATAGAGTTAGACTTCTCTAGTATAATTCAGAATTGACTAAGAGTTTATTTGATAATTTTCTTCATATTTCTACTTCCAATTTGATACCATACACTAAGTTAAAAGTCAATCATTCTTGTTTCCTTATAGTACGCTCCCCAGACCTCTTTCCGGTACGCGAACCGGGCGCAACCCATGAAATTTTTTTTTTATTTTATTTTTTTTGGCCCCGCGGGGCACTTTAATATCCCCCTCATCAATCCTAGGGGGTCAAAAGGGGTCTACCTTGCCCCCTTTCCTTCATTTCCCCCTTCGTTTTGGCCTCCTCTTGTCTCTCGATCCTACCGAGAGACAAGATGGCGGCCGCTACGGACTGTTTAGAATGTTGACAGACACCGGAAAGCCAATCAGCTTCGCTTCGCAAAGCTCCGTTATGCGAAAAGTACGCGAACTGGTGCGCTATCCAGGACGCTGTCACAGATATATCTGTTTTTTTAAACGTTAATTTTTCAAAATCCACTGGAGCACATATATTGAGACCCAGCAAAGGCACATCGGGCTAACAGTCCCTACAATTTTGCCAAGTTTTGTGTAAATCCATTCAGCCGTTCGAGCTAAAAGTGAGGCCAAACGCCCTATGGAAAAATGAATGGGAAAAACGCGTTTTGGGACCCCCCTTTTTTCTCGCCCCCCCCTGACGAAACCCCCCCACATTTTCAGGGGCTGATCAGAAACAAAATGTGCCATGTTCCTGAAAATTTCAGCCAATTCCGTCCACAAACGCCAAAGTTATTAGACATAGAATTTTCAAAAGTTCCATAGAGAAAAAATCCTAACTATATATACCTACTGGCGACCGCCAGTAGGTAATATATAATACCTAGGGGGGGTTTCGTCAAGGGGGGGCCGAGAAAAAAGGGGGGTCCCAAAACGCATTTTCAATATATGTGCTCCAGTGGATTTTGAGAAATTAACGTTTAAAAAAACAGATATATCTGTGACAGCGTCCCAGATAGCGCTCCAGATCGCGTACTTTTCGCGTAACGGAGCTTTGCGAAGTGAAGCTGATTGGCTCTCCGGTGTCTGTCAACATTCTAAACAGTCTTGTCTCTCGGTAGGATCGAGAGACAAGAGGAGGAGAAAAACGAAGGGGGAATTTAATGAAAGGGAGCAAGGTAGACTCCTCTTGACCTCCTAGGAATGATGTTGGGGTTATTAAAGGGTCCCGTGGGGCAAATAAAAAAAATTTGATTTTTCGCGGTAGAAGCGCTTCTCGGTTCGCGAACCGGGTCGCAAACTGGTAGCGAATCGTGAATTCGCCATTTTGTGTTTCGATTTAATTAAATTACAAGATGGAGGAAAAGTAATGTGAGTATTGGGTATAAGGGGGTTTGGGACTATCCTGACCCTCTATGTTTTCTGAGGGTGGTTGAGGAGGCTCATATATGTTGATACTTGTCTTCCAGCGGTTGCGCGTGAGCGTTTTTTTTTTTTTGCCGCTTGACTTCTGTTAACGTTCGATTCGAAGGAAATCAGGAAGTGTTGACCGCCATTTTGGCACTGCGAGTAAATATATTGTTAAAAATAATTGTTATAAATTAATCCGTATTGATAAACATTGTCTGCGCCATCTTGCTTTTTTTCCAATGCCACACTTTTGTCGTGCGCGACAGCCATTTTAGATGCCTTGACCAGACCCACTCTCTGCACGCCGCCGATCCTCAGCATGGCTCCCCACCCTCGCAAGCATCTCTCCCACGCACTGGTCACCCCTGCTCTCTCTCTCATGCATGGGCCATAAACCTTCCCCCATCTGCGCTGCTCTTCCCTGAGTATCACACCCTGTGCCCGCCCGACACCTCCCTTTCACCCTATTCACTACCGCACCCTCTGACACTCCTCTTCCTCTGTGTCTGATTGTCCAGGCCGGTCCCAGGCTATCACCTAGCCCATCCGGATGTAGTTTATGGCCCCAACTGTAAAGAATCACCCCTGTTCAAAGGAGTTACAGTAGATCAAGGCCCCCACCTCATTAGATCCGTCACACCACACGCGTTCCGACTATCTGATAACGATCCGGGATTCTTACTGTAAGGGTGTGTGGGACCGAGACTGAAGCGGAAGATTCCAGGGATGCCTTTTTGTACATCAAAGTCTTCACAATTATGTGTCACATTAAAATATATAGCACTCCAACAAAGTAGTAGGATTATAACAATTTCATAACTTATAAATATATACAACGCTCCAACAAAGTAAACACGTTAAAAAAAAATTTTAAACAACTATTTACATGACATTGCTTTAACCAGGATAGACAAAGAAATGACACAGTGATGTAAAAGTTTCTGAAAGAAATGCCAAGAACGTCCAATGTGAAAGTGAATTTTATCTGGCAATTTTTTTCTTATCCTTCTCATGAAAAGAAAGTCAATGCCAGGTTCGTTACCTGCCTCATCTGCAAAAAAAAACTCTAGAGAGGGACCGAAAAAAAATATAGCTATGGTAATCATACCATGCATCGGCACATGGAGAGGTGGCACCCTCTTAATTATTCTAAAGCACAACTTCGAGATTTGGTGGATAACCCCCGACCGGCAAAAACATCCACCAATGACTTAGCAATAAGTGAGTCAGAGGCAAGGGAAACGGTCCCAAATCTGCAAAAGAACTTTGGGCAGATGAGATTGATTTGTGTAGCATGTGGAAAATTAATTTCATGCGGAGAGATGAGTATTACTTTAATAAATAGATCATATGAAAATCATCAATGTCCAAAACATCCTAGAAAGTAATTTTTGTCATTTTTGAGGAAGAGAGATAACCTACAGTGGTACGGGGTCGTTGTCGTTCGTACTAGGGGGGCCAGGTGACATTCCTTCTGGGTGGCTTAGGGGCATTTAAAACAACTTCCCTGATACAGGTAGCATATAAAGTAGAGGCTAAATACCAGGATCTTTATCGATTGCTTTATGCTGTACAAAAATGAAAAACACATACAACAAACCTGGACCATTCATATTTTCAATGTTTCTGCGTACTATACTTTTTAACCCTTAACTAATTGAGCTGCTTCATTTCACCTGCTTTTTTAACAAAAAAAACTAAATCAGAAACAGTGGCCATTTATTCTTTACTTACCAATCTATGCGTTACAACTACATTTGCTTTTTCAAAAACCTTTAATAAAAATGTTGGTGCCCAAATACGGGCCTACAACCCCGTTGGCCGGCCACGGAGCAGGCTGGAACTGTAAATGGGGGGGGGGGGGGGTATTTATTTGTGGAAAACATAACAGAGAGTCAGTGGTCGTTTGATTTCATAGTAAAAAGTGCGACAAGTGCCACCTTCAATAATAAATACAGTAATCAATGATGCATTAGAACTTAATATCAATTCATTGTTCGAACGTGTAATCAGTACCCGTCCCATGTCAATTCATTGTTCGAACGTATAATCAATACCCATCCTGGATCAATTCATTGTCCGAACATATAATCAGTCTTATCCCATATCAATTCATGTGCCAAAAACTGCATACATATCTCATGATATCAAGGCTGAACAATCGGGGCACAACAAGAAGTTGAGAGTTTCATTTGTACCGGCGCCATTTTGGGTGAGGTCAGGAAGGTCCAAGTATAGTCAAAATGTCTCCACCAACTCGTGGTTGGACCGGGACCTCTTTCGGCAGTCCAAAAGTTTTTGTTGAAGTGTAGCAGAGGGGACTGCCGACATGAACCATCAGTCAAAGTGGAGTGGGAGGCAACAATCTCTCCTACCGGGTCATACTGGTGTACCACCGGAACTGATCAAGTTGGTAGTCTTGCAGGATTTTGGTCATTTCAAGACTGAGGCCGGCGCCGGCATGAGCGTGCCGACGTCCCTCGGCTACGTCGTGGTCGTTCCGTGGGTGATCAAGGCAGTCATTCCCCATCGGGGGTGTCTGCGGGGGTCGGGGGCCCCCGTGGCTCTTATAGAATCTTCAAAGTTGAGGAGAACGTTTCTGGACGCAGGACTCATTTTCTAGTTGAACTCAGAAGCGCTGTTGCACCGCAACAGTGGACGAGACCCCCGCTGGGTGAGCGGAGCATCATTGCCTCGCAATAGTGGACGAGACATTTTGTCGGGTGAGTGCAGCGCCGCTGCATCACAAGAGTGGAGGAACCCTTGTCGGGTGAGTGGAGCGTTGGGGATGCAGCTGAGGGGCCCCCACCTGGGGGGGTGGGAGAGGCTCGTTCGCGCCGCCTCTCCCTCCCAGCGCACCCCACGCCGACACCTGGCGTTGATATCCGTGATGTCCGGACCAGGCGATAAGAGGGGGGGGTCGGAGGCAGAGGCAAGACATCCCCCCCATGGCCCACAGGGCACCGCTTCAGGACCGAACAGGGAGCTCATACCAAGCCGAGGCCAGACCAGGAGATACGAGGGGAGGGGGGGGTCGGTGGCATGTGCAAGACATCCCCCCCAGTGTTGTCGCAGCCATTAAAGAAAGAAGAGGGATCCCATCGGCGTCGGCTCCTCTCCTGGCCCAGGGGGGGGGGGGGGGTCGGTGGCATGTGCAAGACATCCCCCCCCAGTGTTGTCCCAGCCATTATTGAAAAAAGAAGAAGATACCGTCGGCCTCGGCTCCTCTCCTAGTCCACCTTATGCGACGACCCTTTTGTTGGGTGAGTGGAGCGTTGGGGGTGCAGCTGAGGGGCCCCCACCTGTGGGGGTGAGAGAGGCTCGTTCGCGCCGGCTTTCCCTCCCAGCGCACCCCACGCCGATATCTGGCGTTGATATCCGTGATGTCCGGACCAGGCGATAAGAGGGGGTGTCGGTGGCATGTGCAAGACATCCCCCCCCCGTTGTCGCAGCCATAATTGAAGAAAGAAGAAGGATCCCGTCGGCCTCGGCTCCTCTCCTGGCCCACCTTAGGCGATGACCTCCCCAGCCGACGGCTGCCAGCAGGACCCGCCCTACACGTGCCGAAGGCCTCGTCTTCCGGATGGGCGTAGCCGCGAACCTGTTGCACTTCGGGAGTTTCCGGAATGGGGGTAGGTATCTGCTGATTTGTATCTATTTCATGTTACCGTTATTGGGCGAGGCGGGCGGTGGGACAGACATGCTTGGAGCAGTGGGGGGGTGGCGGAGCCTAGCTACCTCGTGGTTGCCGTAACGTCAAGCTTGGCTTCTCTTACCACTTTCATGTTTCTTATTTCTAGCGAAGTCAAAAACTCATCAGTGGCCTACTGATTTTGTTCGATTTCTTTCCCTTCCTTTTCAAGTGTTTTTCATGCTAAAGTTTCTGTTTAACAGGATACAGTGATTACTTCGTATTTTACATATGTCTTATGTATATATATATATATTACCCACTGGTTGTCGCCAGTAGGTAGTTATAGTTAGGATTGGCTACCATAGGAAATTTCTAACATTATATTGGGAATAACTTTGGCGCCGATAAAGGGATCTGCCTGTAATTTTCCTTAAAATGGCCTCGCTGTGCTCCGCTTCTTCCCTGAAAGTTTCGGGGGCATTCGTGCAGTGGGGGCTGAGAAAAAAGGGGGGTCCCAAAAGGTGTTTTCTCCATGTTTATTTTCATAGGACAGTCTGACAAGTCTACAGCCCGAACCGCTTAACGGAATTACGCCAAACTTGGAAAAATTGTAGGGACCGGTACGCAGATGTGCCTTTGCTATGTTTAGTGAAAATTTCTCCAGTGGTTTTTATGAAAATTAAGTTAAAAAACACATATATATCTATAGGCGCACTGCGGGCGCTCCCCGGTGCGCGTACCGGGGAGCGCACCCGGCGCGCTACGGGAGTGCGTGAGCGAAAGCTGATTGGCTATTGGGTGTCTGTCAACATTCTAAACAGTCCGGAGAGTTCGCCATCTTATGTCTCGGTAGAATTGAGACACAAGAGTGAAAAAAGAAAGAGGGATTTAATTAAAAGGGGGCAGAGTAGACACCCCCTGCCCCCCTGGATTTTCTAAGGGGGGCCTAGAAGGACCATGAAGGGCTAAAAAGCTCCAGAAGATGTCATAAAGCCCCTATGCAACCACAGTTGACCATAGCCATGCACATCCCCAAAACCATATTGGCTATCTGTATAGATTATCACTTTTGAATCGTTTGATAACCAGCAAGTTCTTGTCAATGCAACTAACATGTGCTGAGGTTACATTTGCCAAAACGATGCTTTAAGGACCTTAGTAATGGAACACACTGCATAGGCAGCTCTCAATGCTCCTTATTGATCTCTTAAACAACAACCATCAAACAACATTGTCAGATCAGTCTCTCGCATGGGAGTGTCTTTAATGTGTGGTCTTGGTATTGTGTATAGATCAGTACCTGTGATGCAGTCATGCCCAGGTTAGGAATCAATTTCATCACCCTCCCTGCCTTCCAAAGCCTTGACTGAAGCAGAAAGCTGTTTTGATGCGTTCAGGGAATTGCACCTCTCTGCAGGGTCACCCCCTAGACTTTTCTGACTGTGGGTCCCGTGCTCACTGTTCCACGGGATTCAAGCTAGCCTGGCTGATTAGCGGTAATACCCTGAAATTGGTCCCAGGATGCTTATTTACGCCTCCCTGGCTTATGACAAGCCAAGGATGACCAGGCTAGTCAGTTCAGACTGGACTGTTTAATGAGGAACAGGGTCAAAACTGATTTAAATATGGCTGGTTCTTACCTGGAGTGGCATGGTGAGCAAAAGAAAAATGGATTCAATCCAGGTCTCTTGACTGGGGGTGAAAGCATGATTTATTCAGCTTTCCGCCATCATTTGGTTGCGTAGCAGTTCTTGCCCTAAGTGGGATGGGTATGCCCAGACGTGGGTCCGTTGCTCACTGTGCCACTGGATTCAAGCTGGCCTGGCTGATGAGGGGTAATACCCTGAAACTGGTCCCAGGATGCTTGTTTCCGGTCCAGGAAGGACCTGGCTTGGCAATTCGGGCTGGACTGTTCTCATGAGGAATAGAGCCAAGACTGATTTGCGTATGGCTGGGTCGAACAATAGATTTAACCCAGATATCTTGACTGGGGTTGAATGCATGATATATTCAGCATTCGGTCCATCATTTGTTTGCCCAGCAACATATAGGCCACTTTGGTCTGCCTCCAGGACAACTCCATGTATTCACTATCCTCCTCCCTCATAGGCAACTTCATTTTGAATGACTACCTTTTGAGTCATCATTGAGAATCAATGGAATCTGTTGGTATCCTGTACTGTGGGGCATTTGATTTCTAATGTTTTGCTGCACCACTGGAGATAAAGTCATTGTCATTCGAAATGATTTCCGATTCTGCAACCCTGCTCAGAATCTGAAACAGTCTTTTGGATCATCATATTTCTCTGCGTCTGCAGTTCGGAGCACCATCACCATGAGTTCTATTGGATTTCGAAACACTCCTATGTTCAGGGCTCAATTTTCCCACAGTGGTGACAAGCAGTGTTTCTTTCCATCATTACAACGCTCACATTCAGCCTGTCATTTTTCAGCATTTCTTTGTCATCTTCTTGCATATGCATTATTTCATTTCTCATCACTGCATCCTGCATCTGAATTATCCCATGTTGTCCTGCCTGGACAAAATTCACATTTGAACCCATCTTGTTCTGAAGTACTTTTTCAATATGATTTGTCTGAACAATCAATAGTTTCTCCCTAATCTCATCAATACTCTTTGTCTATCAACAAAGTTAAGTTCACCCTGCTGTACATAATTATTTAGCTCTGTTCTTAAACCCATGACAAAAGTAGGAATGAAGCTAAGCACACCATCTTGTACAGGATCACTGTCTCCATTGTGTTTCATGAAAAGGTCTATAAGCCTCTCATAATAGGTGTGTACTGATTCTTTTGGCTCTTATAAGGTTATCAAAATCTTTACCTATTAATCCCCTTTTCTGGCACCCTCCTTCTCACCAACCTATATTTTATTTACAACTTCTTCAGAAGGCGCATTATTAGGACCAACCCTAGCTGGTTCGGATTTCGACAAGCAACCGCTGCATTATACTCAATCAACAAGTCACTAGGAACACCAATTTCAAATAATGAATTAAAGTAAGTCCACAGCACATGTGATATATTGTTAACCTCTGCACCTCTTTCTGTCATTTTCCTGGCTCCTCCCTGCAAACTTGCTACTCCCTTTGTTTTGCCCTCTTCTCCCTTTGATTTCTTTTTACTCGCTGTCAAGCGAGTCCATTGTTTACTCATGTAAATCTTTAATGTGAGCTCTCAAATAAATGAAACCCATAGTTCTAATTTCACCAAGAGTCACATCCATTTTGTAGTTTCTTTTTAGATTTTTTATCTTGCTAATCTCAACTTTGCATTCATCAGCTAGCACTTCTAATTTATTATGTGCTTTGCACATCTCAGTGCATTTAATCAGAATCGTATGTCAACCACCTTTTAAAATAAAGGTTCCCCTTTATAACTTCACCAAATGTGAGTTTCAAAATGCCAATGTTGATAGGTTTAGGAGGCTCTACAACAACTACTATTCTTGCAGGTGAATCAACTTGATCTTGGGCAACAGGTTGGGCATTCCAGCTAGTACTAGGCATCACTGTCATTGCTGCCTTAGTTGGTGTAGTCGGTACCACTGCTATAGGAGCTTGCACTGCAGTGCCACTTTCACTCGCTTCCAAGACAGGCTCTGAACCAAAACCATCTGTCCCAGCCATTCAAGTAGATCTAGAACTAAGGAGATCATTAAAGAAATTAGTCTCCTCATCAGGATCATCTTTTTGTTTCTTTACTATTTTTGCCTAGCTTTGGTCATTTATTTCTTTAACTATAGCAGGATAAACTCCCCTCCCATTTTGTAATTCCCACTTCTTCTCCAACTACTGTTTGAATGACCCCTTAATTTGCTTTGACCTTTACCTTCTATCTTTCTCAGTTGCCCTTCTAAGTCATTTATTTAGTGTGTCAAACTGTGTAGACCTGGACAATCTAGCTTTTTAATATTAAAAGTTCCCTGCATGTCTTTATTAGAAACTGTATAATCATGCCATTCAAAAATCCAAGTACAAGTATAAATCCCAACATGTTGGTGATCATTTGGTACTTTGGCATTACCTCATCTGTTATTTTCTTACCCTGTAGGGTAGGTAGTACAGAAACATTAGGCTTTCTTAGGCTTTCTAAAAAAATATCCCCATTATTTTCATTTAAAATGAAGTCAAAAGCACAATAAATAAAAAAGCGAACATCAACTGTGAGAAGTTGGCCTGGTATATGATGTCCCCTAATTAAAGTGGGCACCTTACACCAGTGCAAATAACCCTTATGGTGATTTAAAAGGTCAAAGATAACCTTAGGAAGCTATCCAAGTGGTAGCTGTGGAGAGCAGCCTTCAGGCTTAGCCTTGAAGGAATGTTAAGCAGCTTGTTTTACCAGAGTGCAACCGTATTGTATTGGTTAATTGAAAGAAGAACCACACAGTAGTTATAAAAATATGTATTTATCATTATAACACATCTTAACCCCTTTGCTGCGGCGGCTATTCTGCCGCAGCGCTAAAGGGGCGGGGCGGCCGCGCGGCGGCCGCATGCTGGTGACGGAGCCGCTCCGTCACCAGCTGCGGTTGAGCTATGCTGGTGACGAAGCGGTTCCGTCATGACCCGCCCGCTCATTAGAACGCCCACACAGGCGCCAAATCAGCGCCGCGCAGGCGCGGCGGCTGGGCCATGACGGAACCGCTCCGTCATCAGCACAGCTCAACTGTAGCTGATGACGGAGCAGTTCCGTCATCAGCAGGGGAGGGGTTAAATACCTCACAGTATCTCCTACCCGCAGATAAACACAAAGCACACAATACCTTAGCACAGAAACAATCGTAAGTAGCACTAATACATAGTGGGCTCCAGGGGGAGACCAAACCATACACTAAAATAGTGGTATAAGAACCACGGCTCAAGTCAAGAAAGTGTCTAGAGGTTGTAGAATCGCCAAAACCCCAAGGAACAACCCAAGATGAGTAAGGAGGGAAACTAAGGAGGGCGAGTGTAGTGTGAGAAGACAACCGCATGCTACATACAATTCAATGGGAGAGTCGTGGTTGCAGTTTTTCTGTTTAAGGACCTTCCGCGTGGATTACGAGGAAACCCTTTAGAACATAGAAGGTTGGAGAGCCACCCCACCCGTGGATACTGAAGTACCAGAGTTACCCATCCCATGGAATCCGGGTGCATAGGGTCCAAGTGGTGTCGGAAACCTCTGTCGTTCTCAATGGGAGTCTTCAAGGAAATGCCACTGCTGGAAAGAAGATAAGTGTCCCGTGGAACCCACAGGTGGATTCCTAAAGAAAGGAACCTGAAAGCAGAGGGGACAGAGTTTGGGTCACTCAGGAGTGGACAGGGGCTTGGTAGATGAATGCCCACTGATATTGGGTGCTTCAAGTGCGTAGATGGAAACCATGACTCTGCAGCCACAGGGACCACGAGATGTCAAGAATGACCAGGATCCAGATACGAGCTGTCCCACAAAGGATGTTGAGTGCTGAGGGGTCGGTGTCTGGCGTGAACACTAATAAGCCTTGGCAGCAGCAACCCACAAAGAAGTACGAGGAAGGTCACAGTCTGGCCCAGCAAGGACCATGAGACTCACCACAGCAAGGGGAGACAGGGCAGACAGGGAGCAACCAGTGGAGCCCAAGAACATCCAAGTTTTCCCTCAAATGGACCCACATGCCGACGGCACAGGAATCGCGAGGGGAACTCCAGCAGTTTCCCAAAACAACAGCTTGCAGGGCACAGAGTGTGAGGAGGCCAAAGTCCTTTGTACAAAATGTGGGCAGAGGATGGGGCTATTGATAGCCCAATGCACTTTGTGGGAAAACACCAACAAGCATATGCACTTCCAAATGTTAGTGGTGCACCGGGGTTTAGGTTATGTGGTCCCCACGAGGGATACTGGCCTCAAACTTGGTGATAGGACAGGTCAACCTCAATGAACTTAGAAACCCACCTCATATGTTGCTGGAGCCTTTGGAGACCACAGGAGGTCAGGCCTGTAGTTCCATCTTGCATGGCCTCTCATGGGTGGCATATTACATGCTTCAGCCCATGGAAGGACTCCTGGGTACCTAGGCCCTGGGTACATGTATACCATATACTAGGGACTGACAAGAGTATGTCATTATCAATCTGAAGTGTACCTAAGTACATGCATAACATTCTAAGGAGAAAGCAGATAGACTGGGGTCCTGATTAGCAGGATCCCAGTAAGACTGGTCATAAACAGTGTAACATCAAACAAAAAGTGGGGGTAACCATAAGAAACAGATCCTTCTTTCCTACAACAACCAATTCCAGTGTGGCTGTGTCAAAGGTCAACCCATCACAGTGTGGCTCTGTCAGCAACCAACTAATGAAAGTGCAGCCTTGTGGTGATATCTCACCAAACCCCACTCAGCTACCTTGCTGACTAACAAACGCTGCATGACTTCTCTGTGAACACAGAAAACAATTGACATTCCTTTAAATTCAAATTTAGATATAATAAACTCTTATCTGCTTAAATAACTTGGAAAGTCAATAGATACAGTACAGCAGCTTACATTTAATAATTAATAGCCAAAAAAAGCAATAGAAGCCGCACCACAGGTGGATTCCTAAAGAAAGGAACCTGAAAGCAGAGGGGACAGAGTTTGGGTCACTCAGGAGTGGACAGGGGCTTGGTAGATGAATGCCCACTGATATTGGGTGCTTCAAGTGCGTAGATGGAAACCATGACTCTGCAGCTACAGGGACCACGAGATGTCAAGAATGACCAGGATCCAGATACGAGCTGTCCCACAAAGGATGTTGAGTGCTGAGGGGTCGGTGTCTGGCGTGAACACTAATAAGCCTTGGCAGCAGCAACCCACAAAGAAGTACGAGGAAGGTCACAGTCTGGCCCAGCAAGGACCATGAGACTCACCACAGCAAGGGGAGACAGGGCAGACAGGGAGCAACCAGTGGAGCCCAAGAACATCCAAGTTTTCCCTCAAATGGACCCACATGCCGACGGCACAGGAATCGCGAGGGGAACTCCAGCAGTTTCCCAAAACAACAGCTTGCAGGGCACAGAGTGTGAGGAGGCCAAAGTCCTTTGTACAAAATGTGGGCAGAGGATGGGGCTATTGATAGCCCAATGCACTTTGTGGGAAAACACCAACAAGCATATGCACTTCCAAATGTTAGTGGTGCACCGGGGTTTAGGTTATGTGGTCCCCACGAGGGATACTGGCCTCAAACTTGGTGATAGGACAGGTCAACCTCAATGAACTTAGAAACCCACCTCATATGTTGCTGGAGCCTTTGGAGACCACAGGAGGTCAGGCCTGTAGTTCCATCTTGCATGGCCTCTCATGGGTGGCATATTACATGCTTCAGCCCATGGGAGGACTCCTGGGTACCTAGGCCCTGGGTACATGTATACCATATACTAGGGACTGACAAGAGTATGTCATTATCAATCTGAAGTGTACCTAAGTACATGCATAACATTCTAAGGAGAAAGCAGATAGACTGGGGTCCTGATTAGCAGGATCCCAGTAAGACTGGTCATAAACAGTGTAACATCAAACAAAAAGTGGGGGTAACCATAAGAAACAGATCCTTCTTTCCTACAACAACCAATTCCAGTGTGGCTGTGTCAAAGGTCAACCCATCACAGTGTGGCTCTGTCAGCAACCAACTAATGAAAGTGCAGCCTTGTGGTGATATCTCACCAAACCCCACTCAGCTACCTTGCTGACTAACAAACGCTGCATGACTTCTCTGTGAACACAGAAAACAATTGACATTCCTTTAAATTCAAATTTAGATATAATAAACTCTTATCTGCTTAAATAACTTGGAAAGTCAATAGATACAGTACAGCAGCTTACATTTAATAATTAATAGCCAAAAAAAGCAATAGAAGCCGCACCTTTCACAATATCATATTGAAACCACAATTCACACTAGTTAAACCTCCATCCAGTGGCAATCTGCCCTGGTTAATGCACTTCCTCCTGCGCACTGAAGAGCAAAAATACACCAACCTTGATTAGGCACAAAATCCTAGAAAAAAATCTTGTTACTTCAAAAACCCTTACTTGTGTGCATGCAGCATTGCCCACTACACACTACCTTATGCAAACATGAAAACCACAACATCTTGAGATCTTGGATTTCAGCAAATTTGTTAATGAAACCAAACAAAAATCAACACATGAATTTGAAATATGATTAATTTTTACATGAACAATATGGTGAATAATCCATGGATTAACCCAACAATTAACAGTACATCTCAAAACGAAGCGTACAACAATCCATTTCACAGACTTACAGTTCAACATTCCCCATAAATACACTCCATCCTTCAATCAGTTTGCCCTATTCATACATACAATCAAATTGGTCAGGATATTATTGTAAGCCAGCTTCCCTGTACCAACTCTAGAGACTGGAACACTCTACAGTTCAGGAATAATCCACTTGTCTCTCAGGATGGGCATTAGGGACAGATGAGCCATTTTGGGACCCCTTACAAATAGGATGTGCTCTTACGCAACCATCCTCTGCTGACAGTTTGTCGAAGTGGAACCCCATACCCCAATATTTTGTACTATACCCAAATATTCATGACACACCAAAACCCTTGAATCCCCACTATTTACCTTAGGAAGTTTTACACCGGATTTATCTTGCATAAGAAGACACCTCACCCAACATTAGTTTAGCTGAGAATATAAAATAAATATTTAGGACCACTAAATAACTGAGTTTCAGATCACGTAAAAGTTAAAGAGTTTTGTTACTGAAATCTAACAATCAAAAGATACAGAATAAATGCCATGAAGGCTCAAAATGCAAAGGTAACACAAAGTAGTAAAACATCATTCTAACAAACATCATTCTAACTCTCAAATGCACAGCAAAATCAAGAAAAGGTCAGACAGCATCCCTGTTAGCATCTAGGAAAACTCAAAATCTTCTGGCTGATCCCCTACATCAATGGGTTCTTATACACAATTGTTCCATAGAAATGTACGTCAAGCACAGATTCTTTATGGCATGATACTATGTATCAATGTTTTGGTGAATCAGAGTATTTCTTGTCAATGGCATTATATGTTAGCACTATTTCATTTTCTAAGTAAGCATTCTGCTTTCCAGTTATTACATACAATGTTGGTAACCTTGCTGGTAAGGGCGCTCAATGTGTTACCAGAGTTACGTAAATGGTGAAGAATTCAGTGGTGCTGCAGGTGAGAAAGAGGGTGGTTACCAACTACCCTCAACAAACCACACTTGGTGTGAAGCTTATCTATACAATGAGTGATCTCTCCTGCGCTCCAATTATCTAAATTAAAGTATACTTGTAATAAGTTCTAGACTAAATAAGTTTGTAATCACAAAACTGTAACATAAGGTTCTTATATTAAACAGTTTAACTATGACCAAAAAGTAACTCAGTCAAAATTGGACAGTAATCATTCCTCCAATTCATTTCCAAACAATCATTATATCCAAAATACAAAAATAATGTCCACAGCTTTGCAGTATTCTTCTTTATTCTTAAGGCTTGTGTTGATTGGTGTATCACTTCAATACAGAAACTCTCACAGCCTACACGTGTTTCGTCCCAATGTGATGGTCTATGACTTCGTCAGGGCTGTATAATAAACATCAAATAAATGTATAACAGTAAAATCCCAGTATTAATGTACTAACCGAAATTAGGTTAGAAAGTTATGATATACCTGATAGACACCAGTGTCATCAGAGGAAAAAAATATAAAGTAAAAACGCCACCAAGGACATAGGTCACCCTAGTGCACACCAATGTATCCCAAGTCTGTTGTAAATAATGGTATAATCACCTCAAGATTATAAGTAGCGTTATGGAAGATACTTCTCGTCTTCTTTGCCAATGATACTGCCATCCTATTATGTAAATAGTGGGATATTTTAAGGTCAATATTTATTGAATACAACTACAGTACCTAACATCATAACCACGCCACATTAATGATCTAATATAACAATCATATCCACTCACCAAGAATATTCGTATTCACGTCTTCTTATTAGTCAGATATCTCAAAGTAGTACAAATACTCTGGCTGCACGTAAAATAATAGTAACCTGCAGCAAAGAATTGGATAGATCACTACTAGTTTAAGAATAAACCATGGAAATAATAATCAAATACTCCCCATAAATCACCTTACCAAATCAAGTCCTTGTATTATTAAACATATCCCAATATTGTAAAAGTAAGGAGTTTTGTAGTCTTCACTCGATCTGCATGATAGAAATTAATTATCAATATATGGGAATCAAACTAATAATACCCTGTAAGTGAACAAGCAATACGAGATAAAGTGCCGACGTCATGTAATATATTATTTAATATATAAATTTGAACAATGAAAGTTAGTTAAAGTTTTGTGCATCATCCTGGAAACTATCTAAAGCTATTCCGAATCCATAGTAACCTCGGTGATTGCGGGGAATCGTAAATACATACATGAAACGGACAAGGGTTAATGGGACACCTCGTATACGTAATCCGTTCATGTAATGGTAATGTTCAACTCTAGTATGGCACAAAGTTACTTTAGGTTAATTATAAACTCTCCCCTGGCGATTTCACTCACCCGAGTATTCTGGAACACTTCCGTATCAAGTTCTGGCGTGCAGCACGGCCGCCATGTCTGTATGCCAATTTATACCGCGGTATCCGTAGCAGCCATATTGTAGTATGCAATCAACTAAAACTCTATTTATTTTCGTCGAATATAAGTTTCTACACAGCGAATATCTATTCTGATGCTTAAATAAATATATTACAATATTCAAAAATAAATACGTCGGGTTTGGACTGTAACTCATACGGTTCTATTATCCAGTACACGTTTATATGTGCTGTGGGTTCGTCTAACGAATATTATGTTTTTTACGACTAGTAACACCCGAAATTCGTTACGGGTGAATTATAATCTAATGTCATATATTTGTACACTCCATTGAGTCCTCGGGGATTAGGAGTAAAGATTTTTTGATCAAAATTCAAAAACGTCCTGCAGCAGTATCGAACCCATAATAGCTATGCATATCTCGTATCCTCCTATGTTTTGTGCCACTGGTGAGTCTAATGGGCGGGGAAGGGTTAGTATCATGCAATGTGTGTGTTTGCGTGGAGTAGGGTTAGGTAGGGTAGATAAAATTATAAAGAGTAAAAGGTAAAGAAAAGTCTAGTTAGTATTATACAAAGACCAGAAATAGAGGAAATTCTGACAAATTGAGAATAAATTATACAGGTCGATAACAAAACGTTACATGTATATCTATATAAATTGTACATTTCCAATTCATACATTATAACATAAAATATCAGTTACAATTGGACTCAAGTAATTGAGTTCTCATTCAAATCACAGAAATACATAGTAAGGTCATGGCACATCTCCACTTATCATATGAACACCGTAAATTCAAGGTATACAGTACTGATTCACTGACCCAAAAAATATTGTAGTTCAGAATCTAAATTCAAACCTTCTGCTACGGCCCTAAGTTTCATAATCCACATGCATTCTCTACGTCTCAAACGCAGGGTTCTGTCTCCTCCTCTCTTGTCTGCATTAACTACATCAATACCATGGTAATGAAATTGGTGTTTCACCCTGTCGTTCTGAGTTTGAATGAAGTGTGCTGCTATAGGGTATCTAGTATCCCCATTTTTTAGGGCTCTAAAGTGTTCAGTCATCCTGTCGCGTAGTCTCCTTATGATACTTCCAACATAAATTTTGGTACATGTACATATAATTACATATACTACATATGTAGTATCGCATGTAATAAAGGAATTAATTTTGAATGGTCCCATTTGATTATAATTAAATTCCTTTATCTCATTAACAGCCCATCTACAGGAATTACAACTACCGCAATGGTAAAAAGCTTGAGGTTGACGTCTTAACCAAGATGATTTATCTGGTGCACTGTGGTAACTAGGGCACAATTTACTGGAAAGTGTCTTCCCCTTCCTATATGTGATATTGGGTCTGTTATTCAGTACTCCCTTGATATCAGGATCACTCATTAACACGTGCCAATATTTCTTCAAAATCCCATATAACTGGAAACTTCCTTCTCCATAATTGGTTACTAATCTTATTAATTCCTTGTCCTCATTGGACTTACTGTGACTCGGTTTAGGTTGCAGTGTGTCTAATCTTGTCACATTTTTAGCTCCTTTACAGCTTTGTCTATGACCCTTTCAGAGTAGCCTCGGGCTCTAAACCTTTTATTCATATCTTTCCAGTTATACTGTCTTCTGGACATAATTTGAACATATCATGCAACATTTAAACAAAAGCTATTCATGACATGTTTACAATAGCTAGGCCATGGAAACACAGTGGAAGAAACCTTGAATGTTACAAACCACCAAGCACACTAGGAGTTTCAAATGCATTTGCACTAATTTATTCTTTGAATATTGATTCCAACATAAACATTATTAATACTCAATATTACCGGTGGGATGCCTGGCTTTCACCTTGTGGATACCCTGCCGGGGTTATCTCACAGGGGAATACCAGGACGGGTTCCCTAAGCAAGCGCCGGGAAACCCACTGCGGGTAGCTGTGCGCTATATAAGCTCAAATACATTTACATACATTTACAAAAATATGAAACTATAATAACTTTAAAAGTATTAAACATTACAATCTAAACCCTTGAGAAACGGGTAGACCTCCTCCTCCTCCTCATGGTTGCCATCTGTATATAGAGTTTTAAAGAAAGTATGAAATACTTCCAATATCTCCTGCGGGGTTTCCAGCAGGTTGCCCTGTATAGCCCTCAGGTTTTGGATTCTCTATGCAGCTTCTTTGGAGCAAAGTCTTTACGCCACGCATCGCCCGGTGACATCACCAAACTCAAATCTTTCTTCCTTAAACATATTATACTTAATAGCAATCTCTTTGTTCCAGTATAGATTGATCTTGGCTTTGCAGCGGGCCACCTCTGATTTTAAAGGGATAGTATCTCCTCCCCTCAGAACCTCTTGCATCAGTACTTTTCGGCTAGCCTGAGTTTCCCATATAGATCTTGGATTTTGACTCTCAGTTGTTTCTGTCTGTGGAGCCCATCCCTCAGAACCTTCCCCCTAAATCCTGCCTTAAGGGCATCCCAGACATAGACCTGTGAGGTCGATCTATGATTAACTTCCAAAAACTGCTGAATCCAGCCCTTCATATGATTTCCAAAGTTAAAGTCTTTTAAAAGATTTCAGTCAAACAAGAAGGACCTTCGATAGGGAGAATTATTATTGCTACTGACCAGGATGTCTAACACTAGTGGGCCATGGTCTGATGTAAATCTGTGATAGACTTGTTTTCTAGAGCCTGGTAGCAACCCTGATGGGACAAGAAAGTAGTTCTACCAAACCAGTTTGTTATGAGGATAGGAAAAAAATGTTAAGCCTGGGTCTGAGCTCTGTAATGTAGACCATGCGTCCCTCAGACCATGATTCTCCACCACATACTGTAATGCCTTATAAACGTTGGGTTTCCTACCTTTATAGCACCTCGAACCCTTCTGGAGATCTTGAATGCCTAAATGAATATTGAAATCCCCATAGATATTCAGAGGGGTAGGCCATGATGGCACTTTTAGATTGAGGCCCTCTAGCAGTCAAGATTGAACCCATAGACAGAACACAGAGTAACCGTAAAAGCCTCCCTTGCACATTCCATAACCACCCAGTGACCCTGATTATCCACCAATGTCCTGCCAGTACCTTATAACCCATTCTTAGCTAAGATGGCTACCCCTTGATTCATGGTGCACTGTTGTGTGCAGGCCAGTAATGTATACCTGTTAGATCTGGGGGTCTCTAGTTGGCAATGGTATACACCTTTGTCTAAATAGGCTCAAGCAGACAGGCTCATCTCAGAGGCAGCGTGTTAAGCATTTGTGAATATACACAGCAATACAGTAAAAACAGTGAAAACACAACAGATGGACACAACACAGGTTTTATAAAAATACGTATTCTTTATATAGACTTAACACAAGACCACAAATGACAAAAATCCACAATACTGTACTTAAGATTGACTTAAAAGATGGTAAAAGTTACTTAGTTCAAGTTGGTGATAAATGCGACATAGTTCTCAACAAAGTACCCAGATGCGTAATGCAAAATAAACAAAAGGCTCGCAAAGGGAGATGCATCAGTTCCGTGCTTCGGGGGAGATGATGCGTCGCGCCTCAAGTAGGGGATGCACCATAATCCTTAACGGTGTGGGAGTGATGTTTAGGTTCTCTGCCTGCGGCCCGGTTGCGATGCGCAAGATGGCGCAAGATGCAATGCGACAATCCTGGTGCGATGCGAGAAGATGCTGCCCTTGATGCGACGATACGATGATGATGCGTTCACGCCCTGGCAGCCTTGTGACGACTCTGTACTTAGGAGCCACGACAGGCCCTGCAGCACCCTTTCCCGGCGATGCGATGGTGACCCTCTCGATGGCGTCATGCTTCTCTGGTGTGGCGACAGCAGACAGCTTTGACAAAGACACACTTCCTGGGAGATGCGGCGGCAGCACACTTCTCCTGGCGATGTGACGACTACAGCTGCGGCGGCGTCACGCTTCTTCTTGTTGCGTCGCGATTCCAGCTCCCAGAAACATACAGTCTTCTGCAGATAGAATTCCCAGCGAGGAGATTCAGAGGGGAGCTGGAGATGAAATCTTTTGTCTCTGAGACTTCTACAGGAGGCAAGAACAAGGTAAAGTCCTCGGAGAAAATTCTGTAAGATGATGTAAGTCCTTTGAAAGTTCCTTCTCCTTTTCCTTGGCAAAAAAGAAACCAATGGGGGCCAACCCAGTAAACAGCACACTGGCAGAGGGGCAGTCTAAACTCCTGCATCTTCCTTGGTTTTTCTCTTTGGCAAAAGGTTTGTCTGGTTCCCAGAAGTGATCTAAAGTTTTTGGGTCTGAGTCCCAATATTCATATTACTTTTCTCTTTGTTCTCTGAAGTCAGAGGGGCCTTTGCTCAGTGCAAACCAGTTGTGGAGCACTCTGTTTACATGACTCCTTCTTTCCTTTCACAGTGCAGGGCAGAAACATCAGACGCCCCACAGGCGGTGGAGCCAGCATTGTGGAGGGAAAGCACAGCTCTGGAGCACTTTGTTGACATGATTCCTTCTCTTCTTTCACAGTGCAGGGCAGAGACATCAGCCGCACCCCAGGGGGTGGAGCCAGAATTGTGAAGGGAAGGCCCAGCTCTATTCAGGTCCTAGGTGCAACTCCTCCCTCCCATCTAGATGCAGGTCTTCCTATTCACCACTGGGCTGACTCATTCCATCTCCTGGAATCTCCCATTCCTGTCACTCAAACTCCAGACATGGAATACACAACCTAGCAGAGGCAGGCCTGGATAGTTAGGCAATAAAATAACTACTTTCTAAAAGTGGTATTCTCAAACACAGAATGTTAAAACCAACTTTACTAAAAGATATATTTTATCATTCTGTGGTCAGGCATACTAAATTCGAATTTCTACCATGTCTCCTGAGTCAGTTAGGATTATAAAATGTAATAATCTAACTGCCCATTCTGGCCCATTGAGAACAGGTAGCCTTGCAATAGTGAAAAACGAAAATGGCTGTAATTCACTATTAGGACATGCTACAAACACCAGGTCATGTCCTAACTTATACTTACAATGCACCCTGACCTTGGGTCTACCTTAGGTGTGTCTGATATGAAGAAAAGGGAAGGTTTAGGGACTGGCAAGTGGGTGCACTTGCCAAGTCGACATGGCAGTCACAGACTGCACACAGGCCTTGCAATGGCAGGCCAGAGACACATTTTACAAGCTGCTTCTGTGGGTGGCACAACCAGTGCTGCAAGCCCACCAGCAGCATTTGATTAACAAGCCCTGGGCACACATGGGGCACTGTACTAGAGTCTGACAAGTAAATCAAATAACCCAATCATGGAATCACTAATTAGTACATCGATTTAACATAGGGAGCAGTTGCACTGTGGCACTGAATAGCAGTGGCACAGTGCCCATAGTATATAACCAGCAAAAACATATCAAAAACAGAGGAGGCAATCAGACAAAATGGAAGGGAGACTCACACCAATAATGCCAGGTCTAACAATACCAAATATCATTAAGAACCCCCGCTTGTTCCATGGTATGTGAGTTTCTTGAAAACATACCAAATCAGGTAGTATCACCGCTATTTCAGTCGCAACCGGCTGTCGTTTCACATTATTATTTAACCCACGTACATTAAATGAACATAAGTGCAGTCTAGCTTGTATCCTTTTATCCCCCATTATAAACTATTGTATCTCTTCAGTTTATGACCTTATCTCCTGAATTCATATACCTCCATACCCTCATCTTTTTTTGTCATGGATAGTATTTTCTTTTGCACCTCCCTCTTTTTTAACCACCACTTGTGCTCCCTACCCACCCCCTCCAGACCCACCCCCACCCACTCCCTCCACTACCCAGATCGAAGTCAGCAACCTGACTCCTACCCACCCCCACCCATCCTGTAATGAGACTTAAGGACCAATGGTCCTGGTGATGGATAGCTAACCTCTCCCAGAGGCTCCCCCTCGCATATCTAGCTTGTTTAGAATAAGCAAATGCAAAAAGTTCATATTAACTTAGAATAACACTAAACTAAACTGATACAGCCTTACTGAAAACAAAAAAAAACGTTGTATCTCCCATCACTTCATGAAAGCCACACAATTATGTTCACATAAAGCACAGGAACCGAGAAAGAGGAGGGGAAAAATCCAAAACCAAAAGGGAAGAGAGATAAACAGCCCACTGAAGCGAGATACCATATCTCGATACAAGATCAAACACTAATCTCCCACAAAAAAAGAAAAAGAAGAACAACACATGTATCTCCTCTTAAATCCTGTGTGATAGATTGCAAGTGTTCCTTGGCTTTAACTTCTGAGGAGAAGAACCAATTCTGTTCCATATATATGACCTTCAATTTGGCTGGATTAAATAGAAATGCTTAGGCACCTTTGCCCTGAAATGGAGTAATGAGCTGCTTGAGCTGTCATCGTTTTTCTACGGTCTGGTTGCAAAAATCAGGCCTTTAAAAAAATTCTGATCTCTTCCCCTTTCTCTTTTTACCGTGAAGTGCTAGCTCATAAACTGCTTGGCGGGCTAGAAAATTGTTGACCGAGATCAAGATCGCTCTAGGTCTCGTGACAACCTGCCCTGCCCTTGCTCGCTGTATAAAAGGGATATCTGTGGGCTGTCTGTATTTCTTGATTCCAATCCCATTGTGTTAGTTCAGGGAATGCTTCTGAGAACATTCCTATAACACATTTTCTTGTGACTTGGCCTTCCATGCCTCTGCGACCCCCAAAATTCTTAAATGATTGTGCCGCAAGCGATTTTCGAGATCAGAGAGCTTCCATAATATGTCCTACTTCTATGCCTGTATTGATTCCATACCTTTTTTGAGCTGCCAGATCATCTTCCAGTTTAGATATCAAAGTCTCTGCCTCTGTAATTCTCTCTGCAAACTCAGAGCAGGATTTTGCGATGCACCTTAATGAATTTTGCAGTTTACGTCACTGCCCCTGGGTCCGTTGGCTTTCTCTGCAGGTTTCTTCCCTATGAGCCATAATGATCTCATAGAACCTAGCCAGCAAGATCTTTTCAGGCTTCCCTGTTGCCGTTTTAGTGACCACCGCACATTCATCGACCTGAGTCCCTACTGAATGAAGAATAGTCCCAAATCAAAGCCTTGTTCCCTCCATCAGGGATAGCATTTTTACCATGGCCCAGGTTCTTTCGAACTGTTTGATAAGGAGTTCGTATGTTGCTTGATTCACTATGCCCACTCCCCGGGGATATCCCCATTAAATCTAACCTAAGGTTTAAGTCACTTTCGTCTCCTGATGAATACGAGGGGTCAGACAGGGAAAAAAAGTAATCACCTAAGTCGATCTCTTTAGATGTATTTTGCATAGTGTTGTCACCCACCTCCACCTCTTCACTAAAAGCGTCCACAGTCCCAAATCAAAGCCTTGTTCCCTCCATCTGGGATATATTTTTCACTGTGGCCCAGGTTCTTTCGAACTGTTTGAGGAGTAGTTTGTATATTGCTTGATTCACTATGCCCACTCCCCAGGGATATCCCATGGAACCTTTCCTAAGGTTTAAGTCATTTTCATCTCCTGATGAATGGAAGGGTCAGACAGGGAAAAAAAGTAATCACCTAAGTCGAATTCTTTAGTTACTTTTTGCATAGTGTTGTCGCCTACCTCTGCCTTTTCACTAAAAGCGTCCACATTCGATATGCTGTCCTTCTGAATCTCTTTACCCACAAAATACCTTCCTACCTAATCGTGTTGGGTATTATAGGTTTCTTTATTTGCACCACGGCACCACAACAGCGAGCGAGTCCCCTGTTACCCCGGCAGCTAGGATACTTTGGGTAGCCTCTTCAGCCTTACTTAGCTGATCCTTACATTGATCATCATTGAGGTTATCTTTATGAGTTTTGTCCTGGAGAGCATTTGATATGGAGTTCCTACATTTACATATATCCCCTGTTGACCCCTCCAAGCTGTTGAGAATGTGTTGTTTTTAACCTCTGTTAGCTGAAAACAGAGCAGGCATGCTGGCCTTACCGCCATCTGTATTGTTCAGATCTTGCCTCTTTTCAAGTCCTTTTTCACCTATCTCTCCACCTTTTTTAGTGATGCCATTGTTTGCACCCCAGTGTGGTTAGCCGGCTCTCCCCATAGCTGCTAAATCCGTTAGAGTATGTGTCCTGCCTCGGGCTGCCTTTGGAGGCATTTCAGGGGACCACCTGGATATGCTAGCTCCGCCCCAAAACTGTAGCTGCATCTCGTTACAAGCCGAGGCAAAGTGAGTCGCCTGAGGAAACGCTGCGCGGTGTCCCAAGCGGTCACCCCCAACTAAAGCATTTTGTCAAGGGCCTCAGGTATGTCCCTTCCTTTGCGCAGACTGTGGAGGGAGAGTTACGGCCAATTTAGATTACCGTGAGGGGGAGAGATCCTGGGATGGCTAACCAATCAGCCGGCATGCGGCCACCATTCTGCCTTTGTCCTCTTATAGCCATCCTTGACAATCCTATCACCATAGAAGAGCTAGAAGAGGCAATAAACAATTTGAGTAATGGTAAAGCGGCGGGCCCACACAAATTGCCTCTGGAGATATATTGAACCTCCTTCCAGGAGTTAAAATCAGAGCTATTGACCACCATACAACAATAACAGGGTGGAGTAGTTCCCCCATCATGGGAAGAAGCAAATATTATTGTTTAAAAAAAAGACAAAACAACAGAACTCCCAGGGTCCTATCAACCTATTTCTTTGATAAACTCCGACGGGAAGATGTATACTAAAATCCTAGCTTCCCGACTAGCTAAAGTCATTACCCCGCTTGTATCATTGAAACAACATGGGTTTATACCCAATAGGGGCATTGTGAACCATATGAACAGGGTGATAGCATTGTTGGATACAGCTAAGGTATAGGGACCACCCTAGGCCTGGTCCTGTTAGATGCAGAGAAGGCATTTGAACGTGTTTCATGACATTTTTTATGGAAGGAGTACTACGCTCTTTGGGGTTTGTTCCTGGGTTTATTCAAAGAATTCAGGCTGTGTATAAGACCCCTAGAGCCTGACTTTGTATTAATGGCTTAGAATCAGAACGGGTATATATATCAAGATGCACGAGGCAGGGTTGCCCCTGCTCCCCAATCTTATTCGCAATGTACATAAACCCATTTTTTAACTATGTTAGAAAGGAACCCGAGAATTAAATCTGTAGGTTGTGGGCAGGAGCAGCTTTGAGTGTTAGCATATGCAGACGACATTGCGGTCGTAACAGCTGACCCAGCGGTAGCAATAGCAGAGATAGAAAGAATGGCGCATACATTCGGATCTGTATCCGGATATAAACTCAATGCATCTAAGACACAAATGCTATGCACTAATCAGACCTTTATCCGAGACCCTAGGGTGACTAATGAAGTAACATATCTGGAGATCAGTTTTAGAACTTGCTTAAATGAATTAGATAAAATCAACTGGAATGCCATCCTCACAAGTGTAAAGAGCCAACTGGATAGAATGGAGTGCCTCCACCTCTCAATGGTAGGGAGGTGTAATGTATTAAAAATGGTAATCTAAAATATTATACTTGTTCAGATCTGTACCACGTGAACTATCTAGGAGACATTACAGCAATTTCAATCATGTTGTACTAGATTTTTATGGGCCCAAAGGAAACCGCTAGGAGCAATGCATTTTATGTCATTACCCCGAGAGATGTGCGGGTGGGTTGTACCAGATTTCACATTTTATTATTATGCTTGTATCCTACAAAATATCCGAATAATGCTCACTGGCGAGTATGTAGGCAACCACACAGAGCATCCATCTATGTACCAGATGTTACTCGGGCGGCAGTAAGAAACTGCCTATTTAGAGTATTAGAGTTTAATTATTACAAATAACTTGTTTTTAAGGTAGTGATAGCTACTTATAAGGTGTGGAGAACAGTACAGAGAAAGCGACTAGTTGAGGGGTATGGTATTATACACCTATAAACACACCCAGTTTACTACCTGCTATCTTCTCCAATAGGGTGGCACATAAGTGAAAAGGTAAAGGAATTACATTCATAGGTAACCTATATAAGGACAGAGAATTGCTCTTCTTCTAGATGTAAGCTAATAAATAATAACTCCCTAAAACAGAATTTATTAAATACCTGCAGATGAGGGACTTCTTGTGTAAAAACGAAGTGTAATCAAGCCATATGTGTTAGTTGAGGCTATCTAGAGGCCCAAAATACAAGATGGAGGAACCGACTGAGATGTCAAGATATACACATAGAACAACCAATAGAAATGGTAGAGAGAATTTTAATGTCAGCTAACCTAAGATCATAGCATTTTAAAACTATATTCAAATTATACCACACCCCTACGAAAACGCTGCCATGGGTGGCTGTTGTATGCTGCTTTTGTAAATGCAATGCTATTTTACCAACAGTGGAATGTTGCTGTGATGAAGCTGTTCTGTACTTATCATCTATAAATCTTCTTGAAACTCATCACAGGTACCTGGAGTAAATCACTACACATTTATGGCGAGGAGGCCCTGATGAGTTTCATGAACAGTTATTGAGGAAGGTTACAGGATACATAGATGAGAAGTACAGAACTACAGGAACTCCACCAGGAGCAGCCAGTATGCTGCGCAGCTCACTCAACTTTGACAGCACTACAGATTCCCAACATTCTGAACAGCATCGCCACAGCAACATTCCACTGGTGGTAAAATAGCATTTGCAAAAGCATTTACAAAAGCAGGATACAACATATTCCCCTTTCTTATACGGAAAAGCAAAATAGATAGAAAATGAAAGAGGAGAACCTGAGACAGAGAAGGCAAAATAATTATAGCCATCCTCCCTTCTACAAAGAAAAAGAAAGAATGCAAAGACACCAATGACAAACTCCCAAGCACACCAGCTGGCCAGGCACGTATGTCAGGATGCAAGAAATAGAATGGAAACCACACTGAGGCAAACCCAGACACAGACAAGATGAGGCAAACAAAAGAGGAACGAAAAACAAGCAACCAGTACAATAAGCCAAACTGGGTTAGCCAAACTGGTGGGGGGCATGGGATGTAGTTCCTCCTAAAGGGAAAGAAACAGAATCAGGAGACAAGGTACAAGAAACGGTGGTTCAAAATCAGGTGGTGGGTTCGACACATGGTGGGGGGTTTGGGGGTGATGGTCAAAGTAAACAACAGGAAGTCACTAACGAAAGGGTAAGTTTTCCAAAGAGACTACCATATATGGGTTTAGCAATGCCTTTAGGCTCGCATTTGAGTGTAAAAACAAAGCGAAAAATATGGCAGCATGAATGTGTTGATGTTATTCGTTTGCTACACCGCAACGTTCAAGCAAAAGAAGGTTCTAAAGAAGAAGAGATGGAACTAGCTAGGCGCCCCAGAGTGCCCTTTGTATAGATAATTGGACATCAGCATTTTTAATATTTGCCAGTATTTATTGTGACAGGTACCCAGAGAGGGCGGTGTCTATATTTAAGTATATGGACATTGTGAGGAAAGCCCACGTGCATTTTGGTGGTTTTTCTTGATTAAACTACGACGAGGAGTTCAGGGCCAGGATCAGTATTGCTGGGGATAGACCATGGGGAGACATTGACGCGGAAATATGGCTTCAGTGGATGTCCTCCTCCCACCCTCCGGCAGCTACACATACGGCTAGTGGTCTGCCAGCGGTGTACCGGCCCTTTCTGGGACGCGCCGCCCAGGGAGGGGCGGGGACATTGGCTAAGGGACACGCAAGCGGAGCTGGGGCATGTTGGAATTACAACCGGGGTTACTGTGCCAGACCATACTGTTGTTTTAAACACGAATGCTCTCAATGTGGGGTTAAGCACGCACTCTCCCAATGTTTTACAGCCGCACCAGGAGGGATGGGAGACAGGTTTCAGGAGCAAGGTCAATCAGCAAGGGGAAGAGGGGCACCACTTCCTGCTTTATCAAAAGTCTTTTATCCCAATTAAATGGGAATTGCTGGTTCCGTGGCTGAGTATTTATCCGGATACATCAGCAGCGGCAAAATTCTACTGGGGATTTAGAGAAGGTTTCAGAATAAGCTACCAAGGCCCGAGGGTCAAACGACGGGCAGGTAACCTGCGATCTGCGAAGGAGTTTCCAGAAGTTGTAAGGAAAAAGTTGTTTGAAGAGGTAGGTTTAGGCAGGGTGGCAGGTCCTTTTTGCCAGATTCCTTTTGAGAATCTGATCATTTCACCTTTAGGGGTCATACCTAAGAAAAAACCAGGAGAATACAGAATGATACAACATCTTTCATGGCCAGAGGGCGGGTCTATTAATGACTTCATTGCAGAAGTACACACTTCAGTGTCATATACCACAGTTGATGAGGCATTGAAAATGGTCAAGGGGTTGGGACAAAAGGCAGAACTTGCAAAATGTGACATTTAATCGGCATTTAGGTGGATTCCAATCCACCCTGCAGACTTTGAGTTAATGGGAATGCAATTTGATGGTTACTTCTTTTTTGACAAAATGCTTCCAATGGGCTGCGCTGTGTCATGTGCCCTTTTTGAATTGTTTAGCTCGTTTTTGCAATGGTTTTTTCAGCAGATATGTAGTGCAGGACGAGTTTGTCATTATTTGGATGATTTCTTATTCATGGTCACCGCGCAGTCTGGAGAGTGTAAGCTAGGATTGTCATCCTTACAGAATATGGCCGTTGACTTTGGAGTACCTTTAGCAGCAGATAAAACTGAAGGCCCAGACACTAAGATCACATTTTTGGGCATAGAAATTGATACAACAGTACTGATGGCAAGACTTCCACAGGACAAGTTAGTAGAGATTAGAACATGTGTCACAGAGGCGCTAACAGTGGACAAGTTGCTGTTGAGGCAGGTACAGCGCTTGTTAGGGTATTTAAACTTTGCGTGCAGAGTAGTCAGAGCAGGCAGAACTTTCTGCAGACAGCTAGGTATGTCTATGTCAGGTGCCACTATGCCACATCACAGGATTCGGTTGACAAAGAGCATTAAAGAAGATTTGAGAATTTGGCTTCTTTTTCTAGAGGAGTTTAATGGCGTTTCTTTATATTTCATTGAAGAAAGCATGACGTGGCAAGTACAGATTTATTCAGACGCTTCAGGTGCACATGGATTTGGAATTTTTGGGGGCGGGCATTGGTGCACCGAGGAATGGCCGGATTCATGGAAGACACAAGGCCGTAGCATTTGCGTTCCTCGAACTTTTCCCCTTGTTAGTTGCACTGATGGTGTGGGGACCTGAGTTGATCAATAGAACGATATTGTTTCACGTGGATAATATGGCAGTGGTCAACCTGGTAAATAGACAGAAAGCAAAAGACTGGAGGGTTCTGAGTTTATTGAGAGCTTTTATGTTATTGATTCTCAGATTAAACATTGTTTTCAAAGCAAAACATATCCCAGGAGTAAATAACACAATTGCTGATGCGCTTTCTCATTCCCAGTGGGGAAGATTTCGTTTCCTGGCTGCTGGAGCGGCAATAGCAAAAACACCTATCCCTTAAAGCGTCTGGGCCCTAGGGGACTGAGAATCGTGCAGCTGGTGGAACAGTCTATAGCGCCGGCCACTCAACGAAATTACAGGCTTGCGTGGCAAGACTTTATAAGTTATGGAAAAACTTTGAACTACTAAGCACGTGAGGAAGGGGCCATTCCTTTTGTTTTGGATTTTGTTCTAGCGTTAATTAACAAAGGTTTTTTCACATACAACGATTGCAGGGAAGCTAGCGGGGAGTCTCTTTTTATGGGCAGTTGTACTGGGGCAATTGACAATGTTTTAGCAAAGAAAATGTCAAAGGGCTTGCAGAGGGAGAAGCCCAGGTTAGCGAAGGCGAGAGCCCCCATATCATTTAATTTATTACAGCAATTACTGTTGAAACTGCTGAAGTCTTTTATGATTTTCAGGAAGTTAGAATGTTACATTTATGCATGATTTGGTTACTTTTTGGGGCATTTAGAGTCTCAAAATTATTAGGTTTAAGGTCTGAACCGGGTTTAGACAGCAAAGAGGTTTTTCTAGAAGGGGACAGACTAAGAATATGCTTAAAAAAATCAAAAACTGATCAGTTGGGGCATGGATTGTGGATTAATTTGAATGCAATTAACTGTTTGGGATGTTGTCCAGTGGGGGAATGGAGGGTTTTCAGTTGTTCAACAGAGTTTTCTGAAGGCCCGATTTTTGTCCACGAGTCAAAAGTGAAGTTAACAAGTCACCAGCTGCTGGCGGTACTGAGGAGGGTTTTGCTATTGTTGGGAGAGGACCCGTTACAGTTTGCAATGCATTCTTGTAGAATAGGGGCAGCGTTAGAAGCAGCAAGATTGGGGTTAGGTTGGGGGACAATCAAAAGAATAGGCAGATGGCGCTCAACTTGTTGTGCGCGATATGTAAAGAAGTAAAAAAAAAAAAAACTGCCCAATTAACAACGTTATTATGGTTATCGTTTTGTTTTGTTTTTTCTAATGCAGTTTTTCTTTTATCTAGGTGATATTCGGGGTTTATGTACTAGCAAAAAACAAATATGGATCATAGGTCATTCTTTTGTCAAGTGGGCTGCGATTTTTGCCGAACACCAGATATATGGAAGAAACCTGGGCATACCCAGCGATGGAAATTAACTTTACTGGTGCGGTAAAGAGGGCATGAGATGGGAAAGTTTGTTTCCATTGCTCACACGAATTCGTTATGACAGAGGTGGCTCAGAAATGTTGATACTCCACTTAGGAGAAAATGATTTAGTTTCCTTGTCTGGTTTAGGTTTAATAAGAAAAATGCAGTTGGATTTAGCAGTGATTAAAAATAATTGGTTGGGGACACGGCTGGTATAGACAGAATTTGTTTTCAGGAAACAATGGAGGAATGCTCGGAATCAAATTGCCATTGAGAAAACACAAAAGAAACTGAATAGAGCAATGAAGATTTTTCGTGTAATTATGGGTATCTTGACCATAGAGCATGAAAACATCACTGGCAGAGAAGGGCATCTGTTCAGAGAGGATGGTGTACACTTGACTCAATTAGGAATGGCTTACTATATTCTGGAAATTCGGGATATGTTATCTAATGAATTGAATGTGGATTTGTGGGTATCCCCAGGAGTTGAAGATCATTAAAAACACATGAAAAAAAGAAATGATCGTTTTCTATTGAAAGTGGGGCGGGGTCAGGAAAAATCTGTGTTTTTTTCTGAGTGGCGGAAGAGGGGGAGGTCATTGTCTACAGCGGACATTGATTGTCCTTAATGAGAGAGCATGGGGGGAGGATCAGGATGGGGAGAAAGAAAAGGAAAAAGAAAGAAAGTTGAAATCTTTTGAAATATGGGGTGATTTAATAAAATGAAATTCATGAAGATTTTTGGGTAAAAACAGTTACAAAGAAATAAGCTTGAAATGAAATTATATGGTTTTGGTATAACGTTCAAAATTGTACAGTTTCGGAAAATATAATAAACATGTGATATAAGTTATGGATATTTAAATATATTTGCATGATCTTATAAATAAAAGTGGCCTTTTTTGCGACAGTGGTGTTGTTTTCTCTTTGGTCTGAATCATTTTGGGCGAAACGCAGAAACAGCAGGAAACCTCAAAGTGCAGAAATGCCACTCGTAAAATGGCGGCACACAGCTTGAGCTGCACTTAGTGGCTCTCGGCACGTAAGTGCTGGACACAAGTAAGTCAGCAGCATTGGAGCTGCCAAGCTTACGTCAGAAAGGCCAAGGAGCTCCTCCTTGAGATGATCAAGGCAGGTGAGTGCGCTCGCGCACAGTTTGTTTTAAAAGTCAACTTGACATGCTGTTCAGAATGTTGGGAATCTGTACTGCAGTCACAGTTGAGTGGGCTGAGCAGCATGCTGGCTGCTACTGGTGGGGTTTCTGTGGTTTTGTACTTCTCATCTATGTATCCTGTAACCTTTCTCAATAAATCTACATAAAACTCATCACAGCTACCTGGAGTAAATCACTACAGTGGGGCTCAATGATGGGAAATATGTTTGGTGTGGTGCAGACTCAACTGATATTGTACACATTTTTTATATGTGCAGGAGGTTAGCTCAGCTTCTGGGACATATAGAAAAGTTCCTTTCAGAAATCACTGGAGTTGAAATAAATATCACACCGCCCACAATGTTGTTGGGTATAGGAGATGACGTGTCTAAGGGGCATCCAGCTTATGAATTTTGCCATTTGATTTTCATAGCAGCTGCGGTGGCTCATCTCTGTGTAGCCTCCATGTAGTTGCATACTGATAAAAGTAGGAAGAATGGTCTTTATTTAGCTAAACATGGGGAAAAACTCCAGGCAGCAGCAGAGTGGTAGCCTTCTTGTAATGGTGTTGCAGCAAAGCGTCAAAAGTATTTGCAAGTAAGTGCATAGACATCTGTACAAAGGAAAGAGCATTAATTAAGCTAAATGTTTTTACAGATAAACCGATCAACTTATTTAGAATAAATACATTTATGTTAATATAGTTCGAAAATAAGAAACAAGGAATCAGACTTCTGTTTCATTCACTCCATGAAACAGCATACAGATATTTTGTTCTGCAGTCTTGAAGTATTTAGCTGTAAAGAAAATTGAGCATGTTTATTGCATGTTCCATACATATTTTTTCACTCATGACTACATTGTGTTATGTTTGTGATCTTCCTCTTGATTATGTTTGAATATTGGGATCATTTTGGGCTTCTTCTGGAAGGCATTGTGCTAGTTGGGGGCTTATCTTTTAAGGCGGATCTTGATTGCTTTGTATAACAGACCAACCAAGACAGCAGCAGCAAACAGGGATCGCAGATTGCCAGCCACAAAGGGGGGGGGGGGGGATACTTACTCAAGGCAATTAGAACAAGGGGTAGCAGGGCTTTAGGTCACTTGCACGAAAGTGGGTGAGCCACAGTAATGAGTAGGAGTATGTGAAATTCACATATTTACGTAAAATGTCCACAAAATTAAACATAATTATGCAAAGCTGTCTTTTTATGCTATATTTTCACACGTAATGTGTTCTCACACCATTTTCTTCCACAAGGGCACATTTAAACGAAAGCACAGAGAGCGACAAAAGCAATAGCTGCTCTCATTCTCTTAGGTATAGATGCATCAAAGGAAAAAACGGTCGCAAACGGGCGGATTCTCAGAATCTGCCCCTCTGCGACCAGTATTTTTGTATTTGGGATGCATCATCCCAAATGCAAAAATGGCAATTTAAGAATTCGTAAAATTGCGATTACTCAAATTGCGATTGCATTTATGGAATCTCAAATTGAGATTCCTTAAATGCAATGCATCAAAGTAAAAAAAATAGCGATTTCACTATTACGGGGAGCAAATTACATGAAGTTGAACTTCATGGTAATTTGCAAAAACTTTGAAAAATGCACTAAAGTGTATTTTTCAAAGTTTCATTTTACACACACACATGCCCTTGGGGCATGTGTGTGTGCAAGATGTTCTCATATGCAATTTCAGGGGTGCAACAAGGTGTCCTTTTGACACCCTGGCACCCTTGAAATTGCATTCTCAATTTGCGATTCTCTATTTGAGAATCGCAAATTAAGAATGTCTTCCCATTCATTCCTATGGGCCTCTAGGCCCATAGGAATGAATGGGAAGGTATTCCTTAATTACGATTCGCAATTTGCGAGTAGTAATTAAGGAATGCTTCGAAATCGCTAGTATTTTTGAGATTTCTACATGCATAGCCTTTTGCTATTCCTTAATAGCGAATCCTTATTTTTCGCTAATAAGAAATCGCAAATGGCATTATTGATGCATCAATACCTTAGTCCCGTGAATTGCAAGTTCGCAGTACATTTTTACAGGGAATGGCACACAATTAACCCAAGATGCAAAATGAAGTCATATCTGGATTTTCACATAACCAGCGTAATGCGATATTCACAAAATTATGATGGCATAATTAAACTGTTACCTTGAGAATTGTAGTTTTGTTTTTAACATGTTCAGCAGTGTTTAAGTAGTCTGGGCCCTCTGTCTCCTGGCCCTCATTTCAGTCCTTGACAGTGTTCCCGCAGCAAAAGAATTTTCTAAGTAATAAGCTATGAAGCTCTACCAGACTAAAGTTCTTGTAGAGGACTGCCTGGGGTGGGTAAGGAAAGAAGAGGACCAGTAGAAGGAGAAAGATGACCGGCAGAAAGATAAACACAAGGAGGTGCACACCAGGCAGTCTAAGACGACCAGTTGTTCAGGACAAGAAGAACGAGGACAAGGGAGTCTTAATCCATAATGACTAGGGTGACCAAGGTCAGAGAGGACCATGAACAGACCAAGAGATATGAAACTAGGGACTCCAGAACCAGGATGAGATGAATCACAAAGACCAGGAGGATGTGGAGCAGGAGGATCAGGACCCAGTGGGCCAGAGCCTGGAGAACAGAATGACCAGGGTAAATGGTACAGAATGCCTTCTGTCAGCAAGATAGGAAGGTTTGGAGAGCTCAAAAGCACTGACCAGAACCAGGGGGATGAAGTGCATGAGGGCCAGAGGTAACAGATCCAGGTGGAGATATCCAAGAGGACCAGTACCAGGAAAACAATAGAAAACAGGACCAGCTGCAGGAAGGCCGAGGCCAGAGAAATCAGATCAAAAGGTTTACGACGGCTAAAGAGGACCAAAAACAGGGGATCAAGACAAGGAAACCCGGATTCAAGAGGAACACCATTTGGAGGTCCATGACAGAGTGGCCCAGGGTCAGCTAAAAAAGAACAAGGTGTAACCAGCAAACCAGAAGACCAGAAGAATTCATAGGATAAGGATGGGGCAGGAGGATTGAGGGACTAGGAGGGATAGAGAAACCAGTGGCACCAGCACCAGAAACCAAGATCCAGGTGGAGGAGACAAAGTATTACCAGAACTAAAGATACCAAGACTACAAGGAGTATCAGGAGAAAAAGTATGTGAAACAGGCCAAACAGGGGGATATGATAGCCAGAGAAATTTAACAAGGAGTATAGAGGAACCACAATCAGGGTGAAGAGGTATAAAGGGCCAGAACCAGCAATTTGTGAAGCAGAAGAACTATGATCCAGAGGGCCAGTGGCAGTATTATCTGGGAATGATTACCAGCTGGAGCAGCACAGGGAAGGGTAGGACCAGAAAGTTATAAGGCTTATATGAACAGAAGACCCTGGACTATCAAAATTAGGAAACATTAGAATGATATGTGGTGGGCCTGTACGAGTTATTGGAGGAGCATTAGGAGATGGTATAGGAGGACTGGGTAAACAAGAGCCAGGAGTATCTTGACCAGATTGAGGAAGACTTGGAAAATCAGAACGAGGAGGACAGTGGTTTGTTGGACCAAGAATCTGGGAAAAGCATAACAAGCCAGTTGGTATAGAAACACAAGTATAAGGTGCAACAGGACCATTGCCAGGAAGATCAGGAGCATGATAACTATGACTATTAGGATGAGGGGATCAGAATAAGCAAGGAATATAAGGGCTCAGTGTCAAGGATTTTAGGAGTACCAGCTGCAGAAAGACCAGACCCAGAGCAAGGAGGACTAGAAGGATCAAGACCAGGAGGACCAGTAACAGGTTGAGGAGTGCTAAAGGGACCATGGTCTCAGGACCAGATCCTCAAGTTCCAAGTGGATCAGAAAGGAGGAAGCAGGACCAGGGTGGACAAGTTCAGGAATACCAGGGCAGCCAGAGCAAGGAAGACCAAAAGGACTGGATTGAATGGGCAGGATGATCAGGATCAAAATGTCCAGTCTCAGAAGGACATAAAAAGAACTAAAACCAAAAGGTGAGGACAAGTGGGTGCAGTACCAGTACCAGAAGGACCAGAACAGTCCAAACGAGGAAGACTAGGGCTAAGAGGGCAAGGTTTAAGAGGACCAGGACACCAGAAGCCAGGTGTATCAAGGGGACAGAGAGGACCAGGAACCTGGGGAACCAGGATTTGGATCCACAGGGTGAGAAGTATCAAGACTAGTCAAGAGACCTAGGAAGGAACAAGAATGGCTAGAAGAAGGGGACCTGGAGAGAACAGGATAGCCATGAGGACCAGGACCAAAATAACTAGTCATACCAAGACATGAACAAGGAGGCCCACAATCAAGAGTACGAATGACAGGAACAAGAACTTTTAAGACCAGGAATACAAAGACCAGGGCCATGCAGACTAGAACTAGAGTGAGAAAGCCTAAAATAAAGGACCTAGAGGATCAGGAGCAGATGTCCAGGCAACTACAGCTATAAGGGCAAGAGCTAAGAGGACCAGGGCAAAGACAGCCAGTGTGCCCAAAATCAAAGTGTCCAGGAAGCTAAAGGTACTGACAACAGGGATGAACAAGACCTGGTATACCAAGATGAAGAGGACCAGGGTGAGAAGCAAAGGAGCACCAGGGTAAGAGAACTTGGAGTGATAATAGCCGGGATGACCAAACATGATGGCTAGTACAGGATGATCAGAATATTCAGCATCAGGACTAAGAGGAAGAGCCAGTGCACACCCAGGATGACTTGGAACAACAGTAACAACTGGACTTTGGAGGCAGGTACAGGAGGATCATGAGCTGATAGAGAAGGGCTAGGAGATCTAGGCAGACCATAATATGGATTAGGACCATGGATTAGGACCAATAGGACGAGGGACCACATGGAGAAGGATTATATCAACAAGAAGGATCAGGATAGCCTAGGATCAGGACTAGGAGGACCAAGGGGGCCAAACCAAAGTTAATCAGGACCCGGAGTACCAAGTGGGGTACACAGACCATAACCTGGATAGTGAGGATCATGGGTACTAGGACAATCAGAGCCAGGATTATCAAGATTACTCGATCAACATCAAGATGGAACTGCATGAGGACATTCCATAAAGAGCAAAATCATGTTGTCTGGCATTCTACATATGTGTTAAGAGATTGATGGGCTTTGTTTGATGTTGTGGGTTCTACACAAGAGGAGCCTTTAAAAATACAAATATGGAAGCTTTGATCCATCGTGGGTGGTATGCAACTGCTGAAGGTGCACACCTGCTCAAGGTCTAGACTGGGGGCTGTAACAGCCGAAACCAAGCCCCCTGTTGTATCCTGTCTGGAAGACCACAGCTGGCAAAAACAATCACCGTCCATAAAGGCCTGCTAATCTTCACCCAGCAGCCTTTGTTCTGAACCAATATGCATTCCCGGTCACTTATCATTGAAGTCACCCACCAATGCCACATCCACTGGTAAAATGGGACCAAGCCATGAAAAGAGTGGGAGACTGAATGCATGAACCAGTCAACCAATGACCATGACCATTCATTTTGTGAAGAACCATAGTTAATAGAAGAACACATAGAATTGCGGGAGGGTGTTGCAGGGGGTGTAGGGGTACACTGAGATTTATATATGAGATTAAAATATGATAACAGTATTTCTATTTGAACTGACAGTATTTAGTTTTGCTGTGGGATTTAAGTACTTTGTTTTTATTAATAAAAGTACAGGGATGGACAATACGTTATGTGTCTGTTGGTTGACTGTTGAGTTACAACCTCTTGCTCTCTGAGAGTTTTCTTTCTGAAATAGGACCGATATAAAATGTCTATCAAATGATTTAAAAAAATATGAATGTGTTTTCTATATAATCCTTCTAATTGACTGTGTCCAAGGGCATTATTATGAGTCCGTGAACTGCTGTACCCTCATTCTGAACGCTGCTAGCTTGGTGGTCCAACTGCATATTAAGAGATGTGTGGATTGCATTTGAAAAGACCTCGACTGAACCGCAGACGCTTCCAGCACACCACAGACTGCCCGGGTCGTGGTAGGGTAAAAGCAACTGCCATAGGGGAGTACTGGGCAGTTTCACTGCCGTCCGTATTACAAGTTGGCTTGTCCATGAGCTGACCGCAGCAGGGAGAACGCCAGGTTAAAGTTAGCAGAAAAAAAAGGATTTGGGGTGTGTACTTACCCCTTTCTTGTTCTTTTCATTAGAGTTTAACATGGGTCCCTTTCTTCAGTTCCCCCCTTCACAGCAGCATCTTCACCATGAGGATAATGAACCTGTTTGTAGCGATGTACAGGTGAGTCCTTTCTGTTCCATATACTCATTGCCTGGACTGGCCACATATGGGCCAGACTCTGGAAATGGGTAGGTGGTTTTTTGCACATGTATCATGCATATGTGTGCATCCGACACATACGTATTTGAAATACTCACACAGGCATCAATCCATATGGAAGAGCGATCACCATTGCTGCAAAATCTCTGCAGCCACACCTTGGGCACCGCAGTAAACATGTAAAACAGCAGTCAGAAGATAGCTGGTGAAGCGGGCTCCTGGCGGCCACAGCGTTTGGGTGGTCGGACCACTGAACACGTAATCAAGCCTTAAGTGTTTTGGGTTATGATTACAGTATTATCACAACAAAATATACATATTTAAAACTATGTTGGTTTCTATGTTTAAAGATTATCTATTTGAGAATGATATATATAATAGAATATAGCTGGATATATAAATGTCACATCAACTATTTATTATTTCCAGTAGTGCTCCAAAGTATTCAAGTTGAATATGCTGCACAAGTAGACTTATACTTGAAGAGCAGTCATTACAGTATCAACCTTTCTTAGAAAGTATTGTTAGTGTTATATTAACTAATAAAGGAAAATTAAAAGGGAACTGTGGGGCAACTGAGTCAGTCACTGTTAAGTATGAAAACAGGGCTAGGCTTAGTGCCAATCTGTATGGCCGCACATCCTTGAGGCTCCCCTGGAGATGCAAGTCTGTGAACCATTCCAGGCAACTGATCATCACAATGTTGGAGCCCTTCTGAGGAGAAAATATTGTTGATACCCCAATGTGCATATTTGTGTCCAACATGCAGCTGGCAGGCTGGTACTTATAAAAGTCTTGATTTATAGACTGTGGCCCTGCTAACCACGCCTATGATCCACAGCGGTCTCATATCCCAGCTCCTCTCTGGGACTGGCTGTACTACTTTCCTGCTTTGGTGTCAGTGCACTGCAGACGCTGTCAGTTCAGACACACACATCTTAAAATGTGCCTCAAAGATTCGGCGTGGTTGCCATTGACACTCCTGCTGATGCGTCTATTGCAGTATAGGGGGCACCCCAAGGTTAAAAGCATGTCTGCAATCAGAGGATTGCCAGACACAGTGTTTGCCATTTACCAGACCATAGCTTGACATTACCCATCTGGCAAAACTGACAAGAGCAGAGCCATAGTAAGAGGACTCCTTGCACGGCATCCATCTTTGAATGGGCAGCTCCTGGGACAAATTTCTCTTAACTAAGTGATCTCACCATAAATTGGCCACAACATCTTGATCATTGATTATTACTGATTGAGTAGTCATTGTAGTCATTGAAGGAACTCCATATTCCTAGAACCTTACTTGGGGTGCTAGATCTTCTCCCTTTGGCTACTTTTGTGGTGCTACAGTCTTCTATACCCTTACTGTATGCTTACCTATTTCTGTCACTCATCCTTTTCCAGCACCGATTCTCTATGCTATTGGTACCTAAACTACGCCACTTTATTTCCTTGAGGGTAAAGGCTTAACATGCATGGCAGCTATCATTTTCAGAAGCTGTAGTGCACCTTCAACATTTGATTACCCCACTGTCAGTCTTGGAGACCACTCCAAATATCCACGATATCACCGAGTCAACCTTGACAATGCTCAACAAGATGCTTCAGACATAAAATGCTCTATCTTGACCATCAATAGTGCAGTGGCGTGACAAATACAGAACCCATTCCGTAAGCAATGACATCTCCAAGTTCCAGATGAAACTTGTAATGATGGAGGAATGAACAACAGTGGTGCAATCACACCTGGACAATGATCCTGATTGGGGCAGGAGATGTGGTACCTGCCTGATTGGGGCAGGAGATGTGGTACCTGCTTCAGAACACCATTGATCTGGAAGACCGCTATAATTGGAATAATGTAAGTATTTTGAGGATACTTGACAGGCTGAAAAAAGTGACATCTTCGCCTTCCTGGGCACCCTGCCCCCAATTTTGCTGAATGTCATTTTCACATCACCACTAGAGCTCCAGCGGGCACACCGAGGATGTACCTGTATAAGTGACCACACCAAACACCTGTGGCATGCTGCATGAGACATCAACAGGCACAACAAATTCTATTAGAGGGGAAAAACATGGTCCCTATCATTACGAGAACAGCTATGTCATCATTGTCACAGACTTTTCAGGACCTACCAAAGTCAAGCAGTAGCAATTTTTGGCTTTACCACCATAAGGATATGCAAATTAATTGTGTTAATTTATTGTTTGAATCATTTTTAGTTTCAAAATAATTTAAATATATACTAATAGTCTTACAAAGAAAATATTTTGTATGTTAAAAATTAACTAAATTATTAAAATAATTTAAAAATAAGACATTTAAAAAACATTGTAATAAACCAAACTAATTTGAAATTATATTCGATGTCCAGTTCTGCTGGCCCAGTGTAGGCAGCAGAGCAGTGGTCAACCCAGGCAGCTACAGAGATGTTACTATCAGGCAGCCTCGGTCTGTTGACCTCTCCCCTTGTGACCAGCAACCAAAATTGTTGGAAGTCTTTCTTCTTGCCGGCATCACAAATTTGTCACAAGCGATTTTCAGTCCAGTCTTTTATCGCTTTTATTAGTACTGCCTTGTAGGTCTTCCTGGCCTCTCTTATTTCTGGTACATTATTTGTTCTGACTGTGGCAGCTAGGTCACCCCCTTGCTCCCTCGCCTGCTGATCCTGCTAGCCAGACAGCCTCCTTGCCAGCCTCCTGCCTGCCGCCACCGCCACCGTCGCCCCCCCAGCACCCCCGAGCGGCCCAGCCACAGCTGAGCCGCCCGCTGGCCACTTTTCCCGCCGCTGGCCCCCTGCGGCCCCGCCCACCACCGGCCCATTGGCCCAGCTGCTCGCCCAGCCCAGCAGACCCGCCCTCCCGTCCCCCTTCTTAAGGGGAGAGCCTGGTTGCCGCGGGAGTGACCACTGTGCCTCTCGAGGCCGGGTCACCCCCTTGCTCCCTCGCCTGCTGATCCTGCTAGCCAGACAGCCTCCTTGCCAGTCTCCTGCCTGCCGCCACCGACACCGTCGCCCCCCCAGCACCCCCGAGCGGCCCAGCCACAGCTGAGCCGCCCGCTCGCCACTTTTCCCGCCGCTGGCCCCCTGCGGCCCCGCCCACCACTGGCCCATTGGCCCAGCCGCTCGCCCAGCCCAGCAGACCCGCCCTCCCGTCCCCCTTCTTAAGGGGAGAGCCTGGTTGCCACGGGAGTGACCACTGTGCCTCTCGAGGCCGGGTCACCCCCTTGCTCCCTCGCCTGCTAATCCTGCTAGCCAGACAGCCTCCTTGCCAGCCTCCTGCCTGCCGCCACCGACACCGTCGCCCCCCCAGCACCCCCGAGCGGCCCAGCCACAGCTGAGCCGCCCGCTCGCCACTTTTCCCGCCGCTGGCCCCCTGCGGCCCCGCCCACCACCGGCCCATTGGCCCAGCCGCTCGCCCAGCCCAGCAGACCCGCCCTCCCGTCCCCCTTCTTAAGGGGAGAGCCTGGTTGCCGCGGGAGTGACCACTGTGCCTCTCGAGGCCGGGTCACCCCCTTGCTCCCTCGCCTGCTGATCCTGCTAGCCAGACAGCCTCCTTGCCAGCCTCCTGCCTACCGCCACCGACACCGTCGCCCCCCCAGCACCCCCGAGTGGCCCAGCCACAGCTGAGCCGCCCGCTCGCCACTTTTCCCACCGCTGGCCCCCTGTGGCCCCGCCCACCACCGGCCCATTGGCCCAGCCGCTCGCCCAGCCCAGCAGACCCGCCCTCCCGTCCCCCTTCTTATGACGCCCCCTGAGCGACCGCGTGCAGCGGGAGCACCGATTGAGCGCCGAAGGTGCGCCTAAGGTAAGCCCGTCTGCGCCCGTCCGCGCCTGGACCGCGCCCAGTGCCAGGACCCCTGGCCCCCGAGGACCCCAGCCCACCCGCCGCCACCATCAACCCACTCAACACCGGCCGAATCCCGGGATGCTACCGAGCCACCCCGAGACGAACCCAAGGACCCTTCAGCTGTCATGCCTGCAAGTTCTCCTGCATCCGGACCTGTCCCGCACCAGCACCCGCCAAGCCGAACACCAGCAGCAACCACCTCAAGTGCATCCTACTCAACAACCGCTCCGTCCACAGACACACCATCGAACTCTGGAACCTCCTCGACACCACAGCTCTTGACGTCGCCTTCCTCACGGAAACATGGATGAATGACTCCTCAGCGCCCGACATCGCCATCGCCATCCCAGAGGGCTACAAGATCACCCGAAGAGACCGAGGCAACCAGACTGGAGGAGGCATCGCTATCAGGGACAGCATCCACATCACGACCAACACCGACGACACCCTGACAACCGCTGAACACCGGCACTTCCAGATCCACACGGACCCCAAAACCACCCTCAGAGGCACCCTCATCTACCGACCCCCGGGACCACGCACACAATTCAGCGAAGACATCGCCAACTTCATCAGCCCGCACGCCCTCCCATCCGCTGACTACATCCTCCTGGGGGACATCAACTTCCACCTGGAGAACAACAACGACCGCAACACCACCACCCTGCTTGACAACCTCGCCAACCTCGGACTCAAGCAGCTGGTGACCACCCCCACCCACCTCGCCGGACACACACTCGACGCTGTCTTCTCATCCTGCAAGGACATCGTCTTCAGTCACGCCACCGGACTCCACTGGACGGACCACTTCACTTTCAGAAGATCCACGATCCACCACCACCAGCAACAGGTTGCTCGAAGAAGCTGGAACAAGATCACAGCAGACCAGCTCGCCGCTTCCCTGTGCCAGCACCCTCCCGCCAGCTCAGCGAACCCCAGCCAGGCCGCCGACAACCTCACGAAGTGGATCAGCAACTGCACAGACGACCTCGCCCCACTGAGGACCCCGCCTAGCAGACCCAGCAGCAAGAAGGCCCCATGGTTCACCGACGAACTCAAGAGCTCCAAGAAGAACTGTTGAGCCCTCGAGAAAGCCTGGAGAAGGGAGCCAACACCGGACAACATGACCAACCTCAAGCTCGCCACCCGGAAGCACCATCAACTGATCCACGCCACCAAGAAAACAGCATTCAAGGACCGGCTGGACAACAACGCACACAACTGCAAGGAACTTTTCAACATCGTGAAAGAGCTCTCCAACCCCAACGCCGGAAACAACGACATCACCCCGTCGCAAGACCTCTGCAACTCCCTCGCCTCCTACTTCCACAACAAGATCGCTGACATACACAACAGCTTCAGCCCACAAACAACGCTCCCAACGACCACACCAACGCCTCCCACCACCACCCTCAGCACCTGGACCCAGATCAACACAGAAGACACCATCTGCACCATCTGCACGATGAACTCTATCCACTCCGGATCTCCGACCGACCCCTGCCCCCACCACGCCTTCAACAAGGCCGACGCTGTCATCGCACCCCACCTGCGGGACATCATCAACACCTCCTTCGACACCGCCACCTTCCCTGAGAGCTGGAAGCACGCCAAACTCAGCGCTCTACTAAAGAAACCAACAGCGGACCCCACCGAACTCAAGAATTACCGCCCCATCTCGCTCCTCCCGTTCCCAGCCAAAGTCATTGAGAAGACCGTCAACAAGCAGCTGGCCGCCTTCCTCGAGACGAATGGATCCCTCGACCCCTCACAGTCTGGCTTCCGAGCCAACCACAGCACCGAGACCGCCCTCATCGCTGCCACCGATAACATCCGAGCCCTGCTGGACAACGGTGAAACAGCGGCCCTCATCCTCCTAGACCTCTCCGCGGCGTTCGACACTGTCTGCCACCGCACCCTAGTGCAATGCCTCAGCAACATCGGAATCCAGGAGAAGGCACTGGAGTGGATCATCTCCTTCCTCGCTGGAAGGACACAGAGAGTCCGCCTACCACCGTTCAGATCTGCAGCCACGGAAGTCATCTGCGGCGTTCCTTCAGGGCTCCTCGCTTAGCCCCACCCTCTTCAACGTCTACATGAGCCCCCTTGCGGCCATCGCACGCCAACACAACCTCAACATCATCTCCTACGCCGACGACACCCAGCTGATCCTCTCCCTGACCAACGACCCCGCCGCCGCCAGAAACAACCTCCACAAAGGGATGAAAGACGTAGCCGAGTGGATGACGACCAGCCGCCTGAAACTGAACTCAGACAAGACGGAAGTCCTCATCCTGGGCTCCTCGTCCTCTGCCTGGGACGACTCCTGGTGGCCCCCCGCCCTGGGCACCGCACCCAGACCGACAGACCACGCACGCAACCTGGGCTTCATCCTGGACTCCTCCCTCTCCATGACCAGACAAGTCAACGCCGTCTCCGCGTCCTGTTTTAACATCCTGTGCATGCTACGGAAGATCTTCCGGTGGATCCCCACCGAGACCAGGAAGACGGTCACCCAGGCCCTCGTCACCAGCCGACTGGACTACGGCAACGCCCTCTGCGCCGGAACCACCGCCAAGCTCCAGAAGAGACTCCAGCGGATCCAGAACGCCTCAGCCAGACCCCTCCTCGACATCCCCCGACGCAGCCACATCTCCGGACATCTGAGAGACCTGCACTGGCTCCCCGTCAACAAGAGGATCACCTTCCGTCTCCTCACCCACGCACACAAAGCCCTACATGACCAAGGCCCGAGCTACCTCAACAACCGCCTCAACTTCTACGCTCCCAAACGCCACCTCCGAACGACCAACCACGCCCTCGCCGCCGTCCCCCGCATCCGAAGAGCGACAACAGGAGGAAGGTCCTTCTCCTACCTGGCCGCCAAGACCTGGAACACCCTCCCGACCGACCTTCGCCTGACCCAAGACCACCTCTCCTTCAGGAAGAAACTCAAGACCTGGCTGTTCGAGCAGGAGCGGCACCCCACCCCCCCCAAGCGCCTTGAGACCCTCCGCGTGAGTAGCGCGCTCTATAAATGCCTTGATTGATTGATTGATTGAAACTTACAATCTTCATTAAACCAGGAAGATTGTGGTCAAATAGACTGTCTTTTGCAGTCATTCCAACTAGGTATGGGAATATCAAAGATATCTGCTCAAAAAGAGATGTATGCCTATCTGTTACCTTTAACAGTCCTTCCCATTGTTCGTCCAAGTTATGGGAATTTCCGAGTGCTTTGTGTAATAGTTTCTTTATTGCATCACATTTGGAGATATCTATTGCAACCCACGCCCACTTCAATTTTCTATTATCATTTGAGGGGCAGGTAATTTTTGTTGATAGCATGGTGCCGGATGGGCTACCATGTCTTGTCCAAGGTGATGTCATGTCGAGCTCGAGCAGTTTATGGTCACTAATCGATGGTCGTCTCAACTAGCATATCCATCACTCTGGGCTAAATTCTTACATCAATCAGGAAATAGTCGATGCGACTCATGTTCACAGTTCTATTGAGCGTGTTTGCCCCTGTCCTATCGGACTTAGCAGGTCCATTGGCTGCCCTTAGGCCATGCTTGAGTGTAATTGCTTGAAGCTGCAGAGCTGGTCGTATCCATTTTTTCATTGGCGGTGTTTCCAGCTGCGGAATAGACCACAACTCGTCAATATAAGCAGTATTAGTTAGATCTTCAGAATCGAGAGGTTTAAAGGTTACATTTAAATCTCAAGCCAATATTAAGGGCAAAGATGACTCTCTTTTCTCCAGGCAATTTTCCAGCGCTTGGAGTATTGGAGAACTGCAACCCGCTTTAGTGCCTCAAGCATAAATATTATATATGGCCTCGGATTTGCCATTCCTTCCCCTAAGGTCAACTACAAGGATATCAGGGCTATAAGTCTTAGTTTCTTTCATGGAGCATTGTTGATGAATTCTAATCCATATCAGAAGCCCTTCGGCCGGTCATCCTGGTCTAAAAGCGACTGCTGGGTGACATATGGTGATATATCCAGGGATGTAAATTGGTTCTGTGGCCCATGTTTCTTGTAGTATAAAGATGTCAAAAACTCAATATATTCGGCTCAATATGGGAGTGCTACATTGTTTTTTAACCCGGCCACATTCCAGGATAGTACACATAGTTTGTTAATAAGCCATTCGTTCCTGGAACCCACGAGGTGGTGTTCGTCTATTGTACATCTTGGCAATAAGCTCACAGATGGAACTTGGTAAGTAGGACATGACCAATGGTTGTTGTTCAAAGGCTGGGTGTAAAGCGGGGGCCTCAGAACTGTGAGACTAATAATAATGGGCTTGCGGCTCATAATCCTTTAGCTTGTCCTTAGAGACTAGATAGGCAGTTGGATCTGAGAGATGGAATGGCAAATGGCTTAACGATGCTAGGAGTGCCAGTCAGTTAGTGTTAGCTAAAGATGAAACTGTATCCAGTGAAGTACCATGCCTATTACTGGATTGGAGCTGCAATGCACCATTCAGATTGTATTTCAATTGGATTCTGGTGGATGAAGGCGAACATGTCCGTGCTTCAAGGCCTATTAGACTATTTACCATATTTTCATCCTTAAGGTGTAATTCGATAGAATTCGACAATCAGTGGGTTATCTTTTATGCCCAAAGGATATCATCTCCAATGACTGATCTGCACCACCTAACCTTCCGGATCCACTGGATTGATTTATTTAGTAAAGAGTTGTTATCTTCATACTTGGCATGCGTTTGGATTTTGGGCACATCTTATGTAGATACTCTTAGATGGGCCAAGTTTCTACTTATTTTTTATCTATTAAAGCATGCGCCATCCATACAGGCGGATTAACGGACTGATAGTAACATCTATGTAGCTGCCTGTGTTGACCACTTCTCTGCTGTTTACACTGGCCCAGCAGAACTGGACAGCAAAGTTCTTCCATTTGAATATTCTGGTCATTGATCCAGTGAGCTGTTCTCAATAACCAAAATTACCCAAAGCTCAACATTGACAGCCAAGAACAAAGCCCCAGGACCTGAAGGCATACCTGGAGACGTCTTTCACAATGACATTGTCAACTGGCTTAAATATATTTGGGTCCTTTGTAATGAAATTTCTGCCTGGGCACCAATACCACTGTCTTGGAAGGGAGCAGAAGTAATCCCAGTTTTTAAAAAGGGTGATTGTGCACTGCCCTCTAACTATAGGCCGATCAGTTTAATCGATCACTTCTAAAAGATCTTCGCCTGAGCCCTCTTGTCCAAGATTATTGATTGGATGGAGGAAAACAATATCTTATCCCCATACCAAGCTGGGTTTAGGAGAAAAGTCAGCTCCAACGACTTTTTAGATTTGCCTTACTGTCATGGAAAAGAGTGAACATTGAGCAAGCTAGTTTGTATATGGCTTTTATTGATTTTAAGTTAGCCTTTAACCTTATTCCGAGATCCAGATTTTTGCAAGTACTACAGGACCTAGGGTTACCCTCTGAGCATCTTGTGGTGGTCGTCTGGCTACATGAAGCCACTTATGTAGGGGTACACTGGGGGGATCAAGGGCAATTGACTGAGCAAATTAAGGTTGTCAGGAGGGTCCGGCAAGGGTGTGTCTTGGCTCCTACCCTCTTTTCACTTTTTATAAATGCGGTGGCGAAGCACCTGGAGGAAGTTCCAGATGATGCACCTACACTAGGGGGTGGAAAAGTTTCAACTTTATTATTCGCAGATGACACATTAGTAGTCTCCAAGACCCCTAGTAGCCTTCAACGTCTCCTTGACCGTTTTATGGCCTTTTGCAATCAGGGAGGACTGGAGGATGATACCTCAAATACTAAGATCCTGACAACCAACCCTCATAAATCGTTTAAAGGTAAACTGACCCTTGAAGGGATTCCTTTGGAGATAGTGTCTACTTTTGATTACCTGGGGGTAACACTTTAAGAGACAATGGAGTGGAAGTACCACATCATCAAAAGGAACCTTCAGCAGAAGAAAACCTCTGGGGCACTGTTGAAAGAGCACAGGACCACCCAATCTAGGCCTACTGCAGTGCCTCTGCAGATTTATGAACAGAAGGTAGCAATATCTGCTCTGTACGGGGCCAAAATCTGGGTTTTTACAATCTTGATGGCCTTTTACAAACTGAAAATACGTTTTTAAGATCTCTATGCTCTCTCCCCCAGAGTACCCCGCTTATCCCCCTGAGATTGGATATGTGTAGGACCACTATTGTGGATAAAGCCCGGCTCCGACCCCTTCTCTTCTGGCTGAGACTAAAATAAACACCTGACCTTATCATTATGCTGTAGCCTTTGAAGACCTCTGTAGCTAAATTGATAAAAAAAATAGGTTGGTTTACCAAAGTTAAAGCACTGCTCTCTGCCACAGGTCTGGGTAACCTGTGGGACATCTCTGATCCTAGTCTTCTACCTATTAGAGACATTGTAAAATCCCATTATTGGCACTGGGTGGTCAACCTTACCATTTCCCAACCTTCTATTGGTCGTTTGACATCAGAATTTATGGGGTTTAAGTGGATAGGTATGAATGAACAGTACATGGAAGACATCTCTGCCCCACGAGACAGAAAGTTCTACATACTGTTCAGATTCAGTAACCTCCCTTTAAATTCTTTCTCCGGGGCTATACAGCCCTGTCCAGGCTGCCCCGGGACAGACAGCAGGTATGTGGGCAAGAGGAGCTTTCTTTTTTTTTTTAAATAGATACCTGTGCATGCCGTTATTAGAGTTATCTAAATAAAACATGAGCAGTTGTTTGAACATGTACATTTGGACCGAATTCCATCCAAATCGCTCTGGCTGTTTAAATTATATAGCTCTTGTTGAGCTAGTTTAAAAAGTCTTATAGTGCGTGTGAAAGGCCTTATTAATTCCCTCCCTCGTGTGGTTACTATGGCGCCCTCTGTGTCTCTACTGGTCATTAAACAAGTGGGTGACTGTTCTCTTTTTACCAGCAAGGCTGAAAAGCCATCTCATTCTATCCCTCTCTCGGTGCAGTGCCTGACGATAAGAGCGTAACGGTAACTGTTCTCTTTGCTTCGTTTTTTCTACAATTTCTACAATTTCTGCCTGAAGAGCCTCACGTCTAATTTCAGCTTGAGCAGCTTTACCAGAGGCGTTCTGCTGGCGGGTCAGCTCTATGTCTCGATCTCTGTCTTAGTGTTCTGTGTTCATTTGCTGGTCATTGAGGCTACTCGTGAGTGCGCAGTACCTCTCAACTACTCAGTGACAGGCCTTTGATTTTAACATCAGCTGCCACTGCGCTTCACATCTGCCTTCAGTAACAAAGCACGGTGGCAGCCAACCTTAAAATCGATGGTCCTTGCAGCCACTGAGCTGCCACCCCAGTGGTGGCCAAAGTTAAATTCAAAAGTGCTTGCCTGCTGTGAACTGCTTTCACTGACTACAGCACGCTTTAAATTTGCCTTTGTGTTGTAGTCAATAAAAGCGGCCCAGTGCATGCAAGGCCCTTTGATTTTAACATTGGCTGCCACTGTACTTTATTATATCTTCTTTCAATTTTAAAGCTCAGTGTCAGCCCATGTTGAAATCAAAGCGCTTTACATGCACTGATCCAATCCTCCTAAAGCAGGCTCTTCACCTCTCTGTCCAGCCTCTTGTCTCCCACACTCTTCCTTTGTGCAAAGGCAGCTGAGGATGAGTATGGGATGATGCAATTTTTTCTTGCGTAGGATTTTTCTGAGCAAGACTCATTAGTTCTTACCTGATTTTACCCATGCACTTTGATCCCATTGATGTTCTGTCTTTATATGGCTTGGTTTTTGAGGTGTTACTTAGAAGAAAGTTCAATGAAGGACTTGATTGCCCTGATTTAAAAACTCATGGCCTATGTAGGAGGAAAGCAGGCTGGTGAGTGCAACAGATATCTGGAGTGTGTGTGCATGCACGAGGTGTGATCAGATATAACATTTGTTTTAAGGAACAAATGTATGCTCACTTGTTTAGACGTTTTGAAAATTTCATGATGTGTAAGTTTGAATAAATTTGATCTGTATATTAGAGTAGTTAATCATGGAACTTTTGAGGGATGTGCTCAGGGACATTGCCATCTGTTTAATGCTATTATATTATTACTGGAAGTAGAAGAAGTCTGTGCAGCGAGTGCAAAGATTAGCAGACAGTCTATTGCTCAACATTGCAGAACTATGCATTTTTTTTAATGAAAATTGACTTTGCAGCGTTAAAGCAGGCGTTATAGAACGCTGCGTTAAGGCATGCATTATAGAACTGAGTGAAGTGCTCTATAATGAAAGTCACCTTTCCAAATATCTTCCATTTGTTGTTCCAGTAGTCTGCCAAGGCCCGGCCATGAAAGAAAATCATATGTATAATTACTAACATAACTTTTCTCCCTTTGCTTTACTTTTTTTTGATAATGAAGAAAGGGGAAGCCTTCTGTTGCAGCATTGTAATAGCACTTACTAATGTGAGGCACTGAAGCACTTACCTACATGGTTAGCAAGCTATGGAAAGTGTAGGGTGGGTGGTTCAAAGTGTTTTCTTTGGTTTGTGATCCTATGTGGGAAGTAATTCCTTGTCTTGCCTGATTAACACCAAGATGCAGTTATCGTTATCATGTTATGGGACACAGTGCGGAACAGTGTGGTGAATGAGGTGTGAGACAGATATACAGTTATGTTATGCTTTTCTGTCTTTTGACAGCTTTGAACAGCTCCATAGCTCTATGTATCTTGTTCAAACCACAGTATGGGCACAAACAAACTAGGCTTAAAGATAATGAATGAGGGAGTGGGAGGTGTCTCCGAAAAATGCGCGAGTTGCTTGGCCTTTAGTAGCTCGCGACGATTTTCACTGATCAGAAGTAGCTCTCACTACAGTAAAGGTTGGAGACCCCTGCACTACACCAAGACTTAAATGGCTGGCACCTGAATGTAGACTGATGGGAACCCAGTCCCACCAAGAGGCATTTTGAATACTTAAAATGGATTCAAGGCAACTAATAGCCCGTGCAGTGGCAATTGCGGAAAATGTTGATTACTAGGCGCTACGCAATAAATAAAAGCACACTACCCTGATCCTTTTACTAACTCTTTTATTATACCTTATTATTTTTCTAATCTGTAGCCCTATCCAATTGTCTTTTTAGCAGCTTTTTAGCTCACTACTAACTTGAATCAAGTATTATGAATGCATTGTTTTTACTCTGACTGTATTGGACATTTGTAATGCCCCGTTGTAACACTTTTTTCAAACATTTTGTGTGGGCTTATTTGTCGAGTCTTAAATGGTTTATCCTTCTTTTTACGCTATCTTATTATTGTTTTAAATAATTATATATACGCTGTTGGTTTTAAAATTATATTCTAATTCTGTTTTTTAATATATAATAGTTTTCTTGGTTCTAATTGACTCTTTATAAAGTATGCACTTGCACTTTGATGGTCATAATGACCGAATAAAGTTATATATGATGACGAAATTATGTTTTAAAATAAAAGTTTTGAATTTTTAAACAGTTCTGTTATACACTTTTTAACATTTATTTTTGTATTTTCATATTTTTTAATTTGATATTCAATCAATTGGATAGTAATAGTATTACATTGACAAGAAAATTAAGTATAAAACAGTGTACATTATTAAATTACCATAATTAAAATATATATTTTGAAAGAAGTAACATTATTAGAACCTTTATTAATATACCTTTTAAAATGTAACTTTTTCTTAAATGTGTTAATAATACAGAATTGCTTTTACTTTTTTTTATTAAAAATGGGTTTAGAATATTTTATTAATGAATGATTGTTATTTTGGATTACAATTTTTTTATGGTATAACGTTTTGGAATTGTAGTACATTGTTAAATGTTTATATTGATTATTATTGTTGATAAAATATTTTTATATTTTAATATATAGCATATTTTATGATTACATTTTATTGTATTTTATAGTTAGGAAATTGTGTGGGAGTATTGATTGTATATATACAATTTTCAAGTTGTTGTAGCCGTATTTGAAATGTTTTAGATGAAGAGTATACAGTAAATTGTAGCACTTTAATGTCTAACATTGTCTTCAAGTAGCCTTAGGTTGCAGTGAGAATAGTAAATATCAACCATTTAGTGTCCAACGCCTTTCTTCGGTTTAGTTAGAGTGGAGTGTGAATAGTAAATGTAGTTACTTTAGTGTCCAACATCTTCCACCAATGTAGTTAGACTAGAGCGTGAATAGCAAATGTCACCCCTTTAGTTTCTATTTTTTTTTTAAATGCGTTATGTTGGAATGTGATTCTTTAATTTGAATATTTTAGTCTAAAATGTAAATTACTATTGTTGGTGTTAAGAAATGTAATTAAAAAAACTAGTTAATTTTATGTTTGTAGGCAAGAATATTAATTGCATTTTATAAAGAATAGACAGATTAATTTTTCTCATTTTATGTATGTTTTCTAAATGTATTTATTAAATAATTTTACATACTTAAACAAGGTAAGTATAACTCGCACCCTCCCCATGTACATTTTCCTCATTAGTAATCTTACAGCAAATTTTGCACTGATATTATCAATGATGTCATGAAATATGTAATGACAATGTAATATGCAGAGTAATTAGAAGTGCATGGCGAGGGCGTGGCTTATAGTTACCTTAGGGCATGAGATAAAGTTACTTGAGAGTACTCTAACTAAGACGGTTTTGTGTGTGTAAAATCTGAACCTAACTATAACGTCCTTTAACCTTTGGTGAATTTCTATGTTTTATAAAAAATATCCATTTCCTAACTATAATGTCCCTGTAACCTTTGTTTTTAGTAAATTTCTTTGTGTTTTATGCTATTACCTAACTACAATATATCCGAGCCTCCCAATTTTAATGGTAATTATCCCCTGAGGACCTGGACTACACAGGGGGATTTACAAAAGCAAGCATGGGAGCCTGTAGTTGGTTCTCATTAAATTTCAGTATTGATTCATTAATCCTCCGCAAACATGCTATAAAATAAAAAAATATGTTTTAGGCTCCAAGCGCCCTGTAGGACCCCACAACCAGTCCTAGGGGGGTGAGGGTGTTCCTACCATGTTTCCTTGTCTTTTTTTTCTCTGGACTCGGCCGAGTACCAAGCTGGCTGCCAACATTTCATGGTTGAAGTGTTGGCAGCAATAAGATCTCACCAAAAAATCTGTCGGAGACTGTGAGAATTTGCATCCCTATATATCTAGAAATATTTTGTCTTCAATAACTCCAAAACTACTGAATAAATTTACACCATAAATTTACAGGGCTCTTACTAGACCTAGAGCTAGCTTTCTGTCAAATTTGTCGTAATTCCATTTAGCGGTTCCGACTGTAGAAGTGTACGAAATCCTGATGGAAAATTGGAGGTGAAAAACACTTTTAGGGACCCCCCATTTTTCTCTGCCCCCTGCTTGAAGTATAATTTTACAATTTTGAGGAGCACATTGCAGTTCTCTCAAAAAGAAACTACAGGAGAAACTCTAATAATTTACAAAATCAGTACACTACACTTGTTGAGGACAAAAAGACAGCAAAATACTTTTTCTAATTTATATAACACAAATGTTGCATTCACAATTGGATTGTTTTTCTTCATCTTTATTATTTAATTAATCAAAATTCATGATAAAACAGAAAAACAAATCCATGATAGAAACAGCCTACGCGTTTCATCCCTTTTCCACATGGGACTTCTTCAGGGCTGTTTAGACATAAAAAACAAACAAACATATAATACATTAGAAAAAGAATCAGACAAAAATACAAAAACAGTTTTTTACATAACAAAAGTCAGATATTTAACCAAACAGAAATATTGCTTAAATTCCATTTTTTATATTCAAATAATTAAAAACAATGTCTTTTTCACCACAACATTTAAAAAAACAAACTTTGATCATTTGCAAAACCAATAACACCACCATATGTTACACAAAGCATTATTTTAACAAGGCATAATACATGTATATACAACTATTTATTCACTAATTATTCTATTTTCATGAATGCAACCAAATGTATTCTTTACCCTCCATCTTATTGGTAGTTGAGAAGCTATTTTTTAACTATTTCCTTTGCATAAAACATCGCTCGTGACCATCAACCAATTTTTCTTTTGACCTAAGCATTCCACTGCTGTCTTTTTATTGAATATTTGCTATATCATATCTTAAAATAATCTGTTCCTAGTCCAACCCTAATGTTGACCTCATCTCAACTTTTAGTCTTATTATTGTCCATCATTTAATCCATAAGAGTGCCAATTACTCTATCATTTTCGATTGTCGTGGCATCTAGTAGATCACCTATTTACACAGGAAAAGATAAATAGGGACTCACCAAGCAATATTGTTATGGAGCCTCTTATCTTCTTTCAAACCGCAGACGCTAAGTGTTCCTTATGTACTACACAGACTTGAGTAGAAAAACCAAAAACAAACTGTTCTAATTTTCAATTCAAGAAAATGTACGCAGAGAAAATATATATTAGGGGACCCTGCTCCAAATGATCTTACCTTACAAAGTTCTTTTCTGGAATAAATGCTTATTAGGCACATCTACAGCACAGCCACACAGAGTTCCATTTTTCTTTCTAACAGTAAAAATTACAGAACACATCATCCTTATACCCCTTTCAAATACTTGCATTACGAACATTTTTCACACAAGAACTGGACAATGATACCATTTCTCACCTCTTTCTTGTAATGTAACCATGTAAGTGTTCTGCTCAAGAGAGTCCTCTTTTCTTCAGGCTTTAATATTTGACAGACTCTTTTGTGTTTTTCATTGGGGCATGTAATGCCTCCTAGAATGGATAAATTAGCAAGACCTTTGATCTCCTCACTTTGCTTGCTTCATCATGATTAAACCACCAAAACACCATAGTTTTTTCTTTTTTTTTATTAAACGTTTTATTGCAATAGCAGACAAGTACACATCATGGTACAGTGCACTAAGCCAATCTGCACAAAGCTCACCTAATTCTTTCACTGCATTATTAACACAGCCGTTGTGCCAACATCCCAGTTAGGGCAGGTGGTGAGAAACAACAATTTACTAAAAAAATGTTGCAGTATGAGTTACATCAACTAGCACCCAGGAGTAACATAATGGCATGGTCCTCCTTGTTGTGTCCCTTTAAGCATGTGCAAATCTAAGCCTTCTAAATGGGTATCTTTCCTCACATCTCCCATGCTTGTGGTCACCGTGTTAGCATATACTCTTCTGATAGCACGCACATCATTATTGTCTCACGCATCTAAGTAGGCAGATCATCCACGCAAGGCTTTCTCCAATGCCGGCGGGTTCATCCACAGTTACAACACCCATGTCCAGCACATTCTCTGGTCCTTCCCGACTGTCACTCCCTGCCCCCTGCATGCAGGGGGTAAATAATCCCCATACGTTTTTGGGACGGCTCCTAGACAGAAGATTTAGGCCTCAGATTGTGTAGAGCAGTACATCATGTCCCGGGACCATTACCGCAGCGTTGGGACGGGCCCCCTCATTCAACACAGAGCCACTCTTCTCTTGGCCATAAGTAGCCCAATGTCTACCAATCTGCGAATTGCCTTTAGCAGCGCCTTGGTGTACCCCAGGAGTGCCATCAATGGGTCCGGTGTGAGTTCAGTTTCAACCACCCTTCCCAACTCCTCAAACGCACCTTCCCAGAGGAGTACACTCCCGGACACAGCCGAGCCAGATGCAGAAAATACGCTATTAAAGAGAGGCATCTCTCACATCTAGCTTCCTCACGAAGGCCATATCTGTATAGCCTTTCAGGAGTATAATGTGTCCTATTAAGATACTTGAAATGAACCAACCTGTGCCGACCATGGAGCGATATTTTCCTAGTGTTCATACAACAATAGAACCGTTTTCTTCCAGCTGAACATTCAAATCCAGTTGCCATGCAAGCCTAGCAGCTGTGCACTTATACGCCCTGTGTGACATTTCTACCTTGTAAATAGCGGTAATCATTTTGCAGGGGGATGTGGTTTTAATAACTAGTGTTAACTCCAGTATCTCTGTGGGCTCTTCCATACCGTCACCCAGCAGTGACCGGAGGGCCCCCCTCACCCTATGAAATTGGAAATTGTTCACAAGTGTGATACCTTCCGGAGTTCCTATAATTTGCTCGGAGGTGCGAGCCGAACCCTCATGAAAGAGGTCCCCTGCAACCACCAAGTTCAATGCGCGCAATGCCAGAATAACGCCCGTTTCTGTACAAGGTCCCAGCCATCTCATCCACTCTATAGGCATAGCGGGCGAATACAGTAAAGCACCTGCCTGATTCTGCAGGAGCTAGTGCCATGCATGGCTAGTAGTGTTTAAGGAGGCCATGATACCAGTCCTGCGGTCAACTGGTTCCATAATTATTGCCGGCAAAGGGATAGGATCAGCAAAAAGTCTCTCCATTCTAAGGAAGGGGACGTCAGCCCCACCGTGGGTCCAGGCATGAAGATGCTTCTTGCGCCGCCCTTTAATACAGTTCAAAATCTGGCGAACAGAGACCCCCCAAATGGTACGGAAGCGTGTGCACTGCCCACTGGACCCTAGCTTGCTTACCCGCCCAAGCCAGTTTCAACATAGATTGCCTAAGCCTGTGGAAGAAAGTGTGCAGCAGCTCTAAGGGAATGTTCGTGAAAAAGAATAGGAGTCTACGCAGGACCACCATCTTCATAATGGAAATACGCCCCATTAAGGACAGTGAAAGACGGCACCAAAGGACTACATCGTCTTCCAGTCTAGCAATGGCCGTGCCATAATTTTCTCTGAATACAACGTCATCATCTGTATGAAGCCTGATGCCCAAATATCGTACAGAGTCCTCAGTCCATTGCAATGGGTATTCCATAGCGTACTCAATAGTGGCTGGCATAAGTGGGAACACAAGTGATTTTCCCCAATTAACCGTAAGCCCTGAAAATGCCCCATAGCAAACCACTTCCCTAGTAACTGAGGCCAAGATGTTCTCAGGGTCTCTCACATACAGGAGCGTGTCATCAGCATAGGTTGATACTATTATTATATTTGGCGGAAATCCAATACCCTCATTACCATGATACTCCTGCAGGGCGCAGGCCAAATGCTCCGCCATCAAAGCGTATATCAGTGGGGATAGGGGACAGCCCTGCCTAGTGCCTCTAGTAATATTAAAGGGGGCAGTACCTAAGTCACCAATTCGCACACGCACAGTGGGCTTGTAATATAAGGTCCCAAGCGACTGCAAAAAAACCCGCCCCAAGCCTCATTCTAGTCAACACCTGCCTTAAAATCGATCACTCCACCTAATCAAATGTTTTTTCCATATCTAGAAAAATGGCTACCTCTTTGGTCTCCTGGCGGACATGTTGCATTGCGCCGAACACCGTATGAATATTATAAGTTACGTTTCTGGATGGTATGAATCCTGCCTGCACCAGAGCGACTAGGATATGAGACATCAGGGCAAGTCTAGTAGCCAATATTTTAGCGAATAATTTCGTGTCCACATTAAAAAGGGAGAGTGGGCGAAACAAACTACATTCATCCAATGCCTTACCCGGTTTAGGGATGGCAACCAGCATGGCCTCCCTCATGGATGGTGGTGCAGTGCCCGTTGAACAGGACCTCAAGGTGTGGGAGCAATTGTTCTAAAAACGCCTTGTAGAAAGCAACTGTTAAGCCATCAGTCCCCGGAGCACTGCTAGCTTTCATGCCGCCCAAGGCCTTAATTATCTCATCCCTCTCAATTGGGTGCATTAGGAGTTCCCTGTGTGAGTCTGGGAGAAAAGGGAGTTGTATATATTCCAAATACTCAGCTATCTGATCTTCAGACCCTGCAGACAGGGACCTGTATAGATCTGCATAGTACTGTCGGAAGCGTTCGGCCACTGCTACCTCCTCTGTCAAAAGCTCACCGCTCTCCGCCTTAATTACAGTTACCTGAGTCCTACCACGCCATGCTTTCATTAGTTGTGCCAGAACAGATCCCGGCCATTCTCCCTCTCCATTTGAGCGTGCAGTAGCATACTTGCCCAAATGCTTCACTTCGCTATCAGCAACGTCATGATATTCCTCAAGCAGTGACTTAATCTCCCTATCTATAGTCTCATCGCCCCCATCGAGTCGCTGCTGCTCTAGGGGTTTTAATTTACTTTCTAGGTCTGCCAGCGTCTTTCGAATAGCCTTAAGCACACCCGAATGTTTAGTCATTGCAATACCCTAATGTACACTTTGAACGTTTCCCAGACAATCTGGAAACTATCTATTGAGCCAATATTAGTGTCAAAAAAGGTTTCAAAGGCATCCGCCATCTCCTCTTTAAATGCTGGATCCAGTAAGGAATATGGAGGGAACCTCCACATGAATGGCGGCAGGCGTTTGCTAGGGGGCTCCATGACCAGCAATAGCGGTGAGTGATCCGATAGCGTGCGCGCCAATACCGTACATTGTCATACCAGATTAATCAGCTTAGTAGATGCCAAATAATCGATACGCCAGTGTATGTTGTGATATGGCGAGTAATGTGTATACACACCTCTCTATCCACTCCGCATTTGCCACACTTCACACATGTCCAAACACACCAGAACTTCCTCTAACTTCCTCGCATCTGCCGTCGGGCTTCTGGGAGGACCCGCCGATCTGTCTAGATCCGGGTCCCTAACCAAGTTAAAGTCCCTTTCCACAGGATTTTGAAGTCCCCATATTGGGTGATAATCCTAGCAATGTCCCCAAATAATTCAGTGCAGTCATAATTGGATCAGTATACATTGACAATGAGAAGGTCCAAGCCCCGACCCCGGCACTTAGACATGACATATCTGCCTTCCGGATCTTCTCGTAGCAATGTAAGGTTGAGTGAATACCTGGGATTAATCCAGTTCAGTGCCCCTCTAGCATGTGTAGTGAAGCCTGCCGAGTTAATATTAACCTTCAGCCCTCTGGACCTCAGCATGGGGCTCGTTTGTGTCAGGTGCGTCTCTTGTAGGAGATCCAAATCCACATTCTGCCTATTGAGGTAATTCAGAACCTTCCTAAGCTTTTGATGATTGTTGAGTCCCCTAACATTCCATGACAGTACTCGCATTTCCCCCCCCTGCCCCCGGATCTCCTGCGCATTACGTGCCATTGACAACATACGCAGTACATATTGTGTAACAAGCATGTTTGTGAACAAGCGTGCAGTGCATCATCTGCTTAATAAACCAACCTACAAAACAACCCCACATGATGAACCACCCTCTCACCCTCTTCCCCCCTCCCACAGCAGACCTCCCCCAACATGGCCGCATGTAATCCGATCCCATGTCCCTTTGTCCCTATACCCCCCCAACCTTTAACCCACACGAAGGAGAGAGCCATAACAGTGGCAGACACACATGGGCGGTGGTAGCCCCTCGTGTCAGACTTCTACAGATACCAACAGCAATTTGGACAGGCCCTAGCCCCAACGAGTCACTGCAATCATGTATTCAGCATAAGCAGTTTAACTTCATACCCCCCAAAAGCAAATAAACAGGCCTTCATAGAACCCATCCAGTTATTAAGCACAGGATACCCAGAGAGTGGCCCCAGTGTCACCAGCCCGAGTTTAGTTTTATAAATTCTATTGTTATGGGGCAATAACCGATGATACACAGATACAAAGTCACTTATTTTCAGCCCCCCTGTCCTATCCAGGTGGAGATCAGCAGGGTACCGTCCAGAACCAGGCATCACCTTGATTTTTGCCATAACATCACATACCTGGTAACAACAACCACCCTGCCTGCAATCTCCAGCACCTCTCACCGCCCCAATATCTTCCAGTTCCACATTTCAGGCCTATTTTTCCAGCGTGGCCCCTCCGACTCCTCCAGCTGCAGTTGTACCGGGCTACCTTCCTGTTCATTAGTTCAGCTCTCGATGGATTGCTGCAAAACCTTAGGGTCTGTGAAAATATGCGATCTCCCTTGTCTGTTTACCCGCAGCTTTGCAGGGTACAGCATGGCGTAGTCCACACCCATGTCACGTAGCTGCCTCTTGAGGGGTACGAAGTGTCTGCGAGCCTCCTGCACTCGGGCAGTGAAGTCAGGATACAGAGATAGTTCAGACCCTTCATATCGCAAAATCTTCTTTTCCCTAGCAACACGGAGGGCCACATCCCGATCGCGATAATTGAGCATCTTCACTATTATCGGACGGGGTGCCCCATCTGGCGGAGGTCAGGCCCCAGAGCCCTGTGCGCTCTATCCACCACAAACATTGCCGAAAAGACATCATCTCCCAACAGTGTCACCAACAATTTCTCGACGAACTGTTCCATGTTTCCTGTGGCCGTCGTTTCCGGAAGGCCAATGAGTCGCAGGTTGCAGCGCCGGGAACGCTCTTAAATGTCCTCTGTCTTGTCCTGCAGGACGCGCAGAATCTTTCCCAGTTGCTTGTGGTCAGCGTCAAGCATGGTGTGGGCCTCTTCGACTTCCATTTAGCGCCTTTCAGACATATCAAGCCGCTCAGCGTGCTTATCATGACTTTCAGCGATTCTATCCATCCTATATGTTAGGGCGTCCATCTTCGTGCCCAAGGATGTGATGCCACTCTGAGGAGACTTCTCCATAGATTTAAGGATAGTTCATATATCCGCTTCAGAGTCCCCTTGCGCTGGTGTCGGCTCCTTAGGGCCCCCATCAGGAGCAAGGTCTTGTGTTTTGAATCGCTTCTGGTCAAAGGCCAGTTTTGTCTGGGCCTTATCTCCCTTGCCCATAGTTACTGGGAATGCCCACTCCCGCTTGCCACTAACTGTCAGACTTGCTCCCCGGCCTGGTAATTTGGAAGGATCCTACTCAGGACTGCTCAATCAAGTCCACAGTTATGGCCACTCACGTCCCGCAGCCTCGCTCTCCAAGGAACACTCTTCTCAGCTCCAGCAGAACCCTGAGACGTCGCCAGGGCACAATGGTTAAAATAACACTCCGCCCACAGACATCCAGCAGGGAGGGCAATAAAGAAATAAAGTTAACGTCCCCACACAAACTCTGTAGGCCTACGACCGGCCACCCTCGATCAGCGTTTTATCTGCGCAGGGTTGATGTGATAAGCGCAGGCAGAAGCTCCCCACATGCCACACAGTCAATCTCCAGGGGATGCAAGAGTGCCCCTGTCTTGCGTGTCCTCGCTAGACTTTCCTCTGGCAGAGGCTGACCACCAAGCTGTTTCCTCAACTCCAATTCGATTCAGGGCAAATAAAGTAGGCTCTAGCCCCTGGCAATCACGCGAACTGCCCAGCAGGGGGGACCGAGACCAGCCGCTCAACTAGTGTAGTCCCCGTGCTGTCCTACAGGACCCAGGCGATGCCAAGCCCCAGGGGGCACAGGAGTGCCACTGTCATGTGCACCCCCTTCAAGTAGTCCACGGACCCCGTCTGCCCTCCAGGCTGCCGTCACTGCCCCAGTTCCGATCAGGACATAAGAAATGGACCCCAGCCCCCAGTGTCAGTGTGGGCAGCCACTCTGCAACTCAAGCAACCGCTTCACCCGCACAGTCCCCACTCTGCCTAGGCTGGACCCAAGCAACACCGTCGGGGGCCCGGCGCCGCACCACGTGACTGGGCCCCACGACACTGGTGCAAGTTCATTTGTGAGGAGCGAGTGCTCGTACGTATTGAATAACGGTCTATATCCTGACATGTGAGTTTTTAAAGAAGTAATGGGTAGCATGCTATGTCAGTGTGTCCCTTTGCATGAAGGGGGCATCCTATTATTCCAACTATTGGCCCTGACTCTGACATACGTGTATTTGCAGAAAGAACAAAGAGGGGGGGGCGAGTTTATCTCCGGGCTCCATTTAATAACTGATTGATTCATTGATTGATTGATAAAGCTTTATTCGAGATATATTCTCATAAAAGCACAACATACATTTAAATACACCACAATTAAATATTAAAATCACATTTATACAAATACATATTTTTAAAACAGTTGTGTGGGCTTAATCAGTATAAAAATTAACACATGTTTAAGACAGGGATCAAATCACATTTGTAGAAAAGGCCCTCCGCCTAATGGACCAGGCCCACCCCAAATACTTGGCTATACCCAGAACAATAGGCTCGTCAGTTGAGGTGCAAATGATTCTCATTGCCTCAACACTACTAGATGTCCCAAGGTTCTTACACACTGGAGCTAACCATACCCTCCTTGGAGTTGCATAGGCATTACAAACAAATAGGAAGTGGCCCATGCTTTCATTGGCTGCCCTACACGCCGGGCAGCACAGGGTGTTCGAACTCTTCCACCTGCCTGTTAGATATCTCAGGGGGAGGGAACCAGATCTCAACTGGAAAAATAACTTCCTATCCATAGGGACAGTTATACTGTCCCAGTACTGTTCTAACACGGGACACATTTTGTTTTCCAGAATACGGCCCCCCATCGAATCAGATTGTGAACCCCTCCAGAGCCTACCATCTATCCAATCCCAATATAAAGTCTTAAGGGTATCTTTACTTGGAAAAACTTCCCCCGCGGGATTGTCCCAAAGGTTTAGGATGCCAAGTTCACCTAACATAGCCCTTAAATTTTTCAACCAAGATATTTTATGGAAGGTGTCAACTTTAATTGTTGCCAGAAACCCATCTGCATAGTGCTTTATCTCGGGGGTGGTCCAAAGACGTCTCCAATATAGAATGGGACGCAATCGAGCTCGATCACTAACAGATCTTCTACCAAGGTCAAGCCTAAGCGGGATTAGTGGGGTGCTCTGGGGAAGTCCCGTAATTCCCCTGAAAAACCTGTTCTCTGCTATCTGTAGGGGAGTAAGCCTTTCGAAACCCCACAGCTCTGCCCCATATAGGGCCGACCCTATTGCCTTAGCATCATATACGGCAAGGACAGGTTTTATGGGTTTTGTTTTTGATTTTTTATGCTCCACCCGTAGAGCCCCTGAAATTTGCTGATGTTTCAAAACCGCTTTTTCTATGTGATGGGACTAACCTTGGCTATTTGCTATTTGTACCCCCAGGTAGGTAAACTCCCTAACTACCTCAAGCTCGATATTATTCAGGTATATCCTAGGACGGGGTTTGCATCCTGAGGAAAAAGCCATCAGCTTGGTCTTGCCAACATTAACTTCGAGGCCATGCTCCAGGCAGAACCCATCGGAGATATTTAAGGCACGTTGTAGCCCAGAAGGGGTCTTAGACATAATTAACGTATCGTCAGCAAACATCAGGATAGGGACCCTGAGGCCCGCTAACGAAGGTGCATCTACGCTAGCATCCAGCATCCTGCCAACGATTCCGTTGATAAATAATGAAAAAAGCAAGGGTGCCATTGCACAACCTTGGCGAACCCCCCGTTCGACTGGAAAGTCGACGGAAGATTGTCCATTCAGACCCCACTGGACTTTAGCAAAATTGCTCTCATGCAACCTCATGATTAGGGTGAGCAATTCTGATGGGATACCTATTTTATTTAAAACTGTCCAAAGCTTACTCCTAGGGACAAGGTCAAAGGTGCCCGCAAGTCGACAAAGGCGACGTACAGGCTGCCCCTGCCAAGAAGTACTGTCCCCCACCGCAGCATAGTGAAGCGAAACACCTGGTCCATGGTGCTAGTAGCCCTCCGAAAACCTGCCTGGTAAGGGGAGAGGGAATTATTCTCATCCACCCAATCCATAAGTTTGTTTACCACCATCTTCCCTCTCACTTTTTGGATAGTGGCAATCAAACTTATTGGCCTATAATTAGCTGGGAGAGACCGATCACCTTTTTTATAGATCGGTATGATAATTGCTCCCTTCCATTGATCTGGGACTAGCACGCCTTTTTCAATGGCATTCCCCAATAGGAACATATACCTAACCCACCTATTTTTATCGTTTTTAAAAACATCCGATGGTATCCCGTCTAAACCCGGGGCCCTTTCCCCTTGTACAGAGCATATTGCAAATTCAACTTCTTTGGGGGAAAACAAATTATCAGTAGGGAATACTGCTGGAATCACTTCCCCCATCACCACCTCCTTTGTCTCTGCATATTGGGGTCTACAATGATTTACCCAGGCAGCCTCAGCGACATTATTGTCTGGTTTATTTGGGATGCCACCTCTACCCCACTTCACTATTTTCCAGAAAAGTCTGGAGTCCTTAGCTACAGCGGCCTCCTTTAATTCAGCCCAATACTTCTCATCCCACGTTTTTTTTGCCAGGGAGATGCTTGCGTTATAATGCTTCCTTGCTGCAATAATGTATTGTATACCAAATATTCAAAAAGAAGACAACAGTAGAATGCTTAGTTCAAAAGAAAAAAATGGGTGATGGTCGTGAGAGATGTTTTATACAAAGAAAATATTAAAAGGAGCTTGTCAACTACCATTAATATTGAGGGTAGGGAATACATTTGGTTGCAGAATAGAATAGAATAAGGGGTGAATAAATAATTGTATATACATGTAAAATGATGTTTTTTGTAACATAGGGTGGTGTTATTGGTGTTGCAAATGATAAAAATTTGTTTTTTAAATTGGTGGGGTGAAAAAGGCATTGTTTTTAATTATTAGAATATGAAAAATGGAATTTTAAGCAATATTTCTGTTTGGTTAAATATCTGACTTTTGTTATGTAAAATAACAGCTATTTGTCTTTTTGCCTGATTGTTTTTCTAATTTATTACATGTTTGTATGTTACTTTATGTCTAAACAGCCCTGACGAAGTCCCATGTCGAAAAGGGACGAAACGCATAGGCTGCTTCTATCATGGATTTGTCTTTCTGTTTTATCATGCATTTTAATTAATTAAAGAATAAATATGATGCAAAACAATCCAATTGTGAATGCAACATTTGTGTTATATAAACTAGGGAAAGTCTTTTGCTGTCTTTTTGACCTCAACACGTGCCGTGTACAGATTTTGTAAATGATTAGAGTTTCTCTTGTAGACTCTTTTTGAAAGAACTGCAATGTGCTCCTCAAAATTGTAAAATTGTATGTTTAGGCCTGGGCTTTGTTCGGTTGACTGGAAGAAGTGAGCACGTTTAAGAACATTGGGGAAAAACAATTATGCAGACTAATTGTATGCCACAACCGGATATTTGTTGTGTCCCTGCTTGACGTATGACCCCCAAAAGATTCAAGACAGAAGCTAAAGTGAGTGGCAAACTTTGTGAAAAATTAGTGAAGATGTGTCAAATGGCGCCAAAGTTATAGGCAAAGCAGAAATAATTTTCCTATGGTAAGTAGGTCCTGACTATAACTACCGACTGGCTATCATCAGAGGTAATCAACTTAAAAATAAACATTTATATACAATTAAGTAAATACATGTTTTCATTATTGTTTTTAAAAAGAGTACATTATATTCAAGTATTATTATATGTGCATATTTTCCACTTTTGTTTTTAACTTGTTTACAGTTTTTTAACCCCTTTGTACTCATGATGGAATGGTTCCGTCATGAGCACCAGTGCTCCTGTGCTCATGAGAGAACCATTCTCCCATGAGGAAAGGGGCACTAAATCCCTCTGCTGCAAACAGCAGGGGATTTCCATTTTTGGGGGGCCTTGGGAGGTGGGGAAGAGCTTCCTCAATCTCCCGAGGCCCTTCGATGATTTTCAGTGTAATGGCGATGGCGAGCATGGCGTGCTGTCGCCATTATATTGAAAACAAAACTGAAACTTAAGTTTCAGTTTCAATGTTTTGGTGCTCGTGGGGCTATCTCAACTTGGGAGAGGTATTGTTGGAAAGGGCAGAATCTCCCCTTTCCAATGGTACCCTTCGGTAGTGGATCCCTGCTTGAGGATTACCCCAGGAGGGTGATCCCCAAGCAGGGATCGACCCACTAGCCACCAGGGAGGGGGAGCAGCCTCTTGGGCGAAGGCCTTTGCTCTGCCCTATTAAATCTTGCCAGACAGCCATATGCCCCTGTGGGGGGCATCTGAGGGGAGAAAGCACACTAGACATTGGGTATTTTTTTATAGGCCAAGGATCGGGCTGCCCAGAATTGGCATGCCAAAGCCCCCACCCTACCCACCAAAGAAAGCATAAGACCAGGGGGGCAGAAAGCCCACTAGGCCCCAGGTATTTTTATATATATACGTAGGGGATGGGGGCTGCCCAGAATGGGCATGCCTATGACCATGCACAAAAAAAAAAAATGCTACAGACTTTCTAACCCAACTAGGCACCAGGAATTTCTATTTTTCAAAAGTTCGGGGTGGGCTGCCCAAATGGGCATGCCAATGCCCCCAACCTTACTCTCCAAAAATGCCACAGTCTTTCTGCCCCCCTAGAGACAGATGGGGCAGTAGTCCCTGATCTGCCCCGAGGGGCTTTATGCCCACAAGGCACCAGGAATTCTTTTTATATACATATGGGTGGGGGCTGCCCAGAATTGGCATGCCAATACCCCAAAACCCCCCAAAAATGCTATAGTCTTTCTGCCCCCCGGTAGGAAGATGGGGCGATAGCCCCTTATCTGCCCCACTCAGGGGAGAGAAATAGCCCTAGGCACCAGGGATTTTTCCCTAAAATTTCAGGGTGGGGACTACCCAGAATGGGCTTGTCAATGCTCTAACCCCCAAAAAATAACACAGTCTTTATGCTCCTTATGAGGCACATGGGGGCAGTAATCCCTGATCTGCTTCCGAGGGGGGCAAAAAAGCCCACTAGACACCAGGGATTTTTTTCATGAGTAAGGGTGGGGATTTACTAGAATTGGCATGCCTATGCCCTACCCTAAAGCAATTACCACAGTCTTTCTGCCCCCCGGGAGGCATATGGGGGCAATAGCCCTTTATCTGCCCCCAGAAAGTCTACTAGGCACCAGGGGGAAAAATAAATTCAAAATTCAGGTGTGGCGGCTGCCCAGAATGGGTCTGCCAATGCCCCCACCCACCCACCCACAAAAATATGCCACAGTCTTTCTGCCCCACGGGAGGCAGATGGGGGCAGTGGCCCCTGATCTGGTGCCAGCGATTATGCTGAATTTTTTATGCGTAGGAGTGGGGGCTGCCCAGGATGGGCATCCCAATGTCTCTACTCACCCATAAAAAATAACCACAGTCTTTCTGCCCCATTGGGGGCATATCAGGACACTAGCCCCTGATTTCCCCCTCCCTAGGGCACCGGAAAGCCCACTTGGCACAGACGTTTTTTCAGAATGTCCCTACCTATGAATTTTGGGTCCTAACACAGCTGGATTCCAAGGAAACCAAGCAAAGCTATATATTTTTAAAAACTAGACACCCAGGTGAATCCAAGAAATTGTAACTTGTGTGGCTCTCACTTGGTTCTGTTACCCAGAATCCCTTGCAAACCTCAAATGTTGTTAAAAAAAACACATTTGCCTCACATTTCTGTGATGGAACGTTCTAGAATCTATGCAGGTCTACAAACTTCCACCCACCCCGCATTTCCCAAAGTCTTCCGATAAAAATGATACCTCACTTGTGTGGGTAGGCAAAGTGCCAACGCAGGAAACGGCCGAAACCGCAACGTTGACACACCACATTTTTACAGTGAAAACTGACCCTTTATTTGCAAAGTTCCTAGCTGTAGATTTTGAACCATAGCTCTGCTGGCACCTAGTGAAATCTAGCAAACATATACAATTTTGAAAAGTAGACATCCCGGGGAATCCAGGATAGGGTTCTGTTCCCTAGGATCCCTTGCCAGCCTCAAACTTTGTAAAAAAAAACACATTTTCCTCATATGTCTGTGAAGGAAACTTCTGGTATCTGCGTGGATCCACGAAATTCCACCCACTCCGCATTCCCCAAAGTCTTTCTTGGCAAAGTGCCTAGCTTTACATGTTGAACCCTAGCTCTGCCGGCATCTAGGGAGATCTAGCAAAACTATACATTTTTGAAAACTAGAATCCAGGAAGGGTTGACTGGTGTGGCTCTCACCTGGTTCTCTTTCCCAGAAGCCCTTGCAAACCTCAAACTTTGTAAAAAAAAATATTTTCCTCATATTTTTGTGGTGAAAAGTTCTGGAATCTACCCGGATCCACACAATTCCTCCCACCCTGGATTTCCCAAAGTCTTCTGATAAAAATGGTATCTCTTTTGTGTTAGTAGGCCTAGTAACAAGTCACCACAATTGTTATTACCTATTGACTTTTGATGCATTTCTGCCTTCCAAATGAAAGATAATGTGTAAAAAAGAAATCACTACGAAAAATGTCGTATAATTATCATGCTAGTATGGGTACTCGCAATTTTGGAAATGTGCAAATAGCTACAGTTTCTAAACTCTATATTGTGTTTCAATTTCAGAAATACATAGGTATCTTTCATCCTAATTTTTCCCTGTATATATTTTCCCAAATAAATTGCTACCTACCCGGTACATAATAAAAAAAACATTGACAAACGCCGCTCCGTTATTGGCTCTGGGTTCGTCGGGTTCTTGGTAAATCTACATGTCTTATACATCCCAACAGCCAGGAATGCCCAGCGGATGTAATGGTATATTGCTTTCATACAACTGTCATGATTAGAATAAGTTACAGGTGAAAACGTTGGCACAAATGACTGTTTTTTTCAACTCATTTTCAATTTTTCCTATTTTCAACTGTTAGTTTCTATAAAGAAACTTGAAAGATCTACACAAATGACCCCTCGCTGAATTGACAATTTTGTTTACTTTTCTAAAATCTATAGCTTTACAGGATCCATTATTGCTTTAATACCCATGTTTACCATTAGAAGAAGGTTGAAAGCACAAAACATAGCAAAAATAGGCTATGTCCCAGTAAAATGCCAAAACTGTGTAAAAAATGTTGGTTTTCAGACAAACATCTGTCAGTACCTGAAAGCTGGGAAAACAGTGATTTCATCTCCACAAACTCTTTGTTGATACCATTTGCAGGGGGAAAAAACAGACGCTTTCATTTGCAGCACTTTTTCCACAAAAAAAACATTTAATTGTATTTTGGATATTTTCTGGGTCCCCTCAAGCGAAATCCACAAACCCGGGGGACCTTTAGAATCCCCATGATGTTAAAAGAAAAGGATGCATATTTGGCCTTCATACTTTATGTGGTCAAAAGGGTACAGAGACCTCAGCAGGAACTAATCCAAATAGCCAAAAAAACTTAGCATTGGAGGGGAAAAGGCCTAGTAGCAAAGGAAGTAACTTTTATTACATTGTTGTATATACATGTTTGAAAATTCTTTTAAAACATGCTTGTTCAGTATATATTGAATAATTGTGTATTTTTAATACTAATATAACAGGCAACGCCAATCTGTGGTCATCTGAATGGCATAAAGATCCAGAACAACGCAACACTATGAGCAAGGGAGGGGTTCCATGGGCTTTGGGTGAATGTCTCTATACAACTCCAATGGGTCATGAGGCATGTCATGTAACCCACAACAGTTAAAATTTGAAATGTGTTACATCAATTGGTCTCCCCAGGTGATGTGTAACAAGGAAATACAACTGAAGTCATCTAAACCGCTCCTGCTTCCTATGTGTGCTGTATTCTGTGGCACACATACGTTAACGATCAGGTCTATGAAGAATCATCATGTATAGGATAGTGACCCTCCTGCATTCCCCATGCAATGCAGGCACCCAAGCAACATTGTGCAAGTATGTCTGTGTCTGTACTCGGCAGGCCATTGTTTGCCAGTTTGGGTTGGAAGGTTAGGAATGTGCAGTATGGCCTAAATACTGTGCAGTACTGCAGTTTCTCAGTGATGCAGCACAGACCTAATAGGTGACGCACTGCACAGTGCTAAATTGCCAAACATCTGGACCCATGTGTCATGTGCACATAGTGGGCTCAATGCATTGCAACGTGTACACAATTATGTCCCACATTGACATGCAGTCACTAGTCTGCCAATGGCTGAAGCTACAGAACTTCAGTGAGTAGTAATGTGTCTTGTAACTCTGTGTGAATAGATGGACCCCCATAATCTGCACTAGGTATCTAATTAAGATAAAAAACCATGTAGTATGCCAGACAAGCCAATTTGAGTAGAAAGACTAAGGGGGTCATTAGGATGGCGGGCGGACTTAGTCTGCCCGCCATCCTAACGGTTATTGGGACCACCCGCCATAAGGGCGGGGTCCCGTGGGGGGTAGTAGGTTGCACCCGCCACTGTGGCGGGCGCATCCTGCATTTTTAGCATTGCGGCGGGCATTGCTCTCAGCACCGCCCGCCACAATGCTAAAAATGCACATATGTATTTGCATAAACAAAGTGGCAGGCACCACGCGGTGCCTGCCGCTTTTTCATGCAAATGCAGGGGGGTACCACAGGTACCCCCCTGGTGCACCCCCCACCCCGCAGGGGGCCCCCAAAGTGAAGACCACATGCCTTCCCGTGGCGGCATCGCCACCACAGAAAGGCATCTCAAAAAGCCCATGCTAATATGGCTGGCGGTGTCTATTAGACACCGCCACCATATTGGACCTTTTCCACCCCGGTCGCACGGCGACTGGGGCGGAAAAGCGGCAGACAGTCTTTCCGTCCGCCTCGGTCCACCGGTCATCCTAATATGGCGGGGGGTCATTTGGGTGAGGATGGCGGGCGGATTGCCCCCGCAAAGCCGGCGGTGGCTACCGCCAGCCAGATGGGGGCAATCTGCCGCCATACTAATGGGTCCCTAAATGTTGATTTGGGCCAGTTTTATGAAATTTATTTTTAAGAAGTATTTATATGTTTTAATGTATCTGCACATTGTTATTCTTTTTTATTTTAGGCATGTCTTGTGTATCTAAATAGCATTATTATGAATGAATGAATTATTATAACAGCAGAACTAGAGATAAGTGTGAGTTGTGTGTCTCCGCAACAGCATACCTACTCTTGGTATCAGTCAAGGATCAACAATTTCAGTGGTGTGAGAACAAGTACTGCAGAAATGAGTAAGTGTCTCACACATGGCAGTATACTTGCATGTTGACTAATGTTTCAGGTGCAACACAGGAAGATATATTTGAGGATGCCATGTGTGGCCTGCTATGGTAATGTAGGCCCCAGGCATTTCTAAATTTTGATTCGATTGTGGCACCAACGGAACATAACACATTTATGACTCAGCCATACTGGCAGTCTATGTGTACTCATGCACATAGGTTTACAGCCCGCGTGACTAATGTAACCAATGTAATGGCTCAGCTGTCTGTGGTGTAAGTTGCTCAAATGCAAAGCATATAAATCCAGCAATGTGAAACTCACAAACTCCTAACAAAATGCAGGCAAACATGTCATACATCAGTCATCGAAATGGAATAAAATGCAACCTGGACAAGGCACCACAGTGTACTCTTGATACCAATCTCAACATTCAGTTGCCACAGCAATGATGACAGAATCAAAGCATAGAGGTACACAATTCCCTTCAAGTTACCATAATACACAAACATGTGAATACCAAAGTATTGTAGTCTCATCTCTTTACAGACAGATACTTGTAACAGCATTGATGTGTCCTACATAGATATGCCCCACATAGTAATATCTATGTGTCAATACCGGTGTACATTGAAAAATTGTCAGATGAAAAGCAACAGCTGTTAACTATCCATATAACACACCACATGTACCTATCAAATTCACATGCGAAGTGAACAATTAAAAGGCTGTGTCATTGACAGGTAGTGTAGCAACAACATCAGTGGTTCCGCAAGGACATATGTATGTGTGAGTGCCAAACATGTTGGCACTGTCACAGCCTATCTCAGGGTGACCAAAAGGCCAAAATTCAAATAAAAATATTGTCACTTTGCACATGCAGTGAGCGCACATTACCTAGAGTGCAAATTAATCTCTCAAAAGACCTTTCACAGTAAACTACTGGCCAAACATTAATGTCCACATGTAGATGTGGCCAAAGTTTCAGGGCATGTACATCTTTTGCTAAGACACAGAGAACTGGAAGAGACATATGTAATACAATGACCAAATGCATATATAACATATATTGTCAAATACTGTTAGAAATGTGCAGGAGTCATTCAGTATACATAATAGACATGGATAGGAATGTGGCTGTAATATTCAGCATTATCATTGACATTATTATCTTTTTCTAATTTTGGCTGATAAAGGATATGATCTGCAGCCATGGGTTATGACCCCAATTATGCATCCCCACACAGAGCCTAAACAGCAGTACAGTCAGGTACTGACCAGGAACATTGTGGAACAAACGTTTGGTGTGCTAAAGTCACGCTTCTGAAGCCACCTGCACTGTGGGGTCTAGACCATGAGGAGCAAGGACCCTTGAGGAGCAGAAGGAGGAGAAGTATGAGGATGGAAAAGAAATCCAATGCACAATTGCTGGTCAGCGGCAACACAACCACATTGTGCAGAATTTCTTTGCATACATTTCTATTTACTGTATGAACACATTCTCTGATATTAACTGATTCAAGCAAAATTTAAATACATGTATGTACACATTCTTTGTGTCAGACATTTTATGTCACAATCCCTATAAACATCAACCTACTCACATCTCCTAAACTTGAATTATGTCTCAATATACAATAATCATGTTGTTAGACCCATTGAGCAACATGGGCTATGTCTCCCCTTATTCAAACCACCTACAGAGAAATGCAATGTGATTTAGTGCATTCCATTAAAATGACAGGTCAGGCATGCCACATATCCACATCCAAAATGATAATTCCTGTCCTCACGCACTTGAGCAGTGCAGTGCTACACAGCTAGCAATCTTGTTGTATTCTGCAGCAGCAAAGTGTGTTTCAGATGGCACTCAGTGAGTGTTGGAACACAAACCACCAAATATGTCCATAGCTGAGACAAGCAACTCAGTGTTGTGTATCTCACCAATGTGGTGGCATGCACAATAGCAGCACTTTGCAGGAGCTAATGTTGTTGCACATACCGTCACAGATCATGAGTGACAGTTGTCACGTACAAAGGCCAAGTATGATGAGTGAAGCAATGTAGTGCTTTCTAAAGCATTGCATCACACAAGATGAATGAGCCCTCACATGGCCATGCAATGTGGAAATTAGTTTGAGAGATGATATCATAATGGTTGTGCATTGCAAATGCACCATGTTGGTGAAGTGCCTGCGCCACTACAAAACATGGAGGACCTTGCTTAGCACTAGCTCTGCGTGTAAAACATGGTTGATTCACAAAACCATGCTGCAATTTTGATTTAAACATGATTGTGCCCATAAATCCTGCAAATGTGGGTGGGAGATACACTGTAGTCAGCTTGTCTTTGTTCTTTCCTAAGTGTTTGTTGCCTCTGTGACAGATCACAATGACTGATTGCCCACACATGGCATAAATAGAATGCCTATCCATATTTCAGAATACAGTTGCATTGCACATAGGCCCCAGGAGCCCTCTAAATATGCACATATGTGTGCGGTGGACATCCAGGCTTGTTTCTTGGTAATGGCTATGACAACTGATGTGTGATCCTACATCTCATAATGTCTGTCTTGCTGTGCTACCATGCTGCCTACTGTTTCCTGTTGCATGATGACAGGAACAGCACATGCATTCCTCGCTCCCAGGCTAACTCCATGGCCAATCTGTTGCCCTACCTGTAAATGCTGCCCCACCTTTCAAGAAGACATTGGCACATGAGGGACTTAAAACCATCCTGCTTAACCACATGGATGCTGACCTATGTCACACAGAGCTGTCAAGTGGTGCCGTCCCAGTCCTAGCCTAATGACAGGGTGCCCAAGGTGCACAATTAAGCATGGGCGGAAAATCCGTTACGCTCGCGGATTTTGCGGATTTTTGGGAAATTCGCAATCCGCGAGATTTGCGAATTTCCCGCAAAATCCGCAAATTCGCACGCAGCGGATTTTTTTGGCGGCGCGCGGCGTTGGTGATACAATTTTTGCGGCGCGCGGCGTTTATCATCGTTTGCCGAGTTGTTTTTTTCGATAGTTTGCGGGTGCTGCGCCATTTTGGATCTTGCTGTGTGATCCCGCGGGAATTGGCGAGCGCGATTACGTCATCGCGGCTTGCCAGCGATAGTTTGTCAACGCGAGTACGGCGAGATTACGTCTCGCGGTACTTCGCAATTGCGAGATTTGAGATGCGGCGAGCGAAAATATAAATTTGCAATTCTGCACAAGAAATCCACCAGCAAGCAGCATAAACCTTCTAGAAATGATGATTGTTATCTGAATAACTCCTTAGTTTGACATTTGCCTGCACTTTTTTAGCGAGGAGTCCATTTTGGGGAGGGGGGCAGGGGGGTGGGAGGAAGAAAGTGCCCCACAGTCTTCAACTTCCTGTTCCTGTTCAGCAGGCTCCTCCCAGTGCTTTGTCCATCTCCTGGTCTTGAACTTAAACATCATGGAGGCCATGGATGAATTGGGATTGTGCTGATTTTTCTGTGTTTTTCGATTTTTGACCTGTTGTTGGGGCCTTGACCAGGGGTAGTGAGTGGTGCATGGGCCTAGTCTTTCTGTGGGCTGTCTTGAACTTAAACATCATGGAGGGCATGGATGGAATGGGATTGTGCTGATTTTTCAGTGTTTTTCGATTTTTGACCTGTTGTTGGGGCCTTGACCAGGGGTAGTGAGTGGTGCATGGGCCTAGTCTTTCTGTGGGGTGTCTTGAATTTAAACATCATGGAGGGCATGGATGGAATGGGATTGTGCTTATTTTGCAGTGTTTTTCGATTTTTGGGGGTGTTCATGGGGACAGGCCATGTGGGTGGGGGCCATTTTGAGTGCTGGTACAGGCAGGCCCTGGCCATGTGCTAGGAGGCAAGTGGCCATTTTGAATGCAGGCTTTGTTGTTAGGCCTCCAACCATTTTGCCTACTTTTCAACCTTTATTTATGCCCAGGGGTAGTGAGTCTTGCATGGGCCTAGTCTTTCTGTGGGTTGTCTTGAATTTAAACATCATGGAGGCCATGGATGGAATGGGATTGTGCTGATTTTGCAGTGTTTTTCGATTTTTGGGGGTGTTCATGGGGAGGGACATGCCATGTGGCTGGTGGCCATTTTGAGTGCAGCTACAGGCACTGGCCATGTGCTGGCAGGCAAGTGGCCATTTTGAATGCAGGCTTTGTTGTTAGGCCTCCAACCATTTTGCCTACTTTTCAACCTTTATTTATGCCCAGGGGTAGTGAGTCTTGCATGGGCCTAGTCTTTCTGTGGGTTGTCTTGAATTTAAACATCATGGAGGCCATGGATGGAATGGGATTGTGCAGATTTTTCAGTGATTTTCGTTTTTTGGGCCTGTACTTGTGGCCTATTCACCAGGGGTATTTGAGTCTAGCATGGGCCTAGTCTTTCTGTGGGCTGTCTTGAACTTAAACATCGTGGAGGGCATGGATGGAATGGGATTGTGCTGATTTTTCTGTGTTTTTCGATTTTTGACCTGTTGTTGGGGCCTTGACCAGGGGTAGTGAGTGGTGCATGGGCCTAGTCTTTCTGTGGGGTGTCTTGAATTTAAACATCATGGAGGCCATGGATGGAATGGGATTGTGCAGATTTTTCAGTGTTTTTCGATTTTTGGGGGTGTTCATGGGGACAGGCCATGTGGGTGGGGGCCATTTTGAGTGCTGGTACAGGCAGGCCCTGACCATGTGCTGGCAGGCAAGTGGCCATTTTGAATGCAGGCTTTGTTGTTAGGCCTCCAACCATTTTGCCTACTTTTCAACCTTTATTTATGCCCAGGGGTAGTGAGTCTTGCATGGGCCTAGTCTTTCTGTGGGTTGTCTTGAATTTAAACATCATGGAGGCCATGGATGGAATGGGATTGTGCAGATTTTTCTGTGATTTTCGTTTTTTGGGCCTGTACTTGTGGCCTTTTCACCAGGGGTATTTGAGTCTAGCATGGGCCTAGTCTTTCTGTGGGCTGTCTTGAACTTAAACATCATGGAGGGCATGGATGGAATGGGATTGTGCTGATTTTTCTGTGTTTTTCGATTTTTGACCTGTTGTTGGGGCCTTGACCAGGGGTAGTGAGTGGTGCATGGGCCTAGTCTTTCTGTGGGGTGTCTTGAATTTAAACATCATGGAGGGCATGGATGGAATGGGATTGTGCTGATTTTGCAGTGTTTTTTGATTTTTGGGGGTGTTCATGGGGACAGGCCATGTGGGTGGGGGCCATTTTGAGTGCTGGTACAGGCAGGCCCTGGCCATGTGCTAGGAGGCAAGTGGCCATTTTGAATGCAGGCTTTGTTGTTAGGCCTCCAACCATTTTGCCTACTTTTCAACCTTTATTTATGCCCAGGGGTAGTGAGTCTTGCATGGGCCTAGTCTTTCTGTGGGTTGTCTTGAATTTAAACATTATGGAGGGCATGGATGGATTGGGATTGTGCTGATTTTGCAGTGTTTTTCGATTTTTTTGTGCTCTATAACTGAACTGATGTTCCTCTGTCTTCCATTTTTTTAGGTGCACAAGACTCAAGAGAACCACCAGTGCCAGGAAGAAGTCCTGCAGCGGTGTGTGTGTGCAGCATAACGTCACGCGACGTCACGTCTGGCCACAGACAACTCTACAATTCGTGCAACTGCGGCCTGCTGTCTGACCTGCTCTGAAGAAGATGGCCCCAAAGAAATTTCTCCGTAGCTCCTCTAGCAAGAAAGTTGCTAGTAAGGAGCAGAAGAAGCAAGTTACCAAGGAGGCTGGTGTGCCACCCGCCACGTTTTTTGGGAGCAAAAAAAAAAGTACGCCTGCAGCAGCAGGATCTGCTGGGGACCAAGCTGGGAGCAGCACCCCTGCTCCATTGGGTTCAGTGCCTCCACCACCACGCCAACTTAAGTCAAAGCCCTTGAGTGCTTCAGAGGCAGTCAGTGTACTTCTCCAATCACCATCGACCAGTGATGTTGGCTCATCGCAAGAAAGTAGCAGCAATGTCCCTGAATCAACACAGGTTGTTGTAACTCATCTGACAAGTGTTGAACAACCACAGCCGCAACAACAACACCATGTGCAAGTACACGCCCAAGTACATGTGGAAGGAGAGGCAGCAAAAGGAGATGCGCAAGCAAAGGTGCATGGAGGTTCACAAGTGCCCACAATAGTTGTTCCTCCCGAAGTAGGGGCACATCAGGAAATCGACAATGAAGCCGAGGTATCATTGGAAGCCACTCCTCCTGATGATCATTCATTGTCTTCCACATCCCTAGCAAGGAAAAGATCAAGGGGGGTGTCTACATCTTCTTCAAGCCCACCTCGTTCTGATGCAAGTGATCTGTCTTGGGAACCACAACTGCGGTCTGACAGTGAGGCACACCATGATCTGACACCGGTACCTAAGCGTAAAAGGAAGGTCGTCCAAAAACTCAAACCTATGGAGTGTGATGAGGCTCAACAAGAAGTGACAGATACTGCTGGTGATGAAGCCTCTCACGATGACGACGAGCCAGTCATCACAAAGGTCACTGCAGCCCCACCGGGCATGAAGCAAAGAGACATTTTGACCCTATCCCGAGAAGCTGCTGAGCGTGATGATGATGTCGGCGAGGAGGCAATGGAAATGGAATCATTAGATTTGGAGTTAAGTAGTACACCAAAACCTACCGCTTCCATATTTCTTCCTCGCAAGAAGGTACCCACCTCGTCCTCGACCTCAATTTGTGGTGGTGAAAGTGCAAAACGTACTGAAGTTCGGCAATCCACATCCTCCACTTCATCTGGCATTAGCAGCAGGACCACCACCACCAGTATCGCCGCCTCCTCCGGCCGCCCAAGACATTTCAAGTCTCCAGTTTGGGACTTCTTTAGTGTTTGCCCAAAAAAGGAAAACGTAGCCATTTGTAGCCTTTGTAAGCTTCGAGTTAGTCGTGGTAAGTTGGGTTCCAACTATGGTACCGGAGGCCAGAGAGGTCATCTTAGGAGAACGCACGATGTCCAATGGTTTGCGCACCTACACGCGATCAAGGAAGCCCGAATTGCACGCAATGAAAACGTTGATTTTTCATCTGATGATGACGCGGAGGTAGAAGACGATTCAAACACTTCACTTACACCCAGTTCCCCTGTCAGCAGCACACCCCATGGGAGCCACACTAAGAGTGTGGGAGAGAGTGAGACATCAATGCGGAAAAGTTCATTAGCGAGCGTAACTGGGTCGAAGAGATCATCATCATCCCGTAAATCCTTGGTCCAGGGCAACATTAAAAAGATGTTGTTTACAGAAGCGCAATATGAACGCAACCACCCAATGACCCGTCTGTATAACACTAAGCTGGCTAAAATGCTAGCTCTGGACCTTCTCCCTTTTTCTTTTGTAGAAGGGGTTGGTTTTCTAGAATTAGTGACAGCGCTCTGCCCTAAATGGAAGGTTCCTAGCCGGTTCTATTTTGCCCGAGTTGCGGTTCCAGCACTACATGAAGATGTTCTGAAGGTGATTGGGGCAGCTTTGCAGAAGAGTGCTGTTCACACTATACATCTGACAACAGACATGTGGACCAGTGGCGCAGGCGCTGATTACATGTGCATCACTGCACACTGGGTCTCTTTTTCTGGGGCTAAAGCAAAGCTAAACGCAGGTGTTGACACGAACATTGTTTTTAAAGGTGCTCGGAAACATGCAACACTAGCCATGTTTGGTTTGGAGAAACGTCACACAGCAGAAAACATTTTGGATGTCTTTAACACAAAGGTCCTTAACTGGCTGTCCCCACTAAAACGCAAGGTTGGTTATGTTTCCACGGACAATGGCGCCAATATAGTTAAGGCCATGAGGGACGGTTACTATTTCAGAGTGCCGTGTTTGGCGCACTGTATAAACCTGGTTGTCCAAAAATTCTTGGGTAATAAAGGCAGTGCAGCGTACAGTGTATTGGAGACCTGCCGAAAAATGTGCAAGCATTTCAGGCATTCTTTTAAGGCCCGGAAGCAGCTGAGGAGCCTGCTATATCAACGTCAAATGCCAGTGAAAGCACTCATCCAGGAGGTGGTAACACGTTGGAACTCAACCTTCTACATGCTTGAGCGTCTGTATGAGCAGTATACGGAACTCGATCAATATTTCCTTAAAGAGGGTACAGAGGAGCTGAGGATGGGTGGGCCGCAATGGAACATAAGTTGAAAGCCTGACACGCATGCTTCGTCCTTTTGAGTTCTTCACGCGTGCAGTCAGCAAGGAGGACTCTAATTTGGGAAAAGCTATCCCATTGTTGTACATGCTGGAGGACCAACTGAAGGAGGTGTGTTCTGTGTTTGGAAAAGATGACAAAAACCACAACTCTTTGCTTCTGGCTGAGCAATTATTAGAGCTCCTACAAGGTGATGAACGTCTTAAAAAGATCCACTCAGAACAGCATTACATTTGTGCTACTATTCTGGATCCACGCTACAAAAAGGCGCTGGCAGGCCAAGCATTCTTTCCTTTTGATGATGAACATGTTCCAAAGTACAAACGTTGGCTAGCCTTGTCAGCCAAGAAGTTTGAAACAGAACGGCTGGAAATTGAAGGAAATGGCAGTACATCAGCAGGCCATCCCCAGTCAAAACAATCCACTTCTGCACCTGTGGCTGTGGCACAAGTGACCTCTCAGCCGTTAAAGACACCGGCAACCGGATCATCTGCACGAAAGACAACAGAAACATTGGAGGCTGAAGAGGATTGGCTAGCCCTGCGTGGGTTTGGTTCTCAAAAGGTCAGAGGCACAGCAAGAGCTAAGCAAAGTGGAGGAACCTTGGATGAGGACCTTGAGTCGATGGTGAAGGACTATCTGAATGACTCAACAGAGGTCTATGTTAATTCTGACCCATTGGCGTATTGGCATGGGAAAAAAGAATTGTGGCCACAGCTCACCAACCTGGCTTTAAACTACTTGTCTTGCCCACTCGCAAGCGTGTCTTCTGAACGGGTTTTCAGTGCGGCTGGTGGGATTGTAACTCCCAAACGGAGCCGCCTCTCGCCCAAAAATGTGGAGAGGTTAACAATGATCAAGATGAATCAGCACCTCATACCACCAGATTTCAGAGTACGAGAGAGCGTGCCGGATGAAGAGGAGGTGGCCAGCAATATAGATGAGGGAATTTCTACTCTGTCAGGTGACACTGAGCTCACCCTGCCTGAATTCGCAGAGTATGATGACGAAGCCTTATTCTTATTCCTGGACCGTGATACCGAGCCCTGAAAATGAGACAACGAATCAATAACTTTCTTTTTCATCCTTATTCACTTTTATTCCTGTGTGTCTGTCTTTCTTTGTTGTGCACAGTTAATATAATTCAAACTTTAATCAGATAATCACAAAAACAAGCCCATCAGCAGAACTGTCTTCACTTGTTTGCTAATTGATTTGAAGGTGCCGCAGTCTGCATTCCTCAGGTTCACAAGTTCAGAAGAACATGCTCCTCTATCCTCCTCCTCCAGACTCCTATTTCCATCAAAGCAGAGGGCTGGTTTACGCCCAATGAAGAAAGACTCAGCACTTGTGGGGGTGTTGTTCTATCTCTTTGCAGGTGAGTTGACGGGTCTGGGGCCATTGCTGGGAAGCACTAAAAGTGGTTTGGACCAAATCCGAGGCGGAAATTTTTTTGTGTTTTTGATGACTTGCTTGCCTTTGAGGTGCTCTTAGGGGGGGTTCCGTCTGTTTGTGGGTGAGTTTCGTGGTCTGGGAGCATTGCTGGGACACTCTAATCTTGATTGCATTTGCTTTTCAGGAAATCCGTCGTGCCAACCCCGACTTATGGCCTAGCTACGCAGCGCGTTTGGACCGAAGGCCCAGAAATATTGCAAGTATGAGATTTTGCTTTTGGCCTGTTTGGGGGTGTTATGCTTCTTGGCGGGTGGGTTGGCGGGTCTTGGGGCATTCCTGGGAAGGTCTAATACCGGGTAGAAGCGATTGGGACAAAATCCAGGCCGATTTTTTTTTTTGGGCTATTTCTGACATTTTGCTCTATGTAGCGTTTTCGGGGGCCTGTTTGGGGGGCTTCCTGGTGTTTGTGGGTGAGTTTCGTGGTCTGGGAGCACTGCTGGGACACTCTAATCTTGATTGCATTTGCTTTTCAGGAAATCCGTCGTGGCAACCCCGACTTATGGCCTAGCTACGCAGTGCGTTTGGACCGAAGGCCCAGAAATATTGCAAGTATGAGATTTTGCTTTTGGCCTGTTTGGGGGTGTTATGCTTTTTGGCGGGTGGGTTGGCGGGTCTTGGGGCATTCCTGGGAAGGTCTAATACCGGGTAGAAGTGGTTGGGACAAAATCCAGGCCGATTTTTTTTTTTTGGCTATTTCTGACATTTTGCTCTATGTAGCGTTTTCGGGGGCCTGTTTGGGGGGCTTCCTGGTGTTTGTGGGTGAGTTCCGTGGTCTGGGAGCACTGCTGGGACACTCTAATCTTGATTGCATTTGCTTTTCAGGAAATCCGTCGTGCCAACCCCGACTTATGGCCTAGCTACGCAGCGCGTTTGGACCGAAGGCCCAGAAATATTGCAAGTATGAGATTTTGCTTTTGGCCTGTTTGGGGGTGTTATGCTTCTTGGCGGGTGGGTTGGCGGGTCTTGGGGCATTCCTGGGAAGGTCTAATACCGGGTAGAAGTGGTTGGGACAAAATCCAGGCCGATTTTTTTTGGGCTATTTCTGACATTTTGCTCTATGTAGCGTTTTCGGGGGCCTGTTTGGGGGGCTTCCTGGTGTTTGTGGGAGAGTTTCGTGGTCTGGGAGCACTGCTGGGACACTCTAATCTTGATTGCATTTGCTTTTCAGAAAATCCGTCGTGGCAACCCCGACTTATGGCCTAGCTACGCAGTGCGTTTGGACCGAAGGCCCAGAAATATTGCAAGTATGAGATTTTGCTTTTGGCCTGTTTGGGGGTGTTATGCTTCTTGGCGGGTGGGTTGGCGGGTCTTGGGGCATTCCTGGGAAGGTCTAATACCGGGTAGAAGTGGTTGGGACAAAATCCAGGCCGATTTTTTTTGGGCTATTTCTGACATTTTGCTCTATGTAGCGTTTTCGGGGGCCTGTTTGGGGGGCTTCCTGGTGTTTGTGGGTGAGTTTCGTGGTCTGGGAGCACTGCTGGGACACTGTAATCTTGATTGCATTTGCTTTTCAGAAAATCCGTCGTGGCAACCCCGACTTATGGCCTAGCTACGCAGTGCGTTTGGACCGAAGGCCCAGAAATATTGCAAGTATGAGATTTTGCTTTTGGCCTGTTTGGGGGTGTTATGCTTCTTGGCGGGTGGGTTGGCGGGTCTTGGGGCATTCCTGGGAAGGTCTAATACCGGGTAGAAGTGGTTGGGACAAAATCCAGGCCGATTTTTTTTTGGCTATTTCTGACATTTTGCTCTATGTAGCGTTTTCGGGGGCCTGTTTGGGGGGCTTCCTGGTGTTTGTGGGTGAGTTTCGTGGTCTGGGAGCACTGCTGGGACACTCTAATCTTGATTGCATTTGCTTTTCAGGAAATCCGTCGTGGCAACCCCGACTTATGGCCTAGCTACGCAGTGCGTTTGGACCGAAGGCCCAGAAATATTGCAAGTATGAGATTTTGCTTTTGGCCTGTTCGGGGGTGTTATGCTTCTTGGCGGGTGGGTTGGCGGGTCTTGGGGCATTCCTGGGAAGGTCTAATACCGGGTAGAAGTGGTTGGGACAAAATCCAGGCCGATTTTTTTTTGGGCTATTTCTGACATTTTGCTCTATGTAGCGTTTTCGGGGGCCTGTTCGGGGGGCTTCCTGGTGTTTGTGGGTGAGTTTCGTAGTCTGGGAGCACTGCTGGCTATATATACTTTACTTTGCAAGAGGTTTGAAGCAAATCCATGGTGGCAGAGGGGAGTTAGGGCCTAGCTGCAGAGCGCGAGCGGAGTGATTTGGGAAATTTGTGAAAAATTGACTAAGTCCCCGTTTTTGTACTTTTGCTCTTTGGCTGTTTGGGGGTCTTCTACTCGTTTTCTCCTGGGTTGACGGCTCTGGGGCCATTGCTGGGAAGCTCTAATACCGGATAAAAGTATTTTGGACCAAATCCCAGGCGGAAATTTTTTTGTGTTTTTGATGACTTGCTTGCCTTTGAGGTGCTCTTAGGGGGGGTTCCGTCTGTTTGTGGGTGAGTTTCGTGGTCTGGGAGCATTGCTGGGACACTCTAATCTTGATTGCATTTGCTTTTCAGGAAATCCGTCGTGCCAACCCCGACTTATGGCCTAGCTACGCAGTGCGTTTGGACCGAAGGCCCAGAAATATTGCAAGTATGAGATTTTGCTTTTGGCCTGTTTGGGGGTGTTATGCTTCTTGGCGGGTGGGTTGGCGGGTCTTGGGGCATTCCTGGGAAGGTCTAATACCGGGTAGAAGTGGTTGGGACAAAATCCAGGCCGAATTTTTTTTTGGCTATTTCTGACATTTTGCTCTATGTAGCATTTTCGGGGGCCTGTTCGGGGGGCTTCCTGGTGTTTGTGGGTGAGTTTCGTGGTCTGGGAGCACTGCTGGCTGTATATACTTTACTTTGCAAGAGGTTTGAAGCAAATCCATGGTGGCAGAGGGGAGTTAGGGCCTAGCTGCAGAGCGCGAGCGGAGTGATTTGGGAAATTTGTGAAAAATTGACTAAGTCCCCGTTTTTGTACTTTTGCTCTTTGGCTGTTTGGGGGTCTTCTACTCGTTTTCTCCTGGGTTGACGGCTCTGGGGCCATTGCTGGGAAGCTCTAATACCGGATAAAAGTGTTTTGGACCAAATCCCAGGCGGAAAATTTTTTGTGTTTTTGATGACTTGCTTGCCTTTGAGGTGCTCTTAGGGGGGGTTCCGTCTGTTTGTGGGTGAGTTTCGTGGTCTGGGAGCATTGCTGGGACACTCTAATCTTGATTGCATTTGCTTTTCAGGAAATCCGTCGTGCCAACCCCGACTTATGGCCTAGCTACGCAGTGCGTTTGGACCGAAGGCCCAGAAATATTGCAAGTATGAGATTTTGCTTTTGGCCTGTTTGGGGGTGTTATGCTTCTTGGCGGGTGGGTTGGCGGGTCTTGGGGCATTCCTGGGAAGGTCTAATACCGGGTAGAAGTGGTTGGGACAAAATCCAGGCCGAATTTTTTTTTGGCTATTTCTGACATTTTGCTCTATGTAGCGTTTTCGGGGGCCTGTTCGGGGGGGCTTCCTGGTGTTTGTGGGTGAGTTTCGTGGTCTGGGAGCACTGCTGGCTATATATACTTTACTTTGCAAGAGGTTTGAAGCAAATCCATGGTGGCAGAGGGGAGTTAGGGCCTAGCTGCAGAGCGCGAGCGGAGTGATTTGGGAAATTTGTGAAAAATTGACTAAGTCCCCGTTTTTGTACTTTTGCTCTTTGGCTGTTTGGGGGTCTTCTACTCGTTTTCTCCTGGGTTGACGGCTCTGGGGCCATTGCTGGGAAGCTCTAATACCGGATAAAAGTGTTTTGGACCAAATCCCAGGCGGAAAATTTTTTGTGTTTTTGATGACTTGCTTGCCTTTGAGGTGCTCTTAGGGGGGGTTCCGTCTGTTTGTGGGTGAGTTTCGTGGTCTGGGAGCATTGCTGGGACACTCTAATCCTGATTGCATTTGCTTTTCAGGAAATCCGTCGTGCCAACCCCGACTTATGGCCTAGCTATGCAGTGCGTTTGGACCGAAGGCCCAGAAATAATGCTAGTATGAGATTTTGCTTTTGGCCTGTTTGGGGGTGTTATGCTTCTTGGCGGGTGGGTTGGCGGGTCTTGGGGCATTCCTGGGAAGGTCTAATACCGGGTAGAAGTGGTTGGGACAAAATCCAGGCCGATTTTTTTTGGCTATTTCTGACATTTTGCTCTATGTAGCGTTTTCGGGGGCCTGTTCGGGGGGCTTCCTGGTGTTTGTGGGTGAGTTTCGTGGTCTGGGAGCACTGCTGGCTATATATACTTTACTTTGCAAGAGGTTTGAAGCAAATCCATGGTGGCAGAGGGGAGTTAGGGCCTAGCTGCAGAGCGCGAGCGGAGTGATTTGGGAAATTTGTGAAAAATTGACTAAGTCCCCGTTTTTGTACTTTTGCTCTTTGGCTGTTTGGGGGTCTTCTACTCGTTTTCTCCTGGGTTGACGGCTCTGGGGCCATTGCTGGGAAGCTCTAATACCGGATAAAAGTGTTTTGGACCAAAACCCAGGCGGAAAATTTTTTGTGTTTTTGATGACTTGCTTGCCTTTGAGGTGCTCTTAGGGGGGGTTCCGTCTGTTTGTGGGTGAGTTTCGTGGTCTGGGAGCATTGCTGGGACACTCTAATCTTGATTGCATTTGCTTTTCAGGAAATCCGTTGTGCCAACCCCGACTTATGGCCTAGCTACGCAGTGCGTTTGGACCGAAGGCCCAGAAATATTGCAAGTATGAGATTTTGCTTTTGGCCTGTTTGGGGGTGTTATGCTTCTTGGCGGGTGGGTTGGCGGGTCTTGGGGCATTCCTGGGAAGGTCTAATACCGGGTAGAAGTGGTTGGGACAAAATCCTCGCGGAAAAGCCTTTAGTTTTGGCACTTTTTGTAACTTAGGGTTCGTTAGGGTTAGCCCTAGCAGCTGGATTGCATGTGTTTCGGGGTGTTCTAGATTATTCTAACTGAGTTCTGGGGTCTTAGAGCACTCGTGAGAATGTGTAATTTTGGTTGCAAGTCATTTGAAGAAAATCCATGGTGGGAAAGGGGGGATTTGGCATAGTTAAAGAAAGCCTTTGCCACTATTCTTAACTTAGGGTTCGTTAGGGTTAGCAGTATTTCTATTGCATGTGTTTGAGTGGGGGGGATTTCGAGACTTGGAGCGATGCTGGCTATGGCTACTTTTGCTTGGTTGCTTGCAAGTGGTTTCAATGCAATCCACGGTGGGTAATGGGTAATTAGGAAGGGGGTACTTCGGCCTACTTTTACTTTCAAAGTAAGTTTTGTCACCAGTTTTCTGCTAGGCCTCTTTTTTTGAGATTTGATTGGGGGTCTTCTACATTTTTGCGACTGGCTTTAGTAAGGGTCTGGGTGGGAGCACTGCTAGGAAGATCTAATTTTGTTCTAAAACACAGTTTACAGTACACCTAGCTTGAGGGGCAAGATCCGCTACATTAATTTGCCCATACTTATTTATCCTTCAAAAGGTGACTCAGAGTACGCACTTTCAAAAATATTGTACTGTCTACTAGGAAAATCAAATTGTGACTTTTAGCACTCCACAGCCTACATACCTTATATTTATTTATCAGTGGTGTTGTAATATTATATCACTTCCTGTTTTTCGTTGAATAATTACAGGCCGGGTTTCAGTCTCTGCAATGGGGAAAAAAGGATGGAGTCAGGCTTCACAGTAGCGAGCCACAATTCAGCATCAGGCAGGCAGTGGACAGGGTGTCTTCTGGTGACCAACATCGATGGACGAAGCGTCGGCTGCAATGGAGGAGTGCCGCTAATAGGAGGATTTTTTTTCTTCAGGCAACTTACTTACCACTTCCAACAGGACCACTACAACCACATAGATACAGTATCCCTTGCCTTTTTCTCTGACTGTGACTGCATTTCTTGGCTCTCTCTCGGCTTCTAAATTGATCCCTTAACACATCACTTAGTCCACTCCACTATCACATCTGCACCACACATAGTCATTTGTAAGTGCTCCTACGTAATTCGCAAGTCGCAGCACGCCCCAGCCCTTAGAGGACTGGGATGGCCCCAATGATGAAGCATGTCACCAAGGGGCAACCCTGGTGAGTGAGGGGACACCTAGAAAACAAGCAATTTCTCCTTTTCTATCTACTATACCTTCAAGACCAACCCCACTGAGTGTTGTTGTGAATGGATTTATAGTGACCAGCAAGGCTCTCGGGTATCTGGCTAAGTACAGAGACCTTATGTTGAATATCGTTATCAATAATTCCACACAGGCCCTGTACTGTCGCATTCTTTCTTCCACAGTTGTCGAATGTACTACTTACTTTTCACTGACATGCATGCAGTAGTTCCTGCACTTTCAAAGATTGATGGATAGGTTTGTACCCAAAGAATTGTTTATGTTCCATTGTTTGTCTATGCTGTGCTTTTTTTTACAGGGTGTCTTCTGGTGACCAACATCGATGGACGAAGCGTCGGCTGCAATGGAGGAGTGCCGCTAAAAGGAGGATTTTTTTTCTGCAGGCAACTTACTTACCACTTCCAACAGGACCACTACAACCACATAGATACAGTATCCCTTGCCTTTTTCTCTGAGTGTGACTGCATTTCTTGGATCTCTCTCGGCTTCTAAATTGATCCCTTAACACATCACTTAGTCCACTCCACTATCACATCTGCACCACACATAGTCATTTGTAAGTGCTCCTACGTAATTCGCAAGTCGCAGCACGCCCCAGCCCGTAGAGGACTGGGATGGCCCCAATGATGAAGCATGTCACCAAGGGGCAACCCTGGTGAGTGAGGGGACACCTAGAAAACAAGCAATTTCTCCTTTTCTATCTACTATACCTTCCAGACCAACCCCACTGAGTGTTGTTGTGAATGGATTTATAGTGACCAGCAAGGCTCTCGGGTATCTGGCTAAGTACAGAGACCTTATGTTGAATATCGTTATCAATAATTCCACACAGGCCCTGTACTGTCGCATTCTTTCTTCCACAGTTGTCGAATGTACTACTTACTTTTCACTGACATGCATGCAGTAGTTCCTGCACTTTCAAAGATTGATGAATAGGTTTGTACCCAAAGAATTGTTTATGTTCCATTGTTTGTCTATGCTGTGCTTTTTTTTACAGGGTGTCTTCTGGTGACCAACATCGATGGACGAAGCGTCGGCTGCAATGGAGGAGTGCCGCTAAAAGGAGGATTTTTTTTCTGCAGGCAACTTACTTACCACTTCCAACAGGACCACTACAACCACATAGATACAGTATCCCTTGCCTTTTTCTCTGAGTGTGACTGCATTTCTTGGATCTCTCTCGGCTTCTAAATTGATCCCTTAACACATCACTTAGTCCACTCCACTATCACATCTGCACCACACATAGTCATTTGTAAGTGCTCCTACGTAATTCGCAAGTCGCAGCACGCCCCAGCCCGTAGAGGACTGGGATGGCCCCAATGATGAAGCATGTCACCAAGGGGCAACCCTGGTGAGTGAGGGGACACCTAGAAAAAAAGCAATTTCTCCTTTTCTATCTACTATACCTTCCAGACCAACCCCATTGAGTGTTGTTGTGAATGGATTTATAGTGACCAGCAAGGCTCTCAGGTATCTGGCTACAGAGACCTTATGTTGAATATAGTTATCAATATTTCCACCCACGCCCTGTACTGTCGCATTCTTTCTTCCACAGTTGTCGAAAGTACTACTTACTTTTAACTGACATGCATGCAGTAGTGTATGCACTTTCAAAGATTGATGGATAGGTTTGTACCCAAAGATTTGTTTATGTTCACAATTGTGTGTCCATGCTGTGCTACTTTTTCTTGTCTCCCAAAACCTTTCCCAAAAACCCCCGTACCCATCCATTTTTCAAACCCTAACCCTCTTCCCCCGGGCTGTGTGGTTTTGATTGATGTGTGACTAAATTACAGCAATAAATCCACACACTTGCTGGGGAGGATAAGGTGATAGCAACAGGCTGGTGAAGAAATCCGAGGATATATTCTTACTCTGCTTGACAAAGACCCATGGCTAATGTCAAAGAACTTCAACCGAATTAGTTATACTTTAACATTTGTTAGGCTACAATGTGGCACTGTTCTAGTGTACTTCTGTCACCTGCTATATTCTGTATTGTACCTTTGTATTGCTCAGGAGGACAAACCAGATTTCATTTTCTTTTTTTTCATAGGCAAGCAACTGCCACTGTGTCACACCACTAGTACCACCGCTATGAGGACATTTTATCCGCCCAGGATTGCCAACCTTATTTGCTGTTTCCCGTGGAGCCAGCCCTGGGCCTAGCCCTACTTGCAAACAGAAATTACAGGAAAGATAGGCGTTTGGTTGGAGGTAGTATAATGGAGTATTAGGAGAGACGAGAGATTTGATTGACGGTAGTACTACTAAAGCCCTAGGACTATTCAGGAAAACAAACTTACTGTTATGTTAAACCCCCACCCACCAGACTCAAAAGCAGTAAAAAACAGGTATGGTCAGATAAAGTTTCAAAAAGTATATTTTTATAGCCCTAACAAAAGAATTTCCCGCAAGACCCTCCCTAACCCCAACGATTGTCCTTCAAAAGTCCCCAAAAATCACAACTCCCAATTCCCACCCCCCAAAAGTCTCTAAAAAAGGGGCAAGGGACACTATGGCAGGGTGCTGTTGGAATTAGCAGCCAGGGCATCATGCTCCTTGCGGAGGATGGCAAGTTCGAAGCGGAGGCCCTCCACCACGTTCTTATAATTATGGACCTCCTGCTCCAGGTAGGACAGTCTGAGGGATAAGCGGCGCCGGTGTGCCTTGCAAATCCTGTGAGGGGCAGCTGCTTTCTTTGCTGCTGGGCGGTGGCGTTTGGCTTTGGTAGCCCGGCTCCGTACCGCTGGAGGACTGCGCTGGCTGGCAGCACGCACGGAGGAGGATGCAGCTGTCCCAGTGGACGTTGTTGTTGTACCAGACTGCGTCTCCTCCTCCTCCAGGGCCACCAGCCGCCGATATTCAGCAACAGTGGCATCCAGCCTCCGTTGCCGGGCCATTCGAGCCAGCTCCTTCCTCCTTGATGGTGTCTTGGATTTGGAAGGAGCAACTACATGAAAAAAGAAAGACATAGTCTGTAACCAATGCTCCTTAAGATTAACACAAAATGATTGAGCAGAAAGTTGTCACAGTACAAGTAGCAAATTGAAAGCACAGTGCATAACTATTGAGGACAGTATCTATGTAACCTCCGACTTCTTCATCCTTGCTCTAACATTAGTGGGAGTTTAAGGAACAAATTCTACGAGCACTATGGACTTCTATTACAGTCGACTATGACAGTACACCACTCTTATTCTTCTTCTTCTCTCTTGTTTAGGAAAATTGGTACGTTATCTTATGCAAGCCGCCATAATGCCAGCGCAGTGAACTTGCACCCGAGAAAAACAGACGCACACCATGGTGAGTGAGACAGACTTGCGTTACTGTACCGATCCAGTACATGCAGGTGGTGAAGCTCTTACTTTTCTATTACGGGTGGCACTGAGAATACTCTGTTAAAAGGGCTACTGCTTAATTAATTTAGCTTTCACCCTACAGTGCAAATGAGTATTAGAAAAGGAAAGTGAAGAAGCTAAATTATCTGATTATCTATCACTTCACATGGGATGTATTTGATGACATATGGGATGACTTTAGATGCTTTGCTTATTATTGAGTGAACAGTGATACCCCCACACATGAATGACGTACTACTACTAAACTAAAGTTATTAAGGGAGGTAGGGAGTGTCCACCGTAATAACTGGATATATGCTGTGCTTGCAGTTGCTATACAAACTACTGCTACTATTCATGGTAGTCTTTGGACAACGTTACAACTTCTTTTCCTTGCCTTTCCTACACTGGAACGGACGTGCGGGTGCGGTGTTACATGCTCTTCAAAGTAACACTTAGTTCATCCAGTGACCGTCTACTCTCTCTAGATTCACATATGCTATCTAAGAGTCAGATAGTACCATGAATGATCCAGGCATCCATCCATTCAAAGTATATTGCACACATACAGTTTCTGTCTCACCCACCCAGGCTGTTCTCCTTCCACCCATCCTTGCTTCATCATTCACCCAGCCATGCACCATACCATTTTCTTACCTTCCCAGCCACCTCGGGGACCAAGCAAACACATATCATTCTTCTTTGCCAGTCATCATTACATTTCTCGTGCTTCCACACTTACTTACACCCTTCTTTCGCTTTTCGTTCATCATGTTCACCTCAGATCTGATTGGGATTCTTCTCGCCAAAAACTTCACAGCTAAGTCGAAGTACATTTAGAGGAGGCTACTACCTGCTTTTTTTATAATACACCCGTGCAGAAAGCACACTCTGCAGTCTTCAATCTCAATGACTAAGGAATGTATAGCTTACCTCTGCCCGCCACCACTGTGTGAACCCTCACAGGCATGCCCTTGTCCGGCACTTGCACCGCCTCCTCCCCAGAGTTGTCCTCCTCGTCCAATGCCACCACCACCTCCGCGCTGGCCCCGTCTCCAGATGTTCCACCTACAAAGTACATTTAATAATGTTAGAATTCACCACTAACTACTATATAATATTTGGTCTAGGAGGAAGAAAGAAATGTGAAAAAAAGTGTACAATTTAATAATTTTTGACTGTGTACTCTAGAGTAAAAATGTCCCTTTTTCCAGGGAAGGCTGTTGTCTTGCTGCACTTTTTGGCACAACTGATGAATGTTTGCTTTTTACTTTTTAACACGCACCACTTTCTCTCCTAACAGACAGAACCTTGACTTCTAAGAACACGAGCAGGATCAAGTTCAAACCAGGTGAGAGCTCGGCTCGACCACAAGAAATGTGTCCAATTAATCGTCAGCACTAAGCACTTTTCCATTTTCAGTTACACGTTCACTTTTATGACAAACTTGAATTTAATAAATGTGTTTACTTTTAATAAAGCTTTTAAACTTAAGTAGACTCTGTGGTTTTTGGTCCTCCAGACTAGAGTGGATGAGCTAAAGGTTTTCGAATTTTTGCAAGCATGAGTCCGTGCCTCTGCCATCGGTGACTTTGGGAGCTAAATGACTCTGCCACACTATCTAGTCAGTAAGGAGATTGGGGGTTCAACTACAAAGTCTGTTATCACTGAGGTATGTGGAAAGTCCTCCTATCCAAACCAAAAGTAAAGTAGTATCTTATTATTTCTTGGTGGTGGTCATTCACCTTTTTATTGTTGGCAATGGTCAAAGCATAAACATTTAGAATACTTGAAAAGACATTATGGACAATCCCAGAGGACTACACTCAGTGCATACAGCTATTGCTGACTAGAATGGGAGTCCAATGGAAATGCCAAATGTGCAATCTTAGTTAGCTACACAGACAGACTAATAAGAATAATCTAGTAATACCACACGGAGTCATAGTCGAGGCAGGATAAGAATTTAGATCCTGTCTACAAGAAGATCAAAGACGATTTAGAAAAAATCGAATGAGGAACGCTAGGAAAAAATAAGTACTCTATATTAAAATTAAAACTTACTGGGGCCAGCAAAGGAGCCCTCGACTGCCCGGTCCTGGCCTGCATCGACAACAGCACCCTCCTCCTCCTGTGTCCTCCTCTTGCCCCTGGGGGAAGCTGATGTACAACATGAAAGAAAGAAAAACAGAAAACATGGATGATATTTCTCAACCAAATCAAACATTTAAAAAAGAACTAACAAAGTAACAAAATATTTTTGCGAAATAGCAAATAGGGAACGACTCCACGGGATATATTATTGACCAATCTCATGTGGTCGACTACGTCATTACTTTAGTATTGCTTGATTTGCGGACCGTCGAATTGGAAACTACCCTATGTAACTCACTAAACAAAGTACTAAAAAGGTTTGCCTAGGATTGGCAGGCAGCAGTCCGCAGCACGCAAAGTGACAGCCAAAGTCCATCGTGATTGAAGATCAGCGACAACACTAAAGTTTCCTACTACATTCACCAGTCATTAAAATACTCAAACTATTAATCCACCACCACTATTTCTTCTTATCGCCATGTGTACAAAGGAAGGACTGGACTTGAGTCTGTAGGGGCTGATTTAGAGGGCCCTTGCGGCTCTTTTGCTCCATTGTTGCGTGACTTTTGTGACGCAGCGACAGCACAAAAGAGGCGCAATGGTGCGGCGTATATTAACAACGTGACGCATCTGGGAGATGCATCACGTTGTAGCCCTGCGCCAATAGGGGTGTTCCGGCGCAAGGGAGGGCGTTCCTGCGCAGGAACGCATCCTAAAAGTGGCTGAGGGAAATCTACAAGATTTCAATCAGTCACTTTGAGGACAATGATGCGTGACTCAAACCCTGCGCCTGCTTGAAGCAGACGTACGGCTTGACGCAGCATTGGGGAGATAGGGCACCCCAGAGCATTGATGGAGCTGCACCATCGTTGCGACGCAACTCCAGCAATGCGCCGCCTTTACGGCACAGATGCGTAACGCTTTGGTGACGTTTTGGGCCCATGGCGCGCCGCATTGTAAATACGGCGCACCATGGGTGATGGTGGCGTGACGCACAATTACTGGCGCATCCCTGCAACTTTGCAGGGATGCGCCGGTAATTAAAAATCTGAACCTTAGTGTGTAGCATTACGCAGTTCTTTCAACTACACTCATACATAATTTCACAGGCCAATGAAATGAACACAAAATCTAAAACAAATAAGCATAGTAGCAACACTACTGAGAAGAAGGAGAGCAGTGTACCTGAAATGCACAGAAGATTTTGAAATAAAATTTACCTACAATGTAATGAGCAGCATTATTGCTCTTGGTAAAAAACAAAAATTTGCAATATAATAACACAGCAGGAGAAAACATAGTAGTAAAGACATAGCTACTACTACTCACCAAGCCCGGGGATCTCAAGGCCAAGGAGGTCGAGCAGATCTCGCTCACGGGTCAGGACATCCGTCCAGCGGTGGGTGGCCTGGTTGTAGGTGCGCCAGACCCGAGAGTGGTGGTAAATGGCCTGGCACACCTTCTCCCACCGCTTCCGGCGTTCCCGGGCCCCGTACCCGGCACTGATCCTGCCGCCTCCCATGATGGTCCAGGGAGGCGGCGCTGAACATAAAAAATGAGTTGGGCCACCTCCTCCGGGGTAAAGATCTCCCGTGGCATCACTAGCTCCCCCCTCAAACGCCCGCACGGGAGCCGGACACGGGGTGCGGGACCCTTCCCCTTCTCGGGATGCTTCCCGGCTCCCTTCACCATGGTCTGGGCGGAAAGGAATAAAGAAAATAGAATAGGGAAGAGAAGAAAAGAAAAGAGTTTACAAAAGTAGTTTAAAATTAACCAAAGGTAGCAGTAAACACAAAAATATAGGGCTAGAAAAATAGAGGGATAGATAATAAGTAAAATAGATCAAAAAAAACTTCAAACAAGCAAAGGATGGCAGAGATTGACAGAGGATACAAAGACCATGCCCAGAACCATAGCAATGACTGAGAAACAAGATGGCCGCACCCGTTCACGACCGCGCGGGTAAGTTCGCGCGAGATTTTCCTTGCGAACACGCGCGAGACTGTACTGGCAAGCCGCGTACTATGCGAGATTACACGTCGCGCCCGGAAACGGAAATACGTCAGGCAAACAAGATGGCTGCGCCCTTGAACGACCGTGAGGGTAACTTCGCGTCTTGCGCTACGAGCGGCTCGCAAAAACGCACAAAACCTTGCCAACTAACACGCCGCAAAAAAAACAAATTGCATATTCGCCCGAATTTGCGGCTTCCGAATCCGATCTCGCGCGTGTTCGCACCCCGCGAACCCCGCGAAATTGCAGAAAAACGAGTTTTTCAAAACTGAAAGCACTCGGCAGGGGCAAGAGTTCAAACTCATCATTAGTAACAATTCCCGGTAGTGCTTCCTGACTGGGGCCCCTCCAGAATTCAGTTGCTAGTTGCAACAATTGTATGACCCTGCTCTGACCCTCACAGCAGGCTCATACAATAGCTACAAGTAGGCCACAAAGAAGGTCCTGACTCCTGGGGAAAAAAAATGCACTGCAACAGAAAGCAAAATTACAGATAAGGAAGCAGGTGCCAGACTGGAATTTTAAAACAGTGACACATTAATAAACTAACCCCAAATTAATTCATCTCAGTTGAAGCAGGGCTGGTGTGCTTGCTTTTCCCCCCATAATCTACAGTAATGATGAACCAGGGGGTGGCATTGATGTAACAGAGGGTTGCAGTGGTGAAACAGAGGGTGCTGGGAACCTGTGATGATGAACCAGACGTAGAAACAACATAATTCGCGACCGTTGCGCGACGAAATGTAAGTTCGCAATTGGGAACTGGTACGAAACCCTCGCGAACTGGCAGAAATCCTTGCGAACACAAAAAAAAAAAAAATCCGCAAATTCGCAAGAATTCGCGGATTTTGCGGATTGCGAGTTCGCAAATCCGCAAAATTCGCGAACGCGAGATTCGCAAAATTCGCCCATACTTATGCACAATCCAGCATCACACAGACTTCTACAGTTGAATCAAAACATTAGGCCAGGGGCATGGGTCATAACCCCTGATTGGAAGTCGCGCATCCAAGCCAAAGCGTGGAAATGAAAACAGAAGTGGCAATTCCCAATTTAGGAACAATGCATTGGCCGTTTAAGTAGTGATGTGTCACTTTCACTTACAGTCTGTTTTGTCGAGTGGCTTGTGGATTTGGTGGATTTTGGTCTTGCCGGTGTCTGTTGTATCCCAGTCCTGTGCCAATTGTGCTTATAGGGCCCGATTCACAGAACTAACTTCAGACAAAATTCTAAACTTACTACTTTTAGTATTCACAGAAGGCATTTAGTAGTAGTAAAGTTAGGATTTTGTCTTAAATTTGACTTAAGACAAACTTAAGACAGACTTAAGACAGACTTAAGACAAACTTAAGTCAAACTGAGGACAAAGTCCTTACTTTACTACTACTAAATGCCTTCTGTGAATACTAAAAGTAGTACGTTTAGGATTTTGTCTTAATTTAGTTCTGTAAATTGGTCCCACTGTATTTTGTAATTGTAACTTTTATTGTGTTTGTCACTGTATTGTTGAGTGTTTGTCCATTTAGATGTTTACTATTTTTGGTGGTAGAGGTTTGTTTAAGGGGTGTTTATATTGGGTTTATGCTCTTTAGAGTGGTTTGGGCCATGACGGGGAAGGGTAGGACGAAGGACCTTTCGGAGGGAGGTGTTAGGGGCCTGCTGTGACTGCTGGGATATTATGAGTCAAACATGATGTCATCAAGAGCTAGTGTCAGCAACTGCTACCCCACCAAGGAACTCATGGAGTGGTAGGAGAGGGTGCTGTGGCACATGTATAGGCTGTTTGATATAAACTGCACCCTCCACCTGCTGAAGTACCGATGGGTTGACTTGGTGTAATTAAAGGTAACCCTGGGCAAAGCACTACGCTACGCTCACGTAGTTTGTGAAGTTTGCACTACTTCGCACTACGCGAACTGCACGTAGCACAGTGCAAACACGCATAGCATAGCGTAGGGCTGCAGTAATTTTTTGCTTGCTCGCGGTCCTCAACGCCCAGTTGGCGACCGCGAACAAGCAAAATGACATCCCAGGGAGACTTTTTCCTTGTTCGCGATCAGCAACATCAAGTTGCTGATCGCGAGCGTGGAAAATGAACCTCCCGGCAAGATTCTCAATGTGGGGAGGTCAGGTTTCTCATTGCGAGTGTTCGCAAATGCTAGCGACCGCTCGCGATGAGAAACTACCAGTCCGCGTTGAGAAAGTTGCAGCTTGAGTAAAAATCCACTCGAGCGGCAGAAAACTACAGCTCGCACTGTGCAAGATGCCGTTTTCAATGATTGCACAGTGCTGTATGCTTGTCCGCACTGTGCAATCATTGAAAACGGCATCTTGCACAGTGCAAACAGGCTACTACGCAGTTCGCATAGTGATACTCGTAACTCACGAAGTGCAAAGAACACATTGCTTAGCGCTACTTCGTGAACTACACCCAGCTCTAATTTAAGGTATATCTTCTACACCACCTTAGCTTGAAAGCTGGTGGCCCTGTAAGTATATATATATATATGTACCATCTGCATGTAGTTGTGTCCCGATCACAATACATTATACTGCATTTTTATTTATAAGTGGCAGATTATTTGACGGGGTAGGATACAAAAATCCAGTGTACATATGTCCAATAGCTCAACCCTGGCCAAGGGGACTGGTCAAGCTGTTGTGGTGTTTGTAGATTGATTCACATCCATTTGTTAACATGATCTGATTTCAGATATGGGGTTGTTCCAAGCATGAACTGTTTATTTGATAAACCTTATACAGGTGACATGTAAGGAGGAAAGTCATAATCAATCTCTGTTATGTTAACCTTCTAATGTGTGCTACACTGTTCACCACACATAGAGAGTTGTAAATGTCTCTGGCAATTTAATTACTTCCATAGGATGGTCTTTCAGGATAGGAATTTGATACCGCCATCAAAGGCATGCACCATGTTGCAAGGTAACATGCTTGCAGCACCAGTGACATGAATAGTCTGAAATTATCCTTACAATGTTACATACGGCATATATCTGTTCTTTTCTACTCCAAGCTCTACTTTGCAATGACCAGGGATAATGTTATTTCCCCTTGTGTCATGGTGCAAGCTGGCATGAGATGATGCGGGCTGACAGTACACAAAGCATCACAAGAATGAGGCATGCCTTGCCACACCGTTGTGGGACTACCAGATGCTAGGAGACCTGGGCAACTCCAAAGGCTTTGATAAATGGGATCTAATTGGCATTTCCTTCATGAGGGACCTATGGGACAAAAATGACATGATGCCCTTTGACACCCTCCAACGCCAATACACCATGTCAGATTCGGAGCGTCTTTGACACCTGCAAATTCGACACACCCTGCGAACACCATTGCCCCATGACCCTTCCCCACCTGAATATTCTCGACTAAAGGACAGGTTATTAGACAGCATTTACCTGAGAAAGCTATCTCCCTGACTTACAGAAAATTCATCAACCACATGGACCATCCCTTACTGTCCCTGTGAGAGAAATGGGCTGGAGATGGTATTGAGTTAGATGACGAGAACTGGCGGGCAGCGTTCTCCTCCCCTAAAACAGACGCGTCTCTGCCTAATGCAACTAAAGATTCTACACAGAATTTAAGTCACGGGCCCTCAATTGACACACCTGGGTGGTCCGGCAGATGGGTCTTGCAGGAAGGGGTGCTCCCAAATGGGCACGCTCATACACATAATATGGCACTGCGACCCAATCCAGGAGTATTGGCACAAAATTCATGAAATAATGAGCGAAACACTGGAGGTTGAAATTATGCTAAAGGCCCTTAGATGCCTCCTCAACATCTGGGAATCCACCAACCTTAATGCACATGCCACACAATGGGTTACATTGGGCTGCATGATCGCCAGGAGAAACATCGCTCAACTCTGGGAGGCACCACATGCTCCTAAAGTTGTGGATTGGAAGAAAGATCTCGATTGGTGTATGTTGAGGGAAAAGACAGTATACACAGCTCTGGGCTGTCCCCGGAAATGGTCGATGATTTGGGCTTCCTGGAATGAGTACTGTTTCAATATATGTACTCCCCTCTGTAACTTTGATTGTGATGATCCCCCTTCCCGTTATTTCCAAAGCATTATCCTATTGTACCTGTATGTACCTTGATTTCACTGTGCTCCCTGTTATTGACTAATGTAGAACTGTACCTCTATGTCGAGTATGTTTAATAAAAAGATTTATAAAAAAAAGAATGAGGCAGGCTTCAGGCAAGTGATGTGAGATATCTCTGAGCATCAACATCCGACCATCTCTGCCATGTAAGGTGACTAGCAAAATAACATGTATACAAACAATGTATACATATGGGTGTCCAACATGATGAATATACCAGATCATTGGGATGTCAGTGCACTGTGCATTATATGGAGACAGTGTGTATTTGCAATATTCATAAAGCAATGTTCAAATTTTTGCCTTGTAGGTGGACCTGCACCATCAACCCGGGGAAAAGTGGAGAGCTCCGGGGATCTCAATGCTGCCATTAAGTATAAATGTCACATGATTGTAGCTGTGTAAGGATCATGTGTGATCTCTTATAGTTGTATTATTGTGATGTGCATGGGGTTGCACCATTTACCTTTAACCAATTTACAGTAAGTGTACAAACACAACAGAAGTTGAGCCCTGTAAAATGTTAAATGCACAAGGATGTTTGTCAGTGTGCATTTGTTTCAATGTATGCAGGCCCACATGAGTCGTGCTTCTTTATCTGCTGGGTGACGTTTGCCTAACTACTGTTTGGATGCTTATGGCACATGTACCATCCACTGGCACTAAATCTACAGATGGTCAAAACTTCTATTGTCATATACCAATAACATGGCACAAACGTAACAGTCTATGGTTCACCAAATGTTGCAGCAAAGTGGAAAGAGCTAGGCTGAGCTTGTCTGAACATGTTATGCTTGCCTATGTCCGTATTTCAGCAAGAGACAGGTGCTGATGAGGTGGAACAAATAACTTCAGACAGCATTATCAATAGTCAACTTTACAGTGTCATGTGATCAGATTAACAGTAAGGGTGTTTTCCAGATGCAACTTATACAATTGTTGTTCAGCATTGTACTAGGCTCACACATGCTGCAAATAAGTTCAGTGTGAAAGACTGTCATGCTGATCAACAACTAAAATGTTTTGTGATCCATACCTGTACCAGTACCTATGTGTGAAATCAAGATTCCAACTCAGGAAATCTTGTGTCAACATGTCAATAGACTAGCCATTACAAACTAACAATACCCCTTATGATAGATGCTACAAATGTTGTGGTAATGGGGCAAACATTTTCCTCATCATTGAATTGAATCATCACAGTGGTATCTCAACACGTGCTGTTGTAAGGGTATTAGTACATTGTCAGTAGGAACCATTTACTTCATTTCACCACTTTTTCAACAATCAACCTGAGGAATGGCAGCTGTAATCCAGCCTCAGGGATACCTGAGCACCCCTCGGAACAGTCCATATCCTACATATGTGAGATAGTGTGGCGGAGGGAAGATTCCACAGATATCATGGAGGATGTGAGGATGTAGGCCAGCAACTCTATTTTACAATGGTGTTGGACGATTCATCATTAGATTTCCTGTCTGATGCACATTGTGAGTATAGATGTCCACATGGTGAAGGTATGGACATATGGCTTGGCAGGCCATGCCATATTTCTCCCAGTGTGTTAGAAATATTGAAGTTTGTTCATGCCTCTGGCAGCTTTCTCTTGCCTGGCAGTCTAGAGGAGTTAAAAACGGGGTCAGAAGCTCCAAGATAAAAAGGGCAATTCTTTCGACAAAATAGAGACTGCAGACCTGCACAGCTGGGTCGCATAACTGTTTCTAATGTCAGAGCTGGCAATACTCTGTCATCATAAATAACTTGATTACCCCGCCTATAATGCCCAGGGGAACCAAAAGTTAGGTTCTTGTTACCACCCATAGTGCAGTGTCCCTCATTCCTAATCGGTTGAAAAGTAAACTTAAATGTTTGTGAGACTATATTCGTGAACACTTGCAATGCACCACCACATTGGCAGATCTTCCACCGGATCACTGACATAATATCGAGGGAGATAATATCGACTACCAAAAATATTGGCAACAAAATATCGACAGACAGAATATTGACTTTGTATACCAGGTAAGTACAAAAATATAGAGTAGAAAATATCGTTAACAAAAATATAGTTTGTAAAAATATCGACTTTATTAAAAACAATGTTAAATTAAATTAATATTAAAAATTATTTACTAAAATATAGTTAAAAATACTTAAATTACCTTATAATAATTAAATATTTAATTAAAGCTAATAAAAAAAATTTACAATCATATTTGTTAAAACATATATATATAGTAACATAATATAATTAAAAAATATCCAATATTATTACCGTAGGATAGCGGAAGTGTACAATTACTATTCCCACTCCAGAGAGTGCAACAGTGGATAAGGCATTGGATAGCATAGAGGTAAAAATTACTATTCCCACTCCAGAGAGTGCAACAGTAGGGAAAGCGTTGGATAGCGTAGGGGTAAAAATTACTATTCCCACTCCGGAGAGTGCAACAGTAGGGAAAGGGTTGGATAGCGTAGGGGTAAAAATTACTATTCCCACTCCAGAGAGTGCAACAGTAGGGAAAGCGTTGGATAGCGTAGGCGTAAAAATTACTATTCCCACTCCAGGGAGTGCAACAGTAGGGAAAGCGTTGGATAGCGTAGGGGTAAAAATTACTATTCCCACTCCAGAGAGTGCAACAGTAGGGAAAGCGTTGGATAGCGTAGGGGTAAAGATGACTATTCCCACTCCAGAGAGTGCAACAGCAGGGAAAGGGTTGGATAGCGTAGGGGTAAAACTTACTATTCCCACTCCAGAGAGTACAACAGTAGGGAAAGCGTTGGATAGCGTAGAGGTCAAAATTACTATTCCCACTCCAGAGAGTGCAACAGTAAGGAAAGGGTTGGATAGCGTAGGGGTAAAAATTACTATTCCCACTCCAGAGAGTGCAACAGTAGGGAAAGCGTTGGATAGCGTAGGGGTAAAAATTACTATTCCGACTCCAGAGAGTGCAACAGTAGGGAAAGCGTTGGATAGCGTAGGGGTAAAAATTACTATTCCCACTCCAAAGTGTGCAACAGTAGGGAAAGCGTTGGATAGCATAGGGGTTAACATTACTATTCCCACTCCAGAAAGTGCAACAGTAGGTAAGGCGTTGGATAGCGTAGAGGTAAAAATTACTATTCCCACTCCAGAGAGTGCAACAGTAGGGAAAGGGTTGGATAGCGTAGGGGTAAAAATTACTATTCCCACTCCAGAGAGTGCAACAGTAGGGAAAGCGTTGGATAGCGTAGGGGTAAAAATTACTATTCCCACTCCAGAAAGTGCAACAGTATGGAAAGCGTTGGCTAGCGTAGGGGTAAAAATGACTATTCCCACTGCAAAGAGTGCAACAGTTGGGAAAGCGTTGGATAGCGTAGGGGTAAAAATTACTATTCCCACTCCAAAGAGTGCAACAGTAGGAAAAGTAGATACTTCATATATTATTTAAAAAGATATATATATATTATTATCTATAAAAAAATTAATTAAAAGTAATTACCAATTTAATATAATATAAAAATTAATTAATTACATATACTAATTTAATTTAATCATTACAATTAGTTATCTAGTAATACTAATTAATTACAAATTAACAATTACTTAATTTGTAATTAAAAACGTACTTAACAATTAAAATCTAATAAATACCCAAAAAATAACATATGTAATTAGTTATAATTAAATTACTTCCCACCCTATTCCTCTATAAACCCACAACCCACTACAGAAAATAAATGAGTTAAATTAACATAATTATCAATTAATCAATTAAATACAATTAATTGTCAATTAAAATGTAATTAATTACAAAATAAAAATTAATTAACAATTAATTATAAACAAATACCAATAAATACATTTACATATTTAATTAATTATGATTAAATACTTCCCACCCTATTCCCTATATAAACCCAGAACCCGCTACAGAATTAAATTACGCAAATTTTAAATAACATTAAATTCATTAATTGAACTTTTGTCAGATTACTTAAAATTTGGCACATTTCACAGACACCTTTGAGGGGGGGGGGTTCACCTCAGTAACAGATGCCAATTCCACTCCTAAAACACTAAATGTGACCCACAGTGTGAAGTAATGCATAATTGTTAAGGGTTTCAAAACTTAGTAGTAATCAGAATGAATTTAATTTGTGTTCAAAGTACTCCTACATCCTATGTAAATATATGAATAATTCCTGCACATACTATGTTTCAAGAAAACAGTCCAAGTTCATTTAATTTGGATTTTTTTGAAAAAAAGAATAAATGCTATGGCCCAAAGTGTTGGTCAGAAGCCCACGGCCGACAATATAGAATGTTGAGGTGGTGAATATCGAGGCAGTATAGTCTTGATTACACCTTATGCCTTTTTAATCCACCACCAGACATACCCTCCCCTTTGTTTCAGGTACTTTTTTATCCCTGCTTTTATGCTCCTGTCCGGTTATTTTCCCAAAAGTTTGAAAGTAGAATCCATTCTTCCTCTTTTAAAAAAAACCAATCTGGAGGCCGATATTCCCAATAATTATAGGCCAATCTCTCGACTTCCTTTTCCGGCCAAACTGATAGAGAAAGCTATGAACACCAAGCTCTCTCTCTATATCCAGGATCAGAGTCTACTGGATTCTTCTCAATTTGGCTTTAAAAGTTATCATAGCATTGAGACAGCCTTGATCACAACCGTGGAGTATGTCAGAACAACCTTAGCTAGAGGAAGGAATGCTGACCTAATTCTGTTTGATCTCTCGGCAGCGTTCGATACTGTTAGCCACCAACTCCTCATCAATCGGTTGTTCTAGATTGGAGTTAAAGGTACTGGTCTCAAGCTCCTCAGCTCATTTCTCACAGACAAAACTCAGCATGTGGAATGTAACGGTCACAGATCAGCCTCTTTTACCCTTCCCTGTGGTGTTCCACAGAGGTCATCACTGAGTCTGACTCTTTTTAATCTGTACGTCACACCTCTGGCTTCACTGATTAAAGGTCTTGGCTTCTCGGTTGTTTCTTATGCTGATGACACCCAAATTGTAGTGTCAGTTACAGAAAATGCTGACAACACAGCTAAATGTTTCCACAACTGTATGCTACAGATCAGGCATTGGATGTCTAACAACTGTTTGAAGTTGAACTCAAACAAAACTGAGGTGCTGCTCTTTGGTAATCAACCATCATTTTTGACCCCCAGCTGGTGACCTCAAAAATCGGTGCTCTTCCCACTCCTGTGCCAAAAGTAAACAACTTGGGAGTACAGTTTGATGAAAAACTCTTCTTTGTAGGTCATGCCAATGCCATCACCTTCTCATGTTTCTTTACTCATAAATCCCTTAGGAAGGTTTTTACTTTTATCCCTCAGGACCTACATAAAACAGTGATCACTGCACTGGCCTTTTCTAAGATTGACTACTGCAATGGGCTCTTTCTGACCGCCCACAAGAAAGCTCCTGACAAACTATAAATGGTCAAGAATGTGGCAGCCAGATTGCTTTTTGAGATCCCTAAATATCAATTGGTGTCCAGATCTCTCTCCTTACTTCACTGGCTTCCGGTTAAAAAAAGGGTTATGTTCAAATCCCTGTGCATAGCTTTTAAGGTTCTCCACGTCCACGCTGTGGGTCCAGTTTCTATTAAGCAACTCTTCCATCATTACATACCTGCCAGAAACTTAACATCTGCCTCCCAGGCTAACCTGGTTGTTCTCAAGTGTAAAAATTACTTGGGGAGGCAAGAGCTTTGCCATGGCCACTGTCAAACTCTGGAATACGATGTCACTAACACCTAAAACTTCAAAAATCTGTTCACATTTCGGAAAGCTCTTAAAACTTGGCTACTTAACCATTCGCCTGGCATCCCTTTCCATTTCTTTTGTGTCACACGGATGTCTGGTGTTTCCTTTACTCTGGTCTACCCGTTTCCTGGAAGTCAGTGCCTAGACACCTTCTGGTAGTAGTGCACTATAGAAATCATCATTTTATTTCATGTATTTGTCACTGTTTTTCCATCTTTCTCCTCCTACTCCTTTAGCACCTTTGGTGTTTTTCTGTCTCTTGATCTGGGTCAACGTTTGATGAAGAAAAATGAGTACAGGTCCCCAAAAATGAACCCCGGTGGGCTCCACCTACAGCCACTGTCTCATGCTAAGCCCTGATTTTGGAGCTGATAAATGGTGTTCAATAGTTTTAGATGGTTCCAGTGCTTTCTTAATTTCGATTAAATAAACCATGAAATGTACAATGTTAACAATTTAAAAAACAATACAATGAAACGTACAATTTCATTGTGCAACGTTATTTCAAGGTAAAGCCTAATTGTGAAGAGAATTTCGGTGCAGCAATACAATACTCGTCATTCATTTTGTTTTCCTTTTTAAAATCCATAGTATTATAAAAGGATAAAAGAGAGTCATGTAAAACACCCCAATAATAAATACGATTTATAAACAAGGCAAGTTCACACTTAGATAAAGGGAAATACATGAAAGTGCTATTTGTAGAGAGCATTTTACCTAATATACCACATTGCTGACATGTATGTAGCAACTGAATACACCACACAGTCTCTGGTGCTGATTTTACATGTCTGTATACACATCCAAGAGCTGTATGTCGATCCCTAAGCCCAAGAAGTTTTCAAAGGGGAATAATCCAGTGTGAACGTTGTTTGGCATATGCAATGCCTTACAAAAAAATTTGCACTAGACAACACATCAGGCACAGGTATGGTATGTCTCACTTTTTCGACCCGGAATGTGTAAAATAAGCCAGAGGTAGTATACTCGATCTGAATTTATCATAAAGTGCTTGTGTGGCAGGGTTTGTAACCATGTTCAGGTATTGCTCATATTCAGGTGCACATTCAAATCAGGCAGGAGTCTACCAGGGTTTCATCAGAAGCTGCAGAGAGTTTTACAACTAATACATGATTCCAGTAGGACGTTTTCAGCTTCTCCCTAGCACCTTTGGTTAATGCAAAAAGCTGTAGCCAGAAACCTTCCAATCCTAACTTAAATAGCCAATTATTTATGTGTACGATTCATGGGACCTTCCCAGCATGTTGGCCATCTAGTAAAATTCTGATACATTCTCTGTAGGGACCTAGATCCTCATTTATCGAGAACCTTATGCAATATTGGATACCTCTCAACACAATGTCAGAAATCGATCTTAGATTTGAGCCATTTCTAATAGGCAGGGTAGGTGCACTGGTTGGGAGTCTCAACAGAGACTTAAGAAAGGCATTTTTTGCTTTTTCAAGGGTGTTAAGACAGTGCCCCCATAAATCTTCCCCATACATGACTTCAACACAGGCTTCAATATTGTATATCTCCAGGTGAGGGGAGATAGCGAAAGTGGGTGATCTATGGGAAATCTTAAAATGAACCCAGTTCTTTGCTCTAAGATCATGGTACTTTTCTGGACCTGTGCTACCCATCTATGGGAGTCTTCCAGTTTTAAACCCGAACAATCAAATTCATGGCCCTATCTAGGGCCTCCCCCCCTTATGAGTACCTTAATCTTGGGTATTTTCCTCCTATTAAAACACACAAGATAAAGGACGGAATGTTGCACAATGGCAAAACATTCACCCTCAGTCACAGATCTGGGTTTAATCCATCGTTATTTTGTTCACCAAGCCACCCCAGTTCAAACATGGCCATATGCAAATCAGTCTTGACCCTGTGCCTCATGGGAACAGTCCAGCCCAAACTGCCAACCCATATCTTCACCGGTCTCATTAATGAGGCCACCTGTGTATGAACATCAGTCTGCGCCCAAGTCTCCAGGAAAATGCAAAAGGCGAAGCCATCTATGAACAATCCCCAGGCTCTTTCATCCATTTTCAACCGAATCCCATCAATATTTCAGTAGATACGATGGAGAGCAGAGACTGGATTTGTTGCCACCTGCACGAACCTCTGGGTAGTGTTAGATAGTTATGAAAAAAGTAGAAATTCACTGATGTATTCTGCTGGTCATAAGCAATGCAACGCTTTAACCTCATGCTGCAAATGGATAACACTGAATTTGCAGCAAGGTCTCTCAGTCAAAAGCTGTTTTCAGTCACACACAGAGACACGTTTATCCTTAAACATTGTCTTGTAATTTGAGAGGCTCTTCGTGGATAAGTGTTATCATAACTCCTGCACAACTTTGGAAGTTACTGAGATGTGTTTCAGCTGAGCTATAGATTTAGGAAAAGTTATCAGTAAATAGATCCCGAATTACACATGACATTCTGATTTTGTCACCTCAGATATTAGAACATATTTGTGTTTGTTTGTAGAAAAGAAAGCTCTTTATTCAATCCATACTTGTCTAATGAAATAGGTCGGCATGAGGCAAGAATTATTATTATGTATGAACATGGTCTAAGGCTTTGCTGACAAATTCATCAATGCATGACTGATAAATGTTAGGTGTAAAATCTTTGTTTGCAGCTTTTTGCAGCGCAGTATCATTTTCCCATAATTCAAATTGGGGTTATCTTCTCTAAAACTGCACCTGTTTTCCACTGAACTAAAATTGTATTAATGGTATTTCTGACTACTGCTCTCTGTAGCCTGATTAATATCGATATGGAAATCTAACTGTTTAACGGTGCACAAATGGGGATGGAAATATGCCAAACCAAGGGGCATATTATCAAGGGGGCGATAGGCAATTATCGCCGCTTTAGCGGCTGTCTTCGGCCACTAAGCGGCAATAATTCTATCGCCCTATTAGCAAGCTGTCGATAGCAGCAGTTTGGGGCCCGCTTTGCATGTCAGCGATATTTATCGCTAATTACAAGCAAAGTGGGTGTACCCAACCTGTTAGCAACTGAAAGCAATCGCTAACATCGCTATTGCCTATTACTAACACAGGCATAGCGATGGAAATATTTGCGCTAAGAGCGAATATCTCCAAAAACTAACGTCTGCTCAGACCAGTTCGTAGCCATTATATCCAATGGGAGGAGGATATAATGGCTAAGACCCTGTTAGCGATAATGCATAAATATTGCTGTATTCTCAGCGATATTCACAGATTTCGCCACTATCGCCAGAAATGTTATAGCTTTTTTGATTAACGTTGCTAATAGCACGTTATCTTAGCGATAAAATCCGATGATGCGTGGCGATAAAAAAATTGCCATTAACGCTACTTAGCGATGAATATCACTATTTGTTGATAATATGCCCCCAAGGGCCATATTATCAAGAACAGGCGATAAAATTATCGCCGCTTTATCGTCAGGAGACTGCAGCTTAAGCGGTGATAATGGGCTTGATAATATGTCCTTGTGAATTCCCATAGCAGCCCAGGTTCTGGTGTTAACCTGGGCTGCTATGGGAATTCACAAGGGCATATTAATAAGCCCATTATCGCCGCTTTAGCTGCAGTTTCCTGCCGATTAAGCGGTGATAATTGTATCCCCTGTTCTTGATAATATGCCCCCAAGAGAGATGGAGCTGCATATTGGAAGCTTCCCATAATACAGAGGCAAATATCGTTGTTGTTTCTTTCAGCAGAGGCTGACCTGCCAAACCTTCCAGTAAATGGATGATACCCCTCTGTGATTTTGTTCTGCTGCCTAATTTGCATGCCATATTGGAATGACTGCTGAACTGATGAGCAATTTACATGCCGCTTATGTTCTGCCATTTTTGAATGAATGATGCATGCGGACCATCTGGTACAATTCGGTGTGGTCTGCGGCCATAATCAATCAGCACACATTTTTCTCATACCGCTGTTTACTGTCGTAATATTTTGATTTGTATTCTTCATTATCCCCCCCACCCCCCTTATTCTTCCTAGGATGTATTTTTGTCTTTATTGCAGTCTCAGCAATACCTCCCAGTTTAAGAGGACGTTGCAGCGGTAGGCGATGCATTTTGATGACATTTCTATTTCTTGCCTTGTTTTTATTCAAACGCATGTAAGTGATGCTTTTGGTGTAAATGCAGAATGTTTTTTTTTTGCTGTAAGTGATTATTTATCCGGCTGCCGGCCAAATAGTACTAAATGTTAGCTATTAACCAAGCATCTGGCACAATTGTGCATAATCTCTACTATGTAGCCAGCTAAATATCTGACATTTCACAGGCTAAGTAGTAGAGATGATGTAATGTTTGACCAGAGTCCTGATAAATAGTGTGAAGGATGTTAAACAGAAAAGAAACTATTTTCAATAAATATGTTTCTGGTAATACAATATTAAATAAATGTAGGACTTACAGTTCTGCTTCAGGCGCTTCATGATATTACAGACAGATATTTTGTGCAGCCGTCTTCTTGTATTTGGCTGTAAAGAATAATGAGCATGTTTGTAGTGCTGGTTACTTAATTGTTTTCTTCAGTCATGACTCTACATTGTTTTTTTTAAATATTCACAATTTTCCATGCAATGATTTTTATTTGCAGGGCACATTTTGGGATTCCTATGGAAGGCATTGTTTAAGGGTTGGACTTCATTTAAAGGGGGATCTTGCCTGCATAGTGTGTGAGACCTGGAGCCAACAAGGAGCGGCAAACAGGGAATGCAGAGGAACAGGTATTATGATGGCCACAGAGGGAGGGATACTTGCATAAGGCAGTTGGTGCTAGGTAGCATAGGTTGTTGGGGCACTTGTGGGAGGTAAATTGGGGGAGCACAGTAATGGGGCTTCTGTGAAACAGAGGAAGGGAACGCAGAGGTTGGTAGACAGGTAAGCAAACCATCTGGGTGTTTCAAGAGGGAAGTGGTTTTCTTGATTCGGCTACTAGTTGAATAAATAGACTATTTTTCGGACTATCCTCCCAGCTAATTGGATTTTAGGAATTGTTAGACGTAGCACCATTGGCATGGGTCTCCCTTCCAATTTTTGCTGTTGCCTCCTATGTTTTTGCCATGTTTTTGCTGGTCTAGGAGCTTTGGGCACTTTGTCACTGCTATTTAGTGCCAAAGTACAAGTGCTCCCTATTGTAAATTGGTGTTATGGTTTAGTGACTCCATGATTGGCTATTTGATTTACTTGTCAGACCCTAGTACAGTGCACCATGTGTGCCCAGGGCCTGTAAATCAAGTGCTGCTGGTGGGCTTGCTGCACTGGTTGTGCCACCCACAGAAGTAGCTTGTAAAATATGTCTCAAGCCTGCCATTGCAGAGCCTGGGTGCAGTCTGGGACTGCCATGTCGACTTGGCAAGCACCCTCTAGCCAGTCCCTACATCTTCACTTTTCTGCATGCTAGTTACCCCTAAGGTAGGCTCAAGGTACCCCTGTGGCTAGGGTGCATTGTATGTAGCAGGTAGTGAGGTTTTTTGAATACTGAACCTGTGTTTAAAATATCATTATTCTGCTATGATTTTGATATCAGAGAAACGAAAATGGCAAGTTTTATATGTGTGTGTATTTTCATCACGATACAATGATGCATGCAGGAGTTATTGGCAAAATTCATTCTGAGCCCACAGGTCCCATGTTGTGAACAGCAGCCATCTTAGGTGTTGCCCTTTACATAGGCATATACATGAGCCAATGATTCTGGTAGAGCAAGTATTAAAGGACACGTACCCCTTAGCTTGAGTTCTTCCTGACTCCCATTTGACCTGAACAGGCTGAATCTGCCTACGTGATGTTGGCCTCACCAAACCAGTCCATGCCCTCTAGTCAATCTATATTAAAGATCTGAGCAACTTGTTGTGTACATTGGCCTGAGCAAGATTAGAAGGCCGAATACAGTAGCCATGCCTGTTTATGACCCACAAGCATCCCTTATCCTACATTTCTATCTTCCACACCTGGCTCTGTTTCTCTGCTTCTGGGCTTTTACAATGGGGAGGTGACTGTTTATATGATGGGGAGGAAACCAGTTCTATTGTGAGTTTCTCCGGCCTGCACAGGAAAATATGTGAAGTTTGACATATGTTCATGATGGAAGATGGGTTGGACAGTTTGGGCAAGCAAACTGGTATTTGTAATTACAACATGCTGTGTTAGTAACATGGGAGTGACCTACAATGATGTGTTTCAAAGCAAGAATGTGAGCCTAGGGCCAAACTTTTTGTATAAAAAGCCTGCCTGAGAAAGCTGAGGGAGGCTCCCTCTTTCAATTGTAAAACTACGGTTGGACGACGAAGCCTCATAATTAATTATAATGAAGATGTCTTTTAATTTTACAGATTGGCTGTCAATTCCTTTGCTGCTTTATTATGCAAACTGCTGGATAGATCCCTGGTGGGGAGAGTGAGTCATTTTCTACTTTTCCTCAAATGGCGCATCCAACTGTGGGCCTTATCATGGAGTGGTTATCTACAGGAGTGTTTTGTCAAAGGATGGAAAAACTACTGGGGAAGACAAGACAGAATTCTACCAAAAAGAGGTACTCTGGGCACAGGGTTTTCTGGGGGATTATCTGTCTCTGTGGCCCAGTATGTTTTTTGATTTTTCTGACTTAAAACTCTCCTAAAGATGTCACTCCTGACTAAGGAACCCATTTTTTTTTTTTTTTTTGCTGTAAGTATTTTTTTAACAGACTGTTAGTGCAGTGGGGAATTGACAGTTATAATTTGGACAAATATTTGTGTATATGCAAATTGCAATTTGTATAGGCAGTTAATGAAGAGACATTTTCTCCATCTGCTTTAATTGAAGAATAAGTGGGTCGCTCCCAGTCCTTTGTGGTTCTGAGTCCTTAGTTATTTATTGGTCGCAGAAATGTGACGCGGTCCTTAGTATTTATTGATACTCTTGGTTGCTTTTGTAGATTATCACTGGTTGCTTTTGTTAAGATAATCTTTGGTTTGGGTACCGGTACATTTGGTTCATTTGGTAGGCCTTTGGTTGCTGTGGTTCAGATTATCGCCGGTTGTTTTAGTTGGATAATCTTCCTTAGTATTGGTTCCTTAGTATTATTTGAACACTGCAGTATTCAAAAAACGTGGGTCACGTACATTTGCGTGTATATCGTTGGAGATAGCCCCATGAAGTTTGAAACCGGACTAGTGAGCGCAGATGCCTGGTCGCGGTATTTTGTTTTGTATTAGTATTGACTAGGTTGCAACAAAGGATTCCCGGTTGGAGGATTTGCATCTGATACCTCCGGTTGGAACTCCAATTTATGAGCTCTCTCTAAAAGATCTGTGAGGCTGTCCCTTTTGCAGCCTTCTGGAAATCTGTTGAAGAATTAAAAAAAAAACAAAAAAAAGGAACTAAAACGTTTTTGTTGTAAATATGGTTTACAACTAGTATTGGCAGATTATTTTTGAGCACAGTCTGTAGGCTGTTCCTTGTTCCTGTCCTAAGTGTTGACCTATGGGTTAAAATGTGTGTTTAAATGTCTATGTTGTTTGTGGGTTTTGTTGTAAATTGTGACGGCGCTATTTACAAGAAATGGTTAGAGCGCGCTGTTTTGTGTGTCCTGAGTGTTTGACCCCCCTTCTGTTTTGTGTCTGGAATGAGCTCAATGTATGTATGTGTATGGGTCACGTTCAATAGATGTAAATAAGGCTCCAAGAAAAAAAATGAAAAAACGAAATTGCCTGTTCTTTAGACGCACGGTGTTAGATGTTCACAGCCAAGTCTTTTCAGCTGTAGTATATCTAATAAGAATGTTCATTCAGCCAGCACCTCTCTAGTTAAACACGGGTGGTGGAATTTTGCAAACAGTCCCTTTTAAATCAATGTGGCGCAGTAATCTCACGCAGTCCCAGTTAGGCAGCTGCGCTTAGGCTTGTGTGTTAATATGTATCTAAATAATAGGCAAGGGATGTAGTGAGCATTTTATACGTAGAACAGTCACAAATAGCAATAATTAGGCATCATTAGGAGAAAATAATTATTATGAAAAATAATTATTAAAAACAAAGTGCTACAAAAATCGTTTTTTAATATTTGTGAAGCTTAACACTCATACTATGACCCCCTAGCATTAAAATGTTTGATTTAAGTTATGTTGTACCACGAAAATGACCAAACACTTCTGTGCGCAATTTCCCTTACCCTAGGCGCAAACAAGCTCATTTCTATAAGGTATAACTTAGTATTTTCAAATGTATGACTCATAAATTAGGTAGTGGACATTCTAGTAATACCCATTATGCAATAAAATTGTAGGATATTTATTTCTTAGTATCCAGAATGCAAAAGTTGATTTTCAGATAAATAGACTGTTTTGAATGGTTTCAGGGCCCCTTTTTAAAGCGTCTCTTAAGTAAATGCATACATTTAGATCTTAATATATATGTTTGCAGGTTGTGCCTTCTTATGATTCAGCGAGTCAATGTGTCATAGAATTGCAAGAAAAAAGAGAGAAATTATTGTTTTAAATATAGTGAAATATTGCAGGTTATGTGGAAGTGGTTAAACCTACTGGCCTTGTCAGCTTCAGTTACCACGAGCAGGGGACTGGCAGAACCTGTATAACGTGTTCCAGCAGTAGCAGCCGAGATGTTATCTTGTAAGGCTGTCTTGTTGACATTTGTGACCTTTTAATTAGGGCCTCGCCTGTGGAATGCAGCATGATGTGTTTAAACATGCATCTGATGCTAACTTCAGCTGCCTCTTTGTATTTAAATCCCTGCCCCTGCCACGGTCCTGACCTGAGGTCACTTGAATAGCCTGACTTGCTCCGATAAATTTAATTCCTGCTCATGTTCATAATTTAAAAGTATCTTCTTAGAGCGTTACAAATCTGACATTAGCTGGAATGGGATTTTCGTTTTTGGGAACTAAAATGAGCAAAGGATGCAGGGCCATGTACAGCAATGATGATTACATTTTAGCCAAAGAATAAATAATAGCTCCAGCATGTTCCTACAAAAAGCTTGTTGTTCGGTAAATTATGTCATCAACACATTTGTCTCAAATTAGAAATACGGCAGGGCTGACACAGCATTGCATCCCGCTAATAATAATAAAAGGAACACTATTTAATTTGTAAAACTGCAGCCTCATTTGTCAGTACCCTGAAGGATTGTAGAGCCCACACGTGGTTTGCATAGCTCCCAGTTGCTTTCAGAATGCTGCACACAAGCGCTTTATATGAGATGTAGTTAATTGTATATGATTTAAATCTGTAACCTTCATTCATTGCAGGCTGGCTTGTTCTCATTTGCCGCATTCACATTACATCTGCGTTAAAAGCGCACATCTGAGATAATAAACAAATAGGAAAGGTATTCCTCATGCAAAATTGTAGCACATGCACTTCATGTCTTACAAATTAAGCACTGTGTAAAATGAGGGAACATGATTTAAAAAGGGCAAATGCAAAAGTGATTTCTTTAAAAAAAAAATATCAAACATTCTGCTAAATGATCTGTAGAACTGGTATATGTGTGTCTCTATGCTAGGAACTAATTTTTTTTTAGTTAAGTTTATTTGACAAAAAGAAAAACGAAGTGTTACATTGAGTTTTAGATAGGCAATAAGTAGAAGCCCTTCCCCAAAATTCTGCAACTTAAAGGCCTTAGGCCTGAGTGAGAATGGGCGTTTTTGCAAGGTAAATGGACAAAAAGTTACAGGTAAATAATGAAAAAAAAAATTGTATGTCACATTGTGTCATGTTTTGTAGTCTGATAAAAAGGGTTATAATTGATGTTGTATTATGAGAAATGTGTGTGTTGTGTATCTTTTCTGCTTCTTCCTACAGATGATTCATGGATTAATTCACAAGACACGTGAGTTGGCTGGTTGAAGAGAAATGTTTTTTTTGCGTAATTTCTTTAAGAAAAAATGTGTGTGTTTATGTTTAATTTATACATTTGGTCCACTGAAACGCGTTATTTGACACAGCGACATTATATTTTACAGCAGAGTATCAATTACCTGATGCCCTGCTGTCAAAAGAAGGGTATAGGATTTTAGACTTGACAATTGAGATTGGGCTGCAAGTTTATAGTATACAGTACATGTGCCATGGTATTATGCATGACCGCTTATTCATATATGCTGTTTGTTTGTCTGGGCTGTTTTTCCTTGTGCTTGATATACAGCAAGTATATCGTATGGCTTGAGATGGCTTGATATGTGTATTTTTTTAATTTTTGTGTGTATGTTCTGTTCTGTGGTGCTACTTTGAATTACAAGTTCCCCTGTGTTGTGAAGGAACACATATGACGATATGCATTGTTTCACAATAAATTGGATGAATTTGTATTAAGATAAATTTCACAGATATGGATCTCATATTGTGAGCGAGTAAGGCAGCAGTTTTTCCAGTGCATGCCTAAATTTGGCTGTAATGATTTTTAAGAAAACTAAAATGATATACTGGATCAAAGTGTGCCATCCGTTGTTAGTCACTTAACTGCCCTTTTTCCTTAAGGACAGGCAGCTCTGCATTTATGTATCCTTGATTGGGCCTAAGGATGGAATTATAGATCCGTGACTAAAGGTGGCCTAATTTCGATATCACATTTTTTTTTATCGCATTTTTTGATTCCTGAATAAGCCTATGGATTCATTTTTTTTCCCTGAAGAGACAACTGAACATTAGTTAGAATTACCGTGTAGGGTATAGATTGTCAGCGGTAGAGTTAAATTTCTGTAACATTGGTCTTTCATGTATCCCCGTGCTCTTGGTGCTCTGTCACATGCCTTAGACCACCCAAGCGAACTCTTGTCCTTCCTTTAGATTTTTCTTTTTGCTTCTTACCTGACCAATGTTGCATCATGTTTAGTTATTGAAGATTTTAGTTGTGTTCTACTTTCATTTTCCCTTCTCCATCTTCCTTTCACCAGCCAGCCCATTTATTATTATGGGTGTATTGTTCATGTTCACACTTCTAGACTGCAGTGATGTAGTAGGAACCCCCCTTATGCCACATACATTCCCTTTTGATTGATCAGACTAGTTTTCAAGAATTTTCTTTAGGCCCACTTCAAATGTCTTTTCAGACTGACTGTCAGGATAGTGATAGCCTGGTTAATTGACCCAATACAAGTTTTTCATCTCAATAGGAGATTTTCCATCTCAATAGGAGATATCTCAAGTTTACATTCTTTTTAGTACGACATATTTTTAATGTCTATTTTTAATTTTTCAGTTCTCTTCTGTTTCTGCTGTTTCAATTTTTTTATAAGATGTGTTCTAATCATGCAGATACCAGGACTCTCTAGTTCTTGTCCTCTTGTCTGCACAGTTGATCATTAGCCTTTGTATTACATAGCGCATTTGATGCACATTGTTTAAAGAAGGGACTTCTTCATGTCCTTGATAATGTGTATTATGTCATTGCTCTATTTGAGATGTTCTAGATAAGGAGTTTAGGAACACCTAGGCTTCATCATTAAGGAGAATATGTATTTACCCCATTAAATAATGTACCCCATTAGACAATGCCACTGTGTGAGGGTATCCATTTAGGTTCCCATGACGTATTGCCACTCCTTTGCAGATTGCAGGCCACTTGCTTGCAGTCCTCTTGTCAAAAAGCCAACCCATTAACTGTTTTTGTATCTGACTTGAAGGAAACTAACAATTGTGTTACATTTATTATATCACTAGGCTGCGGGATCTTCCAGAGTCAAAAAGGAAGAATGTTATCCTGCAGACCGGTGATCAAAAAAAAAAAAGCCTGGTCCCCATCAGTGAGCATGGCAGACGACTACAGACTTCTTGGCCCTGAAATTCCTGAACAGCAATCAGCAGCATGAACAGCAATCAGCAGTGTGAACAGCAATCAGCAGCGTGAACAGCAATCAGCAGCGTGGGCAGCGGTCATCAGCATGGACAGCGATCATCAGCGTGCCTCCAGTGGTACCTCCTAAGCAAGCCATTTGTTTCATCAGAAGGCGTTGTAAAAAGAAAAGAAAAAAGGAGCTGATTTTCTGTTTTGCCTCAGAAGTTCAGTGCAAAGATGCGAAGGATCCCTGCTTTTGATGGCAGGACTGTCATCCACTTTGTGCAATTTGTTCAAACTGTCATGTGCTTGAACCTCTGGCAGCGCGCGGTCCCCTGACCCCCTTGGCCTGAGTTTTTGGCCTTTCCCCACACACACCTTTTTTCCCTTTGCTCCAGCAGAAAGGCAGTGCACCTGAGAATCCAAGTTTGGAAAAGGCACTACATTCCGGTGCCCATGAGAAGAGCAGCTTGATCGTCCTCTAACACTAAATGATGAGTGTTGGAGTCGGAAAGGAGCTACTGATCTTGAGAGGTTGTTTTTCAGTGGTGCTTGTTTCTGCACAAGATGTTTTGTGCCCTTGATCAATGAAGAGCACATTTCCTGAGGTGTCACAGAGAAGAGACACTGGTGCATTTGTTTTAAGACATTGAGACTTTGAATGAACTGTGGGTGTTCCAGGGGGGCACTCCTACTGAGCATGAAAAGGCCTGGATCGAGAGGCCCAACGCGGAAGAAGATGATGGAAGCGGATTTGATGGACAATAGAAGCCTTCCAAGAGGCTTATAACGGATTTTGGACACAGCTGCTAATACAGACTGAGTAATTGCCTATGTAAGGGCAAAAGGGGCGTCTGAGGTTCTTTGAATACTGAACCTGTGCTTAAAATATCATTATTCTGCTATGATTTTGATATCAGAGAAACTAAAATGGCAAGTTTTATATGTGTGTGTATTTTCATCACGATACAATGATGCATGCAGGAGTTATTGGCAAAATTCATTCTGAGCCCACAGGTCCCATGTTGTGAACAGCAGCCATCTTAGGTGTTGCCCTTTACATAGGCATATACATGAGCCAATGATTCTGGTAGAGCAAGTATTAAAGGACACGTACCCCTTAGCTTGAGTTCTTCCTGACTCCCATTTGACCTGAACAGGCTGAATCTGCCTACGTGATGTTGGCCTCACCAAACCAGTCCATGCCCTCTAGTCAATCTATATTAAAGATCTGAGCAACTTGTTGTGTACATTGGCCTGAGCAAGATTAGAAGGCCGAATACAGTAGCCATGCCTGTTTATGACCCACAAGCATCCCTTATCCTACATTTCTATCTTCCACACCTGGCTCTGTTTCTCTGCTTCTGGGCTTTTACAATGGGGAGGTGACCGTTTATATGATGGGGAGGAAACCAGTTCTATTGTGAGTTTCTCCGGCCTGCACAGGAAAATATGTGAAGTTTGACATATGTTCATGATGTAAGATGGGTTGGACAGTTTGGGCAAGCAAACTGGTATTTGTAATTACAACATGCTTTGTTAGTAACATGGGAGTGACCTACAATGATGTGTTTCAAAGCAAGAATGTGAGCCTAGGGCCAAACTTTTTGTATAAAAAGCCTGCCTGAGAAAGCTGAGGGAGGCTCCCTCTTTCAATTGTAAAACTACGGTTGGACGACGAAGCCTCATAATTAATTATAATAAAGATGTCTTTTAATTTTACAGATTGGCTGTCAATTCCTTTGCTGCTTTATTATGCAAACTGCTGGATAGATCCCTGGTGGGGAGAGTGAGTCATTTTCTACTTTTCCTCAGTAGGACATGCCCTGATGTGTGTTGCATGTCCTGATAGTGAATTACAACCAATGTTGTTGTTCACTATTGCAAGGCTACCTGTTCCCATAGGTAAGAATGGGTAGTTTGATTATAACATCTTCTAATCCTAACTGACCCAGGGAACAAGGTAGAAGTTCGAGGTTAGTATGCCGGAACTCAGAAGGTTAAAATACATCTTTTAGTGTCGGTGATTTTTACATTCTGTGTTTGAAAATACCCCTTTTAGAAAGTAGGTATTTTCTTGCCTAACCATACAGTATGCCTCTGCTAGGTTTGTGTATTCCAGGTCTGGTTTGTGAGTGACAGGGGTCTGGAGAGGGCCTTGGCTCCAGAAGTCTGATGGGTCAGGGCTGGGCTGAATAGGACCTGCATTCAATAGAGAGTAGGGGGAGGAGGTTTCCTTTCACTGACCTGATCCCTCATAGAATAGAGAGTAGGGGGGAGATTTCCTTTCACTGACATGAGCCCTCATTGAATAGAGAGTAGGGGGAAGAGATTTCCTTTCAGCTACCTAGGCCAGGTCTGCTCTTAAACAATGCTGTCTCCACCTCCTACATGGAAGCTGCACCCAGGAGAACAGAAGTGTTTTTGACTAGGCACAGACACTCTCTGCCTTCAGATAACAAAGGATGTCGCAGTATAAATGTTGGAGCCCAGACCCCTGAACTTTAGATCACTACTGGGAATCAAGACATTCCTTTTGTCAAGAAGAGGAACTAAGGAAGCTGAAGGAGGAGACTGCCCCAGTGTTGTTTGCTGTTTGGGGTTGGCCTGCAGTGGTTACTTATTGCCAAGGAAAGGAGAAAATGAACTCTGGGGTAGATGTATGAGGCCCTTGCGCCTCTTTGCGCCGCAATTGCGTCACTTTATTTGACGCAACGGCGGCGCAAACAATGCGCCCTATTTACAATGTTGTAAAGCCCTGCGCCATAAGGAGGCGTTCCTGCGCAGGGGTGGGCGTTCCTGCACAGGAACGCCTCCTAAAAGTGGCTGATTGAAATCTATAAGATTTCACTCAGTCACTTTCAGGCCAATGCTGCGTCTAAACCGTGCGCCTGCTTGAAGCAGGCGTAGGTCTTGACGCAGCATTGTGAAGATGGGGCACCCCCGAGCCTTGCTGGAGCTGCATCGCGCTTGCGACGCAACTCCAGCAATGTGCCACCTTTAGGGCACAGATGGGTCACGCATCTGTGCCGTTTTTGCCTCATGGTGCGCTGCATTGTAAATGCGGCGCACCATGAGTGGCGGAGCTGTGGCGCACTGTGGCGCACATTAACTGGCGCATCCCTGGGGATGCGCCAGTTAACATAAATCTGCCCCTCTGTGTCTACTTTTACTATCTTGATTAAGGACTCCAAGGGCTTAAATTTGAGCTTGCCTCCTGTTCTGAAGTCTCTGGGCCACAAAGACTTCACCACCAGGTCCCCCTGAATTCCCTTGCTGGGACTTCTACCTGCAGTGAGGTGCCTGCTGTTGTTGTGAACAACAGGATTAGGGCACACATTAGAAAATTGGAGATAGCGATGCGCTCGTGGAGAGAATTAGACAAATGGGAAGAGAGGTGGGCCAGAAGTGATAGGAGATACTCCTCCGGGTGGAGGGAACGGACAAGTAGGACATTTTCCTCTGAGAGATGTACAAAATGGGGGGTATGTACATGTGCCATTGAGCAGGGGTGATTTGGCTGAGGGAAAAACCTGCCGAATGGTATAAACAAATGGACCGGTTTGTCAAGATTTCGAAGGTATTATGGATTGATTTGAATACTTTGTTTGATATAGTGGTCCCGGGTAATTTGTGGACAGCATGTAAAATTGCCTTTGAATGGCCTGCTGCAGAACCAGCTAGAAATTCTGTGACTCTTGGTCCTTCACCCGAGGTAATGAAGAAATATGAGCAGGGGATTACATGGTTGCAATCTAAACTAACTTCTCAGATTGTTGACTGGCTTAAAATTGTTCGGACTACTCAATATCCTAAGGAGTCGGTACATGACTATTATGGAAGACTTTTAGTGGCTTTTAAACAGCATAGTGGATTGGATACCATTGAGCAAAAAGATATTGGGCAGTTTGTCTCGAAGTTTGTGCTGGGATTGAAATCTGATATTAGTTTAATGATACAACATCACTTGTTATGTTGGCAGAATAAGTCAGTGGACAAAATTCTGCGTTATGCAAAATACTGCAGTGAGCAGGTGGAGGTGGCCCAAAAGAAGGTGAAAAACAAGTTGATATTGGTGCAGTTGATGAATGCCAAAAGGCCTGATCTAATGCAAGGGGTTGGAGGAGCAATGGGTTGAGGAAGAGGAAGTGGCAGGGGAATGGGTCAACATATGGTGACCCAACCTAGACAGGGAGAGGAATGGGAATGGATGCAGGTACAGGAGGTGATTGGGTGGCGAATCAAAAGAAGGTCACTGCTTGTCATTATTTTCACAAAATCGGGCATTGGAATCGCGAGTGTCGATTAAATACGGCAAATCAACTGCAATATGAAGGAGATTGACAGATGTCCGAGGGTTTGAACATCGTGGCTATACCTAGGTCCATGTATGGAGGAGGTTGTGAGTCACACATGCAGATACCTCAGCCTCCGAGAATACCAATAAGTAATCAGGTGTATCATCAAATGCCCTATTTTGAAATACAAGACAGATTTGACCACACTCAAGATCCTCAGGAGTGTCAGAGGGGGGTGCAAGAGGAATGTACTTTAGGTGTTTCCCTGGAAGTAGATCAGAGTGGACCGTTTGTAAATGCAGAGGTGAATGCAAAGCCTGTTACTGTTTTGTTAGATACTGGAGATGCGCGCTTCACAGTAAGGACAGAAGTGGTGCCAAATTTACCCCTTTCAGGACAATCAATTCAAGTGGTGGGAGTTACCAATCAGAGAATGACTAACCCATTAACAGTTTGCTTACCTGTGAGAATAGGACCGTTCCAAGATAGACGTCAATTTGTGGTGCGCAATTCAAGCCCAGTCTGTCTATTGGGACAAGACCTTTTGTGTAAGCTAACTGTACTATATCTTGCAGTCCTAAAAGTGTGGAGCTGCAAACCTGTGATGATTATGCCGATTTAAAAATGGCCAATATGAGCTTGTGCACAGAAATATTCATGGTTCTTACGGCAGAGGACTTACCACATGATTTGAGGGATTTGGTTTCTCCGAAAGTGTGGGTTTTTAACAAGTGAGTACATATGATTGATTCAAGGGGTTGTGTAGTGTAGTTCCTATATTCCCAATAGGCTCTGCATATTGGAATGACATATACTATAGTTTAGAAGCAGGACTGAGGTTGACTAGGTCTCTATTGAATATATTAGACTTAATTGTGAGTGCCAGCTAGCTCATAGGTCACTAGAAACTTTCTCAAATTCACAAGAAGGGATTAGTTTCTGACAACCGCATAAACATAACAACTTTGTTTCCCAAGAGTAAGAAATCAATCTCTAGAGTTTCGTAAACAATAGATAGTTATTTCACTCAGTCAATCGTGCATACAATAAAGACTAAAAGTACTAAACTGGTGCTTCTAAATGACACCTGCCCCGGTGTACCTAACCTAGGTTTAGTACGAGGGAGGAAGTAAGTGAGGTGTAGCTTAAGTTTAGTATTCTTTTGCCAAGAATCTATTCCAAGAATTCCCTAAGGGTCTAATCAGCTCCGTACCTTGGTTTAGAATGAAGGAGGTCTTGTATCTCTCTCAGGACTCAATTTCCCAGCAACCCGCAAGGGTAGCCTGGAAACACTGGAGCTGGGTTACTCGGCAGGAGAAAAGACAGCATCTCGCTCAGGGCGTCAGCTGGAGGGTCGGCTTCCTTCCCCACTTGCAATAGCTGGGGGTCAGGCAAGTAGATAGTCAATCTGCTCCAAACAACTGTGCGCTTGCCTAGGCAAATGTGGACATATTTATACCTTGAAGGTGCCGAGTTTGACGTAAGGTTGGACATAATAACGTCATCAAAGACTCAGTTCTTTGAAAACTCCATGAGTTCCTGGATAAATCAATATTCAAGCAAGGGGAAGTCCCTGACTGCTGACGGCGGGTTTTTCCAAGAAATCGTTGTGGATTCTCGGAACTAGTGTAAGTAGCCATGCCGTATTTGGGCTGCATAGGCTAAGTCTAAATATGGTTATGATTTCTATGCCTATATAAGGATAGGATGATTTATATCTATAAATGGGCATGAATCTGGAAAATTACACTAGGGTCCTAGATTCATATACAACAGTTGAACCTGTTAAGATACAGGTCAAACCAAATGCTGTATTTTCACAAACTCCACAGTATGAATTGACTCCAGAAACTGTGGCTGGAATAAAACCTTTAATCGAGTCTATGATTGCACAAGGCATTCTGAAGGAGATAAGACAAAGTCCCTGCAACTCACCTATTATGGGACTGCAGAAGCCTAGTGGCAAGTACAGAATAGTGCAGGATTTGCACAGGGTTAATGAAATTGTGATTACATGTTGTCTTGTGGTACCGAATCCAGCTGTTATATTTTTTCAGATACCATGTGGGTCAGAATGGTTTACAGTCATAGATCTATGTCTGACATTTTTCTCCATACCACTACACGAGTATAGACAATTTTTATTTGCATTTAGGATGGAAGACCGTGTGTTAACATGGTGTTGTATTTCTCAAGGGTATACAGAAAGCCCCTCTCTCTTTAGCCAGAGTTTGAAAAAGAATCGTGAAGAGCTGGTAATGCCCCAGAGCTCAGTTCTGCTTCAGTATATTTATGAACTTTTGGTCGCTTCAGAGACTGAGGATGCTTGCAGGATCGACACTGTGGCTTTGCTGAATCATTTGGCAGAGAATGGACACAAAGTGTCCCTAAACAAACTTCAGTATTGTCAGACTGAAGTTCAGTATCTAGGTCACCAAATTGAGAAGGGAAAAAGAAGAGTGTCACCAGATCGCATTGAGATGATTCTGCAAATGGGAACTCAGAAAACACAAAAAGAAGTCCGCACCTTTGTGGGAATGGTTGGCTATTGTCGACAGTGGATCCCACATTTTTCATTGCAAGCGAAGCCAATATTGAGGTTGACTGAAAAGGACATTAGTGATCCGGTAACATGGGATGATGATTATTTGAAAGCCTTCCACAAGCTGAGTGAGAGTCTATGTCATGCTCCAGCTCTGGGAATGCCAGGTTACAAAAAAGCATTTTCGCTTTTTCTGCTGTGAGAAGGACGGATTACGTTAGCAGTCCTTGTACAGACACATGGGGTGCGCATAAACCAGTGGCTTCCTTTTCAGATACATTATATCCAGTAGCTTCTGCGTTGCCCGGATGTCTCAAATCCGTTGCTGCAACAGGTGTCAGCATTGAGTAATGTGAAATCATAGTGATGGGTCATCCACTTATTGTTCATGTGCCACATTCAGTAGAACTGTTAATGACAAGAACCAAGACACAGTATTTAATGAATAACAGACTTACAAAGTATGAGCAGGTTATATTGGCTTCTGAAAATGTCGCTTCGAAACGCTGTACCACCTTGAATCCCGTCACATTGTTGTCTCTTCCACAAGAGGATGGAGAAGCCTGTGTGAGCATGACTGCTTAGATGTTACTGAGCTATCTACCAAACCCAGACATGACATTGTTGATGAACCTCTGCTCAATCTAATTTGATCCTTTTTGTTGATGATTCATGCTTAAGAGACAATGAAGGGTGTTTGAGAGCAGTGTTTGCTGTGTGCACTATCTTGGGAGTGGTGAACGCTGCCTATTTGAAAAGAGTATACTCTGCTCAAGTGTCCTAGATTATTGCTCTGATACATGCTTGTACCATCTCGAATGGAGTCGGAGTGACTATCTATATGGACAGCCAATATGGGTTTGGAGCGATTCATGATTTCGGGCAGTTCTGGTCACAGAGGGGATTTTTGACGTCCTCAGGATCCCCAATCCGTAATGGAGAATAGGTATGCCAATTATAGGATGCCTTACAGAAAACTGAGGAGATAGCAGCAGTAAAATGTGCAGCCCATGGAAAGGGAGAGGACTTTGTTACAAAAGGCTATTCATGCTTGTGTTTTCAATGGAGAATATGTAGGAGAGAGCACAGAAGAGACTGAGCTCAGCATGATGTTAGCTGTAGCCGCTGCTTGGGGTGAGGTGAAGGGGCAGCAGGATGAGGTCCCAGAGGAGGAAGCTGCATCATGGGTTGGAGCAAGCTGTGAAAAGAGAGAAGATGGCATTTGGGTATCGAACGATGACAGAGCAGTGCTACCTAACTGTTTTTTGAGCCCAATGGCAAGGCAGATTCACCGAGCAGTTCATCTAAGGAGAGAGATGCCATGGTGCGATTGTTTAGACAAACCTGGTTTAACCCACGTTTCCTTGTGAATTCTGAATCAGAGTGTCACAGGTGTGTTACATGTCTACAAATGAATGTTGGAAAGAGAACTGTGGTTGCGATGTGTTACATTGGAAGATCAGGAGGCCCTTTTAATAGGATACAGTTGCATTTTATCAAGATGCCGAGGTGTAATAGGCTTAGATATGTTTTGATAGTGGTGTGTATCTTTTCACATTGGGATGAGGCATATCCAACTAGATGATATGACAGTCTCACAGAGGCAAAACTGCTATTAAGAGAGTTGATCCCTTGTTTTGGATTTGCAACATCAGTGGAGAGAGATAGAAGAACACACTTCCATAGCGAACTCATGAAATTGTTGTATACAGCTTTGAAAATTGATCAGAGATTGCGCCTCAGCTACAGGCCTGAGGTATCTGGCCTTGTGGAGTAGATGAATGGCACAATCAAGATGAGGGTATCAAAGGTTTGTTTGTCAACTTCTTTAAAATGGTCGGATGCGCTGCCATTTGTATTGATGAGTCTGTGTAGCACTCCTGATAGAAGGACAGGGCTTTCTCCCCAAGAGATATTGATGGGAAGATCTATGCGATTGCCTACAATGCCAGCTACAGCATTGATAAATATCACAAATGTTTTGGTTTTGGATTATTGTAGGGAACTGGCTGATGTGGTTAATTCTGTGTCTTACCAGGTCGAGGCTTTGACTACATTCACCTCAAGAGACCTGCTGCATGACCTTAACCCTGGTGACTGGGTGCTTGTCTGAAAGCATGTGAGGAAGAGCTGACTTGATGCTCTCTGGCGAGGACCATACCAGGTGATTTTGGTCACAGGTACAGAGGCGAAGTGTGGAGGATTGCCAAACTGGATCTACGCTTCGTATACCCGTGAAAGTTCCAGAGCCTGTGGAAGGAACGACTCCCCTTGTTCCAAGAAGTGCAACTGAAAATGCAATAAGAGAGGAAGGAACAGTTAAAGTCGTATGAACTCCTGATGAGGCTAGACAATCAACTGAGAAAGGAAGAAGAGAGATCAAGCTGCCCTGGAGTTGAGTTCAGATTCTGAAATAGATGAGATTTCAGAAGTGAACTTTGAACCAGATCAGAGTGAACAGCCTAGTGCAGAAGGATCAGATCAAGAGGAAGAGAGGAGAGCAGGGGCCGAAACAGAGATTTGGCCAGCAAGGAAAGAGAGGCTGAATATAAGGCTTTCACCTGAGAAGAATCTTGCTCCAATTCCTGAAACGTCTGAATCTGATCAAAGTGCAACTTAAGAGACACTGGATGGTCTAAGATGATCCAGAAGAAAGAGAGTACAGTCTCAAAAGTATGCATCTCCTGAGCGGACATACCTGGCTGCAGATGCAGGTTGGGGAGATCCGGGAGGCTGGGGACTAATACAGTGAGTCACGGAGAGAGCACTTTGACAATTGATATTCAGTTGCTGGTCTCTGGAGTTGATGCTTTTGGAATTCAGACTCTGACCCTTCCTGATCCACCAAGGCTAATTGGCTTGCGATTTCTGATCCTTAACCAGGTTGCATTCCCTACATTTGGTCGACAGTCCACCGCAGAGGAAATGGGAGAGATTTGTGCAGAAATTCTACAGCTTGGTCTTGCTATGCTTGGATCTAATATCATTAAAGATGAAGCTTGAACTGTGAATGAAGAACTTATTAGCCTTTAGGAAGAAGATAAGCTAGGCCCAAGGGGAAGAAGATGTAAATTAGGCACTTTCGATAGAAGAAGCATTATGGGCTAGAGCTGACTACATCTCTTCAATAGGTTAGTATTATTGGACTGACAATTGCAATAATCAAATGGAAAATTGAAAATAAAAAGACATTGAAAATAACAGGAAAAGGCAAAGAAAAATGAAAAGAGACTTTATTGATTTTGTTTGTGTCTCAAGAAATCGAAACAGTCGTTCAAAATGGAAGTGCATAATTGGTACCCTTATAGTGGTGGTGCTTATTGTCATAAATGTGGTGATTGTTACATCTTTGGTTGGGTCTCACAATGCTGAAAAGAATGGGGAACAGGAAACATCTACCCCACCTGCCTCAGATGTAGAGGGTGTGTCCGCAAAATATAAAGATATGATCAGGAAAACTAGTCGGATGTCACATGTAGATTTGTCAAAAGGTGATTTCACGTTGAATGCATATGCTTGCACGTTGAACGCATATGCTCGTTTGTTGTATGAGTACGTTGATACAACGGAAGCGAAAGACTGCTATGTGTGTACGCAACTGCCAGCGTCAGAAGAAGATGGCATTCAATAACTTCATTTACCTTTGATGTATGGCATCACTTGTAGTGTGTTGTTGAGCATGTTTTACAGTAAGGCACAATCTGAGTACTACTTCTCCAATTATGATGTGGTACTCTCAGAAATTCCAGTTCTTAAGTACGTGAAAAAATATGATTCTTATAAGGAGGTAGAGAGGATGGCTACGTATTTTGTGCCTACTATCACTTCAGATACATGTTATGCCCATAGTTACAATCTGACATGTATGTTATATGATATAGAGAAGAAGTTTGTAGATCAGATAAAAGATCGGCATAGGCAGACTTCAGTTGGACCAGTTCGAAAGCATAAAGTTATTCCATGGACCCAGGAAGAATTAGATCATAAAGCAAAGGAGAGTTCTGATCCAAAAGCTTTAGATGTTATGTTATGTTAAAATAATTTCTAAAGCGCACTTACACCAAACGGTTTCAGGTGCTGTGAGCAGGGGAGAAACAGAAAGTCAACAGTGAAGGTTAATGGGCAGATAATCCGTTACTCATACAATAACAATAAGGTTTTCAGGTGGGATCTGAAGTGGGTGTAGGGAGTGATTAATCTAAGTTCCAAAGGAAGGGAGTTCCAGGAGGAGGGGGCAAGAAAAGAAAATCTGAGGCCACCGTGTTTCTTACGGATAAAAGTAGGGGTTGAGAGTAGAGCCAGGTGAGAGGAACGAAGATTATGAGAAGGAATATAGTGATGAAGCAGGGAAGAAATAAAGGCTGGACTGAGGCCGGCCAGTGCTTTAAAAGTAATACAGCCTAGTTTAAATTCACAGCGTTTGGCCACAGGGAGCCAGTGAAGGCTTTTAAGTAAGGGGCGGACATGATGGTGTCTTGGTTGATGAAAAATAAATCTAGCAGCCTGGTTTTGTACCAGCTGCAGACGGCGAAGCTGGTAAGCAGGGATGACAATGTAGAGAGTTGGCATAATCGATACGGGAGATGACTAGAGTCAGAAGGGCCAGAGTTAAAGCCTACGTAGTAAAAAATCAGGAGATCTTATGAATTCTGCGGAGGTGGAAGAAGAAGGAGGCTACCACTGTGCTACTCTGGGACTTCATGGAAAGATCTTTACATATTATGACCCCCAGGCTTTTTGATGAATCAGCCGGACAGGGAGGGGCACCAAGGCGGGGGGGCCAAAAGTTAGAATTCCATGGGTTGGAAGTACCTCGGGTCAAGGTCAACTCAGTCTTATCAGGGTTGACTTTTAAATGATTGGCCTCCATCCAATTACTGATTAGGCACATGGTGGACTGGAAATTATGGATTGAGTGGTCTGAGGAATCGATATCGAAAACCAGCTGTATGTCATCTGCATAGTCAAAAGCGGTGACCTTGCTTCCACGTAGGGACCGAATGAGGGGAGTCAGATACAAGTTAAAAAGAAGGGGGGAAAGGGAGGATCCCTGGGGGACACCAAAAGTCAGTTTAACTTTTTCTGCAGAAAAGTTGGCGAGGCGGACGGCCTGGTGTCGGTTGCTGAGGAAAGAGGAAATCCACCTAAGGGCCGGCCCATGGATGCCGGCGTCGCCAACACGGTCGATGAGGATGTTATGGTCAACCTTGTCGAAGGCGGCCGACAAATCCAAGAGCATTAAGGCCTGGCTGGTCTTAAGATCCGCTCCCCTCCTGAGTTCATCCATAACTGAGAGGATGACTAACTCAGTAGAATGAGCTGGCCTAAAGCCAGCTTGTTGCGGGTCAAGGAACTGAGAGCGTTAAATGAATAAACTAAAGAAGTTAGTGACATGGGCCTCGAGCACTTTACTGAGGTAAGGGAGCAACGAGATGGGACGAAAGTTGCTCATTAAGGAAGGGTCAGCATTAGGTTTCTTCAAAATGGGAACGACTTCAGCTATCTTAAAGGAATCAGGGACCAAGCCTAGTCTGAGAGAGTTATTGAGAAGTGCCAGAGGGGCTTTGGGGAAAATGGTGAAAGCTTCTTATAAAATGTGAGGAGGACAACAATCTGTGGGGGAGCCAGAGCCTACCTTTTTTAGAAGAGCGAACAACTCGCCCTCGGATATCAGGTCCACTATATTGGAGTTTCTAGTGGTAGGTACAGGAATAAAAGGTGCTGTGGAAGAAGAGATGCTACTTTTAATCTTAGCAATCTTATCCATAAAGAAAGAGTTGAGGGAGTCACAAAGAGTTTGAGAGGGGAGGGGTTTGATAGTCACTCTATCAGGGTGTGAAAGCTCCTCAACGTTTGGAAAATATATCTTTGGTCTTAGTAGCAGATTCAATAATCTTCAGGGACAAATATGAAGTTTTAGCCTGGAGAATAGCTAGTTTATAGTCTTTAAGCCGTGCCATGAATAACGTTTTTTAGCAGGGGCGTGGTCTAGCCTCCAACTACGTTCAGCCTGCCTAAGTGTAAGTTTCTTGTCTTTTAATTCACCCGAGAACCATCTCTGAGAGTCATGGGGGTGTTTTAGTTTAATTCACCTAAATGGTGCAACAGTATCACTGGCTGATTCAAGCCAGTGTTTAAAACTGATGGCCTGACTATATAAGGATTTAGAAAAGGGGGTGGTGATGAACAGAGTGTCTGAGTTAAGCAGACCACTCTTACCCAGTCCAAAGATCAGGGCTTGATCCATCACCGTTATTTATCTCACTGCCCCATCCCAGCTCAGAACCTGGCTATATGCAAATCAGTCTGTCCCTGGCCCAGTGCATCATGGGAACAGGGCAGACTAAACTACCAAGCCAATTCTTCACCAGAAAGGAGACAAGCTACCGGGGACCCGTTTCTGGCATTTCAGCCTTCTTCGGCCCGGCTTGCTTGAATCCTGATGGAGCAGTGAGAAAGGGACTCATGTCTGAGTATACCCTGCCACACCTATAGTGGCCAAAAACGATTTAGAAAAGGGGATGGTGATGAACAGAGTGTCTGAGTTAAGCAGACCACTCTTACCCAGTCCAAAGATCAGGGCTTGATCCATCACCGTTATTTATCTCACTGCCCCATCCCAGCTCAGAACCTGGCTATATGCAAATCAGTCTGTCCCTGGCCCAGTGCATCATGGGAACAGGGCAGACTAAACTACCAAGCCAATTCTTCACCAGAAAGGAGACAAGCTACCGGGGACCGGTTTCTGGCATTTCAGCCTTCTTCGGCCCGGCTTGCTTGAATCCTGATGGAGCAGTGAGAAAGGGACTCATGTCTGAGTATACCCTGCCACACCTATAGTGGCCAAAAACGATTTAGAAAAGGGGGTGGTGATGAACAGAGTGTCTGAGTTAAGCAGACCACTCTTACCCAGTCCAAAGATCAGGGCTTGATCCATCACCGTTATTTATCTCACTGCCCCATCCCAGCTCAGAACCTGGCTATATGCAAATCAGTCTGTCCCTGGCCCAGTGCATCATGGGAACATGGCAGACTAAACTACCAAGCCAATTCTTCACCAGAAAGGAGACAAGCTACCGGGGACCGGTTTCTGGCATTTCAGCCTTCTTCGGCCCGGCTTGCTTGAATCCTGATGGAGCAGTGAGAAAGGGACTCATGTCTGAGTATACCCTGCCACACCTATAGTGGCCAAAAACGATTTAGAAAAGGGGGTGGTGATGAACAGAGTGTCTGAGTTAAGCAGACCACTCTTACCCAGTCCAAAGATCAGGGCTTGATCCATCACCGTTATTTATCTCACTGCCCCATCCCAGCTCAGAACCTGGCTATATGCAAATCAGTCTGTCCCTGGCCCAGTGCATCATGGGAACAGGGCAGACTAAACTACCAAGCCAATTCTTCACCAGAAAGGAGACAAGCTACCGGGGACCGGTTTCTGGCATTTCAGCCTTCTTCGGCCCGGCTTGCTTGAATCCTGATGGAGCAGTGAGAAAGGGACTCATGTCTGAGTATACCCTGCCACACCTATAGTGGCCAAAAACGATTTAGAAAAGGGGATGGTGATGAACAGAGTATCTGAGTTAAGCAGACCACTCTTACCCAGTCCAAAGATCAGGGCTTGATCCATCACCGTTATTTATCTCACTGCCCCATCCCAGCTCAGAACCTGGCTATATGCAAATCAGTCTGTCCCTGGCCCAGTGCATCATGGGAACAGGGCAGACTAAACTACCAAGCCAATTCTTCACCAGAAAGGAGACAAGCTACCGGGGACCGGTTTCTGGCATTTAAGCCTTCTTCGGCCCGGCTTGCTTGAATCCTGATGGAGCAGTGAGAAAGGGACTCATGTCTGAGTATACCCTGCCACACCTATAGTGGCCAAAAACGATTTAGAAAAGGGGGTGGTGATGAACAGAGTGTCTGAGTTAAGCAGACCACTCTTACCCAGTCCAAAGATCAGGGCTTGATCCATCACCGTTATTTATCTCACTGCCCCATCCCAGCTCAGAACCTGGCTATATGCAAATCAGTCTGTCCCTGGCCCAGTGCATCATGGGAACAGGGCAGACTAAACTACCAAGCCAATTCTTCACCAGAAAGGAGACAAGCTACCGGGGACCGGTTTCTGGCATTTCAGCCTTCTTCGGCCCGGCTTGCTTGAATCCTGATGGAGCAGTGAGAAAGGGACTCATGTCTGAGTATACCCTGCCACACCTATAGTGGCCAAAAACGATTTAGAAAAGGGGGTGGTGATGAACAGAGTGTCTGAGTTAAGCAGACCACTCTTACCCAGTCCAAAGATCAGGGCTTGATCCATCACCGTTATTTATCTCACTGCCCCATCCCAGCTCAGAACCTGGCTATATGCAAATCAGTCTGTCCCTGGCCCAGTGCATCATGGGAACAGGGCAGACTAAACTACCAAGCCAATTCTTCACCAGAAAGGAGACAAGCTACCGGGGACCCGTTTCTGGCATTTCAGCCTTCTTCGGCCCGGCTTGCTTGAATCCTGATGGAGCAGTGAGAAAGGGACTCATGTCTGAGTATACCCTGCCACACCTATAGTGGCCAAAAACGATTTAGAAAAGGGGGTGGTGATGAACAGAGTGTCTGAGTTAAGCAGACCACTCTTACCCAGTCCAAAGATCAGGGCTTGATCCATCACCATTTTTTTTATCTCACTGCCCCATCCCAGCTCAGAACCTGGCTATATGCAAATCAGTCTGTCCCTGGCCCAGTGCATCATGGGAACAGGGCAGACTAAACTACCAAGCCAATTCTTCACCAGAAAGGAGACAAGCTACCGGGGACCGGTTTCTGGCATTTAAGCCTTCTTCGGCCCGGCTTGCTTGAATCCTGATGGAGCAGTGAGAAAGGGACTCATGTCTGAGTATAGCCTGCCACACCTATAGTGGCCAAAAACGATTTAGAAAAGGGGGTGGTGATGAACAGAGTGTCTGAGTTAAGCAGACCACTCTTACCCAGTCCAAAGATCAGGGCTTGATCCATCACCGTTATTTATCTCACTGCCCCATCCCAGCTCAGAACCTGGCTATATGCAAATCAGTCTGTCCCTGGCCCAGTGCATCATGGGAACAGGGCAGACTAAACTACCAAGCCAATTCTTCACCAGAAAGGAGACAAGCTACCGGGGACCGGTTTCTGGCATTTCAGCCTTCTTCGGCCCGGCTTGCTTGAATCCTGATGGAGCAGTGAGAAAGGGACTCATGTCTGAGTATACCCTGCCACACCTATAGTGGCCAAAAACGATTTAGAAAAGGGGGTGGTGATGAACAGAGTGTCTGAGTTAAGCAGACCACTCTTACCCAGTCCAAAGATCAGGGCTTGATCCATCACCATTTTTTTTATCTCACTGCCCCATCCCAGCTCAGAACCTGGCTATATGCAAATCAGTCTGTCCCTGGCCCAGTGCATCATGGGAACAGGGCAGACTAAACTACCAAGCCAATTCTTCACCAGAAAGGAGACAAGGTACCGGGGACCGGTTTCTGGCATTTCAGCCTTCTTCGGCCCGGCTTGCTTGAATCCTGATGGAGCAGTGAGAAAGGGACTCATGTCTGAGTATACCCTGCCACACCTATAGTGGCCAAAAACGATTTAGAAAAGGGGGGTGGTGATGAACAGAGTGTCTGAGTTAAGCAGACCACTCTTACCCAGTCCAAAGATCAGGGCTTGATCCATCACCATTATTTATCTCACTGCCCCATCCCAGCTCAGAACCTGGCTATATGCAAATCAGTCTGTCCCTGGCCCAGTGCATCATGGGAACAGGGCAGACTAAACTACCAAGCCAATTCTTCACCAGAAAGGAGACAAGCTACCGGGGACCGGTTTCTGGCATTTCAGCCTTCTTCGGCCCGGCTTGCTTGAATCCTGATGGAGCAGTGAGAAAGGGACTCATGTCTGAGTATACCCTGCCACACCTATAGTGGCCAAAAACGATTTAGAAAAGGGGGTGGTGATGAACAGAGTGTCTGAGTTAAGCAGACCACTCTTACCCAGTCCAAAGATCAGGGCTTGATCCATCACCGTTATTTATCTCACTGCCCCATCCCAGCTCAGAACCTGGCTATATGCAAATCAGTCTGTCCCTGGCCCAGTGCATCATGGGAACAGGGCAGACTAAACAACCAAGCCAATTCTTCACCAGAAAGGAGACAAGCTACCGGGGACCGGTTTCTGGCATTTCAGCCTTCTTCGGCCCGGCTTGCTTGAATCCTGATGGAGCAGTGAAAAAGGGACTCATGTCTGAGTATACCCTGCCACACCTATAGTGGCCAAAAACGATTTAGAAAAGGGGGTGGTGATGAACAGAGTGTCTGAGTTAAGCAGACCACTCTTACCCAGTCCAAAGATCAGGGCTTGATCCATCACCGTTATTTATCTCACTGCCCCATCCCAGCTCAGAACCTGGCTATTTGCAAATCAGTCTGTCCCTGGCCCAGTGCATCATGGGAACAGGGCAGACTAAACTACCAAGCCAATTCTTCACCAGAAAGGAGACAAGCTACCGGGGACCGGTTTCTGGCATTTCAGCCTTCTTCGGCCCGGCTTGCTTGAATCCTGATGGAGCAGTGAGAAAGGGACTCATGTCTGAGTATACCCTGCCACACCTATAGTGGCCAAAAACGATTTAGAAAAGGGGGTGGTGATGAACAGAGTGTCTGAGTTAAGCAGACCACTCTTACCCAGTCCAAAGATCAGGGCTTGATCCATCACCGTTATTTATCTCACTGCCCCATCCCAGCTCAGAACCTGGCTATATGCAAATCAGTCTGTCCCTGGCCCAGTGCATCATGGGAACAGGGCAGACTAAACTACCAAGCCAATTCTTCACCAGAAAGGAGACAAGCTACCGGGGACCGGTTTCTGGCATTTCAGCCTTCTTCGGCCCGGCTTGCTTGAATCCTGATGGAGCAGTGAGAAAGGGACTCATGTCTGAGTATACCCTGCCACACCTATAGTGGCCAAAAACGATTTAGAAAAGGGGGTGGTGATGAACAGAGTGTCTGAGTTAAGCAGACCACTCTTACCCAGTCCAAAGATCAGGGCTTGATCCATCACCGTTATTTATCTCACTGCCCCATCCCAGCTCAGAACCTGGCTATATGCAAATCAGTCTGTCCCTGGCCCAGTGCATCATGGGAACAGGGCAGACTAAACTACCAAGCCAATTCTTCACCAGAAAGGAGACAAGCTACCGGGGACCGGTTTCTGGCATTTCAGCCTTCTTCGGCCCGGCTTGCTTGAATCCTGATGGAGCAGTGAGAAAGGGACTCATGTCTGAGTATACCCTGCCACACCTATAGTGGCCAAAAACGATTTAGAAAAGGGGGTGGTGATGAACAGAGTGTCTGAGTTAAGCAGACCACTCTTACCCAGTCCAAAGATCAGGGCTTGATCCATCACCGTTATTTATCTCACTGCCCCATCCCAGCTCAGAACCTGGCTATATGCAAATCAGTCTGTCCCTGGCCCAGTGCATCATGGGAACAGGGCAGACTAAACTACCAAGCCAATTCTTCACCAGAAAGGAGACAAGCTACCGGGGACCGGTTTCTGGCATTTCAGCCTTCTTCGGCCCGGCTTGCTTGAATCCTGATGGAGCAGTGAGAAAGGGACTCATGTCTGAGTATACCCTGCCACACCTATAGTGGCCAAAAACGATTTAGAAAAGGGGGTGGTGATGAACAGAGTGTCTGAGTTAAGCAGACCACTCTTACCCAGTCCAAAGATCAGGGCTTGATCCATCACCGTTATTTATCTCACTGCCCCATCCCAGCTCAGAACCTGGCTATATGCAAATCAGTCTGTCCCTGGCCCAGTGCATCATGGGAACAGGGCAGACTAAACTACCAAGCCAATTCTTCACCAGAAAGGAGACAAGCTACCGGGGACCGGTTTCTGGCATTTCAGCCTTCTTCGGCCTGGCTTGCTTGAATCCTGATGGAGCAGTGAGAAAGGGACTCATGTCTGAGTATACCCTGCCACACCTATAGTGGCCAAAAGGATTCAAGCAAACCAGGCCGAAGACGGCTGTAATGCCAGAAACCGGTCCCCGGGAGCTTGTTTCCTTCCCAGTGTAAGAATTGGCTTCTGTAGTTTGGTTTGTCCTGTTCCCATCATGCACTGGGACAGGAACATACTAATTTGCATACAGCCAGGTTCTGAAACTGGGATGGTGCAGTGAGCTAAAAAACGGTGTTGGATCTAGCCCTGATCTTTTGACTGGGTGAGAGCTTTCTGCTTAATTCAGAGACTCTGTCCCTCACCACCCCTTTTTGTATATATTTTTGTCCACCCTAAGCGTGGAAGGGTATTCTCAGATGTGAGACCCTTGCTCATTGCACCATCAGGATTCAAGCAAACCGGGCCGAAGACGGCAGTAATGCCAGAAACCGGTCCCCGGGAGCTTGTTTCCTTCCCAGTGTAAGAATTGGCTTCTGTAGTTTGGTTTGTCCTGTTCCCATCATGCACTGGGACAGGAACATACTAATTTGCATACAGCCAGGTTCTGAAACTGGGATGGTGCAGTGAGCTAAAAAACGGTGTTGGATCTAGCCCTGATCTTTTGACTGGGTGAGAGCTTTCTGCTTAATTCAGAGACTCTGTCCCTCACCACCCCTTTTTGTAAATATTTTTGTCCACCCTAAGCGTGGAAGGGTATTCTCAGATGTGAGACCCTTGTTCATTGCACCATCAGGATTCAAGCAAACCGGGCCGAAGACGGCTGTAATGCCAGAAACCGGTCCCCGGGAGCTTGTTTCCTTCCCAGTGTAAGAATTGGCTTCTGTAGTTTGGTTTGTCCTGTTCCCATCATGCACTGGGACAGGAACATACTAATTTGCATACAGCCAGGTTCTGAAACTGGGATGGTGCAGTGAGCTAAAAAACGGTGTTGGATCTAGCCCTGATCTTTTGACTGGGTGAGAGCTTTCTGCTTAATTCAGAGACTCTGTCCCTCACCACCCCTTTTTGTAAATATTTTTGTCCACCCTAAGCGTGGAAGGGTATTCTCAGATGTGAGACCCTTGCTCATTGCACCATCAGGATTCAAGCAAACCGGGCCGAAGACGGCTGTAATGCCAGAAACCGGTCCCCGGGAGCTTGTTTCCTTCCCAGTGTAAGAATTGGCTTCTGTAGTTTGGTTTGTCCTGTTCCCATCATGCACTGGGACAGGAACATACTAATTTGCATACAGCCAGGTTCTGAAACTGGGATGGTGCAGTGAGCTAAAAAACGGTGTTGGATCTAGCCCTGATCTTTTGACTGGGTGAGAGCTTTCTGCTTAATTCAGAGACTCTGTCCCTCACCACCCCTTTTTGTAAATACTGACTATCTAAGGAGTCTTGCTCAATGGGGGAGGAGCCACTAAGTAAGGTGTGTAGCTCGTTAAGATTGGCCCTGTTCTAGTTTCTAGCCATGTCATTCCCAGTGAGGGGCTGTTTTGTATGGGGAGCACAGGCTAGAGAGAATGTAATAATATAGTGATCTGACCATGGGCACGGACAGATGAGAGGTTGAGTAATGTCCAGGTTGGACGTCCAAACTTGATCTAGGACGTGTCCTTTGACATGCGTGGCAGACTGTATATGTTGGATGCAGTTCATACTGGATAAAAGATCAGTGAAGTCAGAGGAGCTAGAACTCTCCCTAACATCTGTGTGCCAGTAATTCAAATCGCCAATGTTTAAAAGTTTTTGTGTTATTAATTATTAATTAGGATAGCATATCGCCGAACAAAGAGGGGAAGCCAGGCATATGTTGTGGGGGACGGTAAACAAGGACACAGATAAGAGGGGACAGGGAAGATTCACGTTTTAGAATAAGGCAGTCAACTGAGGGTATGCTAACAGCGTTTAAGGCAGAGAACGTAAGTGGATGTTGGATAATGGCTGCGACCCGGCTCCCGACTTCCCGGAAGGTCTATTGGCTTGGAGGATGTAGTAGCCCGGGAGCACTGCTGCAAGAATGTGCAAGGATGGTGCAGTGAGTTAAAAAACGGTGATGGATCAAGCCCTGATCTTTGGACTGGGTAAGAGTGGTCTGCTTAATTCAGACACTCTATTCATCACCACCCCCTTTTCTGAATCATTTTGTCCACCATAAGCGTGGAAGGGTATACTCAAATGTGAGTCCCTTGCTCATTGCACCATCAGGATTCAAGCAAGCCGGGCCGACGACGGCTGAAATGCCAGAAACCGGTCCCCGGTAGCTTGTTCCCATCCCAGTATAAGAATTGGCTTGGTAGTTTGGTTTGCCCTGTTCCCATCATGCACTGGGACAGGAACAGACTAATTTGCATGTAGAAAGGTTCTGAGCTGGGATGGTGCAGTGAGCTAAAAAACGGTGATGGATCAAGCCCTGATCTTTGGACTGGGTAAGAGTGGTCTGCTTAATTCAGACACTCTTCATCACCACCCCCTTTTCTGAATCATTTTGTCCACCATAATCGTGGAAGAGTATACTCAGATGTGAGTCCCTTGCTCATTGCACCATCATAATACAAGCAAGCCGGGCCGACGACGGCTGAAATGCCAGAAACCGGTCCCCGGTAGCTTGTTTCCTTCCCAGTATAAGAATTGGCTTGGTAGTTTGGTTTGCCCTGTTCCCATCATGCACTGGGACAGGAACATACTAATTTGCATGTAGCCAGGTTCTGAGCTGGGATGGTGCAGTGAGCTAAAAAACGGTGATGGATCAAGCCCTGATCTTTGGACTGATTAAGAGTGGTCTGCTTAATTCAGACACTCTGTTCATCACCACCACCTTTTCTGAATCATTTTGTCCACCATAAGCGTGGAAGGGTATACTCAGATGTGAGTCCCTTGCTAATTGCACCATCAGGATTCAAGCAAGCAGGGCCGACGACGGCTGAAATGCCAGAAACCGGTCCACGGTAGCTTATTTCCTTCCCAGTATAAGAATTGGCTTGGTAGTTTGGTTTGCCCTGTTCCCATCATGCACTGGGACAGGAACAGACTAATTTGCATGTAGCCAGGTTCTGAGCTGGGATGGTGCAGTGAGCTAAAAAACGGTGATGGATCAAGCCCTGATCTTTGGACTGGGTAAGAGTGGTCTTCTTAATTCAGACACTCTGTTCATCACCACCCCCTTTTCTGAATCATTTTGTCCACCATAAGCATGGAAGGGTATACTCAGATGTGAGTCCCTTGCTCATTGCACCATCAGGATTCAAGCAAGCCGGGCCGACGACGGCTGAAATGCCAGAAACCCGTCCCCGGTAGCTTCTTTCCTTCCCAGTATAAGAATTGGCTTGGTAGTTTGGTTTGCCCTGTTCCCATCATGCACTGGGAAAGGAACAGACTAATTTGCATGTAGCCAGGTTCTGAGCTGGGATGGTGCAGTGAGCTAAAAAACGGTGATGGATCAAGCCCTGATCTTTGGACTGGTGGAGTTCTGGACTTTTTGGTTCCGTCCAGAGGTGTCAGGGGACAAGACCCAAAGACCCCGGAGTTCTACCTGTCTCGGTGCACTAATAAACAGAAACACGGGCTTCTCGATGGTGGCGTCAAAGACCAAAGGTTTATTACTGCAGGGTCACAGAAGTCACAGAAACTACACACAGGCAGAATCTAGGAGCCTGTTCGATTTGTACAAAGAGGGTTGCTCCTTATATACGAAATATTGGCCTTCAGGCGAATTCTTCACATGTTGGTACATTCCCAAAACCTTTGTGTCTTAAACAATAAATATTTGGCGTTGCACAAGAATCGTCGATAATATCTAATGTCAAACATTACGAAGAGGGTTTCCCACTAGTCCATCACAATCCCTTGTCAACATTTCATTCAAGAGCCGGACCGCCTCATCGTAAATTTCGTTACCTCCCCCTAATAAAGATTCAGAAAGAAAGGAGCGGAGCCAGGTGCGGAAGATAGAAAAGCAGGATAAGAGATGTTTATGGGTCGTAAATGGGCAAGGCTACCAGCTTCGGCCGCCTAATCATGATCAGGCCAACGGACACGAGAACCAGTATAGCAGGACTGGCCTCAGGCAGAGGAGGCAGCCTTTGTCGAGTCATGCAGCCACAGCGTGTTCTGTTCTAAGGTGCACGTGTCACTAGAGAGGTGAATCTCCGGCTAAGCCTACGTGTCCTTAATCGAAATGGAGAAATCAGAGGTCATTGCGTGTCCATTGTCTATGTGAGGGCAAGAAATACAAAATGGCTGCCATGATCTAAAATGGATGCCATGGGTAGATCGGAAATATGTTTGTAACAGGAGTACTCTTGCTCGTAGCACAGCGAAAACACCAGGATATGCTAAATGGATCATTTGCGGTTCACTGATACCAGAATTATGTATTTCCGACAATATTGAAAACACGGGTTCAAATCGTCACGGAACCTCAGACCCTCCTTTTGCCCTTACATAGGCAATTACTCAGTCTATGTCAGAATCTAATTCTATGCTCATCAGGTCAGTGACATGCTGTTGTATCATTATCCTTTCTCGAGCCTTTTCTCCAAACGCAGGTGGTTTTCTAAAACAGGTTGCAGCACAAAGACTACACAGAGCTGGACCACACTGGATAATCAGGCAACACGAGAACAGGAATACTAAGATGACACCAATGACCATCAGAACCTTCCATCCCCACGCTGATATCAGAGTCCAAAACCACTCCATGAAGGACCAGTTTCCCTTGTCTACGTGTATAGAGTCGGAAATCTTGTGTAGCTTAGAGATCGCCTCATAGACAGTTGGAGCATTATTGGGAATAAAAACACAGCAGCTCGATTGGATCATTCTGCATACCCCACCTCGATCTGCAAGTATCACGTCTAGAACCATACGGTTCTGCAACGTCATGAGTCTATCCGCCTGAAGCTCAGCTGTCAAGTTGCTAAGGGCACCAGCAGTTTCGGTAATAGTAGATTCAACTACCCGTGTTAGCTGACGTATGTTTCTACTATTGGCCATAGGCCCCCAGAACAGAAGGAAACCTTTGAAGAAGTCTCCAGCTTCCTGACCAGCGGTATCTTCCTTGCTGAAGACACCTCTGGCTACTCTGGTCTTGTGATAATCAGATGAAGCAGTGTATGTCGGAGGCAACAATCGAGCAATATAGCATGAACCTGAAAAGTCAGCAGGCAACCATGTGTACGCTCTGTCCTGACAGATGAAGTAGGTACCCCTAGCAGTAAGAAAAGCAGGGGAAGAGTTAGACGGAAACACGTAAGTCACAACGCACTCACTCCTCCCTAGCTGAGCTCTCGGATTTCTCCCATTTCCTTGCAAACAGACCTGACCTCGGTGAGGCACGACCCAGATTGGAGTTGAGCTTTTACGCTTGCTTTCTCCCAAACTAAGGCGATACTCTGAAGAATTCCAACTCAAATATACTCGTAATTCATCTCTAGGGTAAGATGGAGTATTATTGACATCCTTGATCATGTCAATAATTCCCTGGACTAACGCTTTGTTGGCAGAGTTATATTTAGTGGAACGTGGTGGACGCGGAGGATAGGTTTCAAGGGCATAAGCAAAAATGGTCTGAAGGGCCTGAAATGATCCATTATAGCTAAAAGGCAACACCAGATAGGGAATGCCTTTATCCATAGAGTGGGGTATCAAGCCACACACCCAGCAGTCTGTAGTGTTAACTACCAGTTGGTGTTGGTGCAAGAGTTGTACGAACGTGTTATTGATGAATTCTGAGCGTCGAGCTTGCTCATGTTCAGGAAACGGGTGAAAAGAGTGCATAGAAGAAACAGTAGAAGTAGCAGGATCAAGGGGAGGTACTGTAGTTACTGGCATAAAAATCAAATTCACACCAAAGACGATTCCACCCACCAACGTTATCAAAACAATTAGAAATGTAATAGCACATTGCATCAGAAAACATTTGCTGTGGAGAATTCTGTAAAGTCTTTTTCGGCGAACATAGATCACATTTTCTCGTTGCAGCGCAGGAAGCTCCATCTTCTACAATCCGCTCGCGACCACTCATGATGTGTACGTAGATGAAAATGCCTCTATCAGCCCTGGGAGTTCCCAGAACTAACAGAAAGATCGACCTTGTGTCTGACCCCCGCAGATTCAACTAGGCACACAGCCACGACCCTACGGCTACCCAGACGGCAAGGCAATTTAAAAATAATAAAACAATAGCAAACTTCCTGGCTGAGGGCAAAAGTTCAAAATTCAAATATCACAATAGGCAGTTTCCTGCTTTATTTGTCCATATTACGAGACCGTAAATTGTATCTTAGTTTTGCAGTAACTGTTTGATCTGGAAACAGTGTATCATTAGTAGGCGTTGCAATGTTCAAGTTCGCAGATGGCAGAGTTTCTTCAGATGCAGAGGACAAATGTTCAGAGTTCAAAGGAGTAGTTTCAGGAGGAGAGTCAGAGTTCGATGTGTCAGTTATCAATTCGGCATCGCTGAAAGGGATGAACCTGGGTGTCTGTTCAAACTCAGAGGCACCAATTCCCTTCTTAACCCAGTTGTCATAAGGAAGTGGCAGGGGCACACGTTTGACGTGCGTCGTATGTATCCAGTGCTTGCGTCCGGCCACACGAACAGCAGTTCTCGTCGCTAGCAGTACTCGATAGGGGCCGATAAATCTGGGCTGAAGGTTCTTTGTCCTGGCGAAGTTCCGCACCACAACGTGGTCGCCTGGTTTCAGCTGATGACCTGGACTCTCCGGTGGCTTTGGCAATGCATCGAAAACCTGTTGGTGAATAAGACTCAATTTAGCAGTCAAGTCGTAAAGGTAATCAATCAACATTGGATATTCCAGAGAACAAAATTCTTTCGGCCTAGGCACTCCCCAAACGTTAGCGGGACGACCGAAAACTATCTCGTAGGGACTAAGCCCTACTCTAGAATGTACAGTCGCTCTCGTTGATAATAAAGCCAAGGGTAGTGCATCTGGCCAGGGTAAACCCGTGGATGCCTGTATTTTAGCGAGTTTTAGTTTGAGGGTGCCATTGTAACCCTCAACTAAACCAGCAGACTGGGGATGGTTTGCACTGTGGAATTTTTGCTTTATTCCTAAACCGGCACACACACCCTGCATAACTTTCCCTACAAACTCACTTCCGTTATCTGACCATACAATCCGTGGCATTCCGTACCTAGGGAAATATTCCTTGAGAAGAATTTTAGCAGTTGATAAGGCAGTATTGTCCTTCAGTGGATATGCTTCGATCCATCTGGAAAAAGCACAAACTACCACCAGGACGTACTTTAGGTTATTACAACGATCCATGTGTATGAAATCTAACTGGATTACTTCAAAGGGGCAGGAAGGAGGAGCGAAGTGACCAGCAGGTGTTGGGACTCCCTTGCCAGGATTATGCATCAGGCATACCATACAATTTTTCACCACTCTCTCAGCACACTTACTAATCCCATCATTCTTCCAAACTGGAGCTAACATCTTACAGATCCCTTTAGAACTAATGTGTGCTGTTCCATGTGCCATTGTCACTACTGCAAGCACGTACGCATCAGGCAACATCCAACGCTGTTGTTCCGACAAATCAATCCAACATCCATTCGAGTCCAGTTTACCCGTACTCTCTTTCCATGCAAGCTTTTCCTCCTCAGTCGCTTCTTTCTGAATTTCTTTCACACTTTCCACTGTATCCTCACACATTCCAGACTCGGAAATCCATCTTGCAGACGTTGCAACATACATTCTACTCATCATATTTCTAGCTGTCTGTTTAGCGGTCTCATCAGCAAAAGCATTCCCCCGACCAACATCATCCGTGATTGCTTTATGAGCACTGCATTTCACAATCGCAACTTCAGTCTGCAAGGTTAGAGATTCCAACAAGTCGTTAACTAGCTGACAATGTTGAATCTTAGTCCCATGGGACGTAATGAAACCTCTTTCTTTCCACAAACGGCCAAAACTATGGGCCACACCAAACGCGTACTGACTATCTGTGAACACATTCACTCTCTTTCCCTTAGCTAAAACACACGCCCTTGTTAGAGCGATTAACTCTGCAGCTTGGGCAGAATTCTGACTCACTCTTGCAGTCTCCACAATCGTCCTCAAAGTCGTTACTGCGTAAGCAGCAGTCACATCACCATTCTCCAATTTAAAACATGACCCATCAACATACAACGTGCCATCTGGATCTGACAACGGAGAGTCTTTTAAATCAATTCATCCTTTTGTCTCTTCCTCGGTTCTGAAACAACAATCATGGGGCTCGGAATCACTCGACTCTTAATTAGTCGGCAACAATGTTGCTGGATTCAATACATTGCATCTTTTGATTTGAATATGACTGGCTAGCAATGTCAGCTCATAACCTGATAATCTAGCACTGGTAAGATGCTGTGTCTTAGTTCGATTCATGAGTGTATCCACAGCATGAGGAACCATGACCACTAGCATGTTGTTCATCACCAAACCAGCAGATTGTCGAATGGAAGCCGCAGCTGCCGCTGTAGCTCTCAAACAACTAGGTAATGCTCTAGCTACCGGATCTAATGTTGATGAAAAATACGCACAAGGGCGTTGTTTATCACCAAATCTCTGTGTCAGAACACTCAACGCGCAACCTTCTCTTTCGTGAACATAGCGCGTGAATGGCTTACTGTAATCGGGTGTACCCAATACAGGAGCTGAACATAATGCTTTTCGTAACTCAGAAAAACTCTCCTGACATTCAGCAGACCATGGCATCGGACTCGGAACACCTTTCCCAGTCAAAGCTACCAATGGTTTTGCTCAAAGAGAAAAATTTGGGATCCACTGCCTACAGTACGAGGTAATACCTAAAAAGGCACGTACTTCTCTCTGTGTGCGGGGAACACTCATCTGCGTAATTGCTTTTATTCTCTCTGGGGTCAACTTCCTTCCCTCCTTTGACAAGAGATGACCTAGGTAGGTCACTTCTTGGCAGCAGTATTGCATTTTTGAAGGTGACACCTTATGATTCAAGTTCGATAAATGATGCAATAACGAAATTGTAGCTGCTTTGCAAGTTTCCTTGTCATCCGCAGCCACCAGAAGGTCATCTACATATTGCACTAGGGCAGAACCAGGAGGAAGTACAAAGGAATCTAACTGACTTTTTAATGCCTGACTGTAAATGGACGGACTCTCACAATAGCCTTGTGGAGCGCGTTTAAACCTGAAGCTTCGACCTCCTAAAGAGAAGCCGAAAATATCTCTGCTTTCTTCGGCTATTGGAATGCTGAAAAAGGCATTCTTCAAGTCGATGACTGAAAACCATGTGGCTGTAGCAGGAATCAACGTTAACAAGGCAGTAATGTCTGGAACCACAGGAAACTGCGGAACCACAATCTTATTAACCTCTCTGAGATCTATAACAAACCTATAAACTGGAGGTTTTGAAGGATCAGTATGTTTCAAAATTGGTAATACAGGACTGTTACAGACATTTCCTCTAGTTTCTTCAACCACACCTTTCTTAATCAAATCTTGTACAATCAGTAAAAGTGCACGTTCACCTTCACTAGAAATCTTGTATTGAGGAATTCGTGGGAATTTGACATTTGCTTTTAAAGTGACTACATATGGTGGTATTTCCAAAAGGCCTACATCGTTAGGACCAGTCGCCCAAAGAGTATCAGGGAGTGAACGCAGCTCTAGTGGGAGTGCATCCATTGACAAGTACATCGGAGAGATGATTCTTTTACCCAATGTAAGCTGTACTCCTGACGGAGAACAGTACAATGTCGCATATAGGCGTTTTAACAAGTCTAAACCAAGCAGATTTTCATTACAACCTGTCGTCAAAATCAGGGGTGCTTTCAATTGACACGGTCCAACAGAAATAGACAAAGGACCAGATACGGGATTGTAAACAGGGGCGCCTGAAAAACCTACAGAAACATTTGTTAAGCCGGACAAAGGTGCGCCAGGGAGTTTCGCATGAATGATAGAACTTTTTGCGGCACCAGTATCCAACAGAAACGGTTCGACTACACCTGATGTTGCTACTGCGACATAAGGCCCACTCTGATCCACTGGAACTGATACTACTCCCTCTCTTTGTCCATGGCTGTCCTAGTACCCAGTCTGCTGAAATCCCTCATCCACTTCACAATAATCCTCAACATGATACTGTTGAGATCTATTTTGTTGGGCAGACTGTCCATTTCGCTGATCAAAGTGATTAGAAGGACGATCATTCGTCTGTGGAGGCATAGCACCTCGTCCTCGACCTCTAGAATTTTGCATAGAACCACCACGACCTCTCTGAGCTGCTGCAGCATTATTTTGCGCTAAGATCGGACAGTCATTTTTATAATGACCCTCTTTCTTACAGTACGCACACTGGTTCCACTGATATTGAGGCCTCGGTGAACTATAATCTGTCCTTTGATATGACCCTTGCTGCGTATTAGTCTGATTCATGCGAGGCGGATATGCCTGTTGCAAAAGAACTTTAGTCTTTAAATCTTTTGTTTTCTTATCTGATTTCTCTTTCTCCTCTTTATCCCTATTTTCATAATACTGTGCAGTTGCAAGTATTTGCGCAGTTGTAGAGACAGCCCACGCACTCTCGGAATCTTTCAATTTGTTGCAGAGCTCTGGTAGCAGATTGTTTACAAATTTATCGACAAACAATCTCTGTCCTCCTTCTGTGCTCATATCCTGACCACTGTGATCTACAAAAGTCTCTTCGAACCTCGTGAAAAAGTCGGAGACACTTTCGTCTTTCTTCTGCCTGCATGCGGACAACTTGTCCCAGTTAACGCGCAGTGCTGGCATCAGAGTCTTCATTAAGTCAATTATCCTACCTGGAAGATTAGCAATTAGAGGTTCGGGTTTGGATCCACCTATTTGCTGACCATCCGCCGCTATGATAGCTGCCCAATCACCACCTAGGGCAACTGGATGATTCTCTTTACGTATCTTAGCCCAAATTGGTTGCGGAACTACATTCCCAAATAACATGTCGATGTCCGCTAGATTCATAACACAAGCCTCAACTGTCTGTGCTAACTCCTTATAGTACCCAGCAGGATTCTTACGCGGATCTGGCAAGGCCTGCTTCACTGCTAACACTTCGGCTCGCTTCCACGGAATGTGTATCCACACTCTCTGGAATTGCGCCGGAGCGGCAACAACACCATTTATTGCATCAGCTTGTACAGCTTCGCGCCAAATTGGAGGAACCTCCCTCATTGGATATTGGCGATTCTGCTTCGTACTCTGTTTCCCTAAATCACTCGGTGAACGAAGAGATGGATCATTCCTATAACTTAAAATCAGTTCCATCGCTTCTTTTATATTTGGACCTACTATCATACCTGCAGCAAACTCTTTCTGAACTTTAATTAAGTCTTCTAAATTCGATTCTGAGTCATCTTCTTCTAATTCCTCACGTAAAAGAGAGCACATCTCGTCAAACGCATATCGTTGCGTTGGTTCATTCCACTGCATAAATGTATCCAGTACATCTCTCGTACTATATCTCCTACTCTTCGAAATCCATCTGAGAGCCGTGGAATCTAAGATTCCCCGTTCCTCAGTACTTGGAAGCTGACTACGTCTCTGTACAGACTCAGAGGCAGGAGTTTTAATCAAAGTGTTATAAAAGGGAGACAGAATATTAGTGACAGAATCAGTGATTCTTCGACGAACAGAATGCGGAGTCATAATACTAGCAGATGTAGAGAACACAGTAGCAGTAGGAACAAATAGACCAGGAACAGTAGGAGTATCAGATAAGGTAGCTTGTGAAACAGTAGGTGTAAGCGATACAGGTATAGGCAAAGAAGCCGGCAACCCAGGAAGAGGGGGTGCCGAAGGAACATTCACATTAACCACAGGAGGTACAGGAGCTTGATTCTGAGGGACAGGAGCAGGAACACCAGGTTGTCCAGCAACCGGCAATTGAACATTCGGTGCAGGCGGAGCCGTAGCACCCTGTGCATACGGTGGGGGTGACTGTAACAAGTAAGACAACAGAGGATCGTTTTCGGGGTCCTCTACTATCTTAGTTGTACTCGATGGCAAGGCAGGATAGCACTTGTCGATCGCTAAATTACGCTCTCTAATAGCCACCTCTATGGCCTTCTCAGACTCGTTGACTTGCAGCTGCTTAGCAGCCTGTTCTAGAGTCAACTCTTGCTCTTTCTGCTCTTTCTTTAACCTTTTAATTTCTCTCTGTTTAGATTCTTTTCGCCAGTAACGGAAAGAATCAAACATTGCCGGCCGGGCTTTCTTCTTAAACAATTTCGCTTCTAAATTGTCAAGGATTTCGGGTTCAAAACTACCATGCAGTGGCCAACTAAGGACACCGTCCTTCTCCGTATAGCGGACCCACACCTCATTATAAGATATAGGACCCACACCAAACTTACAATAAAGATCATATAGAGGAGTCCCAATCGGAGGAACCAGACATGAGTCCTCCAACCGTGAATCACTGTTGCAACCAAAACACGACAACATACAATTTTTCCGACTTACCATTTTGCAATCCGGAACACAGAACGAACAAAACACAAACAGATATGTGCACTCGAACCAAGAACTTAGGCCTACCAAAAGCGAACTAATGTATCGATACCCAAACTAAACCAATAGATTATCGTAACCAGAACAACCAGTGATAATCTTACGAAACCAAACCAAACCAAGAACCAAAAGGATTTTAACAACCCTCACGAAGTAACCAACTAGCAACCACTAAATACTTAACTGAGGCACTGAAGACGTCACCAAGGAGAAACCCGTCTTGTCTCGCCGTACTAAGGACTGCACCTCGGGTCCAAGACAGGGCGACGGTCAAGGCAACGGACCACTGCAGCCGTCTTGAACGGGAACCCTCGTGGAAGAGAACTTCGGGCCACTTTTGCGATATGCCGGGATCGATGAAGTGGGGCGCCTCCCTCAGGAATCTTCACACGAAGCTTCTCGAACTCTTCAGGCTTTTGGACCGGTACCGAATGACGTCGCCCCACGTTGGGCGCCAATTGGAGTTCTGGACTTTTTGGTTCCGTCCAGAGGTGTCAGGGGACAACACCCAAAGACCCCGGAGTTCTACCTGTCTCGGTGCACAAATAAACAGAAACACGGGCTTCTCGATGGTGGCGTCAAAGACCAAAGGTTTATTACTGCAGGGACACAGAAGTCACAGAAACTACACACGGGCAGAATCTAGGAGCCTGTTCGATTTGTACAAAGAGGGTTGCTCCTTATATACGAAATATTGGCCTTCAGGCGAATTCTTCACATGTTGGTACATTCCCAAAACCTTTGTGTCTTAAACAATAAATATTTGGCGTTGCACAAGAATCGTCGATAATATCTAATGTCAAACATTACGAAGAGGGGTTCCCACTAGTCCATCACAATCCCTTGTCAACATTTCATTCAAGAGCCGGACCGCCTCATCGTAAATTTCGTTACCTCCCCCTAATAAAGATTCAGAAAGAAAGGAGCGGAGCCAGGTGCGGAAGATAGAAAAGCAGGATAAGAGATGTTTGTGGGTCGTAAATGGGCAAGGCTACCAGCTTCGGCCGCCTAATCATGATCAGGCCAACGGACACGAGAACCAGTATAGCAGGACTGGCCTCAGGCAGAGGAGGCAGCCTTTGTCGAGTCATGCAGCCACAGCGTGTTCTGTTCTAAGGTGCACGTGTCACTAGAGAGGTGAATCTCCGGCTAAGCCTACGTGTCCTTAATCGAAATGGAGAAATCAGAGGTCATTGCGTGTCCATTGTCTATGTGAGGGCAAGAAATACAAAATGGCTGCCATGATCTAAGATGGATGCCATGGGTAGATCGGAAATATGTTTGTAACAGGAGTACTCTTGCTAGTAGCACAGCGAAAACACCAGGATATGCTAAATGGATCATTTGCGGTTCACTGATACCAGAATTATGTATTTCCGACAATATTGAAAACAAGGGTTCAAATCGTCACGGAACCTCACTGGGTAAGAGTGGTCTGCTTAATTCAGACACTCTGTTCATCGCCACCCCCTTTTCTGAATCATTTTGTTCACCATAAGCGTGGAAGGGTATACTCAGATGTGAGTCCCTTGCTCATTGCACCATAAGGATTCAAGCAAGGCGGGCCGGCGACGGCTGAAATGCCAGAACGGGTCCCCGGTAGCTTGTTTCCTTCCCAGTATAAGAATTGGCTTGGTAGTTTGGTTTGCCCTGTTCCCATCATGCACTGGGACAGGAACAGACTAATTTGCATGTAGCCAGGTTCTGACCTGGGATGGTGCAGTGAGCTAAAAAACGGTGATGGATCAAGCCCTGATCTTTGGACTGGGTAAGAGTGGTCTGCTTAATTCAGACACTCTGTTCATCACCACCCCCTTTGCTGAATCATTTTGTCCACCATAAGAGTGGAAGGGTATACTCAGATGTGAGTCCCTTGCTCATTGCACCATCAGGATTCAAGCAATCCGGGTCGACGACGGATGAAATGCCAGAAACGGGTCCCCGGTAGCCTGTTTCCTTCCCAGTATAAGAATTGGCTTGGTAGTTTGGTTTGCCCTGTTCCCATCATGCACTGGGACAGGAACAGACTAATTTGCATGTAGCCAGGTTCTGAGCTGGAATGGTGCAGTGAGCTAAAAAACGGTGATGGATCCAGCCCTGATCTTTGGACTGGGTAAGAGTGGTCTGCTTAATTCAGACACTCTGTTCATCACCACCCCCTTTTCTGAATCATTTTGTCCACCATAAGCGTGGAAGGGTATACTCAGATGTGAGTCCCTTTCTCATTGCACCATCAGGATTCAAGCAAGCCGGGCGGACGACGGCTGAAATGCCAGAAACCGGTCCCCGGTAGCTTGTTTCCTTCCCAGTATAAGAATTGGCTTGGTAGTTTGGTTTGCCCTGTTCCCATCATGCACTGGGACAGGAACAGACTAATTTGCATGTAGCCAGGTTCTGAGCTGGGATGGTGCAGTGAGCTAAAAAACGGTGATGGATTAAGCCCTGATCTTTGGACTGGGTAAGAGTGGTCTGCTTAATTCAGACACTCTGTTCATCACCACCCCCTTTTCTGAATCATTTTGTCCACCATAAGCGTGGAAGGGTATACTCAGATGTGAGTCCCTTGCTCATTGCCCCATCAGGATTCAAGCAAGCCGGGCCGACGACGGCTGAAATGCCAGAAACCGGTCCCCGGTAGCTTGTTTCCTTCCCAGTATAAGAATTGGCTTGGTAGTTTGGTTTGCCCTGTTCCCATCATGCACTGGGACAGGAACAGACTAATTTGCATGTAGCCACGTTCTGAGCTGGGATGGTGCAGTGAGCTAAAAAAACGGTGATGGATCAAGCCCTGATCTTTGGACTGGGTAAGAGTGGTCTGCTTAATTCAGACACTCTGTTCATCACCACCCCCTTTTATGAATCATTTTGTCCACCATAAACGTGGAAGGGTATACTCAGATGTGAGTCCCTTGCTCATTGCACCATCAGGATTCAAGCAAGCCGGGCCGACGACAGCTGAAATGCCAGAAACCGGTCCCCGGTAGCTTGTTTTCTTCCCAGTATAAGAATTGACTTGGTAGTTTGGTTTGCCCTGTTCCCATCATGCACTGGGACAGGAACAGACTAATTTGCATGTAGCCACGTTTTGAGCTGGGATGGTGCAGTGAGCTAAAAAACGGTGATGGATCAAGCCCTGATCTTTGGACTGGGTAAGAGTGGTCTGCTTAATTCAGACACTCTGTTCATCACCACCCCCTTTTCTGAATCATTTTGTCCACCATAAGCGTGGAAGGGTATACTCAGATGTGAGTCCCTTGCTCATTGCACCATCAGGATTCAAGCAAGCCGGGCCGACGACGGCTGAAATGCCAGAAACCCGTCCCCGGTAGCTTGTTTCCTTCCCAGTATAAGAATTGGCTTGGTAGTTTGGTTTGCCCTGTTCCCATCATGCACTGGGACAGGAACAGACTAATTTGCATGTAGCCAGGTTCTGAGCTTGGATGGTGCAGTGAGCTAAAAAACGGAGAAGGATCAAGCCCTGATCTTTGGACTGGGTAAGAGTGGTCTGCTAATTTCAGACACTCTGTTCATCACCATCCCCTTTTCTGAATCATTTTGTCCACCATAAGCGTGGAAGGGTATACTCAGATGTGAGTCCCTTGCTCATTGCACCATCAGGATTCAAGCAAGCCGGGCCGACAACGGCTGAAATGCCAGAAACCGGTCCCCGGTAGCTTGTTTCCTACCCAGTATAAGAATTGGCTTGGTAGTTTGGTTTGCCCTGTTCCCATCATGCACTGGGACAGGACCAGACTAATTTGCATGTAGCCAGGTTCTGAGCTGGGATGGTGCAGTGAGCTAAAAAATGGTGATGGATCAAGCCCTGATCTGTGGACTGGGTAAGAGTGGTCTGCTTAATTCAGACACTCTGTTCATCACCACCCCCTTTTCTGAATCATTTTGTCCACCATAAGCGTGGAAGGGTATACTCAGATGTGAGTCCCTTCCTCATTGCACCATCAGGATTCAAGCAAGCCGGGCCGACGACGGCTGAAATGCCAGAAACCGGTCCCCGGTAGCTTGTTTCCTTCCCAGTATAAGAATTGGCTTGGTAGTTTGGTTTGCCCTGTTCCCATCATGCACTGGGACAGGAACAGACTAATTTGCATGTAGCCAGGTTCTGAGCTTGGATGGTGCAGTGAGCTAAAAAACGGAGAAGGATCAAGCCCTGATCTTTGGACTGGGTAAGAGTGGTCTGCTAATTTCAGACACTCTGTTCATCACCATCCCCTTTTCTGAATCATTTTGTCCACCATAAGCGTGGAAGGGTATACTCAGATGTGAGTCCCTTGCTCATTGCACCATCAGGATTCAAGCAAGCCGGGCCGACAACGGCTGAAATGCCAGAAACCGGTCCCCGGTAGCTTGTTTCCTACCCAGTATAAGAATTGGCTTGGTAGTTTGGTTTGCCCTTTTCCCATCATGCACTGGGACAGGACCAGACTAATTTGCATGTAGCCAGGTTCTGAGCTGGGATGGTGCAGTGAGCTAAAAAATGGTGATGGATCAAGCCCTGATCTGTGGACTGGGTAAGAGTGGTCTGCTTAATTCAGACACTCTGTTCATCACCACCCCCTTTTCTGAATCATTTTGTCCACCATAAGCGTGGAAGGGTATACTCAGATGTGAGTCCCTTCCTCATTGCACCATCAGGATTCAAGCAAGCCGGGCCGACGACGGCTGAAATGCCAGAAACCGGTCCCCGGTAGCTTGTTTCCTTCCCAGTATAAGAATTGGCTTGGTAGTTTGGTTTGCCCTGTTCCCATCATGCACTGGGACAGGAACAGACTAATTTGCATGTAGCCAGGTTCTGAGCTGGGATGGTGCAGTGAGCTAAAAAACGGTGATGGATCAAACCCTGATCTTTGGACTGGGTAAGAGTGGTCTGCTTAATTCAGACACTCTGTTCATCACCACCCCCTTTTCTGAATCATTTTGTCCACCATAAGCGTGGAAGGGTATACTCAGATGTGAGTCCCTTCCTCATTGCACCATCAGGATTCAAGCAAGCCGGGCCGACGACGGCTGAAATGCCAGAAACCGGTCCCTGGTAGCTTGTTTCCTTCCCAGTATAAGAATTGGCTTGGTAGTTTGGTTTGCCCTGTTCCCATCATGCACTGGGACAGGAACAGACTAATTTGCATGTAGCCAGGTTCTGAGCTGGGATGGTGCAGTGAGCTAAAAAACGGTGATGGATCAAGCCCTGATCTTTGGACTGGGTAAGAGTGGTCTGCTTAATTCAGACACTCTGTTCATCACCACCCCCTTTTCTGAATCATTTTGTGCACCATAAGCGTGGAAGGGTATACTCAGATGTGAGTCCCTTGCTCATTGCACCATCAGGATTCAAGCAAGCCGGGCCGACGACGGCTGAAATGCCAGAAACCGGTCCCCGGTAGCTTGTTTCCTTCCCAGTATAAGAATTGGCTTGGTAGTTTGGTTTGCCCTGTTCCCATCATGCACTGGGAAAGGAACAGACTAATTTGCATGTAGCCAGGTTCTGAGCTGGGATGGTGCAGTGAGCTAAAAAACGGTGATGGATCAAGCCCTGATCTTTGGACTGGGTAAGAGTGGTCTGCTTAATTCAGACACTCTGTTCATCGCCACCCCCTTTTCTGAATCATTTTGTTCACCATAAGCGTGGAAGGGTATACTCAGATGTGAGCCCCTTGCTCATTGCACCATCAGGATTCAAGCAAGGCGGGCCGGCGATGGCTAAAATGCCAGAAACCGGTCCCCGGTAGCTTGTTTCCTTCCCAGTATAAGAATTGGCTTGGTAGTTTGGTTTGCCCTGTTCCCATCATGCACTGGGACAGGAACAGACTAATTTGCATGTAGCCAGGTTCTGACCTGGGATGGTGCAGTGAGCTAAAAAACGGTGATGGATCAAGCCCTGATCTTTGGACTGGGTAAGAGTGGTCTGCTTAATTCAGACACTCTGTTCATTACCACCCCCTTTTCTGAATCATTTTGTCCACCATAAGCGTGGAAGGGTATACTCAGATGTGAGTCCCTTGCTCATTGCACCATCAGGATTCAAACAAGCCGGGCCGACGACGGCTGAAATGCCAGAAACGGGTTCCCGGTAGCTTGTTTCCTTCCCAGTATAAGTATTGGCTTGGTAGTTTGGTTTGCCCTGTTCCCATCATGCACTGGGACAGGAACAGACTAATTTGCATGTAGCCAGGTTCAGATCTGGGATGGTGCAGTGAGCTAAAAAACAGTGATGGATCCAGCCCTGATCTTTGGACTGGGTAAGAGTGGTCTGCTTAATTCAGACACTCTGTTCATCACCACCCCCTTTTCTGAATCATTTTGTCCACCATAAGCGTGGAAGAGTATACTCAGATGTGAGTCCCTTGCTCATTGCACCATCACGATTCAAGCAAGCCGGGCCGACGATGGCTGAAATGCCAGAAACCAGTCCCCGGTAGCTTGTTTCCTTCCCAGTATAAGAATTGGCTTGGTAGTTTGGTTTGCCCAGTTCCCATCATGCACTGGGACAGGAACAGACTAATTTGCATGTAGCCAGGTTCTGAGCTGGGATGGTGCAGTGAGCTAAAAAACGGTGGTGGATCAAGCCCTGATCTTTGGACTGGGTAAGAGTGGTCTGCTTAATTCAGACACTCTGTTCATCACCACCCCCTTTTCTGAATCATTTTGTCCACCATAAGCGTGGAAGGGTATACTCAGATGTGAGTCCCTTGCTCATTGCACCATCAGGATTCAAGCAAGCCGGGCCGAGGACGGCTGAAATGCCAGAAACCGGTGCCCGGTAGCTTGTTTCCTTCCCAGTATAAGAATTAGCTTGGTAGTTTGGTTTGCCCTGTTCCCATCATGCACTGAAAAAGGAACAGACTAATTTGCATGTAGCCAGGTTCTGAGCTGGGATGGTGCAGTGAGCTAAAAAACGGTGATGGATCAAGCCCTTATCTTTGGACTGGGTAAGAGTGGTCTGCTTAATTCAGACACTCTGTTCATCACCACCCCCTTTTCTGAATCATTTTGTCCACCATAAGCATGGAAGGGTATACTCAGATGTGAGTCCCTTGCTCATTGCACCATCAGGATTCAAGCAAGCCGGGCCGACGACGGCTGAAATGCCAGAAACCCGTCCCGGTAGCTTGTTTCCTTCCCAGTATAAGAATTGGCTTGGTAGTTTGGTTTGCTCTGTTCCCATCATGCACTGGGACAGGAACAGACTAATTTGCATGTAGCCAGGTTCTAAGCTGGGATGGTGCAGTGAGCTAAAAAACGGTGATGGATCAAGCCTGATCTTTGGACTGGGTAAGAGTGGTCTGCTTAATTCAGACACTCTGTTCATCACCACCCTCTTTTCTGAATCATTTTGTCCACCATAAGCATAGAAGGGTATACTAAGATGTGAGTCCCTTGCTCATTGCACCATCAGGATTCAAGCAAGCCGGTCCGACGACGGCTGAAATGCCAGAAACCGGTCCCCGGTAGCTTGTTTCCTTCCCAGTATAAGAATTGGCTTGGTAGTTTGGTTTGCCCTGTTCCCATCATGCACTGGGACAGGAACAGACTAATTTGCATGTAGCCAGGTTCTGAGCTGGGATGGAGCAGTGAGCTAAAAAACGGTGATGGATCCAGCCCTGATCTTTGGACTGGGTAAGAGTGGTCTGCTTAATTCAGACACTCTGTTCATCACCACCCCCTTTTCTGAATCATTTTGTCCACCATAAGCGTGGAAGGGTATACTAAGATGTGAGTCCCTTGCTCATTGCACCATCAGGATTCAAGCAAGCCGGGCCGACGACGGCTGAAATGCCAGAAACCGGTCCCCGGTAGCTTCTTTCCTTCCCAGTATAAGAATTGGCTTGGTAGTTTGGTTTGCCCTGTTCCCATCATGCACTGGGAAAGGAACAGACTAATTTGCATGTAGCCAGGTTCTGAGCTGGGATGGTGCAGTGAGCTAAAAAACGGTGATGGATCAAGCCCTGATCTTTGGACTGGGTAAGAGTGGTCTGCTTAATTCAGACACTCTGTTCATCACCACCCCCTTTTCTGAATCATTTTGTCCACCATAAGCGTAGAAGGGTATACTAAGATGTGAGTCCCTTGCTCATTGCACCATCAGGATTCAAGCAAGCCGGTCCGACGACGGCTGAAATGCCAGAAACCGGTCCCCGGTAGCTTGTTTCCTTCCCAGTATAAGAATTGGCTTGGTAGTTTGGTTTGCCCTGTTCCCATCATGCACTGGGACAGGAACAGACTAATTTGCATGTAGCCAGGTTCTGAGCTGGGATGGTGCAGTGAGCTAAAAAACGGTGATGGATCAAGCACTGATCTTTGGACTGGGTAAGAGTGGTCTGCTTAATTCAGACACTCTGTTCATCACCACCCCCTTTTCTGAATCATTTTGTCCACCATAAGCATGGAAGGGTACACTCAGATGTGAGTCCCTTGCTCATTGCACCATCAGGATTCAAGCAAGCCGGGCCGACGACGGCTGAAATGCCAGAAACCGGTCCCCGGTAGCTTGTTTCCTTCCCAGTATAAGAATTGGCTTGGTAGTTTGGTTTGCTCTGTTCCCATCATGCACTGGGACAGGAACAGACTAATTTGCATGTAGCCAGGTTCTGAGGAGGGATGGTGCAGTGAGCTAAAAAACATTGATGGATCAAGCCCTGATGTTTGGACTGGGTAAGAGTGGTCTGCTTAATTCAGACACTCTGTTCATCACCACCCCCTTTTCTGAATCGTTTTGTCCAACATAAGCGTGGAAGGGTATACTCAGATGTGAGTCCCTTGCTCATTGCACCATCAGGATTCAAGCAAGCCGGGCCGACGACGGCTGAAATGCCAGAAACCCGTCCCCGGTAGCTTGTTTCCTTCCCAGTATAAGAATTGGCTTGGTAGTTTGGTTTGCTCTGTTCCCATCATGCACTGGGACAGGAACAGACTAATTTGCATGTAGCCAGGTTCTGAGGAGGGATGGTGCAGTGAGCTAAAAAACGGTGATGGATCAAGCCCTGATCTTTGGACTGGGTAAGAGTGGTCTGCTTAATTCAGACACTCTGTTCATCACCACCCCCTATTCTGAATCATTTTGTCCACCATAAGCGTGGAAGGGTATACTCAGATGTGAGTCCCTTGCTCATTGCACCATCAGGATTCAAGCAAGCCGGGCCGACGACGGCTGAAATGCCAGAAACTGGTCCCCGGTAGCTTGTTTCCTTCCAGTATAAGAATTGGCTTGGTAGTTTGGTTTGCCCTGTTCCCATCATGCACTGGGACAGGAACAGACTAATTTGCATGTAGCCAGGTTCTGAGCTGGGATGGTGCAGTGAGCTAAAAAACGGTGATGGATCAAGCCCTGATCTTTGGACTGGGTAAGAGTGGTCTGCCTAATTCAGACACTCTGTTCATCACCACCCCCTTTTCTGAATCATTTTGTACACCATAAGCGTGGAAGGGTATACTCAGATGTGAGTCCCTTTCTCATTGCACCATCAGGATTTAAGCAAGCCGGGCCGACGACGGCTGAAATGCCAGAAACCGGTCCCCGGTAGCTTGTTTCCTTCCCAGTATAAGAATTGGCTTGGTAGTTTGGTTTGCCCTGTTCCCATCATGCACTGGGACAGGAACAGACTAATTTGCATGTAGCCAGGTTCTGAGCTGGGATGGTGCAGTGAGCTAAAAAACGGTGATGGATCAAGCCCTGATCTTTGGACTGGGTAAGAGTGGTCTGCTTAATTCAGACACTCTGTTCATCACCACCCCCTTTTCTGAATCATTTTGTCCACCATAAGCGTGGAAGGGTATACTCAGATGTGAGTCCCTTGCTCATTGCACCATCAGGATTCAAGCAAGTCAGGCCGACGACGGCTGAAATGCCAGAAACCGGTCCCCGGTAGCTTTTTTCCTTCCCAGTATAAGAATTGGCTTGGTAGTTTGGTTTGCCCTGTTCCCATCATGCACTGGGACAGGAACAGACTAATTTGCATGTAGCCACGTTCTGAGCTGGGATGGTGCAGTGAGCTAAAAAACGGTAATGGATCAAGCCCTGATCTTTGGACTGGGTAAGAGTGGTCTGCTTAATTCAGACACTCTGTTCATCACCACCCCCTTTTCTGAATCATTTTGTCCACCATAAGCGTGGGAGGGTATACTCAGATGTGAGTCCCTTGCTCATTGCACCATCAGGATTCAAGCAAGCCGGGCCGACGACGGCTGAAATGCCAGAAACCGGTCCCCGGTAGCTTGTTTCCTTCCCAGTATAAGAATTGGCTTGGTAGTTTGGTTTGCCCTGTTCCCATCATGCACTGGGACAGGAACAGACTAATTTGCATGTAGCCAGGTTCTGAGCTTGGATGGTGCAGTGAGCTAAAAAACGGTGATGGATCAAGCCCTGATCTTTGGACTGGGTAAGTGTGGTCTGCTTAATTCAGACACTCTGTTCATCACCACCCCCTTTTCTGAATCATTTTGTCCACAATAAGCGTGGAAGGGTATACTCAGATGTGAGTCCCTTGCTCATTGCACCATCAGGATTCAAGCAAGCCGGGCCAACGACGGCTGAAATGCCAGAAACCGGTCCCCGGTAGCTTGTTTCCTTCCCAGTATAAGAATTGGCTTGGTAGTTTGGTTTGCCCTGTTCCCATCATGCACTGGGACAGGAACAGACTAATTTGCATGTAGCCAGGTTCTGAGCTGGGATGGTGCAGTGAGCTAAAAAACGGTGATGGATCAAGCCCTGATCTTTGGACTGGGTAAGAGTGGTCTGCTTAATTCAGACACTCTGTTCATCACCACCCCCTTTTCTGAATCATTTTGTCCACTATAAGCGTGGAAGGGTATACTCAGATGTGAGTCCCTTCCTAATTGCACCATCAGGATTCAAGCAAGCCGGGCCGACGATGGCTGAAATGCCAGAAACCGGTCCCCGGTAGCTTGTTTCCTTCCCAGTATAAGAATTGGCTTGGTAGTTTGGTTTGCCCTGTTCCCAACATGCACTGGGAAAGGAACAGACTAATTTGCATGTAGCCAGGTTCTGAGCTGGGATGGTGCAGTGAGCTAAAAAACGGTGATGGATCCAGCCCTGATCTTTGGACTGGGTAAGAGTGGTCTGCTTAATTCAGACACTCTGTTCATCACCACCCCCTTTTCTGAATCATTTTGTCCACTATAAGCGTGGAAGGGTATACTCAGATGTGAGTCCCTTCCTAATTGCACCATCAGGATTCAAGCAAGCCGGGCCGACGATGGCTGAAATGCCAGAAACCGGTCCCCGGTAGCTTGTTTCCTTCCCAGTATAAGAATTGGCTTGGTAGTTTGGTTTGCCCTGTTCCCATCTTGCACTGGGATGGGAACAGACTAATTTGCATGTAGCCAGGTTCTGAGCTGGGATGGTGCAGTGAGCTAAAAAAACTGTGATGGATCAAGCCCTGATCTTTGGACTTGGTAAGAGTGGTCTGCTTAATTCAGACACTCTGTTCATCACCACCCCCTTTTCTGAATCATTTTGTGCACCATAAGCGTGGAAGGGTATACTCAGATGTGAGTCCCTTGCTCATTGCACCATCAGGATTCAAGCAAGCCGGGCCGACGACGGCTGAAGTGCCAGAAACCGGTCCCCGGTAGCTTGTTTCCTTCCCAGTATAAGAATTGGCTTGGTAGTTTGGTTTGCCCTTTTCCCAACATGCACTGGGAAAGGAACAGACTAATTTGCATGTAGCCAGGTTCTGAGCAGGGATGGTGCAGTGAGCTAAAAAACGGTGATGGATCAAGCCCTGATCTTTGGACTGGGTAAGAGTGGTCTGCTTAATTAAGACACTCTGTTCATCACCACCCCCTTTGCTGAATCATTTTGTCCACCATAAGCGTGGAAGGGTATACTCAGATGTGAGTCCCTTGCTCATTGCACCATCAGGATTCAAGCAATCCGGGCCGACGACGGATGAAATGCCAGAAACGGGTCCCCGGTAGCCTGTTTCCTTCCCAGTATAAGAATTGGCTTGGTAGTTTGGTTTGCCCTGTTCCCATCATGCACTGGGACAGGAACAGACTAATTTGCATGTAGCCAGGTTCTGAGCTGGGATGGTGCAGTGAGCTAAAAAACGGTGATGGATCCAGCCCTGATCTTTGGACTGGGTAAGAGTGGTCTGCTTAATTCAGACACTCTGTTCATCACCACCCCCTTTTCTGAATCATTTTGTCCACCATAAGCGTGGAAGGGTATACTCAGATGTGAGTCCCTTTCTCATTGCACCATCAGGATTCAAGCAAGCGGGGCGGACGACGGCTGAAATGCCAGAAACCGGTCCCCGGTAGCTTGTTTCCTTCCCAGTATAAGAATTGGCTTGGTAGTTTGGTTTGCCCTGTTCCCATCATGCACTGGGACAGGAACAGACTAATTTGCATGTAGCCACGTTCTGAGCTGGGATTGTGCAGTGAGCTAAAAAACGGTGATGGATCAAGCCCTGATCTTTGGACCGGGTAAGAGTGGTCTGCTTAATTCAGACACTCTGTTCATCACCACCCCCTTTTCTGAATCATTTTGTCCACCATAAGCGTGGAAGGGTATACTCAGATGTGAGTCCCTTGCTCATTGCACCATCAGGATTCAAGCAAGCCGGGCCGACGACAGCTGAAATGCCAGAAACCGGTCCCCGGTAGCTTGTTTCCTTCCCAGTATAAGAATTGACTTGGTAGTTTGGTTTGCCCTGTTCCCATCATGCACTGGGACAGGAACAGACTAATTTGCATGTAGCCACGTTCTGAGCTGGGATGGTGCAGTGAGCTAAAAAACGGTGATGGATCAAGCCCTGATCTTTGGACTGGGTAAGAGTGGTCTGCTTAATTCAGACACTCTGTTCATCACCACCCCCTTTTCTGAATCATTTTGTCCACCATAAGCGTGGAAGGGTATACTCAGATGTGAGTCCCTTGCTCATTGCACCATCAGGATTCAAGCAAGCCGGGCCGACGACGGCTGAAATGCCAGAAACCGGTCCCCGGTAGCTTGTTTCCTTCCCAGTATAAGAATTGGCTTGGTAGTTTGGTTTGCCCTGTTCCCATCATGCACTGGGACAGGAACAGACTAATTTGCATGTAGCCAGGTTCTGAGCTTGGATGGTGCAGTGAGCTAAAAAACGGAGAAGGATCAAGCCCTGATCTTTGGACTGGGTAAGAGTGGTCTGCTAATTTCAGACACTCTGTTCATCACCATCCCCTTTTCTGAATCATTTTGTCCACCATAAGCGTGGAAGGGTATACTCAGATGTGAGTCCCTTGCTCATTGCACCATCAGGATTCAAGCAAGCCGGGCCGACGACGGCTGAAATGCCAGAAACCGGTCCCCGGTAGCTTGTTTCCTACCCAGTATAAGAATTGGCTTGGTAGTTTGGTTTGCCCTGTTCCCATCATGCACTGGGACTGGACCAGACTAATTTGCATGTAGCCAGGTTCTGAGCTGGGATGGTGCAGTGAGCTAAAAAATGGTGATGGATCAAGCCCTGATCTGTGGACTGGGTAAGAGTGGTCTGCTTAATTCAGACACTCTGTTCATCACCACCCCCTTTTCTGAATCATTTTGTCCACCATAAGCGTGGAAGGGTATACTCAGATGTGAGTCCCTTCCTCATTGCACCATCAGGATTCAAGCAAGCCGGGCCGACGACGGCTGAAATGCCAGAAACCGGTCCCCGGTAGCTTGTTTCCTTCCCAGTATAAGAATTGGCTTGGTAGTTTGGTTTGCCCTGTTCCCATCATGCACTGGGACAGGAACAGACTAATTTGCATGTAGCCAGGTTCTGAGCTGGGATGGTGCAGTGAGCTAAAAAACGGTGATGGATCAAACCCTGATCTTTGGACTGGGTAAGAGTGGTCTGCTTAATTCAGACACTCTGTTCAGCACCACCCCCTTTTCTGAATCATTTTGTCCACCATAAGCGTGGAAGGGTATACTCAGATGTGAGTCCCTTCCTCATTGCACCATCAGGATTCAAGCAAGCCGGGCCGACGACGGCTGAAATGCCAGAAACCGGTCCCTGGTAGCTTGTTTCCTTCCCAGTATAAGAATTGGCTTGGTAGTTTAGTTTGCCCTGTTCCCATCATGCACTGGGACAGGAACAGACTAATTTGCATGTAGCCAGGTTCTGAGCTGGGATGGTGCAGTGAGCTAAAAAACGGTGATGGATCAAGCCCTGATCTTTGGACTGGGTAAGAGTGGTCTGCTTAATTCAGACACTCTGTTCATCGCCACCCCCTTTTCTGAATCATTTTGTTCACCATAAGCGTGGAAGGGTATACTCAGATGTGAGCCCCTTGCTCATTGCACCATCAGGATTCAAGCAAGGCGGGCCGGCGATGGCTAAAATGCCAGAAACCGGTCCCCGGTAGCTTGTTTCCTTCCCAGTATAAGAATTGGCTTGGTAGTTTGGTTTGCCCTGTTCCCATCATGCACTGGGACAGGAACAGACTAATTTGCATGTAGCCAGGTTCTGACCTGGGATGGTGCAGTGAGCTAAAAAACGGTGATGGATCAAGCCCTGATCTTTGGACTGGGTAAGAGTGGTCTGCTTAATTCAGACACTCTGTTCATTACCACCCCCTTTTCTGAATCATTTTGTCCACCATAAGCGTGGAAGGGTATACTCAGATGTGAGTCCCTTGCTCATTGCACCATCAGGATTCAAGCAAGCCGGGCCGACGACGGCTGAAATGCCAGAAACGGGTTCCCGGTAGCTTGTTTCCTTCCCAGTATAAGAATTGGCTTGGTAGTTTGGTTTGCCCTGTTCCCATCATGCACTGGGACAGGAACAGACTAATTTGCATGTAGCCAGGTTCAGATCTGGGATGGTGCAGTGAGCTAAAAAACAGTGATGGATCCAGCCCTGATCTTTGGACTGGGTAAGAGTGGTCTGCTTAATTCAGACACTCTGTTCATCACCACCCCCTTTTCTGAATCATTTTGTCCACCATAAGCGTGGAAGAGTATACTCAGATGTGAGTCCCTTGCTCATTGCACCATCAGGATTCAAGCAAGCCGGGCCGACGACGGCTGAAATGCCAGAAACCAGTCCCCGGTAGCTTGTTTCCTTCCCAGTATAAGAATTGACTTGGTAGTTTGGTTGCCCTGTTCCCATCATGCACTGGGACAGGAACAGACTAATTTGCATGTAGCCAGGTTCTGAGCTGGGATGGTGCAGTGAGCTAAAAAACGGTGGTGGATCAAGCCCTGATCTTTGGACTGGGTAAGAGTGGTCTGCTTAATTCAGACACTCTGTTCATCACCACCCCCTTTTCTGAATCATTTTGCCCACCATAAGCGTGGAAGGGTATACTCAGATGTGAGTCCCTTGCTCATTGCACCATCAGGATTCAAGCAAGCCGGGCTGAGGACGGCTGAAATGCCAGAAACCGGTGCCCGGTAGCTTGTTTCCTTCCCAGTATAAGAATTGGCTTGGTAGTTTGGTTTGCCCTGTTCCCATCATGCACTGGGAAAGGAACAGACTAATTTGCATGTAGCCAGGTTCTGAGCTGGGATGGTGCAGTGAGCTAAAAAACGGTGATGGATCAAGCCCTGATCTTTGGACTGGGTAAGAGTGGTCTGCTTAATTCAGACACTCTGTTCATCACCACCCCCTTTTCTGAATCATTTTGTCCACCATAAGCGTAGAAGGGTATACTAAGATGTGAGTCCCTTGCTCATTGCACCATCAGGATTCAAGCAAGCCAGTCCGACGACGGCTGAAATGCCAGAAACCGGTCCCCGGTAGCTTGTTTCCTTCCCAGTATAAGAATTGGCTTGGTAGTTTGGTTTGCCCTGTTCCCATCATGCACTGGGACAGGAACAGACTAATTTGCATGTAGCCAGGTTCTGAGCTGGGATGGTGCAGTGAGCTAAAAAACGGTGATGGATCAAGCCCTGATCTTTGGACTGGGTAAGAGTGGTCTGCTTAATTCAGACACTCTGTTCATCACCACCCCCTTTTCTGAATAATTTTGTCCACCATAAGCGTGGAAGGGTATACTCAGATGTGAGTCCCTTCCTCATTGCACCATCAGGATTCAAGCAAGCCGGGCCGACGACGGCTGAAATGCCAGAAACCGGTCCCTGGTAGCTTGTTTCCTTCCCAGTATAAGAATTGGTTTGGTAGTTTAGTTTGCCCTGTTCCCATCATGCACTGGGACAGGAACAGACTAATTTGCATGTAGCCAGGTTCTGAGCTGGGATGGTGCAGTGAGCTAAAAAACGGTGATGGATCAAGCCCTGATCTTTGGACTGGGTAAGAGTGGTCTGCTTAATTCAGACACTCTGTTCATCACCACCCCCTTTTCTGAATCATTTTGTGCACCATAAGCGTGGAAGGGTATACTCAGATGTGAGTCCCTTGCTCATTGCACCATCAGGATTCAAGCAAGCCGGGCCGACGACGGCTGAAATGCCAGAAACTGGTCCCCGGTAGCTTGTTTCCTTCCCAGTATAAGAATTGGCTTGGTAGTTTGGTTTGCCCTGTTCCCATCATGCACTGGGAAAGGAACAGACTAATTTGCATGTAGCCAGGTTCTGAGCTGGGATGGTGCAGTGAGCTAAAAAACGGTGATGGATCAAGCCCTGATCTTTGGACTGGGTAAGAGTGGTCTGCTTAATTCAGACACTCTGTTCATCGCCACCCCCTTTTCTGAATCAATTTGTTCACCATAAGCGTGGAAGGGTATACTCAGATGTGAGCCCCTTGCTCATTGCACCATCAGGATTCAAGCAAGGCGGGCCGGCGATGGCTAAAATGCCGGAAACCGGTCCCCGGTAGCTTGTTTCCTTCCCAGTATAAGAATTGGCTTGGTAGTTTGGTTTGCCCTGTTCCCATCATGCACTGGGACAGGAACAGACTAATTTGCATGTAGCCAGGTTCTGACCTGGGATGGTGCAGTGAGCTAAAAAACGGTGATGGATCAAGCCCTGATCTTTGGACTGGGTAAGAGTGGTCTGCTTAATTCAGATACTCTGTTCATTACCACCCCCTTTTCTGAATCATTTTGTCCACCATAAGCGTGGAAGGGTATACTCAGATGTGAGTCCCTTGCTCATTGCACCATCAGGATTCAAGCAAGCCGGGCAGACGACGGCTGAAATGCCAGAAACGGGTTCCCGGTAGCTTGTTTCCTTCCCAGTATAAGAATTGGCTTGGTAGTTTGGTTTGCCCTGTTCCCATCATGCACTGGGACAGGAACAGACTAATTTGCATGTAGCCAGGTTCAGATCTGGGATGGTGCAGTGAGCTAAAAAACAGTGATGGATCCAGCCCTGATCTTTGGACTGGGTAAGAGTGGTCTGCTTAATTCAGACACTCTGTTCATCACCACCCCCTTTTCTGAATCATTTTGTCCACCATAAGCGTGGAAGAGTATACTCAGATGTGAGTCCCTTGCTCATTGCACCATCAGGATTCAAGCAAGCCGGGCCGACGACGGCTGAAATGCCAGAAACCAGTCCCCGGTAGCTTGTTTCCTTCCCAGTATAAGAATTGGCTTGGTAGTTTGGTTTGCCCTGTTCCCATCATGCACTGGGACAGGAACAGACTAATTTGCATGTAGCCAGGTTCTGAGCTGGGATGGTGCAGTGAGCTAAAAAACGGTGATGGATCAAGCCCTGATCTTTGGACTGGGTAAGAGTGGTCTGCTTAATTCAGACACTCTGTTCATCACCACCCCCTTTTCTGAATCATTTTGTGCACCATAAGCGTGGAAGGGTATACTCAGATGTGAGTCCCTTGCTCATTGCACCATCAGGATTCAAGCAAGCCGGGCCGACGACGGCTGAAATGCCAGAAACTGGTCCCCGGTAGCTTGTTTCCTTCCCAGTATAAGAATTGGCTTGGTAGTTTGGTTTGCCCTGTTCCCATCATGCACTGGGAAAGGAACAGACTAATTTGCATGTAGCTAGGTTCTGAGCTGGGATGGTGCAGTGAGCTAAAAAACGGTGATGGATCAAGCCCTGATCTTTGGACTGGGTAAGAGTGGTCTGCTTAATTCAGACACTCTGTTCATTACCACCCCCTTTTCTGAATCATTTTGTCCACCATAAGCGTGGAAGGGTATACTCAGATGTGAGTCCCTTGCTCATTGCACCATCAGGATTCAAGCAAGCCGGGCCGACGACGGCTGAAATGCCAGAAACGGGTTCCCGGTAGCTTGTTTCCTTCCCAGTATAAGAATTGGCTTGGTAGTTTGGTTTGCCCTGTTCCCATCATGCACTGGGACAGGAACAGACTAATTTGCATGTCGCCAGGTTCAGATCTGGGATGGTGCAGTGAGCTAAAAAACAGTGATGGATCCAGCCCTGATCTTTGGACTGGGTAAGAGTGGTCTGCTTAATTCAGACACTCTGTTCATCACCACCCCCTTTTCTGAATCATTTTGTCCACCATAAGCGTGGAAGAGTATACTCAGATGTGAGTCCCTTGCTCATTGCACCATCAGGATTCAAGCAAGCCGGGCCGACGACGGCTGAAATGCCAGAAACCAGTCCCCGGTAGCTTGTTTCCTTCCCAGTATAAGAATTGGCTTGGTAGTTTGGTTTGCCCTGTTCCCATCATGCACTGGGACAGGAACAGACTAATTTGCATGTAGCCAGGTTCTGAGCTGGGATGGTGCAGTGAGCTAAAAAACGGTGGTGGATCAAGCCCTGATCTTTGGACTGGGTAAGAGTGGTCTGCTTAATTCAGACACTCTGTTCATCACCACCCCCTTTTCTGAATCATTTTGCCCACCATAAGCGTGGAAGGGTATACTCAGATGTGAGTCCCTTGCTCATTGCACCATCAGGATTCAAGCAAGCCGGGCCGAGGACGGCTGAAATGCCAGAAACCGGTGCCCGGTAGCTTGTTTCCTTCCCAGTATAAGAATTGGCTTGGTAGTTTGGTTTGCCCTGTTCCCATCATGCACTGGGAAAGGAACAGACTAATTTGCATGTAGCCAGGTTCTGAGCTGGGATGGTGCAGTGAGCTAAAAAACGGTGATGGATCAAGCCCTGATCTTTGGACTGGGTAAGAGTGGTCTGCTTAATTCAGACACTCTGTTCATCACCACCCCCTTTTCTGAATCATTTTGTCCACCATAAGCGTAGAAGGGTATACTAAGATGTGAGTCCCTTGCTCATTGCACCATCAGGATTCAAGCAAGCCGGTCCGACGACGGCTGAAATGCCAGAAACCGGTCCCCGGTAGCTTGTTTCCTTCCCAGTATAAGAATTGGCTTGGTAGTTTGGTTTGCCCTGTTCCCATCATGCACTGGGACAGGAACAGTCTAATTTGCATGTAGCCAGGTTCTGAGCTGGGATGGTGCAGTGAGCTAAAAAACGGTGATGGATCAAGCCCTGATCTTTGGACTGGGTAAGAGTGGTCTGCTTAATTCAGACACTCTGTTCATCACCACCCCCTTTTCTGAATCATTTTGTCCACAATAAGCATGGAAGGGTATACTCAGATGTGAGTCCCTTGCTCATTGCACCATCAGGATTCAAGCAAGCCGGGCCGACGACGGCTGAAATGCCAGAAACCCGTCCCGGTAGCTTGTTTCCTTCCCAGTATAAGAATTGGCTTGGTAGTTTGGTTTGCTCTGTTCCCTTCATGCACTGGGACAGGAACAGACTACTTTGCATGTAGCCAGGTTCTAAGCTGGGATGGTGCAGTGAGCTGAAAAACGGTGATGGATCAAGCCTGATCTTTGGACTGGGTAAGAGTGGTCTGCTTAATTCAGACACTCTGTTCATCACCACCCCCTTTTCTGAATCATTTTGTCCACCATAAGTGTAGAAGGGTATACTAAGATGTGAGTCCCTTGCTCATTGCACCATCAGGATTCAAGCAAGCCGGTCCGACGATGGCTGAAATGCCAGAAACCGGTCCCCGGTAGCTTGTTTCCTTCCCAGTATAAGAATTGGCTTGGTAGTTTGGTTTGCCCTGTTCCCATCATGCACTGGGACAGGAACAGACTAATTTGCATGTAGCCAGGTTTTGAGCTGGGATGGTGCAGTGACCTAAAAAACGGTGATGGATCCAGCCCTGATCTTTGGACTGGGTAAGAGTGGTCTGCTTAATTCAGACACTCTGTTCATCACCACCCCCTTTTCTGAATCATTTTGTCCACCATAAGCGTGGAAGGGTATACTAAGATGTGAGTCCCTTGCTCATTGCACCATCAGGATTCAAGCAAGCCGGGCCGACGACGGCTGAAATGCCAGAAACCGGTCCCCGGTAGCTTGTTTCCTTCCCAGTATAAGAATTGGCTTGGTAGTTTGGTTTGCCCTGTTCCCATCATGCACTGGGAAAGGAACAGACTAATTTGCATGTAGCCAGGTTCTGAGCTGGGATGGTGCAGTGAGCTAAAAAACGGTGATGGATCAAGCCCTGATCTTTGGACTGGGTAAGACTGGTCTGCTTAATTCAGACACTCTGTTCATCACCACCCCCTTTTCTGAATCATTTTGTCCACCATAAGCGTAGAAGGGTATACTAAGATGTGAGTCCCTTGCTCATTGCACCATCAGGATTCAAGCAAGCCGGTCCGACGACGGCTGAAATGCCTGAAACCGGTCCCCGGTAGCTTGTTTCCTTCCCAGTATAAGAATTGGCTTGGTAGTTTGGTTTGCCCTGTTCCCATCATGCACTGGGACAGGAACAGACTAATTTGCATGTAGCCAGGTTCTGAGCTGGGATGGTGCAGTGAGCTAAAAAACGGTGATGGATCAAGCACTGATCTTTGGACTGGGTAAGAGTGGTCTGCTTAATTCAGACACTCTGTTCATCACCACCCCCTTTTCTGAATCATTTTGTCCACCATAAGCATGGAAGGGTATACTCAGATGTGAGTCCCTTGCTCATTGCACCATCAGGATTCAAGCAAGCCGGGCCGACGACGGCTGAAATGCCAGAAACCGGTCCCCGGTAGCTTGTTTCCTTCCCAGTATAAGAATTGGCTTGGTAGTTTGGTTTGCTCTGTTCCCATCATGCACTGGGACAGGAACAGACTAATTTGCATGTAGCCAGGTTCTGAGGAGGGATGGTGCAGTGAGCTAAAAAACGGTGGTGGATCAAGCCCTGATGTTTGGACTGGGTAAGAGTGGTCTGCTTAATTCAGACACTCTGTTCATCACCACCCCCTTTTCTGAATCGTTTTGTCCACCATAAGCGTGGAAGGGTATACTCAGATGTGAGTCCCTTGCTCATTGCACCATCAGGATTCAAGCAAGCCGGGCCGACGACGGCTGAAATGCCAGAAACCCGTCCCCGGTAGCTTGTTTCCTTCCCAGTATAAGAATTGGCTTGGTAGTTTGGTTTGCTCTGTTCCCATCATGCACTGGGACAGGAACAGACTAATTTGCATGTAGCCAGGTTCTGAGGAGGGATGGTGCAGTGAGCTAAAAAACGGTGATGGATCAAGCCCTGATCTTTGGACTGGGTAAGAGTGGTCTGCTTAATTCAGACACTCTGTTCATCACCACCCCCTATTCTGAATCATTTTGTCCACCATAAGCGTGGAAGGGTATACTCAGATGTGAGTCCCTTGCTCATTGCACCATCAGGATTCAAGCAAGCCGGGCCGACGACGGCTGAAATGCCAGAAACTGGTCCCCGGTAGCTTGTTTCCTTCCAGTATAAGAATTGGCTTGGTAGTTTGGTTTGCCCTGTTCCCATCATGCACTGGGACAGGAACAGACTAATTTGCATGTAGCCAGGTTCTGAGGAGGGATGGTGCAGTGAGCTAAAAAACGGTGATGGATCAAGCCCTGATCTTTGGACTGGGTAAGAGTGGTCTGCTTAATTCAGACACTCTGTTCATCACCACCCCCTTTTCTGAATCATTTTGTACACCATAAGCGTGGAAGGGTATACTCAGATGTGAGTCCCTTTCTCATTGCACCATCAGGATTCAAGCAAGCCGGGCCGACGATGGCTGAAATGCCAGAAACCGGTCCCCGGTAGCTTGTTTCCTTCCCAGTATAAGAATTGGCTTGGTAGTTTGGTTTGCCCTGTTCCCATCATGCACTGGGACAGGAACAGACTAATTTGCATGTAGCCAGGTTCTGAGCTGGGATGGTGCAGTGAGCTAAAAAACGGTGGTGGATCAAGCCCTGATCTTTGGACTGGGTAAGAGTGGTCTGCTTAATTCAGACACTCTGTTCATCACCACCCCCTTTTCTGAATCATTTTGTCCACCATAAGCGTGGAAGGGTATACTCAGATGTGAGTCCCTTGCTCATTGCACCATCAGGATTCAAGCAAGTCAGGCCGACGACGGCTGAAATGCCAGAAACCGGTCCCCGGTAGCTTTTTTCCTTCCCAGTATAAGAATTGGCTTGGTAGTTTGGTTTGCCCTGTTCCCATCATGCACTGGGACAGGAACAGACTAATTTGCATGTAGCCACGTTCTGAGCTGGGATGGTGCAGTGAGCTAAAAAACGGTAATGGATCAAGCCCTGATCTTTGGACTGGGTAAGAGTGGTCTGCTTAATTCAGACACTCTGTTCATCACCACCCCCTTTTCTGAATCATTTTGTCCACCATAAGCGTGGGAGGGTATACTCAGATGTGAGTCCCTTGCTCATTGCACCATCAGGATTCAAGCAAGCCGGGCCGACGACGGCTGAAATGCCAGAAACCGGTCCCCGGTAGCTTGTTTCCTTCCCAGTATAAGAATTGGCTTGGTAGTTTGGTTTGCCCTGTTCCCATCATGCACTGGGACAGGAACAGACTAATTTGCATGTAGCCAGGTTCTGAGCTTGGATGGTGCAGTGAGCTAAAAAACGGTGATGGATCAAGCCCTGATCTTTGGACTGGGTAAGTGTGGTCTGCTTAATTCAGACACTCTGTTCATCACCACCCCCTTTTCTGAATCATTTTGTCCACAATAAGCGTGGAAGGGTATACTCAGATGTGAGTCCCTTGCTCATTGCACCATCAGGATTCAAGCAAGCCGGGCCGACGACGGCTGAAATGCCAGAAACCGGTCCCCGGTAGCTTGTTTCCTTCCCAGTATAAGAATTGGCTTGGTAGTTTGGTTTGCCCTGTTCCCATCATGCACTGGGAAAGAAACAGACTAATTTGCATGTAGCCAGGTTCTGAGCTGGGATGGTGCAGTGAGCTAAAAAACGGTGATGGATCAAGCCCTGATCTTTGGACTGGGTAAGAGTGGTCTGCTTAATTCAGACACTCTGTTCATCACCACCCCCTTTTTCTGAATCATTTTGTCCACCATAAGCGTAGAAGGGTATACTAAGATGTGAGTCCCTTGCTCATTGCACCATCAGGATTCAAGCAAGCTGGTCCGACGACGGCTGAAATGCCAGAAACCGGTCCCCGGTAGCTTGTTTCCTTCCCAGTATAAGAATTGGCTTGGTAGTTTGGTTTGCCCTGTTCCCATCATGCACTGGGACAGGAACAGACTAATTTGCATGTAGCCAGGTTCTGAGCTGGGATGGTGCAGTGAGCTAAAAAACGGTGATGGATCAAGCCCTGATCTTTGGACTGGGTAAGAGTGGTCTGCTTAATTCAGACACTCTGTTCATCACCACCCCATTTTCTGAATCATTTTGTCCACCATAAGCATGGAAGGGTATACTCAGATGTGAGTCCCTTGCTCATTGCACCATCAGGATTCAAGCAAGCCGGGCCGACGACGGCTGAAATGCCAGAAACCCGTCCCTGGTAGCTTGTTTCCTTCCCAGTATAAGAATTGGCTTGGTAGTTTGGTTTGCCCTGTTCCCATCATGCACTGGGACAGGAACAGACTAATTTGCACGTAGCCAGGTTCTGACCTGGGATGGTGCAGTGAGCTAAAAAACGGTGATGGATCCAGCCCTGATCTTTGGACTGCGTAAGAGTGGTCTGCTTAATTCAGACACTCTGTTCATCACCACCCCCTTTTCTGAATCATTTTGTCCACTATAAGCGTGGAAGGGTATACTCAGATGTGAGTCCCTTCCTAATTGCACCATCAGGATTCAAGCAAGCCGGGCCGACGATGGCTGAAATGCCAGAAACCGGTCCCCGGTAGCTTGTTTCCTTCCCAGTATAAGAATTGGCTTGGTAGTTTGGTTTGCCCTGTTCCCATCTTGCACTGGGATGGGAACAGACTAATTTGCATGTAGCCAGGTTCTGAGCTGGGATGGTGCAGTGAGCTAAAAAACTGTGATGGATCAAGCCCTGATCTTTGGACTTGGTAAGAGTGGTCTGCTTAATTCAGACACTCTGTTCATCACCACCCCCTTTTCTGAATCATTTTGTGCACCATAAGCGTGGAAGGGTATACTCAGATGTGAGTCCCTTGCTCATTGCACCATCAGGATTCAAGCAAGCCGGGCCGACGACGGCTGAAGTGCCAGAAACCGGTCCCCGGTAGCTTGTTTCCTTCCCAGTATAAGAATTGGCTTGGTAGTTTGGTTTGCCCTGTTCCCAACATGCACTGGGAAAGGAACAGATTAATTTGCATGTAGCTAGGTTCTGAGCTGGGATGGTGCAGTGAGCTAAAAAACGGTGATGGATCAAGCCCTGATCTTTGGACTGGGTAAGAGTGGTCTGCTTAATTCAGACACTCTGTTCATCGCCACCCCCTTTTCTGAATCATTTTGTTCACCATAAGCGTGGAAGGGTATACTCAGATGTGAGTCCCTTGCTCATTGCACTATCAGGATTCAAGCAAGGCGGGCCGGCGACGGCTGAAATGCCAGACACTGGTCCCCGGTAGCTTGTTTCCTTCTCAGTAAAAGAATTGGCTTGGTAGTTTGGTTTGCCCTGTTCCCATCATGCACTGGGACAGGAACAGACTAATTTGCATGTAGCCAGCTTCTGACCTGGGATGGTGCAGTGAGCTAAAAAACGGTGATGGATCAAGCCCTGATCTTTGGACTGGGAAAGAGTGGTCTGCTTAATTCAGACACTCTGTTCACCACTACCCCCTTTTCTGAATCATTTTGTCCACCATAAGCGTGGAAGGGTGTACTCAGATGTGAGTCCCTTGCTCATTGCACCATCAAGATTCAAGCAAGCCGGGCCGACGACGGCTGAAATGCCAGAAACGGGTCCCCGGTAGCTTGTTTCCATCCCAGTATAAGAATTGGCTTGGTAGTTTGGTTTGCCCTGTTCCCATCATGCACTGGGACAGGAACAGACTAATTTGCATGTAGCCAGGTTCTGAGCTGGGATGGTGCAGTGAGCTAAAAAACGGTGATGGATCCAGCCCTGATCTTTGGACTGGGTAAGAGTGGTCTGCTTAATTCAGACACTCTGTTCATCACCACCCCCTTTTCTGAATCATTTTGTCCACCATAAGCGTGGAAGGGTATACTCAGATGTGAGTCCCTTGCTCATTGCACCATCAGGATTCAAGCAAGCCGGGCTGACGACGGCTGAAATGCCAGAAACCGGTCCCCGGTAGCTTGTTTCCTTCCCAGTATAAGAATTGGCTTGGTAGTTTGGTTTGCCCTGTTCCCATCATGCACTGGGACAGGAACAGACTAACTTGCATGTAGCCAGGTTCTGAGCTGGGATGGTGCAGTGAGCTAAAAAACGGTGGTGGATCAAGCCCTGATCTTTGGACTGGGTAAGAGTGGTCTGCTTAATTCAGACACTCTGTTCATCACCATCCCCTTTTCTGAATCATTTTGTCCACCATAAGCGTGGAAGGGTATACTCAGATGTGAGTCCCTTGCTCATTGCACCATCAGGATTCAAGCAAGCCGGGCCGACGACGGCTGAAATGCCAGAAACCGGTCCCCGGTAGCTTGTTTCCTACCCAGTATAAGAATTGGCTCGGTAGTTTGGTTTGCCCTGTTCCCATCATGCACTGGGACAGGACCAGACTAATTTGCATGTAGCCAGGTTCTGAGCTGGGATGGTGCAGTGAGCTAAAAAATGGTGATGGATCAAGCCCTGATCTGTGGACTGGGTAAGAGTGGTCTGCTTAATTCAGACACTCTGTTCATCACCACCCCCTTTTCTGAATCATTTTGTCCACCATAAGCGTGGAAGGGTATACTCAGATGTGAGTCCCTTCCTCATTGCACCATCAGGATTCAAGCAAGCCGGGCCGACGACGGCTGAAATGCCAGAAACCGGTCCCCGGTAGCTTGTTTCCTTCCCAGTATAAGAATTGGCTTGGTAGTTTGGTTTGCCCTGTTCCCATCATGCACTGGGACAGGAACAGACTAATTTGCATGTAGCCAGGTTCTGAGCTGGGATGGTGCAGTGAGCTAAAAAACGGTGATGGATCAAACCCTGATCTTTGGACTGGGTAAGAGTGGTCTGCTTAATTCAGACACTCTGTTCATCACCACCCCCTTTTCTGAATCATTTTGTCCACCATAAGCGTGGAAGGGTATACTCAGATGTGAGTCCCTTCCTCATTGCACCATCAGGATTCAAGCAAGCCGGGCCGACGACGGCTGAAATGCCAGAAACCGGTCCCTGGTAGCTTGTTTCCTTCCCAGTATAAGAATTGGCTTGGTAGTTTAGTTTGCCCTGTTCCCATCATGCACTGGGACAGGAACAGACTAATTTGCATGTAGCCAGGTTCTGAGCTGGGATGGTGCAGTGAGCTAAAAAACGGTGATGGATCAAGCCCTGATCTTTGGACTGGGTAAGAGTGGTCTGCTTAATTCAGACACTCTGTTCATCGCCACCCCCTTTTCTGAATCATTTTGTTCACCATAAGCGTGGAAGGGTATACTCAGATGTGAGCCCCTTGCTCATTGCACCATCAGGATTCAAGCAAGGCGGGCCGGCGATGGCTAAAATGCCAGAAACCGGTCCCCGGTAGCTTGTTTCCTTCCCAGTATAAGAATTGGCTTGGTAGTTTGGTTTGCCCTGTTCCCATCATGCACTGGGACAGGAACAGACTAATTTGCATGTAGCCAGGTTCTGACCTGGGATGGTGCAATGAGCTAAAAAACGGTGATGGATCAAGCCCTGATCTTTGGACTGGGTAAGAGTGGTCTGCTTAATTCAGACACTCTGTTCATTACCACCCCCTTTTCTGAATCATTTTGTCCACCATAAGCGTGGAAGGGTATACTCAGATGTGAGTCCCTTGCTCATTGCACCATCAGGATTCAAGCAAGCCGGGCCGACGACGGCTGAAATGCCAGAAACGGGTTCCCGGTAGCTTGTTTCCTTCCCAGTATAAGAATTGGCTTGGTAGTTTGGTTTGCCCTGTTCCCATCATGCACTGGGACAGGAACAGACTAATTTGCATGTAGCCAGGTTCAGATCTGGGATGGTGCAGTGAGCTAAAAAACAGTGATGGATCCAGCCCTGATCTTTGGACTGGGTAAGAGTGGTCTGCTTAATTCAGACACTCTGTTCATCACCACCCCCTTTTCTGAATCATTTTGTCCACCATAAGCGTGGAAGAGTATACTCAGATGTGAGTCCCTTGCTCATTGCACCATCAGGATTCAAGCAAGCCGGGCCGACGACGGCTGAAATGCCAGAAACCAGTCCCCGGTAGCTTGTTTCCTTCCCAGTATAAGAATTGGCTTGGTAGTTTGGTTGCCCTGTTCCCATCATGCACTGGGACAGGAACAGACTAATTTGCATGTAGCCAGGTTCTGAGCTGGGATGGTGCAGTGAGCTAAAAAACGGTGGTGGATCAAGCCCTGATCTTTGGACTGGGTAAGAGTGGTCTGCTTAATTCAGACACTCTGTTCATCACCACCCCCTTTTCTGAATCATTTTGCCCACCATAAGCGTGGAAGGGTATACTCAGATGTGAGTCCCTTGCTCATTGCACCATCAGGATTCAAGCAAGCCGGGCCGAGGACGGCTGAAATGCCAGAAACCGGTGCCCGGTAGCTTGTTTCCTTCCCAGTATAAGAATTGGCTTGGTAGTTTGGTTTGCCCTGTTCCCATCATGCACTGGGAAAGGAACAGACTAATTTGCATGTAGCCAGGTTCTGAGCTGGGATGGTGCAGTGAGCTAAAAAACGGTGATGGATCAAGCCCTGATCTTTGGACTGGGTAAGAGTGGTCTGCTTAATTCAGACACTCTGTTCATCACCACCCCCTTTTCTGAATCATTTTGTCCACCATAAGCGTAGAAGGGTATACTAAGATGTGAGTCCCTTGCTCATTGCACCATCAGGATTCAAGCAAGCCAGTCCGACGACGGCTGAAATGCCAGAAACCGGTCCCCGGTAGCTTGTTTCCTTCCCAGTATAAGAATTGGCTTGGTAGTTTGGTTTGCCCTGTTCCCATCATGCACTGGGACAGGAACAGACTAATTTGCATGTAGCCAGGTTCTGAGCTGGGATGGTGCAGTGAGCTAAAAAACGGTGATGGATCAAGCCCTGATCTTTGGACTGGGTAAGAGTGGTCTGCTTAATTCAGACACTCTGTTCATCACCACCCCCTTTTCTGCATCATTTTGTCCACCATAAGCGTGGAAGGGTATACTCAGATGTGAGTCCCTTCCTCATTGCACCATCAGGATTCAAGCAAGCCGGGCCGACGACGGCTGAAATGCCAGAAACCGGTCCCTGGTAGCTTGTTTCCTTTCCAGTATAAGAATTGGCTTGGTAGTTTAGTTTGCCCTGTTCCCATCATGCACTGGGACAGGAACAGACTAATTTGCATGTAGCCAGGTTCTGAGCTGGGATGGTGCAGTGAGCTAAAAAACGGTGATGGATCAAGCCCTGATCTTTGGACTGGGTAAGAGTGGTCTGCTTAATTCAGACACTCTGTTCATCACCACCCCCTTTTCTGAATCATTTTGTGCACCATAAGCGTGGAAGGGTATACTCAGATGTGAGTCCCTTGCTCATTGCACCATCAGGATTCAAGCAAGCCGGGCCGACGACGGCTGAAATGCCAGAAACTGGTCCCCGGTAGCTTGTTTCCTTCCCAGTATAAGAATTGGCTTGGTAGTTTGGTTTGCCCTGTTCCCATCATGCATTGGGAAAGGAACAGACTAATTTGCATGTAGCCAGGTTCTGAGCTGGGATGGTGCAGTGGGCTAAAAAACGGTGATGGATCAAGCCCTGATCTTTGGACTGGGTAAGAGTGGTCTGCTTAATTCAGACACTCTGTTCATCACCACCCCCTTTTCTGAATCATTTTGTTCACCATAAGCGTGGAAGGGTATACTCAGATGTGAGCCCCTTGCTCATTGCACCATCAGGATTCAAGCAAGGCGGGCCGGCGATGGCTAAAATGCCGGAAACCGGTCCCCGGTAGCTTGTTTCCTTCCCAGTATAAGAATTGGCTTGGTAGTATGGTTTGCCCTGTTCCCATCATGCACTGGGACAGGAACAGACTAATTTGCATGTAGCCAGGTTCTGACCTGGGATGGTGCAGTGAGCTAAAAAACGGTGATGGATCAAGCCCTGACCTTTGGACTGGGTAAGAGTGGTCTGCTTAATTCAGATACTCTGTTCATTACCACCCCCTTTTCTGAATCATTTTGTCCACCATAAGCGTGGAAGGGTATACTCAGATGTGAGTCCCTTGCTCATTGCACCATCAGGATTCAAGCAAGCCGGGCAGACGACGGCTGAAATGCCAGAAACGGGTTCCCGGTAGCTTGTTTCCTTCCCAGTATAAGAATTTTCTTGGTAGTTTGGTTTGCCCTGTTCCCATCATGCACTGGGACAGGAACAGACTAATTTGCATGTAGCCAGGTTCAGATCTGGGATGGTGCAGTGAGCTAAAAAACAGTGATGGATCCAGCCCTGATCTTTGGACTGGGTAAGAGTGGTCTGCTTAATTCAGACACTCTGTTCATCACCACCCCCTTTTCTGAATCATTTTGTCCACCATAAGCGTGGAAGAGTATACTCAGATGTGAGTCCCTTGCTCATTGCACCATCAGGATTCAAGCAAGCCGGGCCGACGACGGCTGAAATGCCAGAAACCAGTCCCCGGTAGCTTGTTTCCTTCCCAGTATAAGAATTGGCTTGGTAGTTTGGTTTGCCCTGTTCCCATCATGCACTGGGACAGGAACAGACTAATTTGCATGTAGCCAGGTTCTGAGCTGGGATGGTGCAGTGAGCTACAAAACGGTGATGGATCAAGCCCTGATCTTTGGACTGGGTAAGAGTGGTCTGCTTAATTCAGACACTCTGTTCATCACCACCCCCTTTTCTGAATCATTTTGTGCACCATAAGCGTGGAAGGGTATACTCAGATGTGAGTCCCTTGCTCATTGCACCATCAGGATTCAAGCAAGCCGGGCCGACGACGGCTGAAATGCCAGAAACTGGTCCCCGGTAGCTTGTTTCCTTCCCAGTATAAGAATTGGCTTGGTAGTTTGGTTTGCCCTGTTCCCATCATGCACTGGGAAAGGAACAGACTAATTTGCATGTAGCCAGGTTCTGAGCTGGGATGGTGCAGTGAGCTAAAAAACGGTGATGGATCAAGCCCTGATCTTTGGACTGGGTAAGAGTGGTCTGCTTAATTCAGACACTCTGTTCATCGCCACCCCCTTTTCTGAATCATTTTGTTCACCATAAGCGTGGAAGGGTATACTCAGATGTGAGCCCCTTGCTCATTGCACCATCAGGATTCAAGCAAGGCGGGCCGGCGATGGCTAAAATGCCGGAAACCGGTCCCCGGTAGCTTGTTTCCTTCCCAGTATAAGAATTGGCTTGGTAGTTTGGTTTGCCCTGTTCCCATCATGCACTGGGACAGGAACAGACTAATTTGCATGTAGCCAGGTTCTGACCTGGGATGGTGCAGTGAGCTAAAAAACCGTGATGGATCAAGCCCTGATCTTTGGACTGGGTAAGAGTGGTCTGCTTAATTCAGATACTCTGTTCATTACCACCCCCTTTTCTGAATCATTTTGTCCACCATAAGCGTGGAAGGGTATACTCAGATGTGAGTCCCTTGCTCATTGCACCATCAGGATTCAAGCAAGCCGGGCCGACGACGGCTGAAATGCCAGAAACGGGTTCCCGGTAGCTTGTTTCCTTCCCAGTATAAGAATTGGCTTGGTAGTTTGGTTTGCCCTGTTCCCATCATGCACTGGGACAGGAACAGACTAATTTGCATGTAGCCAGGTTCAGATCTGGGATGGTGCAGTGAGCTAAAAAACAGTGATGGATCCAGCCCTGATCTTTGGACTGGGTAAGAGTGGTCTGCTTAATTCAGACACTCTGTTCATCACCACCCCCTTTTCTGAATCATTTTGTCCACCATAAGCGTGGAAGAGTATACTCAGATGTGAGTCCCTTGCTCATTGCACCATCAGGATTCAAGCAAGCCGGGCCGACGACGGCTGAAATGCCAGAAACCAGTCCCCGGTAGCTTGTTTCCTTCCCAGTATAAGAATTGGCTTGGTAGTTTGGTTTGCCCTGTTCCCATCATGCACTGGGACAGGAACAGACTAATTTGCATGTAGCCAGGTTCTGAGCTGGGATGGTGCAGTGAGCTAAAAAACGGTGGTGGATCAAGCCCTGATCTTTGGACTGGGTAAGAGTGGTCTGCTTAATTCAGACACTCTGTTCATCACCACCCCCTTTTCTGAATCATTTTGCCCACCATAAGCGTGGAAGGGTATACTCAGATGTGAGTCCCTTGCTCATTGCACCATCAGGATTCAAGCAAGCCGGGCCGAGGACGGCTGAAATGCCAGAAACCGGTGCCCGGTAGCTTGTTTCCTTCCCAGTATAAGAATTGGCTTGGTAGTTTGGTTTGCCCTGTTCCCATCATGCACTGGGAAAGGAACAGACTAATTTGCATGTAGCCAGGTTCTGAACTGGGATGGTGCAGTGAGCTAAAAAACGGTGATGGATCAAGCCCTGATCTTTGGACTGGGTAAGAGTGGTCTGCTTAATTCAGACACTCTGTTCATCACCACCCCCTTTTCTGAATCATTTTGTCCACCATAAGCGTAGAAGGGTATACTAAGATGTGAGTCCCTTGCTCATTGCACCATCAGGATTCAAGCAAGCCGGTCCGACGACGGCTGAAATGCCAGAAACCGGTCCCCGGTAGCTTGTTTCCTTCCCAGTATAAGAATTGGCTTGGTAGTTTGGTTTGCCCTGTTCCCATCATGCACTGGGACAGGAACAGACTAATTTGCATGTAGCCAGGTTCTGAGCTGGGATGGTGCAGTGAGCTAAAAAACGGTGATGGATCAAGCCCTGATCTTTGGACTGGGTAAGAATGGTCTGCTTAATTCAGACACTCTGTTCATCACCACCCCCTTTTCTGAATCATTTTGTCCACAATAAGCATGGAAGGGTATACTCAGATGTGAGTCCCTTGCTCATTGCACCATCAGGATTCAAGCAAGCCGGGCCGACGACGGCTGAAATGCCAGAAACCCGTCCCGGTAGCTTGTTTCCTTCCCAGTATAAGAATTGGCTTGGTAGTTTGGTTTGCTCTGTTCCCTTCATGCACTGGGACAGGAACAGACTACTTTGCATGTAGCCAGGTTCTAAGCTGGGATGGTGCAGTGAGCTAAAAAACGGTGATGGATCAAGCCTGATCTTTGGACTGGGTAAGAGTGGTCTGCTTAATTCAGACACTCTGTTCATCACCACCCCCTTTTCTGAATCATTTTGTCCACCATAAGCGTAGAAGGGTATACTAAGATGTGAGTCCCTTGCTCATTGCACCATCAGGATTCAAGCAAGCCGGTCCGACGACGGCTGAAATGCCAGAAACCGGTCCCCGGTAGCTTGTTTCCTTCCCAGTATAAGAATTGGCTTGGTAGTTTGGTTTGCCCTGTTCCCATCATGCACTGGGACAGGAACAGACTAATTTGCATGTAGCCAGGTTCTGAGCTGGGATGGTGCAGTGACCTAAAAAACGGTGATGGATCCAGCCCTGATCTTTGGACTGGGTAAGAGTGGTCTGCTTAATTCAGACACTCTGTTCATCACCACCCCCTTTTCTGAATCATTTTGTCCACCATAAGCGTGGAAGGGTATACTAAGATGTGAGTCCCTTGCTCATTGCACCATCAGGATTCAAGCAAGCCGGGCCGACGACGGCTGAAATGCCAGAAACCGGTCCCCGGTAGCTTGTTTCCTTCCCAGTATAAGAATTGGCTTGGTAGTTTGGTTTGCCCTGTTCCCATCATGCACTGGGAAAGGAACAGACTAATTTGCATGTAGCCAGGTTCTGAGCTGGGATGGTGCAGTGAGCTAAAAAACGGTGATGGATCAAGCCCTGATCTTTGGACTGGGTAAGAGTGGTCTGCTTAATTCAGACACTCTGTTCATCACCACCCCCTTTTCTGAATCATTTTGTCCACCATAAGCGTAGAAGGGTATACTAAGATGTGAGTCCCTTGCTCATTGCACCATCAGGATTCAAGCAAGCCGGTCCGACGACGGCTGAAATGCCTGAAACCGGTCCCCGGTAGCTTGTTTCCTTCCCAGTATAAGAATTGGCTTGGTAGTTTGGTTTGCCCTGTTCCCATCATGCACTGGGACAGGAACAGACTAATTTGCATGTAGCCAGGTTCTGAGCTGGGATGGTGCAGTGAGCTAAAAAACGGTGATGGATCAAGCACTGTTCTTTGGACTGGGTAAGAGTGGTCTGCTTAATTCAGACACTCTGTTCATCACCACCCCCCTTTCTGAATCATTTTGTCCACCATAAGCATGGAAGGGTATACTCAGATGTGAGTCCCTTGCTCATTGCACCATCAGGATTCAAGCAAGCCGGGCCGACGACGGCTGAAATGCCAGAAACCGGTCCCCGGTAGCTTGTTTCCTTCCCAGTATAAGAATTGGCTTGGTAGTTTGGTTTGCTCTGTTCCCATCATGCACTGGGACAGGAACAGACTAATTTGCATGTAGCCAGGTTCTGAGGAGGGATGGTGCAGTGAGCTAAAAAACGGTGATGGATCAAGCCCTGATGTTTGGACTGGGTAAGAGTGGTCTGCTTAATTCAGATACTCTGTTCATCACCACCCCCTTTTCTGAATCGTTTTGTCCACCATAAGCGTGGAAGGGTATACTCAGATGTGAGTCCCTTGCTCATTGCACCATCAGGATTCAAGCAAGCCGGGCCGACGATGGCTGAAATGCCAGAAACCCGTCCCCGGTAGCTTGTTTCCTTCCCAGTATAAGAATTGGCTTGGTAGTTTGGTTTGCCCTGTTCCCATCATGCACTGGGACAGGAACAGACTAATTTGCATGTAGCCAGGTTCTGAGCTGGGATGGTGCAGTGAGCTAAAAAACGGTGATGGATCAAGCCTGATCTTTGGACTGGGTAAGAGTGGTCTGCTTAATTCAGACACTCTGTTCATCACCACCCCCTTTTTTGAATCATTTTGTCCACCATAAGCGTAGAAGGGTATACTAAGATGTGAGTCCCTTGCTCATTGCACCATCAGGATTCAAGCAAGCCGGTCCGACGACGGCTGAAATGCCAGAAACCGGTCCCCGGTAGCTTGTTTCCTTCCCAGTATAAGAATTGGCTTGGTAGTTTGGTTTGCCCTGTTCCCATCATGCACTGGGACAGGAACAGACTAATTTGCATGTAGCCAGGTTCTGAGCTGGGATGGTGCAGTGACCTAAAAAACGGTGATGGATCCAGCCCTGATCTTTGGACTGGGTAAGAGTGGTCTGCTTAATTCAGACACTCTGTTCATCACCACCCCCTTTTCTGAATCATTTTGTCCACCATAAGCGTGGAAGGGTATACTAAGATGTGAGTCCCTTGCTCATTGCACCATCAGGATTCAAGCAAGCCGGGCCGACGACGGCTGAAATGCCAGAAACCGGTCCCCGGTAGCTTGTTTCCTTCCCAGTATAAGAATTGGCTTGGTAGTTTGGTTTGCCCTGTTCCCATCATGCACTGGGAAAGGAACAGACTAATTTGCATGTAGCCAGGTTCTGAGCTGGGATGGTGCAGTGAGCTAAAAAACGGTGATGGATCAAGCCCTGATCTTTGGACTGGGTAAGAGTGGTCTGCTTAATTCAGACACTCTGTTCATCACCACCCCCTTTTCTGAATCATTTTGTCCACCATAAGCGTAGAAGGGTATACTAAGATGTGAGTCCCTTGCTCATTGCACCATCAGGATTCAAGCAAGCCGGTCCGACGACGGCTGAAATGCCTGAAACCGGTCCCCGGTAGCTTGTTTCCTTCCCAGTATAAGAATTGGCTTGGTAGTTTGGTTTGCCCTGTTCCCATCATGCACTGGGACAGGAACAGACTAATTTGCATGTAGCCAGGTTCTGAGCTGGGATGGTGCAGTGAGCTAAAAAACGGTGATGGATCAAGCACTGATCTTTGGACTGGGTAAGAGTGGTCTGCTTAATTCAGACACTCTGTTCATCACCACCCCCTTTTCTGAATCATTTTGTCCACCATAAGCATGGAAGGGTATACTCAGATGTGAGTCCCTTGCTCATTGCACCATCAGGATTCAAGCAAGCCGGGCCGACGACGGCTGAAATGCCAGAAACCGGTCCCCGGTAGCTTGTTTCCTTCCCAGTATAAGAATTGGCTTGGTAGTTTGGTTTGCTCTGTTCCCATCATGCACTGGGACAGGAACAGACTAATTTGCATGTAGCCAGGTTCTGAGGAGGGATGGTGCAGTGAGCTAAAAAACGGTGATGGATCAAGCCCTGATGTTTGGACTGGGTAAGAGTGGTCTGCTTAATTCAGACACTCTGTTCATCACCACCCCCTTTTCTGAATCGTTTTGTCCACCATAAGCGTGGAAGGGTATACTCAGATGTGAGTCCCTTGCTCATTGCACCATCAGGATTCAAGCAAGCCGGGCCGACGACGGCTGAAATGCCAGAAACCCGTCCCCGGTAGCTTGTTTCCTTCCCAGTATAAGAATTGGCTTGGTAGTTTGGTTTGCTCTGTTCCCATCATGCACTGGGACAGGAACAGACTAATTTGCATGTAGCCAGGTTCTGAGGAGGGATGGTGCAGTGAGCTAAAAAACGGTGATGGATCAAGCCCTGATCTTTGGACTGGGTAAGAGTGGTCTGCTTAATTCAGACACTCTGTTCATCCCCACCCCCTATTCTGAATCATTTTGTCCACCATAAGCGTGGAAGGGTATACTCAGATGTGAGTCCCTTGCTCATTGCACCATCAGGATTCAAGCAAGCCGGGCCGACGACGGCTGAAATGCCAGAAACTGGTCCCCGGTAGCTTGTTTCCTTCCAGTATAAGAATTGGCTTGGTAGTTTGGTTTGCCCTGTTCCCATCATGCACTGGGACAGGAACAGACTAATTTGCATGTAGCCAGGTTCTTCGGAGGGATGGTGCAGTGAGCTAAAAAACGGTGATGGATCAAGCCCTGATCTTTGGACTGGGTAAGAGTGGTCTGCTTAATTCAGACACTCTGTTCATCACCACCCCCTTTTCTGAATCATTTTGTACACCATAAGCGTGGAAGGGTATACTCAGATGTGAGTCCCCTTCTCATTGCACCATCAGGATTCAAGCAAGCCGGGCCGACGATGGCTAAAATGCCAGAAACCGGTCCCCGGTAGCTTGTTTCCTTCCCAGTATAAGAATTGGCTTGGTAGTTTGGTTTGCCCTGTTCCCATCATGCACTGGGACAGGAACAGACTAATTTGCATGTAGCCAGGTTCTGACCTGGGATGGTGCAGTGAGCTAAAAAACGGTGGTGGATCAAGCCCTGATCTTTGGACTGGGTAAGAGTGGTCTGCTTAATTCAGACACTCTGTTCATCACCACCCCCTTTTCTGAATCATTTTGTCCACCATAAGCGTGGAAGGGTATACTCAGATGTGAGTCCCTTGCTCATTGCACCATCAGGATTCAAGCAAGTCAGGCCGACGACGGCTGAAATGCCAGAAACCGGTCCCCGGTAGCTTTTTTCCTTCCCAGTATAAGAATTGGCTTGGTAGTTTGGTTTGCCCTGTTCCCATCATGCACTGGGACAGGAACAGACTAATTTGCATGTAGCCACGTTCTGAGCTGGGATGGTGCAGTGAGCTAAAAAACGGTAATGGATCAAGCCCTGATCTTTGGACTGGGTAAGAGTGGTCTGCTTAATTCAGACACTCTGTTCATCACCACCCCCTTTTCTGAATCATTTTGTCCACCATAAGCGTGGGAGGGTATACTCAGATGTGAGTCCCTTGCTCATTGCACCATCAGGATTCAAGCAAGCCGGGCCGACGACGGCTGAAATGCCAGAAACCGGTCCCCGGTAGCTTGTTTCCTTCCCAGTATAAGAATTGGCTTGGTAGTTTGGTTTGCCCTGTTCCCATCATGCACTGGGACAGGAACAGACTAATTTGCATGTAGCCAGGTTCTGAGCTTGGATGGTGCAGTGAGCTAAAAAACGGTGATGGATCAAGCCCTGATCTTTGGACTGGGTAAGTGTGGTCTGCTTAATTCAGACACTCTGTTCATCACCACCCCCTTTTCTGAATCATTTTGTCCACAATAAGCGTGGAAGGGTATACTCAGATGTGAGTCCCTTGCTCATTGCACCATCAGGATTCAAGCAAGCCGGGCCGACGACGGCTGAAATGCCAGAAACCGGTCCCCGGTAGCTTGTTTCCTTCCCAGTATAAGAATTGGCTTGGTAGTTTGGTTTGCCCTGTTCCCATCATGCACTGGGAAAGAAACAGACTAATTTGCATGTAGCCAGGTTCTGAGCTGGGATGGTGCAGTGAGCTAAAAAATGGTGATGGATCAAGCCCTGATCTTTGGACTGGGTAAGAGTGGTCTGCTTAATTCAGACACTCTGTTCATCACCACCCCCTTTTTCTGAATCATTTTGTCCACCATAAGCGTAGAAGGGTATACTAAGATGTGAGTCCCTTGCTCATTGCACCATCAGGATTCAAGCAAGCTGGTCCGACGACGGCTGAAATGCCAGAAACCGGTCCCCGGTAGCTTGTTTCCTTCCCAGTATAAGAATTGGCTTGGTAGTTTGGTTTGCCCTGTTCCCATCATGCACTGGGACAGGAACAGACTAATTTGCATGTAGCCAGGTTCTGAGCTGGGATGGTGCAGTGAGCTAAAAAACGGTGATGGATCAAGCCCTGATCTTTGGACTGGGTAAGAGTGGTCTGCTTAATTCAGACACTCTGTTCATCACCACCCCATTTTCTGAATCATTTTGTCCACCATAAGCATGGAAGGGTATACTCAGATGTGAGTCCCTTGCTCATTGCACCATCAGGATTCAAGCAAGCCGGGCCGACGACGGCTGAAATGCCAGAAACCCGTCCCTGGTAGCTTGTTTCCTTCCCAGTATAAGAATTGGCTTGGTAGTTTGGTTTGCCCTGTTCCCATCATGCACTGGGACAGGAACAGACTAATTTGCATGTAGCCAGGTTCTGACCTGGGATGGTGCAGTGAGCTAAAAAACGGTGATGGATCCAGCCCTGATCTTTGGACTGGGTAAGAGTGGTCTGCTTAATTCAGACACTCTGTTCATCACCACCCCCTTTTCTGAATCATTTTGTCCACTATAAGCGTGGAAGGGTATACTCAGATGTGAGTCCCTTCCTAATTGCACCATCAGGATTCAAGCAAGCCGGGCCGACGATGGCTGAAATGCCAGAAACCGGTCCCCGATAGCTTGTTTCCTTCCCAGTATAAGAATTGGCTTGGTAGTTTGGTTTGCCCTGTTCCCATCTTGCACTGGGATGGGAACAGACTAATTTGCATGTAGCCAGGTTCTGAGCTGGGATGGTGCAGTGAGCTAAAAAACTGTGATGGATCAAGCCCTGATCTTTGGACTTGGTAAGAGTGGTCTGCTTAATTCAGACACTCTGTTCATCACCACCCCCTTTTCTGAATCATTTTGTGCACCATAAGCGTGGAAGGGTATACTCAGATGTGAGTCCCTTGCTCATTGCACCATCAGGATTCAAGCAAGCCGGGCCGACGACGGCTGAAGTGCCAGAAACCGGTCCCCGGTAGCTTGTTTCCTTCCCAGTATAAGAATTGGCTTGGTAGTTTGGTTTGCCCTGTTCCCAACATGCACTGGGAAAGGAACAGACTAATTTGCATGTAGCTAGGTTCTGAGCTGGGATGGTGCAGTGAGCTAAAAAACGGTGATGGATCAAGCCCTGATCTTTGGACTGGGTAAGAGTGGTCTCCTTAATTCAGACACTCTGTTCATCGCCACCCCCTTTTCTGAATCATTTTGTTCACCATAAGCGTGGAAGGGTATACTCAGATGTGAGTCCCTTGCTCATTGCACCATCAGGATTCAAACAAGGCGGGCCGGCGACGGCTGAAATGCCAGACACTGGTCCCCGGTAGCTTGTTTCCTTCTCAGTAAAAGAATTGGCTTGGTAGTTTGGTTTGCCCTGTTCCCATCATGCACTGGGACAGGAACAGACTAATTTGCATGTAGCCAGCTTCTGACCTGGGATGGTGCAGTGAGCTAAAAAACGGTGATGGATCAAGCCCTGATCTTTGGACTGGGTAAGAGTGGTCTGCTTAATTCAGACACTCTGTTCACCACTACCCCCTTTTCTGAATCATTTTGTCCACCATAAGCGTGGAAGGGTGTACTCAGATGTGAGTCCCTTGCTCATTGCACCATCAAGATTCAAGCAAGCCGGGCCGACGACGGCTGAAATGCCAGAAACGGGTCCCCGGTAGCTTGTTTCCATCCCAGTATAAGAATTGGCTTGGTAGTTTGGTTTGCCCTGTTCCCATCATGCACTGGGACAGGAACAGACTAATTTGCATGTAGCCAGGTTCTGAGCTGGGATGGTGCAGTGAGCTAAAAAACGGTGATGGATCCAGCCCTGATCTTTGGACTGGGTAAGAGTGGTCTGCTTAATTCAGACACTCTGTTCATCACCACCCCCTTTTCTGAATCATTTTGTCCACCATAAGCGTGGAAGGGTATACTCAGATGTGAGTCCCTTGCTCATTGCACCATCAGGATTCAAGCAAGCCGGGCTGACGACGGCTGAAATGCCAGAAACCGGTCCCCGGTAGCTTGTTTCCTTCCCAGTATAAGAATTGGCTTGGTAGTTTGGTTTGCCCTGTTCCCATCATGCACTGGGACAGGAACAGACTAACTTGCATGTAGCCAGGTTCTGAGCTGGGATGGTGCAGTGAGCTAAAAAACGGTGGTGGATCAAGCCCTGATCTTTGGACTGGGTAAGAGTGGTCTGCTTAATTCAGACACTCTGTTCATCACCACCCCCTTTTCTGAATCCTTTTGTCCACCATAAGCGTGGAAGGGTATACTCAGATGTGAGTCCCTTGCTCATTGCACCATCAGGATTCAAGCAAGCCATGCCGACGACGGCTGAAATGCCAGAAACCGGTCCCCGGTAGCTTGTTTCCTTCCCAGTATAAGAATTGGCTTGGTAGTTTGGTTTGCCCTGTTCCCATCATGCACTGGGAAAGGAACAGACTAATTTGCATGTAGCCAGGTTCTGAGCTGGGATGGTGCAGTGAGCTAAAAAACGGTGATGGATCAAGCCCTGATCTTTGGACTGGGTAAGAGTGGTCTGCTTAATTCAGACACTCTGTTCATCACTACCTCCTTTTCTGAATCATTTTGTCCACCATAAGCGTGGAAGGGTATACTCAGATGTGAGTCCCTTGCTCATTGCACCATCAGGATTCAAGCAAGCCGGGCCGACGACGGCTGAAATGCCAGAAACCGGTCCCCGGTAGCTTGTGTCCTTCCCAGTATAAGAATTGGCTTGGTAATTTGGTTTGCCCTGTTCCCATCATGCACTGGGAAAGGAACAGACTAATTTGCATGTAGCCAGGTTCTGAGCTGGGATGGTGCAGTGAGCTAAAAAACGGTGATGGATCAAGCCCTGATCTTTGAACTGGGTAAGAGTGGTCTGCTTAATTCAGACACTCTGTTCATCACCACCCCCTTTTCTGAATCATTTTGTCCACCATAAGCGTAGAAGGGTATACTAAGATGTGAGTCCCTTGCTCATTGCACCATCAGGATTCAAGCAAGCCGGTCCGACAACGGCTGAAATGCCAGAAACCGGTCCCCGGTAGCTTGTTTCCTTCCCAGTATAAGAATTGGCTTGGTAGTTTGGTTTGCCCTGTTCCCATCATGCACTGGGACAGGAACAGACTAATTTGCATGTAGCCAGGTTCTGAGCTGGGATGGTGCAGTGAGCTAAAAAACGGTGATGGATCAAGCCCTGATCTTTGGACTGGGTAAGAGTGGTCTGCTTAATTCAGACACTCTGTTCATCACCACCCCCTTTTCTGAATCATTTTGTACACCATAAGCGTGGAAGGGTATACTCAGATGTGAGTCCCTTTCTCATTGCACCATCAGGATTCAAGCAAGCCGGGCCGACGACGGCTGAAATGCCAGAAACCGGTCCCCGGTAGCTTGTTTCCTTCCCAGTATAAGAATTGGCTTGGTAGTTTGGTTTGCCCTGTTCCCATCATGCACTGGGACAGGAACAGACTAATTTGCATGTAGCCAGGTTCTGAGCTGGGATGGTGCAGTGAGCTAAAAAACGGTGATGGATCAAGCCCTGATGTTTGGACTGGGTAAGAGTGGTCTGCTTAATTCAGACAGTCTGTTCATCACCACCCCCTTTTCTGAATCATTTTGTCCACCATAAGCGAGGAAGGGTATACTCAGATGTGAGTCCCTTGCTCATTGCACCATCAGGATTCAAGCAAGTCGGGCCGACGACGGCTGAAATGCCAGAAACCGGTCCCCGGTAGCTTGTTTCCTTCCCAGTATAAGAATTGGCTTGGTAGTTTGGTTTGCCCTGTTCCCATCATGCACTGGGACAGGAACAGACTAATTTGCATGTAGCCACGTTCTGAGCTGGGATGGTGCAGTGAGCTAAAAAACGGTGATGGATCAAGCCCTGATCTTTGGACTGGGTAAGAGTGGTCTGCTTAATTCAGACACTCTTTTCATCACCACCCCCTTTTCTGAATCATTTTGTCCACCATAAGCGTAGAAGGGTATACTAAGATGTGAGTCCCTTGCTCATTGCACCATCAGGATTCAAGCAAGCCGGTCCGACGACGGCTGAAATGCCTGAAACCGGTCCCCGGTAGCTTGTTTCCTTCCCAGTATAAGAATTGGCTTGGTAGTTTGGTTTGCCCTGTTCCCATCATGCACTGGGACAGGAACAGACTAATTTGCATGTAGCCAGGTTCTGAGCTGGGATGGTGCAGTGAGCTAAAAAACGGTGATGGATCAAGCACTGATCTTTGGACTGGGTAAGAGTGGTCTGCTTAATTCAGACACTCTGTTCATCACCACCCCCTTTTCTGAATCATTTTGTCCACCATAAGCATGGAAGGGTATACTCAGATGTGAGTCCCTTGCTCATTGCACCATCAGGATTCAAGCAAGCCGGGCCGACGACGGCTGAAATGCCAGAAACCCGTCCCCGGTAGCTTGTTTCCTTCCCAGTATAAGAATTGGCTTGGTAGTTTGGTTTGCTCTGTTCCCATCATGCACTGGGACAGGAACAGACTAATTTGCATGTAGCCAGGTTCTGAGGAGGGATGGTGCAGTGAGCTAAAAAACGGTGATGGATCAAGCCCTGATCTTTGGACTGGGTAAGAGTGGTCTGCTTAATTCAGACACTCTGTTCATCACCACCCCCTATTCTGAATCATTTTGTCCACCATAAGCGTGGAAGGGTATACTCAGATGTGAGTCCCTTGCTCATTGCACCATCAGGATTCAAGCAAGCCGGGCCGACGACGGCTGAAATGCCAGAAACTGGTCCCCGGTAGCTTGTTTCCTTCCAGTATAAGAATTGGCTTGGTAGTTTGGTTTGCCCTGTTCCCATCATGCACTGGGACAGGAACAGACTAATTTGCATGTAGCCAGGTTCTTCGGAGGGATGGTGCAGTGAGCTAAAAAACGGTGATGGATCAAGCCCTGATCTTTGGACTGGGTAAGAGTGGTCTGCTTAATTCAGACACTCTGTTCATCACCACCCCCTTTTCTGAATCATTTTGTACACCATAAGCGTGGAAGGGTATACTCAGATGTGAGTCCCTTTCTCATTGCACCATCAGGATTCAAGCAAGCCGGGCCGACGATGGCTAAAATGCCAGAAACCGGTCCCCGGTAGCTTGTTTCCTTCCCAGTATAAGAATTGGCTTGGTAGTTTGGTTTGCCCTGTTCCCATCATGCACTGGGACAGGAACAGACTAATTTGCATGTAGCCAGGTTCTGACCTGGGATGGTGCAGTGAGCTAAAAAACGGTGGTGGATCAAGCCCTGATCTTTGGACTGGGTAAGAGTGGTCTGCTTAATTCAGACACTCTGTTCATCACCACCCCCTTTTCTGAATCATTTTGTCCACCATAAGCGTGGAAGGGTATACTCAGATGTGAGTCCCTTGCTCATTGCACCATCAGGATTCAAGCAAGTCAGGCCGACGACGGCTGAAATGCCAGAAACCGGTCCCCGGTAGCTTTTTTCCTTCCCAGTATAAGAATTGGCTTGGTAGTTTGGTTTGCCCTGTTCCCATCATGCACTGGGACAGGAACAGACTAATTTGCATGTAGCCACGTTCTGAGCTGGGATGGTGCAGTGAGCTAAAAAACGGTAATGGATCAAGCCCTGATCTTTGGACTGGGTAAGAGTGGTCTGCTTAATTCAGACACTCTGTTCATCACCACCCCCTTTTCTGAATCATTTTGTCCACCATAAGCGTGGGAGGGTATACTCAGATGTGAGTCCCTTGCTCATTGCACCATCAGGATTCAAGCAAGCCGGGCCGACGACGGCTGAAATGCCAGAAACCGGTCCCCGGTAGCTTGTTTCCTTCCCAGTATAAGAATTGGCTTGGTAGTTTGGTTTGCCCTGTTCCCATCATGCACTGGGACAGGAACAGACTAATTTGCATGTAGCCAGGTTCTGAGCTGGGATGGTGCAGTGAGCTAAAAAACGGTGATGGATCAAGCCCTGATCTTTGGACTGGGTAAGAGTGGTCTGCTTAATTCAGACACTCTGTTCATCACCACCCCCTTTTCTGAATCATTTTGTCCACTATAAGCGTGGAAGGGTATACTCAGATGTGAGTCCCTTCCTAATTGCACCATCAGGATTCAAGCAAGCCGGGCCGACGATGGCTGAAATGCCAGAAACCGGTCCCCGATAGCTTGTTTCCTTCCCAGTATAAGAATTGGCTTGGTAGTTTGGTTTGCCCTGTTCCCATCTTGCACTGGGATGGGAACAGACTAATTTGCATGTAGCCAGGTTCTGAGCTGGGATGGTGCAGTGAGCTAAAAAACTGTGATGGATCAAGCCCTGATCTTTGGACTTGGTAAGAGTGGTCTGCTTAATTCAGACACTCTGTTCATCACCACCCCCTTTTCTGAATCATTTTGTGCACCATAAGCGTGGAAGGGTATACTCAGATGTGAGTCCCTTGCTCATTGCACCATCAGGATTCAAGCAAGCCGGGCCGACGACGGCTGAAGTGCCAGAAACCGGTCCCCGGTAGCTTGTTTCCTTCCCAGTATAAGAATTGGCTTGGTAGTTTGGTTTGCCCTGTTCCCAACATGCACTGGGAAAGGAACAGACTAATTTGCATGTAGCTAGGTTCTGAGCTGGGATGGTGCAGTGAGCTAAAAAACGGTGATGGATCAAGCCCTGATCTTTGGACTGGGTAAGAGTGGTCTCCTTAATTCAGACACTCTGTTCATCGCCACCCCCTTTTCTGAATCATTTTGTTCACCATAAGCGTGGAAGGGTATACTCAGATGTGTGTCCCTTGCTCATTGCACCATCAGGATTCAAACAAGGCGGGCCGGCGACGGCTGAAATGCCAGACACTGGTCCCCGGTAGCTTGTTTCCTTCTCAGTAAAAGAATTGGCTTGGTAGTTTGGTTTGCCCTGTTCCCATCATGCACTGGGACAGGAACAGACTAATTTGCATGTAGCCAGCTTCTGACCTGGGATGGTGCAGTGAGCTAAAAAACGGTGATGGATCAAGCCCTGATCTTTGGACTGGGTAAGAGTGGTCTGCTTAATTCAGACACTCTGTTCACCACTACCCCCTTTTCTGAATCATTTTGTCCACCATAAGCGTGGAAGGGTGTACTCAGATGTGAGTCCCTTGCTCATTGCACCATCAAGATTCAAGCAAGCCGGGCCGACGACGGCTGAAATGCCAGAAACGGGTCCCCGGTAGCTTGTTTCCATCCCAGTATAAGAATTGGCTTGGTAGTTTGGTTTGCCCTGTTCCCATCATGCACTGGGACAGGAACAGACTAATTTGCATGTAGCCAGGTTCTGAGCTGGGATGGTGCAGTGAGCTAAAAAACGGTGATGGATCCAGCCCTGATCTTTGGACTGGGTAAGAGTGGTCTGCTTAATTCAGACACTCTGTTCATCACCACCCCCTTTTCTGAATCATTTTGTCCACCATAAGCGTGGAAGGGTATACTCAGATGTGAGTCCCTTGCTCATTGCACCATCAGGATTCAAGCAAGCCGGGCTGACGACGGCTGAAATGCCAGAAACCGGTCCCCGGTAGCTTGTTTCCTTCCCAGTATAAGAATTGGCTTGGTAGTTTGGTTTGCCCTGTTCCCATCATGCACTGGGACAGGAACAGACTAACTTGCATGTAGCCAGGTTCTGAGCTGGGATGGTGCAGTGAGCTAAAAAACGGTGGTGGATCAAGCCCTGATCTTTGGACTGGGTAAGAGTGGTCTGCTTAATTCAGACACTCTGTTCATCACCACCCCCTTTTCTGAATCCTTTTGTCCACCATAAGCGTGGAAGGGTATACTCAGATGTGAGTCCCTTGCTCATTGCACCATCAGGATTCAAGCAAGCCATGCCGACGACGGCTGAAATGCCAGAAACCGGTCCCCGGTAGCTGGTTTCCTTCCCAGTATAAGAATTGGCTTGGTAGTTTGGTTTGCCCTGTTCCCATCATGCACTGGGAAAGGAACAGACTAATTTGCATGTAGCCAGGTTCTGAGCTGGGATGGTGCAGTGAGCTAAAAAACGGTGATGGATCAAGCCCTGATCTTTGGACTGGGTAAGAGTGGTCTGCTTAATTCAGACACTCTGTTCATCACCACCCCCTTTTCTGAATCATTTTGTCCACCATAAGCGTAGAAGGGTATACTAAGATGTGAGTCCCTTGCTCATTGCACCATCAGGATTCAAGCAAGCCGGTCCGACGACGGCTGAAATGCCAGAAACCGGTCCCCGGTAGCTTGTTTCCTTCCCAGTATAAGAATTGGCTTGGTAGTTTGGTTTGCCCTGTTCCCATCATGCACTGGGACAGGAACAGACTAATTTGCATGTAGTCAGGTTCTGAGCTGGGATGGTGCAGTGAGCTAAAAAACGGTGATGGATCAAGCCCTGATCTTTGGACTGGGTAAGAGTGGTCTGCTTAATTCAGACACTCTGTTCATCACCACCCCCTATTCTGAATCATTTTGTCCACCATAAGCGTGGAAGGGTATACTCAGATGTGAGTCCCTTGCTCATTGTACCATCAGGATTCAAGCAAGCCGGGCCGACGACGGCTGAAATGCCAGAAACTGGTCCCCGGTAGCTTGTTTCCTTCCAGTATAAGAATTGGCTTGGTAGTTTGGTTTGCCCTGTTCCCATCATGCACTGGGACAGGCACAGACTAATTTGCATGTAGCCAGGTTCTGAGCTGGGATGGTGCAGTGAGCTAAAAAACGATGATGGATCCAGCCCTGATCTTTGGACTGGGTAAGAGTGGTCTGCCTAATTCAGACACTCTGTTCATCACCACCCCCTTTTCTGAATCATTTGTCCACCATAAGCGTGGAAGGGTATACTCAGATGTGAGTCCCTTGCTCATTGCACCATCAGGATTCAAGCAAGCCGGGCCGACGACGGCTGAAATGCCAGAAACCGGTCCCCGGTAGCTTTTTTCCTTCCCAGTATAAGAATTGGCTTGGTAGTTTGGTTTGCCCTGTTCCCATCATGCACTGGGACAGGAACAGACTAATTTGCATGTAGCCAGGTTCTGAGCTGGGATGGTGCAGTGAGCTAAAAAACGGTGGTGGATCAAGCCCTGATCTTTGGACTGGGTAAGAGTGGTCTGCTTAATTCAGACACTCTGTTCATCACTACCTCCTTTTCTGAATCATTTTGTCCACCATAAGCGTGGAAGGGTATACTCAGATGTGAGTCCCTTGCTCATTGCACCATCAGGATTCAAGCAAGCCGGGCCGACGACGGCTGAAATGCCAGAAACCGGTCCCCGGTAGCTTGTGTCCTTCCCAGTATAAGAATTGGCTTGGTAATTTGGTTTGCCCTGTTCCCATCATGCACTGGGAAAGGAACAGACTAATTTGCATGTAGCCAGGTTCTGAGCTGGGATGGTGCAGTGAGCTAAAAAACGGTGATGGATCAAGCCCTGATCTTTGAACTGGGTAAGAGTGGTCTGCTTAATTCAGACACTCTGTTCATCACCACCCCCTTTTCTGAATCATTTTGTCCACCATAAGCGTAGAAGGGTATACTAAGATGTGAGTCCCTTGCTCATTGCACCATCAGGATTCAAGCAAGCCGGTCCGACAACGGCTGAAATGCCAGAAACCGGTCCCCGGTAGCTTGTTTCCTTCCCAGTATAAGAATTGGCTTGGTAGTTTGGTTTGCCCTGTTCCCATCATGCACTGGGACAGGAACAGACTAATTTGCATGTAGCCAGGTTCTGAGCTGGGATGGTGCAGTGAGCTAAAAAACGGTGATGGATCAAGCCCTGATCTTTGGACTGGGTAAGAGTGGTCTGCTTAATTCAGACACTCTGTTCATCACCACCCCCTTTTCTGAATCATTTTGTACACCATAAGCGTGGAAGGGTATACTCAGATGTGAGTCCCTTTCTCATTGCACCATCAGGATTCAAGCAAGCCGGGCCGACGACGGCTGAAATGCCAGAAACCGGTCCCCGGTAGCTTGTTTCCTTCCCAGTATAAGAATTGGCTTGGTAGTTTGGTTTGCCCTGTTCCCATCATGCACTGGGACAGGAACAGACTAATTTGCATGTAGCCAGGTTCTGAGCTGGGATGGTGCAGTGAGCTAAAAAACGGTGATGGATCAAGCCCTGATGTTTGGACTGGGTAAGAGTGGTCTGCTTAATTCAGACAGTCTGTTCATCACCACCCCCTTTTCTGAATCATTTTGTCCACCATAAGCGAGGAAGGGTATACTCAGATGTGAGTCCCTTGCTCATTGCACCATCAGGATTCAAGCAAGTCGGGCCGACGACGGCTGAAATGCCAGAAACCGGTCCCCGGTAGCTTGTTTCCTTCCCAGTATAAGAATTGGCTTGGTAGTTTGGTTTGCCCTGTTCCCATCATGCACTGGGACAGGAACAAACTAATTTGCATGTAGCCACGTTCTGAGCTGGGATGGTGCAGTGAGCTAAAAAACGGTGATGGATCAAGCCCTGATCTTTGGACTGGGTAAGAGTGGTCTGCTTAATTCAGACACTCTATTCATCACCACCCCCTTTTTTGAATCATTTTGTCCACCATAAGCGTGGAAGGGTATACTCAGATGTGAGTCCCTTGCTCATTGCACCATCAGGATTCAAGCAAGCCGGGCCGACGGCGGCTGAAATGCCAGAAACCGGTCCCCGGTAGCTTGTTTCCTTCCCAGTATAAGAATTGGCTTGGTAGTTTGGTTTGCCCTGTTCCCATCATGCACTGGGACAGGAACAGACTAATTTGCATGTAGCCAGGTTCTGAGCTTGGATGGTGCAGTGAGCTAAAAAACGGTGATGGATCAAGCCCTGATCTTTGGACTGGGTAAGAGTGGTCTGCTTAATTCAGACACTCTGTTCATCACCACCCCCTTTTCTGAATCATTTTGTCCACCATAAGCGTGGGAGGGTATACTCAGATGTGAGTCCCTTGCTCATTGCACCATCAGGATTCAAGCAAGCCGGGCCGACGACGGCTGAAATGCCAGAAACCGGTCCCCGGTAGCTTGTTTCCTTCCCAGTATAAGAATTGGCTTGGTAGTTTGGTTTGCCCTGTTCCCATCATGCACTGGGACAGGAACAGACTAATTTGCATGTAGCCAGGTTCTGAGCTTGGATGGTGCAGTGAGCTAAAAAACGGTGATGGATCAAGCCCTGATCTTTGGACTGGGTAAGTGTGGTCTGCTTAATTCAGACACTCTGTTCATCACCACCCCCTTTTCTGAATCATTTTGTCCACAATAAGCGTGGAAGGGTATACTCAGATGTGAGTCCCTTGCTCATTGCACCATCAGGATTCAAGCAAGCCGGGCCGACGACGGCTGAAATGCCAGAAACCGGTCCCCGGTAGCTTGTTTCCTTCCCAGTATAAGAATTGGCTTGGTAGTTTGGTTTGCCCTGTTCCCATCATGCACTGGGAAAGAAACAGACTAATTTGCATGTAGCCAGGTTCTGAGCTGGGATGGTGCAGTGAGCTAAAAAACGGTGATGGATCAAGCCCTGATCTTTGGACTGGGTAAGAGTGGTCTGCTTAATTCAGACACTCTGTTCATCACCACCCCCTTTTTCTGAATCATTTTGTCCACCATAAGCGTAGAAGGGTATACTAAGATGTGAGTCCCTTGCTCATTGCACCATCAGGATTCAAGCAAGCTGGTCCGACTACGGCTGAAATGCCAGAAACCGGTCCCCGGTAGCTTGTTTCCTTCCCAGTATAAGAATTGGGTTGGTAGTTTGGTTTGCCCTGTTCCCATCATGCACTGGGACAGGAACAGACTAATTTGCATGTAGCCAGGTTCTGAGCTGGGATGGTGCAGTGAGCTAAAAAACGGTGATGGATCAAGCCCTGATCTTTGGACTGGGTAAGAGTGGTCTGCTTAATTCAGACACTCTGTTCATCACCACCCCATTTTCTGAATCATTTTGTCCACCATAAGCATGGAAGGGTATACTCAGATGTGAGTCCCTTGCTCATTGCACCATCAGGATTCAAGCAAGCCGGGCCGACGACGGCTGAAATGCCAGAAACCCGTCCCTGGTAGCTTGTTTCCTTCCCAGTATAAGAATTGGCTTGGTAGTTTGGTTTGCCCTGTTCCCATCATGCACTGGGACAGGAACAGACTAATTTGCATGTAGCCAGGTTCTGACCTGGGATGGTGCAGTGAGCTAAAAAACGGTGATGGATCAAGCCCTGATCTTTGGACTGGGTAAGAGTGGTCTGCTTAATTCAGATACTCTGTTCATCACCACCCCCTTTTCTGAATCATTTTGTCCACTATAAGCGTGGAAGGGTATACTCAGATGTGAGTCCCTTCCTAATTGCACCATCAGGATTCAAGCAAGCCGGGCCGACGATGGCTGAAATGCCAGAAACCGGTCCCCGATAGCTTGTTTCCTTCCCAGTATAAGAATTGGCTTGGTAGTTTGGTTTGCCCTGTTCCCATCTTGCACTGGGATGGGAACAGACTAATTTGCATGTAGCCAGGTTCTGAGCTGGGATGGTGCAGTGAGCTAAAAAACTGTGATGGATCAAGCCCTGATCTTTGGACTTGGTAAGAGTGGTCTGCTTAATTCAGACACTCTGTTCATCACCACCCCCTTTTCTGAATCATTTTGTGCACCATAAGCGTGGAAGGGTATACTCAGATGTGAGTCCCTTGCTCATTGCACCATCAGGATTCAAGCAAGCCGGGCCGACGACGGCTGAAGTGCCAGAAACCGGTCCCCGGTAGCTTGTTTCCTTCCCAGTATAAGAATTGGCTTGGTAGTTTGGTTTGCCCTGTTCCCAACATGCACTGGGAAAGGAACAGACTAATTTGCATGTAGCTAGGTTCTGAGCTGGGATGGTGCAGTGAGCTAAAAAACGGTGATGGATCAAGCCCTGATCTTTGGACTGGGTAAGAGTGGTCTCCTTAATTCAGACACTCTGTTCATCGCCACCCCCTTTTCTGAATCATTTTGTTCACCATAAGCGTGGAAGGGTATACTCAGATGTGAGTCCCTTGCTCATTGCACCATCAGGATTCAAACAAGGCGGGCCGGCGACGGCTGAAATGCCAGACACTGGTCCCCGGTAGCTTGTTTCCTTCTCAGTAAAAGAATTGGCTTGGTAGTTTGGTTTGCCCTGTTCCCATCATGCACTGGGACAGGAACAGACTAATTTGCATGTAGCCAGCTTCTGACCTGGGATGGTGCAGTGAGCTAAAAAACGGTGATGGATCAAGCCCTGATCTTTGGACTGGGTAAGAGTGGTCTGCTTAATTCAGACACTCTGTTCACCACTACCCCCTTTTCTGAATCATTTTGTCCACCATAAGCGTGGAAGGGTGTACTCAGATGTGAGTCCCTTGCTCATTGCACCATCAAGATTCAAGCAAGCCGGGCCGACGACGGCTGAAATGCCAGAAACGGGTCCCCGGTAGCTTGTTTCCATCCCAGTATAAGAATTGGCTTGGTAGTTTGGTTTGCCCTGTTCCCATCATGCACTGGGACAGGAACAGACTAATTTGCATGTAGCCAGGTTCTGAGCTGGGATGGTGCAGTGAGCTAAAAAACGGTGATGGATCCAGCCCTGATCTTTGGACTGGGTAAGAGTGGTCTGCTTAATTCAGACACTCTGTTCATCACCACCCCCTTTTCTGAATCATTTTGTCCACCATAAGCGTGGAAGGGTATACTCAGATGTGAGTCCCTTGCTCATTGCACCATCAGGATTCAAGCAAGCCGGGCTGACGACGGCTGAAATGCCAGAAACCGGTCCCCGGTAGCTTGTTTCCTTCCCAGTATAAGAATTGGCTTGGTAGTTTGGTTTGCCCTGTTCCCATCATGCACTGGGACAGGAACAGACTAACTTGCATGTAGCCAGGTTCTGAGCTGGGATGGTGCAGTGAGCTAAAAAACGGTGGTGGGTCAAGCCCTGATCTTTGGACTGGGTAAGAGTGGTCTGCTTAATTCAGACACTCTGTTCATCACCACCCCCTTTTCTGAATCCTTTTGTCCACCATAAGCGTGGAAGGGTATACTCAGATGTGAGTCCCTTGCTCATTGCACCATCAGGATTCAAGCAAGCCATGCCGACGACGGCTGAAATGCCAGAAACCGGTCCCCGGTAGCTTGTTTCCTTCCCAGTATAAGAATTGGCTTGGTAGTTTGGTTTGCCCTGTTCCCATCATGCACTGGGAAAGGAACAGACTAATTTGCATGTAGCCAGGTTCTGAGCTGGGATGGTGCAGTGAGCTAAAAAACGGTGATGGATCAAGCCCTGATCTTTGGACTGGGTAAGAGTGGTCTGCTTAATTCAGACACTCTGTTCATCACCACCCCCTTTTCTGAATCATTTTGTCCACCATAAGCGTAGAAGGGTATACTAAGATGTGAGTCCCTTGCTCATTGCACCATCAGGATTCAAGCAAGCCGGTCCGACGACGGCTGAAATGCCAGAAACCGGTCCCCGGTAGCTTGTTTCCTTCCCAGTATAAGAATTGGCTTGGTAGTTTGGTTTGCCCTGTTCCCATCATGCACTGGGACAGGAACAGACTAATTTGCATGTAGTCAGGTTCTGAGCTGGGATGGTGCAGTGAGCTAAAAAACGGTGATGGATCAAGCCCTGATCTTTGGACTGGGTAAGAGTGGTCTGCTTAATTCAGACACTCTGTTCATCACCACCCCCTATTCTGAATCATTTTGTCCACCATAAGCGTGGAAGGGTATACTCAGATGTGAGTCCCTTGCTCATTGTACCATCAGGATTCAAGCAAGCCGGGCCGACGACGGCTGAAATGCCAGAAACTGGTCCCCGGTAGCTTGTTTCCTTCCAGTATAAGAATTGGCTTGGTAGTTTGGTTTGCCCTGTTCCCATCATGCACTGGGACAGGCACAGACTAATTTGCATGTAGCCAGGTTCTGAGCTGGGATGGTGCAGTGAGCTAAAAAACGATGATGGATCCAGCCCTGATCTTTGGACTGGGTAAGAGTGGTCTGCTTAATTCAGACACTCTGTTCATCACCACCCCCTTTTCTGAATCATTTGTCCACCATAAGCGTGGAAGGGTATACTCAGATGTGAGTCCCTTGCTCATTGCACCATCAGGATTCAAGCAAGCCGGGCCGACGACGGCTGAAATGCCAGAAACCGGTCCCCGGTAGCTTTTTTCCTTCCCAGTATAAGAATTGGCTTGGTAGTTTGGTTTGCCCTGTTCCCATCATGCACTGGGACAGGAACAGACTAATTTGCATGTAGCCAGGTTCTGAGCTGGGATGGTGCAGTGAGCTAAAAAACGGTGGTGGATCAAGCCCTGATCTTTGGACTGGGTAAGAGTGGTCTGCTTAATTCAGACACTCTGTTCATCACTACCTCCTTTTCTGAATCATTTTGTCCACCATAAGCGTGGAAGGGTATACTCAGATGTGAGTCCCTTGCTCATTGCACCATCAGGATTCAAGCAAGCCGGGCCGACGACGGCTGAAATGCCAGAAACCGGTCCCCGGTAGCTTGTGTCCTTCCCAGTATAAGAATTGGCTTGGTAATTTGGTTTGCCCTGTTCCCATCATGCACTGGGAAAGGAACAGACTAATTTGCATGTAGCCAGGTTCTGAGCTGGGATGGTGCAGTGAGCTAAAAAACGGTGATGGATCAAGCCCTGATCTTTGAACTGGGTAAGAGTGGTCTGCTTAATTCAGACACTCTGTTCATCACCACCCCCTTTTCTGAATCATTTTGTCCACCATAAGCGTAGAAGGGTATACTAAGATGTGAGTCCCTTGCTCATTGCACCATCAGGATTCAAGCAAGCCGGTCCGACAACGGCTGAAATGCCAGAAACCGGTCCCCGGTAGCTTGTTTCCTTCCCAGTATAAGAATTGGCTTGGTAGTTTGGTTTGCCCTGTTCCCATCATGCACTGGGACAGGAACAGACTAATTTGCATGTAGCCAGGTTCTGAGCTGGGATGGTGCAGTGAGCTAAAAAACGGTGATGGATCAAGCCCTGATCTTTGGACTGGGTAAGAGTGGTCTGCTTAATTCAGACACTCTGTTCATCACCACCCCCTTTTCTGAATCATTTTGTACACCATAAGCGTGGAAGGGTATACTCAGATGTGAGTCCCTTTCTCATTGCACCATCAGGATTCAAGCAAGCCGGGCCGACGACGGCTGAAATGCCAGAAACCGGTCCCCGGTAGCTTGTTTCCTTCCCAGTATAAGAATTGGCTTGGTAGTTTGGTTTGCCCTGTTCCCATCATGCACTGGGACAGGAACAGACTAATTTGCATGTAGCCAGGTTCTGAGCTGGGATGGTGCAGTGAGCTAAAAAACGGTGATGGATCAAGCCCTGATGTTTGGACTGGGTAAGAGTGGTCTGCTTAATTCAGACAGTCTGTTCATCACCACCCCCTTTTCTGAATCATTTTGTCCACCATAAGCGAGGAAGGGTATACTCAGATGTGAGTCCCTTGCTCATTGCACCATCAGGATTCAAGCAAGTCGGGCCGACGACGGCTGAAATGCCAGAAACCGGTCCCCGGTAGCTTGTTTCCTTCCCAGTATAAGAATTGGCTTGGTAGTTTGGTTTGCCCTGTTCCCATCATGCACTGGGACAGGAACAGACTAATTTGCATGTAGCCACGTTCTGAGCTGGGATGGTGCAGTGAGCTAAAAAACGGTGATGGATCAAGCCCTGATCTTTGGACTGGGTAAGAGTGGCCTGCTTAATTCAGACACTCTATTCATCACCACCCCCTTTTTTGAATCATTTTGTCCACCATAAGCGTGGAAGGGTATACTCAGATGTGAGTCCCTTGCTCATTGCACCATCAGGATTCAAGCAAGCCGGGCCGACGGCGGCTGAAATGCCAGAAACCGGTCCCCGGTAGCTTGTTTCCTTCCCAGTATAAGAATTGGCTTGGTAGTTTGGTTTGCCCTGTTCCCATCATGCACTGGGACAGGAACAGACTAATTTGCATGTAGCCAGGTTCTGAGCTTGGATGGTGCAGTGAGCTAAAAAACGGTGATGGATCAAGCCCTGATCTTTGGACTGGGTAAGAGTGGTCTGCTTAATTCAGACACTCTGTTCATCACCACCCCCTTTTCTGAATCATTTTGTCCACCATAAGCGTGGAAGGGTATACTCAGATGTGAGTCCCTTGCTCATTGCACCATCAGGATTCAAGCAAGCTGGGCCAACGACGGCTGAAATGCCAGAAACCGGTCCCCGGTAGCTTGTTTCCTTCCCAGTATAAGAATTGGCTTGGTAGTTTGGTTTGCCCTGTTCCCATCATGCACTGGGACAGGAACAGACTAATTTGCTTGTAGCCAGGTTCTGAGCTGGGATGATGCAGTGAGCTAAAAAACGGTGATGGATCAAGCCCTGATCTTTGGACTGGGTAAGAGTGGTCTGCTTAATTCAGACACTCTGTTCATCACCACCCCCTTTTCTGTACCACCCCCTTTTCTGAAGCAAGAATGTCTGGGGTCGACTCCGCAGTGAGCCAGGTTTCCGTCACAAAGAGTATGTCGGGTTTCTCTGAGTCCAGTAGCTGAAAGATTTCTAACTGGTGCTTGACCAGAGAGCGGGATTTTAAATAACTGAAGGTCAAGGTAGAGTTAGTTTCTCCTCTAACCGGTGGAGATAGAAAATCTTGTGAGTCTGGAGAGATAGGGGGGGATGTGCTGCTACAGAGGGGACTGTGAGTTCAGGAAATAAGGTTCTAGGGCTGAAAATCCCCAATGAACCAAGAAGGGCTCGCATGCTGGGGCTAAGAGGCCAATGGTCATGGAGATGAATCAGTGCAGAGGCCGTATGGGAGATTAAATGGGCAGAGTGCCCTGCCCCTTTCCCTGTTCGGCCGTGGACGGGTGCAGATGGGCGCAGCGGGAGCATCGCGGCGCGCTGAATGCGCACCAAAGGCAAGCCCGTCTGCGCCCATCTGCGCCCGGGGGAGCATGAGCAATATGTAGCCTAGCCCCTTCTCCAGCTAGACCGCAGCCTATGGTCCTGCCGAGCTCAGGGACTGAGCTAAGATGGCGCCCTGCCCTCCACACAAACAGCAATGTAGCTGCGATGGACCGGGGCAGGGGGAGCACACCTCAAAGCAGGTAAGGGAGGGGAAGAGAATTAATGAAGGGGCAGCATTTTAAAATTGGTAAAAAACAATCGATTTTTAAAAGTGCAAATGGTGCAAAATGGGAAACGCTGCATTAGACACCCTTCAACAGATTATGACAAGATATTTGTGGGTGAGAGTGATTGTGAAATCATTTTCTTAATTGAGGAATTAATAAGGAAGGTGCTCTTGGATAAATTAACCACAGTGCCAAATGTGTATTTTGTGTGTGGAAAAAGTGCTTATGTGAAATTGCCCAAGAATTGGTATGGTACGAGTTATTTGGCTGTGGTATTTTCTAAAATCTTCCATGTGGATGATTTATGGCCTTTGGAAGGGAAAAGATCTCACAGAGTAAAATGTGGTGCAAGTGCAGGAAAAATTGTTGGGGCTGTATTTGGCTCCATGATACCTAGCTTGGGTGTGCTTTTGAATGATGTGAAAATTAGAAAATTGGCAACGCTAGTGGATAAGCTCTCTGTAAACACGACCCAAATCTTATAACTTGTTGATGGGGAGATGGTTTCGATAAGGGCTATGGTTCTTCAGAATCATCTTGCCTTTGACTTATTATTAGCGAAAGCCGGAGGAGTCTGTAAATTATTGAAAGTTCAACAGTGCTGTACTTATATTCCTGACAATAGTCGAGATATATGGAAGTACATTAGTAACATTTCAGAGAAACGCTAGGATTTATGTGATCTGGCTGCCGAGGGACTTTGGGAACAAATTGGTAAGGGTTTGGAAAGGTTGGATGCTGGTTTGGAAGCCTGGGTCAAGAAATAATGGGATACATCTTAAAACCTATCATAATAGCTGTAAAATAATACTATTGGGATTCATCAACGCTTACAAATGGCAAACAGCACGTCATTATCAGCACCTTAAAGGGTTAGAAAGATTTAGACAGGGACGGCAAGCTACAACTTCTGTTTAGGTCGGTCTGTTCTACAAGAAGAAAACTGTGAGAGGGTAGAATATTGGTGTTATGACACTAGTCATAAGCGGAGAGAACTGATAGAGCGCTTACAGCACTTTAAATTGTAGGGGGCCGATTCACAGAACTAACTTAAGACAAAATCCTAAACTTACTCCCATTTTGGTATTCACAGAAGGCCCTTTCTCATTTTGGTATTCACAGGAGGCACTTACTCATTCTGATATTCACAGAAGTTAGGAGTCCTACCTTTAGGACTCCTAAATGCCGTCTGTGAATACCGAAAGTCTTAAAGTTAGTATTTTTCTCAGTTTACGAGTAGTAAAGTTAGGACCCCTAACTTTACTACTCCAAAACTGAGAAAATCCCATCTTTAAGACTTTCGTTATTCACAGAAGGCATTTAGGAGTCCTAAAGTTAGGAATCCTAACTTCTGTGAATACTGAAATGAGTAAGTTCCTTCTGTGAATACCAAAAGGAGTAAATGTCTTCTGTGAATACCAAAATGGTAGTAAGTTTAGAATTTTGTCTTAAGTTAATTCTGTGAATCGGGCCCTATGGGTGCACTATACTCATCTTAAACACACTCACATGTATTTTTTATCATGTGCAGTGTTTCACGAATATTAAGATGCATTCTTTCTAGTTATAGTAGCATCGAAATGTACTGTACACATTTAAGTAGAACTTTGTATGGATTAAAGAAACCTATAATTCCTGTATGTGTAATTTGCAGGATAAAATATATTCTTCGTGCAATGTAATTTGTGTCTATTTTAGGTTGCCTGAATTGTAGTCCCAAACTGCAGGTCTTTTGAGTTTCATTTCTCCTTGGTTGCTCAAGAATTATGATTAAATGAATCCTTTTTGTGTTCAAAGACAGTATGTTCCCATCCTACTGCAGGTGCAGGAATTCAACCTCGTTATTCTTAGATTTAGGGAGATAACTGGAATGTCTTTGAAGAAGGCTGGAAGGCGAAAAAGAGAGGATGCCTTCTGTGTCTGGCCTATGTGGGAACCAAGGCCACTGGAAGAAAAACTAATTTAATTAAAGCTTCTGAGAAGACTTTTTTTTTGAAAGTTTAACGAGAATTTCTTCATCAAAAAAGAAACATACATAAGGCACCGCATTACAAAAATCTGGGCACAGGAATACACATGATTTCCCCATACATTAAAATTCCACAATAGTACACTACAATGAAACCATGACTCAGCAAGAATGCCATAGTATCCGGCAACACCTGGACTCAAGTTCCGTCCCTGTAACACTCCATCTGTCTGTGCGTCAGTTTCATGAAATCTCAAGACCTGAAGGGGTGTGGGAGTGACAACAGCCTGAAGTAGGAGAAAGGGTCCACTACGCATCAGGGCCACCATTAATGGATGCAGTAACTGTCAGGGAATTGGAGTCCGAACTATCAGATGCGTCTAGAGTGTGTCTATTGGTAACATACAAGGACCCAAAGTTTTTGGGTCTATTGCGTGGGGGGAGCAACTCACTGTAATTTTCTGTTTGCGTACAGCAGAACAGCTTGTCCCTAGACCATTGTGCCAATGTGGGGGTTGGGCCACGATTCCAGCAGACAGCAACACATCGCTTAGCCAGGAGAAAGGCCATATCTACCAGATGCCTACGCGACCTCGGGAGAGGTTTAGAGTACCCCTGTATAGCCAACATTGGATCTGGGTGAAGTTCTAGGTCTGAGACGCGATTTACCTGGGGAAAAACTTCATACCAGAATCAAGCGAATCCGGGACAGGACCACGCGACATGAAGGAAATCCGCGATCAGCGCCACAGTGCTCGCACTGCAAGTTCTCGCAAAGGCCGTAGCGATGTAGTCGCTCGGGTGTGTAATATACCCTATTTAAGAATTTAAAATGGACCAGCCTATGACGGCCATTGAGGGATATTCTTTTAAGGCTCGGACATCAGTAACGCCATTTATCATCCGACAGTTCTGTCTGTTGGTCCTGTTGCCAAGCTAGACGCGGCTTAGTATATGCACCCTTCCTAGCGGCCAAGGTAGTATGATAGAGTCTGGATACTAGTTTGGGTGGGGATTGCACCTTTAGGGTCACTGTCAAGGCCACCACCTCCAGAGGCTCCGCAATATCATCACCGAGGAGTGCCCTAAGGGCATGTCTCGTTTTATGTAGTTGGAACTGCGCCAAAGCTGTGGGCGATGCCACCTCCACCCCGATGTCCTCCACGGATTCCCTATGGTATGCACGTTCAGCGACTAAGCGCCGCAATGACACATCTGTCTCTACATGGGGCCAACCAGTAGCACCATTCGAGACGAGCCAAAGGGGAATACAGTAAGTTACCAGCGAGTGCATTGAGTATACTGTGCCAGGCGTGGTTAACTGACGTTAGCGAGCCCAATATACCTGTGCACGTGTCCAGTGGTGAGAATAGAATAGATGGAAGGGGTTTGGGGTCTGCTACAATTGTTTCAATCTGAGTATGTGAAGTGTCGGTGGGGCCGTTTATCCAGTGGTAAGCATGGTGGGCCTGGGGGACCCTATAATAAAGTTCGAGATCTGGAGCACTCAAACGACCCATTGCATATGGCAGACTCAATATCTTCCAGGCTACCCTGGGCTGCTTGCCCACCCATGGCAATCGGACCATTAGTGACTGCAAGTGTTGAAAAATTTGGGGATAGGACCATAGGAATATTTGTGAAGAAGAAAAGAAAACGAGGCAGTACAACCATTTTCATTAGAGACACTCAGCCCATCAATGACAACAAGAGCCGGATCCAACCCTCAATATCATCCTCCAGTTTGGAGATGGCCACCCCTTAATTTTCCCTTAGTACTATTTCCGAATCAGTATGTAGACGGATGCCCAAATCCCGCTCTGGATCCGTAGTCCATTGCAACGGATACTCCGGCTCAAAGCGTGCCTTAGCCGGCGTCAGGGGGACATGATAGACTAGTCCCAGTTCACTCTAACGCCTGAAAGTGCACCGAACAGAACAACCTTGCGTCGCACAGGTGGGAGGTTGGTTTCTGGGTCTCTAACATATAGAAGGGTGTCGTCAGCATACGTGGACATAATAAGTAGGTAATTAACCCTTTCGATGCTTATGACGAGCTCAGCTCGTCATGATGCACAGTTGAGCTGTGCTGATGACGAGCTGAGCTCGTCATGAATAAAGTAATAAAGCAATTTCCAGCACACAGCGGGAAAACGCCTAGCAGCCAAGGTGTTAAGGAATCTGATGCCCCTTCAGCCATGATATTCCCGCAAGGCACAAGCCAATGGCTCAGCCGTTAGTGCATAAAGGATTGGGGAGAGGGGACACCCTTGACGAGTGCCCCTAGGTATATGTATAGGTTCAGTAACCAGGGAGCTGATCCGGATGGGTGCTGTCGGCCCATGGTATAATGTTGCCAGCAATTGAAGGAAAACGGGCCGACACCCATGCAACTCAAGACATGCCTCATAAAAGGCCATTCGACAGAGTGGAAGGCCTTTTCCATGTCTAAAAAGATTGCGATGGCAGAGACCTCCAGGCGTGTGTGCTGCATGGCTGCAAATGCCGTTCTTAAATTATAAGTAAGGTTACCAGTAGGCAGGAAGCCTGCCTGTTCTGCGGCCACTAGGGTGGTAACCAAAGGGCTCAGGCGATTAGCTAGTATCTTCGGGAAAATCTTCGCATCAAAGTTCATGAGGAACAAAGGTCTATAAGATACTCAATCATCTACGGGCTTCCCTGGCTTGAGCATAGTCACCAGAATCTCTTCAAATAGTCTACGGCATTGTTCCTGAGGTGCATATATCTTCAAACAATGTGAGAAGATGCGGCAGTAAAAGGTCCTGGAACGTTCCTATAGAAGGCAACCATGAGGCCATCACATCACTGCCAGGGGCACTCCCCTCCTTCATCTCTGAAAGAGCAAGAACAATCTCGTCTTGCACGATCATGCGCATTAAAAACTCATGATGCAGATTTGTCAGCCATGGCAGCTCTATATGGGACAGATAGTCTACTATACGCTCCTCTGGGGCGAAGCCCCGCGAGGAATAGAGATCAGCATAGAAGTCCTTGAATTTCTCTGCCACCTGGTTCTCTGTTAGGGGGGAGCCACTGTGTTCCGAATACATAGTTGAGATAGCCGTTCTTTCCCTATGCTGTTTAATAACTTTGTGCAAGGACCCTACCCGATCTCTTCCCCTCACGTAGGATCTGGCACTGGCGTATTTCCCGAGATGTTTTATTTCTGAGTCCGCCTCCTTGTGGTAGTCATGCAGCATCCGCGTTAACTCATTGTCGAGAGTCGCATTCCGGTCTGCGCCACGAGCGAATTCTAATTCTTTTAGCTTGCGTTCCAGTGCTGACAGTCGAACACGTATCAACTTAAGCACATCAGAGTGCTTAGACATAGTCACCCCCCTAATATATACCTTAAAGGCTTCCCAGACAGTTTGGAAGGAGTCCACCAATCCTACATTAGTATCAAAGAACAATTCTATGGCCTGAACGAATTCTTCCTTAAATGCCATGTCGAGGAGCGAATATCGTGGGAAGCGCCAGGAGAATGGGGGAAATTTCATTTTGGGGGAAGCTAAAGAAATCAACAATGGGAATGGTCAGAATAAGTACGGGACAAAATCGTGCAGGCGCAGAGCTGCCATAGACCCCATAGAGACCATACCGATGTGCACCAGAGCCCACCCCGAGGACTATACCCATCAAAAGGGACTACCCCACCCCCCACAACCACCCAGGATACTCAACAAACAGTGTCGGATGTCCGAGTTCAATCTTGACCAACCAACGATCCACCCGGCGCCTCATCCAGCAGTTGTCTATCCGGGGAGGTCCATCGCCCCCGCCCCCAGTCCTTCAACGCTTTTTGTAGTACCTTTGGGTCAGTGAAGATTAATGAGCATCCCTGTCGATTCACCCTCAGCTTAGCAGGGTACAGCATCGCTTAGTCAGCACCAAGATCGCGTAACTGACGTTTCAAGGGCGTGAACAGACGTTGCGCATTCTTAAACGCGAGATTGTCGAACTTTCATATAGCAGAGGCTTTTCTCACGAGCCAAGCGGAGGGCCACATCTTGGTCCTGTAATTGAGCAGTTTCGCTATTATTGGCCAAGGGGGGACCCCTGGTTTCGGTCTAGGGCCGAGGGAGTGGTGAGCTCTCTCCACTACAAATATCTCGGAAAAGGAGGTGTCACTAAGGAGCATTTTCAATAGTTTTTCCGTGAAGAGTTCAATGTTTGCAGTGGGGTTGTTCTCGGGCAGGCCCGTGATTCGAAGGTTACAGCACCTGGAACGGGCCTCCAGGTCCTCCATTTTATCTTGCAGCAATTGGAGAACTTTACTGCTTGTGGTCCGTATCTAGGGTAGTCTCAGCATCATCGTCTTCTCTTAACCTGCGCTCCGACATATCCAATCTCTCAGCGTGTTTGTCAAGTCTTTCTGCCATGCGTTCCATTCTGTATGTGAGAGCGTCCCTCTTGGAGCCTAATGTGGTTATTCCGTCCTGTAGATTCTTTTTCATTGACCAGGAGGGTGCGAATATCCTGTCCGAGGTCGTCTGCAGCCTGTTCTTTCTCACTCGGGCCCTCCTCCGGAGTGGAATCCCCCGTTTTGGACTTCCTCGGGTCAAAGAATAGCTTGGACTGTGTCTTGTCCACATGTCCCATTCTTCCAGGGAGCCAGGAGGGCGTCACCAACCGGGAAGCATGATGTACCAAAAATAAATAACCTATGGAGCTATACTAGCCCAAATACCAATTACCAAATAATCAGTCAGTTGGCAGTGAAGAAGGGTCAATCATTTATTAAACTAAATACTCTATATAGAGGAGCCTCTCTGACCCTCTCCCATCGGGTCCACAGAGAAGACTGCGGCTTACAGTCAAAACCAGGCAGATATACTTTCAGTGAACATATGAAGCCACCCTACATGGAAAGTTACTTTAGCTATTCATTACTGGGGAGGTCAGGAAGGGTGACTCCCTTTCGTCTTGGTGCTTGGAAGTATATTCACAGAGCCTCCAGGAATGTGCTTGTCACACTCAGAGCCAAATGTGACCTTGGGTGTCAGGACACAGAGAGAACAGTTCACTTTCAGCTGCCTTTTGGTAACTTAAATGAAGGGATCCTGTCTGCTGAGCAGAAATAACACGTGACTACAGCTCAGAATAGGACATGGCCAACAAAATGGCATCTACATGGTTTTCGGCCTACTTCACTAATACAAAGAGAAAATGCTAAAATGCTCCTACTTAACTAAAAGGAAATACACGAGTAAATGTCCATATATATAATATATGAAAGGATATATAGGTACATCATGCTGTCAAATATATAACTATGTCTAATGCTACAGAAAGGGGGAAGAACCGGATTTTCATCCCTCAAGCAGACTCGCCGAGGGAAGGCTCCCCGAAGCTGCGGTGCTACTCCCGCTACAGGCCAGTGGCAATGATAATACACCTCCGCTGTGGAGCCTCCCACACTGTGGGCCACAGGCTGCCCCAAATCTCAAGGCCCGCACTCTCCATGCCGCATGTGACCACTCCAGGGATCTCAGGGGTCGAAGGACAGACAAAGACGAAACCATGACATTCGCTCGCATCCACCAGCAGACCGGTCCGTTACGACATCAGCTGTAGGCTTCCACGCGGCACCACATGGAGGTCAGCTCATGTCTCCAGACGAGGATATGGCATCTATCCAAACGCCTTAGTTGTACCTCTAGGTTACCTCCAACCAGTCCCGTGGCGTGTCCCTGCCCCGTTTAGACGATGTGGGTCACGGCCCGCCAGGCATCCAACGTGGGCCAAGCGTCAGGCGCGGCGATTAGGCCACATCTAGGCCTCAGACACTGCAGGTCTCGTAGGTTCAGGAACGTGAGGCCCACCCGGCAATGCTCTCGCTAAACTTGTATGACCCGTAAATTGCTGCACATGATGTCACTGAAGGGTTGAACCCTTGCCCCCTCCGTGCGGGGTCTAGCATCCGTGGCGGGTGTGTGGATCCAGGATGACAGGCTTGGGCAATCCGAGCCTCACGCTGTGTCAGGCAACGCACCCCCTCCACTTGGCATGGTCTACTGGGCTTCAGGCGCCCCCGCTCTGTATGTGCCACAGACAGCACGAGTCCAGGGGCAGTAAGGGCACCTCCCTCCTCGAGGCCTCCCCTGGTGCATGCAATCACTGCACGCCATTTGATTTCAGAAGTCCTAGGCCCCAAACCCTTGAGCTCTGGGTTCCCACAGCCTCAGCGCCTGCCCCTCCCAAACAGCAAACAGTGCTCCAACCACACCACACTGGGTGTAGAGGCTCTCCTCACCTCCACATCTTCAGGAAGCCCACTCTGTGGTGCCAGGGGGAGTGCCTCCGTCCGCTCATGCAGCGGGAACCCCAGCGACGATCACACCCCGGCCGGGGGCGACAGGGAACGGTGGGGTGATGCCGGACCCCCGCCACGCTCCAGGACCCAATCGGCACCACACCAGATGTTGCTCTCAGCTCAAGGCGCCGGCAGGAGGTGTGCTCCCTCTGCAGGGGTGCCACCCGGGGGCCAGGGGAGAAAGAGTACCGCGGAGCAATGCCAGGCCCTCGCCACTCCCCAGGCTGCAGCCGGTGCCGCATAAGTCATAGGTCTTGGTCTCAGAAGTGGCAGGAGTTTTGTTCTTTCGGCGGACCACCTCCCAGGGCCCCCCGACGCTCACTGCCGGTCTTTTCGCAGGGAAATAATGCAAGGCAAATGTAGGATATTTCAGGATAGTATGGTGGAATGACGGAGCACTCTGCTCGAGCGGCCATGATGGTTGCGAGCCTGCTCCCCCCCCAGCTTCTGTGGAAACTTACGAAAGATGTTGCAAATGGAAAAGTTTACCTTGTGACATATTGTAGGTTGAACATTGCCTTTTTGTATGATGCGCAGGGACAGATTTGAAAGACTTCTGCTTATTTCGGAGAAGGAGCATCTTAGAACGATCTCCATAGCTTTAAGCTATCAAACCCATTTGACGTGAATACTTCTTAGGAATTCAACGCGTTCTGACACTTTTGGGATAGGTATCGAGGAAATAGGTAGGATTTTCATGTAGAGCACTGTAGGGAAGGATACTGTTCTTTAATTCTCTAATGAAAAGAGAATTGGACTCAGCTTCTATTCTTTGTTGCATTTTGATTTTGGGGTTCATCATATTATGCCTTTTGTGCCAAATGAATTATATTCGTAGATTCGGCTCTGTATTGATTTTTACGTATCTGTATACTCTGATATTGAGGTGTGTTCATATTCAATTATTTTTGGCCTTATAATAAATTCACAAAACTGAAATTTGGAGTCTGTGGTCCTTTAAAAGCATGACTAAATTGAAAGTATAATCTTGAACTGTTTTACTCCCCTCAAACACTTTTAGCGGGCTATAAAAAGGACATCTAATTTGAATTTAATAGGGAAGGCAATGAGTAAAATTTAGCGTAATCACTGTCAGCTCCTGCCAAAATATGCCCCCAACACAGGCATGGTGTAAAACAAAATGCAGCTCCACAATCCGGCCCTGGTACTGCCACTCCTCGACAAGTACGGGCTGCGATATGAACTTGAGAGGAGACTCGCGCTTACAAGATGGGAAAGGCCGAGAGCATTTCTCTTGTAGCCTGCACCCTGCCCCAGGAGAGACACACACACGCTCGCTGAGCGTTACCTGGGGGATATGATCTCACTCTAGTCTCCTCTCCTCACGGCTTTGGCCTCCAATGCGATTTCATTGATCTTGGGCAGTGGAACACGGACCCCTGACATGATGGTTCGAGGTCTCTCCTTGACAAAGGCAGGCTTGGGCCAGCAGCGGGGGATCCTCACAGCTCCTCTGGGTATGCCATTCCAGGCTGATGGCCATGACGATTGGCCACGCTGTCGATCAACTCAGAAAACACGACTGCTCCGAGACACACCGTCACAGGGCAATTTCTCATGAAGTTATCAGGCTGCAACAGAGCACACTCACACACCATCGCTGAGACTCACTTGTGTTCTGGGGGCACATGATCACAGGGCCATCTTCATGAAGGTCTCAGGCTGCACAAAGCACATGCACACAGCGTCGCTGAGAATCACTTGGACTCCATGTGCACACGATCACAGGACAATCCTCACGAAGGTGTCAGGCTGCACGAAGCACATGCACACAGCGAGATACCCTTGGAAACTTTTATGTTCTTGAGTTTCCACAACAGGGAATCAGCTCTCCTCAGCCACGTGGGGACACGTTACTTCAGGACACAGCTCATAGCAAAGTCCTTTCATGCAGGGGGACACAGCACACAGAAAAGTACCTTATCCTCTCCTTGGTTAAATCAGCAAACTGCAGGCCAGCCCCAGAACACACAGCAAGGGCCAGTCCTTTCCTTCAGTCTCTTCAGCTGTTTCTTCCTTGGCAGAGGTTCCTCTTGACCACTAAGTAGTTTCAATCCTTTTCAGTCTTGATCAGTTCCATTCCAACTTGCAGGGGTTTCAGATCTCATAGTTATACCCCTAAATGTCTTTGAAGTCTTTGTGTTGAAGGGGGCACTGAAAACTGTCCAAACAAGTTCTGGGTGTCTCCCTGCCAGTGACACCTTATTCCTTTGATAGTGGGGGGCATCTGGATCCTCAATCACTCAGCAGGAGATGGAGCCATTGTTTTATGGCAGCAGCCCAGGCCTCTTCACCTCTAGGTGCTACTCCTCCCCCCTACCCTCCAAATACAGGTCAGCCTTATTCTGTCTCACCTCCTCCCCTGGGTCAATACATTCCCCAGAGCCTATCACATTCAAATCCAGACAGCCAATCCACAAGCAGGTAGAGACACACAGAAATTTTAGAACACAAAAAAAAGCCACTTCTAAAAGAGTGGTTTCAAAACAAAGAATACAAAAACCACCTTCACAAAAAGATTTGGTATCAAATTGTAACTTCAGGCACACCAAAGTTCACCTCTCCATCTTAAGCCTATGGGAAAGTAGGCTGGAAACATATTATACAGCCTTTCCCATTCTGTTCTATGGGCAAGGTGGCCTTGCAACAGTGAAAAACAAAATGGAGAGTATTTCAATATCAGGAAGTATTTCACTGTCAGGACATGGTACACACCTTAGTACATGTCCTACCTTTCACATACACTGCACCCTGCCCAGGGGGTACCTTGAACCTACCATAAGGGTGCCTGATGTGCATAAAAAGGGAAGGGTAAGGCCTGGCAAGTGGGTCCACTTGTCAGAACAACATGGCAGTTAACAAACTGTGCGCAGGGACTGCAGTGGCAGGCCTGAGTTCCCTCTTTAAGGCTACTTGTGTGGGTGGCACAATTAGTCAGAACCGATTTTCACAAAAAAGCCCGCAAAATTGAAGGAATGCGTCTCGAATAGATTATTATCATATAAAATACCACAAAAAGACCGCACAGTTGCTCAAAGCAGAGTGCACTCCAAAAAAACGCGAAGTCATGATTCTCTCAACGTTTATTGACTGCCTCAGCTCCTTGCTATTACTATACCACTGTTCCTGGGGAAAAGTTGGTGCTTTCGTTCAGAGCCAATGTTTGCATTACAAAGCTGTCACACTTTAACAAGATGCTCAATATATAAGTGACATTCTGGATCTTGTTAGCGTTAGCCAGGTAATTTCCTGACTCAAATGTTTTCTGTTCATACTGGACTACTTTCTAACAGTGCACCAAAGAAAGCATTAGATGCACAGGAAGAGTAAAGTTCCATTCCTGAAGCATGAAGTAATTGCAAAGCCAGCACACACGTCACTCATTGGGGTAGCGGTCCGACGGCATGGCATTAAGCTGAAAGAAAGTTACATACAGGACGAGGGAGTCACATAACTTAACGCGTTTGGCAGAACAGCGTCCCCGTCTTTTAAACTGGCATTACAAGATTGAGCAAGTGCACGGCGGAGCACATAAACAATTCCCAGATTTTATTCATCGATTCACGAATAATGAACGAGGTACCATAAACGATGTCTCCTTAGTAGTGTTCCCCTGAGGAAGGAACAATGCACAAAAATGCATTGGGAAAATGAGGAAAATTGAAGATTTTGGAAAGCACTAATGAACAGAGCTTGCAAATGTGGATTTTCTTTTGCATGTCTTTGTAAAATAAAATGCAGAGCACTACAAACCAGAAAATCATATCTATTTTGAATTTTGCAATGAAGTAATTTTTTTTCTTTGATTTTTGTGGATTTTGAAGAATGTGAACACATGGTTGTCATTTTGAAAGGACTGTTGCCACATAGGCACAATTTTGTAAGCAGTATGTTATGAATGTTAAAAGATTTTTTGATGTACATTTGAAAAACTTGTGATAACGTATAATATAAAGAAAGTATTGCACCTTATAGGGCGATTTGAACAGTGCATCCCAGCATTTTAGCACATCGTGTTTAATAATTTTTTGTCAAAGCCAGCAATTGCACATAGCACAAAAAAGTACCAAGTACCATAGTTTTGAACGTCCAAAAGAATATGACACAAAAGTGGCACAAAATAGGCTGCAATCCAAACGAAATTACAAAACGTAAAGAAACCACTCAAAGAAAAAGTCCTCAAATTTCAAGCTACATGGGAGAGCTACTCTGAGGTCATTTTAAAAGCAGTTATCTTCAGGGAGACAAGCCAGCAGATGCGGTAGGTGGTCTCAACCCTAGCAAAAGCATTTAATACTATGACTTCACAGACCCAAGTCACAGCCACAGCCTAAGTAACCAGAGTTAGTCTGCACAAGGCACACACACACAGCTAGTCTCTTCAACACCAACAGAGACCCCACAAACACAGTCATGTATTAGTTACATAGTGCAGATTCCATTTCCTACAATCTTGGTTCAAACTAAAACCAAAAAAACAGAGTCAATCTGACCATGTGGCCCACCACAACAAAAAAGCATGAGAGGGGGCTCCACATTTCAGCTTTGTAGAGCTGAAGACAGTACTCTTTGGGGTTATGGTGGAGCTGCTCAGTTGTTTAAATTATATATATATGTATATATTTCACTGTTTCCGTTCACCTCCGTGATTTGGTTCCCAGAAAAAACGGCACACCAGGTAAGTCCAGCACAAAAAAGTTTTTATTGTGCACTAAACAACCAAAGACGACGCGTTTCCGCGTATAGCCTTAATAAAGTGGCCCCCATTTTGGATTTGCAAGTATATAAGTCCTTCCTTTCTTCATAGACATAAAAAAAAATACCACAGTATAACACTTGTGTCACTAGTCATTATGTATACAATTTACATCATTGCATGCTCAATTTCTACACACTATAAGTAAGGACATTTCTTGTATTTACACAAAACCATTGTCGCTGACGTTTAAATCTGTAATGCGATCTTTGTTGATTTGAGTCATCATATTCATGCATCAGTGGTGTTTTGTGGGTAATGTAGTTCTTCTATTTATGTCATACATGTCAGCCAAATTGGATTTTCATATCTATGTAGCAGAATTCCGCATAGGTACTTGTACAAGTGTAATCGAGCGCTCTCGTTATATTCATATTCGGCTGAATCGACAATCCGGACATAATCAAATGATAATGTCCTATGATAAAAACATTTTCTTACCACATGCTATGATTATTCTTCGACCGCGTACTGTGACAAATAATCAAATCTTGTATTTGATACGATGCTCGTTCCCAACAAGTATGTGCATTACTCATGTGTGTGAAGGTCAGCGTTTTTTACAGGGGGGGCAAGTCTGATTTTTACCGTGCATATCGTGATGGATGAGGGAATGGTGCAAGGGAAGTGAAGTGAGTGTCTAGCTACTGTACTTATTTTAACGTATGTGAATTAGTCTAAAATGGACTGTGAGGTATGCACAAGGGTTTCTGAGATATCCCCGGTGGGGCGCAGGCCTCCTCCCCACTGTATAATATAATAATAATCACTTGTCAGTACCTATTCATGGATAACGATATCTCCTTCAATAACCGACCTGGCTGCACTCATTAAAAAAGTGTGGGTGAATAAAATTGCCTTACTGACTTTTTCATAATAGCATGGGGCTGCCGGGTTGCATAGTGTGGTTCAGACACCTATATGTGTGGACAGTTCCTCCCACAGTTCAGCCCCCTCGGGATTTTACTTTCCAGGTCCACGATATATCTGGACTCAAGAACTCTTAATCTAGTTTCACGTTCTCCACCCCGTATGTGTTTTGGGATCCTGTCTATGCCCCAAAATTCCAAACTTACATTGTTTCTGTTGTGATTTTCTGCATAGTGTCATGCCATAGGATAATTAAAATCCTTATTAGTTATGGCACGTAGGTGTTGAAATATTCTGACCTTCAGATGGTGTTTGGTACTGCCGACATACCGGAGGCCACAAGGGCACTCCAGCACGTAGACAGTAAAGTCACTATTACAATTAATGACTTGCTTAATTGGCCTTTTTTGTCCTGTGCCTGTTATGTATTCCTTGCAGTATTTGCCATTGCGGTCAGCTTTACACAACCCGCAAGTAGTAAAGCCCTTGGATTTGCTTAGCCAGTTTTTCTGTTTTGGATCAATAGGATAGCTGTGTACTAATTTGTCTCTCAGGGATCATGCCTTACGGTAAGGTATTTTCGGTCTTAGACCTACTTGGGTTCCTATAATAGGATCAGCTACCAGTAGGTTCCAGTGTGTTCCCATAATTTTCTCCAGTGCCTTTGCCCCCCTACTATAGTTGGTTACCATACGTGGTGCCTTGGATTCATTAGTCTTACCAAATGCCTCTTTTCTCATCATACTAGATGATTTTTTTGAAAAGGGCGTCTTCATGTGAGAGATATTTTATTTTTCTTTGGGCTATTTCAAGTGTCTTGTCTGGGTATCCTCTTTGTTTGAACCTTTTCAACATTGTTTCTTTCTCTTTTTGGTAGTCCATGTCAGAGCTACAATTACGGCGAGCCCTTAAGAGCTCACCGTATGGTAAGCTGTTGATAAGCGGTATCGGATGCTGGCTAGCTGAGTGCAGGACGGCATTGCCTGCCGTGGATTTGCGAAACAGGCGAGCTGTGATATTATTGTCTCTAACCTCAACTGCTATGTCAAGAAACTAACAATAGCTATCACTGATGGTGTGGGTGAAACGTAGATTCAGGTCGTTGACCCCCAGGTGTTTAATGTATTCTTCTGCTAGAGATTTGGGACCATTCCATATTAGGAATAATTCGTAGATGTACCTGACCCACATTATAATGTGGTCAGTATACATCTCCGATTCCTGTGACCAAACTTGTTGTTCCTCCCACCAGCCTAGGAATAAATTCGCTAGGCTGGGGGCAAAACAAGTTCCCATCACGGTCCCCGACCGCTGACGGTACACTGATTTCTCAAACAGGAAAATATTCTCCTGTAGGCAATAAAGCATCATGGTTTCTAACATCTGATTATGGTTCCAGTGATCAATATGTCTGCTCCTTAAATAGTACATACAAGCATCTACACCTTTCTTCTGGTCAATGCATGTGTACAATGAACATGTATCCATGCTGATCATTAAGTACCCTTTTTCCATTGTACACCATGCAGCATCTTCTGAAAACTAGAGCTGTCTTTGCAATATGAGTTTAAATTATTAACATGTTCAGCAAGATACAAGTCCAAAAAGATAGAAGTCCCCCATTTGATGATACTATGGGACGCCCTGGTGGTGTAGTGGGGTCCTTATGCAGCTTGGGAAGAAAATAGATGCAGGGGATGCGTGGTTGATCCTTTCTCAGGAATTTATACTCATCAGTATCCAGTAAACCTTCGTGATACCATCCCCCTAGCAGCAAATGGTAGTCCTTAATGGTTTTCCTGTATGTTTCCCAATCTATTAGTTCATAACATGTTGTGTCCATTAATTGTCTCATTGCCTCATGTTTGTAGTTCTCATAATCCATTAGGACAACATTGCCCCCCTTATCAGAGGGCTTAATAACAATTGCACTGTCATCTTCCAAGCTTTTCAATGCATTTCTTTGTTCAATTGTGAGGTTTTCCTTTTTCGAATTTTTGAACTTGCTTCTGGTTTTCTTAAGGTCAGAAATGACCACCGTTTTATATGCTTCAATGTTGTCATAGGGTACATTGGGGTTATACTTTGTTTTCAACTTTAGACCACTGTGTTTCACCTGTTTATTCATGACGCCACAAGTTCTCAGAACAACATGGTCATTTCTTTCATTGGCATCCCCAATTTCCAGTTCGTACATTTCTTTCAATAGTTCCATGTCGCTTACTTGAAGGTTCATACCACCTATGTATATATATATATATATATATATATATATATTACCTACTGGCGGTCGCCAGTAAATAGTTATAGTTAGGATCTAGTTTCCATAGGAAATCAGCAACATTCTATCTGGAATAACTTTAGCGCCGGTTGTTGAATCTTCGCAAATTTCTCAAAGAAGATTGCCCGCTCCGCTCTGCTCCTTCCCTAAAAGTCTTGGGAAGATTCATCAAGCGGGAGGCCGAAAAAACAGGGGGGTCCCAAAACGTGTTTTCCCCATGTTAATTTCCATAGGACGATTAGACACGGCTACAGCCCGAACCGCTGAATGAAATTACACTAAATTTGGCAAAATGGTGGAGTCTGATTAGCAGATCATGCTTTTGGTTAAATGGTGTAAATCCTTCCAGTAGTTTCTGAGAAAATTAAAAGAAAAAATATATATATCTATAAGCACGCACCGTGCGCACATGGTGCGCGAGCGGAATTCTGATTTGTTGTTAGACGTCTGTCAACATTCTAATTGGTGTTGGCCGCCATTTTGTGTACGAGGCAGAAGAGAGCCATAAAGAAAAGTGGAAAACGTGAAAAGGGGGCAGGGTAGAGACTTCCTGACCCCCTAGGCCTTCTCAGGGGGTCCCTGAAGGACCCCGAAGGCCCCCCAAATTATTTTTTTTTTGTAAAAAACTGGGAGGTGCGCGCACGGTGCACGCACCCTCGAGCAGAAGAGATCTCAAAACAAAAGTGGAGAACGTGAAAAGGTAGGAGGGTAGAGACTCCCTGACCCCCTAGGTCTTTTCAGGGGGTCCCTGAAGAACCCCGAAGGGCAAAAAAACTTCATTTTTAAAAAAAGAAATTGCGGGGTGCTGGCACAGTGCTCGCACCCTTTGGCCGCAATTTTGTCACTCCGAGGTAGTAGAGAGCTCATAACAAAAGTGGAGAACGTGAAAAGGGACAGGGTAGAGACTCCCTGACCCCCTAGGTCTTCTCAGGGTGTCCCTGAAGGACCCCGAAGGGCAAAAAAATCTTTTAATTTTTTTTTAAATCACGGGATGCGCGCACAGTGCTCGCACCCTTTGGCCGCCATTTTGTCACTCCGAGGTAGAAGAGAGCCAAAAACAAAAGTGGAGAACGTGAAAAGGGGGCAGGGTAGAGACTCCCTGACTCCCTAGACCTTCTCAAGGGGTCCCTGAAGGACCCCGAAGTGCAAAAAAATCATTTTATTTTTTTAAATCGCGAGGTGCGCGCACGTTGGAAAAAAAGACACAAAAAAATAATTTAAATAACAAGTTTGAGTGTTTATATGTTGTTTGGCTCTAAAAAGAGACGTGTTCATTGAGTGTTTTTTGTACCTACAAGTAAGTACCGATGCAGAGTCTAAAGTTACAGAGGAAGACTCTGTTCCCCTCATCTGTGAAATGTACTCCGTCTCCTCTATAAATGCCTTGCATGTTGTAACGCAAGTTGTTGTGATATATAGAACCCATACCATAGTCTCTGAGGAATGCAGAAACAGACGTGTTCACATGTTTCCTTGCTTTCTCAATCTGTGGACAATATTGGTTGGACCAGTTCCATTTTTTGCATTTGACTTATATAAGAATATACAAAGGCAGTTTGTGGAAAAAGTGACATCAATTGCCCAAAGGTGTTCTTTAAAAGCATTTCCATACCTACCCCAGTCAATGTGCCTAGGTCATTGCCAGCACAGTGCACAATTATGAGGTCAAGGTGTGGGAGATGCAAAAAGGATTTTACCAATAGCATCAATTGGTGACATCTCAATCCTCTCTGGCCAATCCACATAATATCCACATTTGGTAAATCAAGGGTGAGAAAGCATCTATCTGCTGCTTACCTTTCAGTTCAGAAAATATAGCTATGTCCTACAATCCACACTCTAAGCATTTTGAAGGGAGATCTGGTTGTACTCAGATGGGCTCTGGAAATGAAATTGCAATTTGAAAAGTAGGATTTTAGAAAAAATGTAGATGAGATTCAGTGCACTTGAAAAAAAGAAAGGATTGGTGGTTTCTGAAAATTCAACATTGAAAACTAGGGTGCAAGGTACTGTTTTTTAAAAGGAGAAATACTAATGGTTCAGAAAAAGTCATTGAAAGGTACATTGTATAGGATAAGCTGGTATATTTTGAAGTCAAACACCCTTGCTGGTTTGGTTTGCAACATTTGGTGATGAACTTTTCACCTGTGTGTTCCGTTAGGTGTTCTATGGAGTGTTACCATGGTAACAGGCAGAGAGAGCTGTGGGGGAAGGTTGAACATTATGTGAGTTTGAAAGTGTAGAAATGTAGAACCAATTAAAATGTTTGTTTTTGCTGTTTTGAAAATTACATTTTATATACATAAGAACTGTACTAAGCTAATTGAATGTACTTTGTATTTAAAAGGCAGTATATGTCCATTGTGTTTTCATACATAGTTCCCATTCTTTGATCTGGTATACACAAATTACACAATACATTGCAATTAATATAGAGAAATTACTAACTTCCCAGTTCTTCCTGTATCCATTGATGAATTGGATCCCAAATGTTCTCCCCCATTAGTCTTTTAGCACGACCTTTCACAGCATAGATTGCCTGTTCTATGTTGTATTTTGCTAAGAGCCGGGCCCTCCAAGTATGAAATTGTACCGGATCAGGATTTAACCATTCCTGAGTAACACAGGCACGATATATAGACATACATATGAATACAATTTTTTTTTATCTTCAGGAATGATGATAGAGGAGGTGCCTATCAGGACAATCTCTGCTGTGAGAGTAATATTACGTCCAAGAATTAAAGACATAAAAATCTGAATCTGGTTAAGCACTGATGAGAGTATTGGACAGGAAAAGAACATGTGAGTCGCGTCTGCAGCTTCTAAAGAGCATCTCTTACAAGCAGTACCTACAGAAGCTCCCCATTTAGAGATTTTTTCAGGGGTATGATATAAATCATAGAGAACCATATAGTGTTGAGTGCGAGATCTACCCGTTAATAAAATAGAATTAGCCAACGTAATGGATTCTTCTATCATTACATTTGTCACCCCAAGTTTTCCTGCCCAACGTTCTTGAGTTAATGTTATGTCATCTGAATATGATGAAATCAGTAAGTTGTACAGGAAACCTATCTTTCTTTTAATATATAGAGATTCAATCAGAGGTATTTTCTGAAGCCCTAAACATTGTTGAGGAGATAAAGTATTAAAATAACTGTGTAATTGAAAGTATTTAAAGTATTTAAAATAATCCAGAGTCGGGATATTAAACTTAGCCTGAAGATTCAGAAAAGATATCATCTCATCATTCTGCCATAAGTCATTAAAACAGTTGATTCCTTGTTTACTCCATTTTAACATAATATGATCTCTAAAGATATCAGGTAATATATACTTAGATGACAAGAGGGTGTATCTCAAAATCTTCGGTATCCCAATATGTCGCTTTATAATCTTCCATGCCCGGTATGCTGCTATTACAGTCTTAAATTTAATTTTCTTAAAATAACTTGGTTCAATATTTTTTAGAAAGCAGCCACGAGCTTCTGCTCCTAAAGAAAATTTGTAAATGGAAGGGGAATGTGCTTCATGAATTGGGGCTTTGCTGCCAGTAATTAATGGATTAATAAACTGCAGTATTGATGCTAGGTAGTAAAATAAAAAATGTGGTGTACTCCATCCTCCTCAGTCCTTAGGTAAAGTGAGCTTTTTAAAAGCTCTGCGACAACGTTTATATCCCATAGGAATCTGCCCGCCATTCTCTCTAGTTGTTTAAAAAATTCTATTGGGAATTCTAGGGGTATAGTTCGAAAAAGATATAGAAATCGCGGAACTATTAACATTTTCAATACATTATTTCTGCCATGTAATGATAAGTGTAAATGATTTATCCTTTCCAGAGTAGAGTTTGCTTTTTTAAGAATGGGGGTAAAATTAAGCTTAGGTATATCGGATATTGGGGTTGTTAAGTTAATTCCTAAATATGTTGCAGTGGATACTATATTGAGATGTGTTGGTGGAGTTTGACCTATATATAAAATTTGGGTTTTTGAAGAGTTTAATTTATAGCCTGAAAACATGCCAAACTCTTCCGCTATCTCTTCAATTTTTGGGATTGTTGCTACTATATCTGTGGTAGTCACTACCACATCATAGGCATACGCCAATGCTCTGTAAGCAGTTCCAGCCACCTCCACAGGTTTTATGTCTTTCTCTTGATTAAGTTTATTAAAATATATATCGATATATATTGAAAATAACAGTGGAGATGATGGGCATCCTTGTCGAGTCCCTCGAAAGATAGAAAATGAATTAGAATTACGAAACCCAATTTTAATATGTGACGATGGTGTTAAATATAACGTTTTCAAAGCTGTAATCATTTTGGGTCCGAAACCCTTCAAAGCCAGTACATCCCATAAATACGGCCATTCCACCCTGTCAAATGCCTTCTCGGCATCCAACAGAGTGATTCCAATGGATGTATTAGTGGTTTGGGCCCAGTCCATCATAGCTATTATTCTTCAGACATGGTCCGCAGTGTCTCTATTAGGGATAAACCCGTGCTGCCAGCGTGAAACGATGGAAGATATCACTGTTGACATGCGGGTAGCTAAGATTTTGGAGTAGACCTTGATATCAGCATTTATTAAAGAGATCGGTCTGAAGGACACTGGATTGAGGGGAGGCTTATCCTTTTTAAGGAAAGTCATCAATGTGGATTGACTCCAAGATACAGGTGGCGACCCTCTCTGAGCTTCTCGAAATGTAAGCAGTAGATCTTCTTTCATAACATTTTTAAATATCCTAAAAAATTCTAGAGGAATACCATCGGGACCCATGGCTTTTCCTGTGGCCAACGATAGTAGAGCTAAATCAATTTCATCCCATGTAATATCCTTTTCCAGGGAGTTTACTTGTAATTCATTTAATTTTGTAATATTGTTTTCTCCTATAAAATTTAGCAACATGTCGTGAGAATATGTCGTATTGTCAGTTTTATACAGTTGAGAGTAGAATTGTTGAAATACCTCAAGAATTCGATCTGGATCCTCATGGACCTGACCCATCTCATCTATTATTGCATTAATTGAGTTTGATATTTCTTTTTCCCTGGTTCTTTTTGCCAGTATCTTTTCAGAGTTTTCTCCCATTTCATAAATCTGAGATCGAAAGGTTGCATATTGTTCCGCTAATTTGGCTGCAAATGTTTCATAAACCCTGGCCTTGTGAATATCTAGTGTGGTTTTAATTTGTTCGGTTTCTTGATGCCTAGAGATAGCTCTAGCCAGTTTTTCCTCCCATTCTCGTACTAGATTAAAGTTCTGTTTTGTTTTCTCTTTAACTATTTTTTGTTTTTTAATTGAATAGGAAAGTGTTTCACCCCGGACCCCCGCTTTAAAAGCGTCCCAAATTATCTGTATAGAGGCACTATTTCTATTGAAATGAAAAAAATCTTTAATCCATCTACTCATTGTTTCTAAATAAGACGGATCTGCCAATAATTTCCGATCAAATGACCAGGGTCTTGTAGGTACCGAAGTACCAGTCATTGTCGGCACTTCAATTACTATTGGATTGTGGTCAGAAATTATTCGGGGAAATATTTTAAATAATGTGTTGTTTACTAGCCTGCTATAAAAAAAATAATAATCTATGCGTACAAATTTCTGATGGGGATTAGAAAAAAACGTAGAACCTGGTGAAGAAGGAATCCCACATCTTTTAAACCATATTCATTTACTAGCCCTTTAACTGCGTTATATGTCTTTTTTTTAATACCAGGGTATATAGTATCGCTAGATATATCAAGCCTCCCTGGAAGATGCAAGTTCAAGTCTCCACCAAATATAAGCGAGGATGGCCAGTCCGCCAGTTCTAAGCTAAGATAGTCTATTATCTCGGGATCATCTGTATTTGGAGCATACACTGAGCAAATTGTCCATAATTTAGTATTTATCTCCAGCTCGACTATTACCCATCTTCCATATTGATCAACTTTTGAGCGTTTTAAGCGGCCTCGACCATATCTCATCAGAATTGCCACACCTTTTGTGGTGGTGCCTTGTTTAGTACACGCTAATAGTTGCAAACCTAGATCCTTAAACATATTTCTATCACTCCATCTAATATGTGTTTCCTGAAGACATATTATATCAATATTCATACTCTGTATAATCTGGTTACAAATTCCCCTTTTTTTCCTGTTGTTTAATCCACACACATTCCAAGAGCAAATTTGGATTTTACCCATCGTCATCATTTATACATTTTTCTTTTCTAACCATCTGCAGATATCCGCACTGTCTAACACACTGCTCATTTATATATCCATTCCTATTTCTATGTTCACCCCCTTCAAAGAAAAAGATCATAATACACATTATTGGAAGTAAAGTCAGATGATTTAGTAGTTTTCTTTTACTGTTTTTGCTTGCACCCACCACCCACCCACCCTGGTGTAACCCCCTCCCTCCCCCCCTCATCCCCGTCCCCTTGACCCCACCCCAACTCGGGCATAAGGACTAGAAGTCCCTAGTACGGATGATGTGAGAAGCGTCTGGTGTCTCACTACCCTCTCCTTCCCATCTTAAGCTCTTACTATTCGCCCGTTAACTTTTGATCAGAAAAGATATATCTATATACTTTTCCTTTCTCTTCCCTCCCCTTACAACAGTTACTTTCAAAGCGAGGCCAAAAGCACTTTAGCATCCCCCTTAGAGGTCAAAAAGTAAGATTTTTCTTTAAAGATTATTTTGAGTTTCGACGGGTTCAGAAGGAAAGCCTGTGCGCCTTTGGCTTGGAAGGCAGGAATTAATTGTTGAAACTGCCATTGTTGTTCTACCATGGCATGACAGTAGTCAGGCCGAACAAAGAATTCTACTCCCCTCCCCCTTCTTTTCCTGTTAGGCCTGGCCAAATCATAGAGAGCCTCTCTAGCCAAGAAGTTGTTCAGACAGATCAAGATCGCCCTGGGCTTTGAATTGCTACCCTGTCTAGTATTTTTTTGAAATGGAAATCGGTGTGCCCGTTGAATTTCCAGATCCCATTTCCATTGTATTAGTTCTGGGAAGGCTTCTGAAAAAAGGTCAATTACATATTGTCTTATATTACCGCCTTCATTTCCCTCCGGAATACCCAGGATTCGAAGATTATTTCTACGTGATCTGTTCTCCAAATCCACAAGCTTCCAATTTATCTCGTCTCTCAGCCCTACCAATGATGAAATTTGAGTTTGTTGGCTTGTCAAAGAGTCTTCTATCGCAGATATTCTCCCCTCAGACTCAGTCACTCTTGCGGACGTATCGTTACAGAATTTAGTGACTTTTCTGAGATTATTTTGAAGCCGTCGAATAGCACCTTGTGTGCGCAAATTTTCTGCCCTTGTCTCTTCCCGATGCTGAATCATAAGCTGACAAAGGGTATCTAGTGTAGTGCTTGTCGTTTGTGGTCGCATAGTATCCTGGATAATACCCTGGGTAGCCTCCTGGATCTGCAGATTCTGTGGTACATCCAAACTTAGGTCGTTAGGGAGAGTGACTCCAGGTCTATGTTGCAAAGCATCTTCCTCCTCATCCTCATCCTCGGACTGCTCAATATCTTCATCTTCACCCTCCTCCTGTCCTAATGAATCAAGCGATTCGTGCTGTGACCCCAAACTCTTCCTGCTCAGATCATCTCTCCATCCACCATCTCCTTCCGGGATATCAGACTCTAATGCCGCCGACAAGTCAGTCATTGAGTAAAAATTACCCGCAGAATCTAATGACTCAGCATCATCCACAACTAGTGTAGTCTCTGGTGCCTCCTGTGATGACTCTGTTTGTACAATATTATCTGGGCCCTCAGATATCAGAAGAGAGGGGGGGTTTGATGTTTGGTTTTCTTTAGATCCGGTTTTTGAGCCATTTTTGCCATCACCCGTACCAGAACCAGTGCCTTTGTTCCGTCCTGCATCAGCGAGTGTCTTTGACTTCTCATTTCCGGTTAAAGCGTTTTTCCCTATATTGCTACTCTGACAGGTATTTCCAGGTTCTTGTAGCTTATAAGTGTTTTTTTTTCTGTGCAAACATGTCCGGAATTTTAGGAACAGCCCCAGGCCTACAAGTCCCAGAATCCCCCATTAAGTCAGGTTGAGGTAATGAACCAGCTATGTGGCCAGACACAGGAACAGAGTCAGAGTTATTATTTACCTGTTGTGGGTTCTGAAGAGGAGGGATCTGCAGCATGAGATTAGCAGTATTTACAGCGTTTCCAGCATTTCCAGCATTTCCATTATTTTCGCTATTCTGTGCATTCTGTGTAGTCTGTGTAGTCTGGGCGTTGTGAACAGATTGAACAGCTTGGGAGCCCTCCTGCGCTGCCGTGGTAGCCCTCGTCTTGGGTTTATTTAGTGTTTTAGCAGCTGTCATTGCAGGATTCTTCGGTGCCATTGCTCCTTTGTTAATTTTTCCTTTAATATTACCCCCACATCGTCTCTGTACTCGGAAACGGGTGCCAGCTACCGGAGATTGCTGCAGACTACCACAATCAGTATCCGTTGTATGGGACACGGCTCCAGTCCGTACTTCTGATTTCGCTCTCAGAAGCGGGAGAGCTGAGCGCCGCCACGTAGGTTGCAGCGTCCGGCGCACCTAACACCAGAGATCCAGCGCATCCCAGCCGCATCCCAGGTCTAAACAGAATGATTTCCGACAGGTTTTTGCACGAGACCCGCTCAAGCAGAAGAGGCTCCTACAACAAATCTCTCTCCATCACCACACGTCGGTAAGTCGCCAAGCCGCTAACAAAGACAGAAAGGATTTGGGCAGCGAGACCACCGACGACGCTGCTCACTCGGACGCTGCTGCGTCCGCCATCTTGCCCCGTCCTCTACCCAGTCCCATTAATTAAAATGTTAGTTTGGTTTTGAATTTGTGTGGGAAGATATTTCATTGGTTATCTACAAGAATATGTGTGTGAAATGAGGGGGAAGCTATGTCATTCTATGATTCCAGTGACAGGTTCACAATTGAGAGATTCTGCTTAAGAAAATCTGGTGTGTGATTGTCACTGTTCTAAATCTACAAAAGCATTTTTAAAGGTGAGTTGTTAATTTGTAAGGGGATCTATGTTGTGCAGTTTAAGTAAATAAGAAAAATGTGTTCTAATGTGGAAGCAGGAGTTTATTTGCACAGAGTGTAATTCTGAATTTGTATGCTTTGGGAAAAACATTGTGATAGTTGCATTTGGTATGTTAATGTGTTTGAGGAGATATTTTTTATTTCATGTCAGTGAATTCTCAATTCTACATTCTCAGTCCCACTTTGAGCCCCTACACTGCCTGAACACCACTGCACTGTCCTAAAACCTGAAATAACTCTCCCAGCAAGATTATCTTTCACTGTAGTAATCATTTTACTGAATTGCAAGGCATGCTGTCATGTATCTAAGATCACAGTGTGAGTCATAATTTGCTTAGTTGATGTGTTTAAAAATATGGCAATGCATGTAGTCATGGAGTGAGTCAGTCCTTAGGACATTTAGTGCTATAAAGTCCAAAGCAGCATGTGTGCCAGGCCTCTGAATTCCCAAATAGTCTCCATAATGTGTAAAAAAAATCCTGTGTGTTCTGTAGACATTGCATACCAACTCTCTCTGTAGCCTGTAGAAATCATTTCAGTGAATTCTCATTACTACATTCTCAGTCCCACCATGAGCCCCTACACTGCATGAACACCACTGCACTATCCTAAAATCTGAAACACCACTCCCAGCAAGATTCTCTTTCACTGTAGTAATCATTTTACAGAATTGCAAGGCATACTGTCATGTGTCTAAGATCACAGTGTGAGTCAGACTTCATTTCAGAAAAATGTGGCAGAATAATTTGCTTAGTTGATGTGTTTAAAAATTTGGCAATGCATGTAGTCATGGAGTGAGTCAGGCCTGGGTGTGCTGTAGAAATTGCATACCAACTCTCTCTGTAGCATGTAGTAATCTTGTCATAGAATTCTCATTTCTACATTCTCAGTCCCACCTTGAGCCCCTACACTGCCTGAACACCACTGCACTGTCCTAAAACCTGAAACAGAACTCCCAGCAAGACTATCTTTCACTCACCGTTTGAGTCAGTCTTCATTTCACAAAATGGTGGCAGAATAGTTTGCTTAGTTGATGTGTGTAAAAATGTGGCAATGCATGCAGTCATGGAGTGAGTCAGGCCTGGGTGTGCTGTAGAAATTGCATACCAACTCTCTCTGTAGCATGTAGAAATCATTTCAGTGAATTCTCATTTCTACATTCTCAGTCCCACCTTGAACCCCTACACTGCATGAACACCACTACACTGTCCTAAAATCTGAAACAGCACCCCCAGCAAGACTCTTTTTCACTATAGTAATCATTTTACTGAATTGTAAGGCATACTTTTATGTGTCTAAGATCACAGTGTGAGTCAGAATTCATTTCAGAAAAATGTTGCAGAATAATTTGCTTAGTTGATGTGTTTTCAAATATGGCAATACATGTAGTCATGAAGTCAGTCCTTAGGACATTTATTGCTATAAAGTCCAAAGCAGCATGTGTACCAGGCCTCTGAATTCCCAAATAGTCTCCATGCTGTGTAATAAAGATCCTGGGTGTGCTGTAGAAATTGCATACCAACTCTCTCTGTAGCATGTACAAATCATTTCAGTGAATTCTCATTTCTACATTCTCAGTCCCACCTTGTGCCCCTAGACTGCCTGAACACCACTTCACTGTCCTAAAACCTGTAACAGCACTCCCAACAAGACTCTCTTTCACTGTAGTAATCAATTCAATTTCTACAGCACACCCAGGATCTTTATTATACAGCATGGAGACTATTGGGGAATTCAGAGACCTGGCACACATGCTGCTTTGGACTGTATAGCACTAAATGTCCTAAGGACTGACTCACTCCATGACTACATGTATTGCCATATTTTAAAACACATCTACTAAGCAAATTATTCTGCCACAATTTTCTGAAATGAATTCTGACTCACACTGTGATCTTAGACACATGACAGTATCCCTTGCAATTCAGTAAAATGATTACTACAGTGAAAGAGGGTCTTGCGCGGAGTGCTGGTTCAGAGTTTAGAGCAATGCAGTAGTGTTGAAAGAGTATAGCAGCTTTTGCCAGGGATGGTGTATCAGGGTTTAGGACAGTGCAGTGCTGTTCAGGCAGTATAAGGGGTCATGGGGGGACTGATAATATAGAAATGAAAATTCACAGAAATGATTATTACATGCTACAGAGAGAGTTGCTATGGCATTTCTACAGCACACCCAGGATCTGTATTACACAGCATGGAGACGATTTGGGAATTAAGAGGGGAGACACACATGCTGCATAGATATTTATTCAAATACTAGCCCAGGGCAACCCCGGGCTGCTAGAAGCACAGCTGCTGGGCATTAAGCCTCTATAAATTTAATGGAATTTTAACACATTTATTCGGACTTCAATATTTTCATTTAATTATCAAAGATAGCATATTTACTCGTAAACAGTGGTCATCAAAAATATGTAGGCACATGTTTCAAAGGGCATTCATAATCAATGTCAAACAATAGGCACATGAAAATATTAACAAGACATATTTTCAATTCCTGTAAAATGGTGTTAACAGTTCATCAATGCTTAGTATTCAAAAAAATAATAACCAACATCCCAATGCATTTCGGGTTACATAAAGAACCCTTCTTCAGGGGATAAATTATATACAGTCAAAAGTTCAATCTTCCTTGAATGATTGGTCTCTCAAAGTGCAAATTCGACAGGATCTAAAAGACAACAACATACCAAACTATATTGAGTTTTTTCATATGTACAATTGTTTATCACAAAAGAACGTTCTGGAGTAAACACCGAGGGGAAAGAGCCAAAGTACACGCCACCAAGAGTTGACACCCGTGTCTTACAAAACGATCAAAAAGTGTGAGATACAAAAATTACGAGCCGACTCATTAATAAAGAGTAATGAAATCAAACGTGCTGCACTCTCGGAAGTGAGAAACAGGATACAAAAGGTGACGTCAAAAAATCATGCTGGTGACAATTTCACCGAGTAAATTCCAGTATTCTATTGTCTGCCCTTAGGTAGAAGAACTCAACTTCAATGTAAAAGAATACATACACTCGTCTGAACAGCCTCTCGTTTATCCAGTAGCTTATCCAACGTAAATAGCCCTTTCTTTACCAAAACCTAAACAACAAGTTTGTGAGAGCCTATTACAATTACGGTGCAATGTGTTATAAATACCAGCAAGAGTCTAACTTTGGAACAAGTCTTACCGCCAACTTCAAGACGGATTAACGCGCTGCTCAAAAGTGGTCACCCAGCAACAATCTGTATGTTAAGAAAAACTCGTGGTGAGTTTAAGGCTGTGAGACTGCCGTCCTTACCAAAAGTAACTGCTATTATTTTGTTAATGAACTGACCTGCCGCCTCCTGCAACGGCGTCCTGAATGAGTCTACCGGTGCGAGTCCGCCCTACCGATCACGTGGTGCGGAACTCGTCCGATGGTTACTGCCTTAGTCGACACAAAGAAGGGACTGTAGTCACGCAACTTTGATTTTCCTCTCTAGTCATGGCGGTTGTAGTGCGCCTGCAGCCTTAACGCTGTCAAGAGTAAGTGCGTCTGTATTATAGATCATAAGAAAACCTGTTCAAAGTATACTTTAAAAGCCTCTAATTCTTAATTGCAGTATCCCAAGTTAAATAAAAGAAATAGTGGTGAAATACACTCATATATAAAATTATGCACGGATATGTGTTGAGACAAACTCAGAGGCCACCTGTGTCATACTGACATGGACTCTTACTATGTTCCTACGCTAAATGAAAGAATGTCTGAGGTGAAAAGGTAAAAGAAAACACAGACTATTACATAACACAATTAGATGATTTATAAGAAGGCTGAAAAAAAGGGTAAGATGAGAAAAGAAAAGAAAAAGTGAGTGCCAAGACTCAGTGTTCCCCCTTACAATCTGAAATACGTCATCATGTGAAATTCAGAGAAAGCACAAAAGTTCATAATGATCATTTAAACCATTTGGATTAATAGTTCCTAAGAATTTTATCCAATGTGTTTCCCTTCTAGCTAGAAGTGTATGCAAATCCAATCCTGGGGAACGTTCTATGCGTTCTAAGACTGTATACCTGAGTTGGGGAATTGTGTGATTGGCTTCTACCCAGTGTCTGGCCAATGGGGAGGTTGTAGTGCGATTCCTAATTCGGCTTTTGTGCTCTACTATTCGAGTCTTTATTTTTCGACTTGTACGTCCCACGTAAACTAGTCCACAGGGACACTTGATCGCGTATACAACTCCTTCCGTATTGCAATCTGCATTGTGTCTTAGTTTGATGCTCACTCCTGATTGCGGGTGAGTGAATTGATCACCTGTGATAACATTACCACATTGTCCGCAGTTATAGCATTTCATCATGCCCCTCTCTCTTTGTCTGGCAGTTCGCTTTTGAGGTTTCAAAAATTCCCTTAAATTCTTGGTTCTAGTATGTGCGAAAAGGGGACTACCTTGAAATACTGTTGTGAAATCAGGTTCACTTTCGATAAGTTCCCAACGATTCCTGATTATTGTCTTGATCTGGGTGGCTTGCGTAGAGTTCTTGAGAACAAATACCTCACGTTGCGTGGGTACTTTCTCTTTAGGTGTTAAAAGTTCATCGCGAGTTTTTCTCGACGTGATCTGAGCAGCTTCACTGAGTATTTGATCTGGGTAACCTCGCTCTTTGTATTGTTGCATCTGTTTGGTGATCTCTTCCTTACTTCGCGCATCATCTGATGTTATCCTCTTAATTCGCATCATCTGCGAAATCGGAAGATGTTTTTTCAAGCTGTACGGATGTGCGCTCGTGAAAAGCAACGCGTTATTAACATCTGTTGGCTTCCTATATACCGATGTAGATAACCCAGTTGATGTTTTACTTATTTCAATATCTAAAAAATGAATCTTCTGTTTTTCAATACTATGTGTGAACTGGATGCGAGGGTTCAGTTCATTCAATTTGCAAATACTCTCTTCCAGTTCGTCTCTGGTGCCTGTCCAGATGACTAGAATGTCATCAATGTACCTCAGGAAAACAGCTGCATGTCTTTTCCACATCAGATCCGAAAGTATGTGTTGGTCCTCGAAACGAGCCATGTAGGTATTGGCGTATGATGGTGCTCCGGGAAAACCCATTGCTGTCCCTGTACGCTGTATGAAAAAGTTGTCCTTCCACACAAAGTAGTTGTTGTAAAGTGCAAAATGTAGTAGTTCTAGAAGAAAAACTGCTTTGTCATGATCAATTTCTGACTGTAACAATCGCCATTCTATTGCCTCCAGTCCTTCTTTGTGTGCTATTGAGGTGTATAGTGCGACTACATCAATTGTACAGAGCCGGATGTCATTCAAAAAGAGATGTTTTTGTGATTCCAGTTTCAATAAACAGTCGGTGGTGTCTTTAACGTATGTCTTCCAGGATTGGACCAACGGTTGTAGATAAAAGTCAAGGTAGTATCCTAGAGACTCATGGATCGAGCCGCACCCTGCTACTATAGGACGAAAAGGCGGTTTGGTTTTGTGCTTGTGCACCTTCGGTAGCATGTATAAGGTCGGAATCTTAGGTGCGGAGTTGAAAAGAAATTTCTTAGTGTTCTCATCTATGATGCCAGATTCTAGAGCTTTAGACAGGAACTCATCCAGTAGTCTCAGCAATTCGTTTGTTGGATCTTGTTCCAAAGGAAGGTAGGTGTCTCTATCTTGAATATGTTCCATTACACTCTTGTTATAAAAGTCGGTGTCAAGCACCACTAGAGCTCCTCCTTTATGTGCTGGATGAAATGTTACTGAAGAATCTTGTCTCAACTTATTGAGAATGCGTCGTTCCTTGGGATTCAAATTTTGATGTTGTATTGAGCCATATTTGATTGTTTCCAAATCCTTTTTGACCAAAGACTCAAAAGTGTCAAGGGTCTTGTGGGAGATTGGTGATAAAAATCTACTTTTTGGTCTGAATTTTTTCTGTTCCATCGTAAGTTCTTGTTGACTGGGGTTGATAGAGAAGAACCACCTTAATCTGAGTTTACGCATGAATTTAAAAAGGGCTACCTCCGTCTCTAATGCATTGGACGTGTAGGATGGAACAAAAGAGGTTCCTTTGTTGAGTACCTTAATCTCTTCCATGGTTAACTGTCTTGATGAGATGTTGATTACCAGGGAGTTCACTTCTTCACAGTTCGCTGTGGCCTTCCTTGCTCTTTTTGCACCTTTGGTTTTTCCGCGCCTTGAGTTTCGTCTTGTGGTATTGACGTTTTGTCTGGTGGAATTTTGGTCAAGGGGCCCTCCCCTAAAAAAGGTCCACTGCTTGTTGAGGTGGTAGCTGTCGTTTCCAAATTTGGTGCTGTGAGATGTGTCAAAGTAGCGGGAGGCCTCTGCATCGTTAAGTCCTCATCTTGTACTATACTCTCTTCAGACGATGCTGCATCTGGTTTTTTAAAGACCCTCTTTTGTGCATACTTTTCGGCAGGTCAGTTCATTAACAAAATAATAGCAGTTACTTTTGGTAAGGACGGCAGTCTCACAGCCTTAAACTCACCACGAGTTTTTCTTAACATACAGATTGTTGCTGGGCGACCACTTTTGAGCAGCGCGTTAATCCGTCTTGAAGTTGGCGGTAAGACTTGTTCCAAAGTTAGACTCTTGCTGGTATTTATAACACATTGCACCGTAATTGTAATAGGCTCTCACAAACTTGTTGTTTAGGTTTTGGTAAAGAAAGGGCTATTTACGTTGGATAAGCTACTGGATAAACGAGAGGCTGTTCAGACGAGTGTATGTATTCTTTTACATTGAAGTTGAGTTCTTCTACCTAAGGGCAGACAATAGAATACTGGAATTTACTCGGTGAAATTGTCACCAGCATGATTTTTTGACGTCACCTTTTGTATCCTGTTTCTCACTTCCGAGAGTGCAGCACGTTTGATTTCATTACTCTTTATTAATGAGTCGGCTCGTAATTTTTGTATCTCACACTTTTTGATCGTTTTGTAAGACACGGGTGTCAACTCTTGGTGGCGTGTACTTTGGCTCTTTCCCCTCAGTGTTTACTCCAGAACGTTCTTTTGTGATAAACAATTGTACATATGAAAAAACTCAATATAGTTTGGTATGTTGTTGTCTTTTAGATCCTGTCGAATTTGCACTTTGAGAGACCAATCATTCAAGGAAGATTGAACTTTTGACTGTATATAATTTATCCCCTGAAGAAGGGTTCTTTATGTAACCCGAAATGCATTGGGATGTTGGTTATTATTTTTTTGAATACTAAGCATTGATGAACTGTTAACACCATTTTACAGGAATTGAAAATATGTCTTGTTAATATTTTCATGTGCCTATTGTTTGACATTGATTATGAATGCCCTTTGAAACATGTGCCTACATATTTTTGATGACCACTGTTTACAAGTAAATATGCTATCTTTGATAATTACATGAAAATATTGAAGTCCGAATAAATGTGTTAAAATTCCATTAAATTTATAGAGGCTTAATGCCCAGCAGCTGTGCTTCTAGCAGCCCGGGGTTGCCCTGGGCTAGTATTTGAATGATTGTTATTTAGGAGGGAGTTAGGCACACAACCCTCATACTAGTAAGCACACTAAGATTTCTTCAGAATCCACACAATCTATCTTCACAATTGATTACTGGTGTGCAGATCCACCCCACACAAGGCATAGATATTTATAGCACTACATGTCCTAAAGCCTGACTCACTCCATGAGTACATGTATTGCCATGTCTGCAAACACATGCACTGAGCAAGTGATTCTGTCACTTCCCAAACACAACTGCATTGTTCTAAACTCAGAAATATCAGTCCCACCGTGACCCCCTACACTGCCTGAACACCACTGCACTGTCCAAAACCCTGAAATACCATCCCTAGCAAAACCTGCTAAACTCTTTTAACACTACTGCACTTCTCTAAACCCAGAAACACCATCCTCAGTGAATGCCCCTATAATGTTGAAACACCACTGCACTGCCCTATTCCCTGAAACAGCCCTCCCTGCATGATCTCATATAGTGCCCGAACACTGCTGCTGTGCCTTACACTTACTTATGGAGTGAACCAGACTTTACAACATATATTGCTTCTAATTGCTATATAGTATGCTAGTAGTGGTCTATAATTGTAAAAAAAATGTAAAAAATGTTTTTCTTCACAACAGATTTTAATTATCTACAGAAAGAAAAAAACAATATGCCGTCAAACATTTAGAAAAGAAAAAGATATAAACAGGCTTACTTTTCCAAGAAAAAAGAAGTACAAGATTTATCTAGACAGCAATGTGTGGAAAAAACAAAGAACGCTCCTGGTAAGTCAACAAAGGATTTTATAAGGAAAATAACACAATCTAAAAAAAGTGTGGAGAATCAGGAAAAAAAAATATCGGTAACTACAAAGAAAAATCTGACAAAAGAGAAAAATGAAGGAAAAATATGTGGTAAAGATATTGTTTATAGTAATAGACGAAAAAATCAGTTTGTTGAAATTCGGAAGCAAATGTTTCACAACAGCTTTGTTTCAAATTTATTATAAAATATAAAGAATTGTAAAAGAAAAACAGCTTTTTATAAGAAAAAAAACATATAGAGACAATTGTTGAGAAAGCTTTTGAATTAAAAAAAAGTTGTTCCTTTTAGTAATCAGTAGGATTTGAACACTAGATAAGCCAATCAATGATATGAAGGCCAAAAGTAAGTGGAAAAGACTAATTAATAGAACTCATCTTTGTAATGTTTTTTCTGGAGAATGGAAACATAGTTCAAGTTGTGAGTCGTTTATGAATTAAGAGCGTTACCTTCAGAGTAATGATTTGTTATATGCAGTTGATACCAGTGGTCGAGCTTATGAGGTCAAGAATGAATGTCCGATTGAAAAAGAGAAAATTGTCCCTAGAAATGCAGAAGAGGTGTTAGCTGAGAAGTTTTAGGGAGATGTCCTAAGGCTCCAGTGTACACTTGGAATTGTAGTAGTATTTGTAGTGTATGACAGGATTCAATTGATTTTTTTCGCAATTTCTTATGTAAGTATAGTAAGAAAAGTGTTCAACAAAAGATTAAGATGTTGCAAGAATTAGATCCTTGCAAAGTGAGAGAAAAACGGGTTTGCAAGGTCATTCTCTGGTTTGTCTTTCTAAAAAAGTATGTCAGAGTGTTTTTCACCATTTCAGGATGTTAGCAGTGCATCATACTCAAGTGAGGAAATTAGTGAGAAGGTAGTATTCTGCAAAAAGTCCAGCACTTAAGCTAAAACAGTTAAACAGTGCTCTTTTGCATGGATCTGAATTAGATGTGATCAACATTTGTGAAGAAATTGAGGTTAGTTACTTTGGTCCTGAAGAAGATAGTGCAGAAACAGATAAATTAATAGAAGGCAATGTGGAAGAAAATGTACAGAATTTTTATACAGAAAATTTTGAGCAAGAAATTACAAGGTTTAAGGTCATTTCGGGTGAAAATCCAAACTTTTCTTGTATTTGTTGTAGACAAATTCATTATAAAAATCAGACCAGGTTAGTTGATCTATATTTAAAAAGTGAAAAGGAGAATAATATTGAGTGGAAGGAATTTGCAACTTATTTGTTGGTAGAGAATTGTTTTCATTTGGGTTTAGATCAACATATTTGTAAATATTGTTATAATAAAATTAAATGAAAACAAAATTCCTGCTAGAGCTGTACATAATAATCTTGAGTTGGTAAATATTCCTTCTGAACTGATGGATTTAAATACTTATGAGTCTGTTCTTATTCAATATGTGCATTCAATTCAGGCTATTGTTCGTATGGAGCCTAAGACAGGGAAATTGCCTCCTTCAGGTTTACAGAGAGGATTAAAGGGAAGAGTTGTTTATTTGCCTCTAGATTTAAAGAAAAATATTGAAACAATTGGTGTAGAAATTGTGGAAGAGGAACCTCTAGTTATTCTAGTTAATGGCGTTCCAACAAAGAGTAAGAAAATCTGGCAAGAATTAGTGGATGTTAGGAAAGTGAAAAAGGCAACGTTGTATTTGGTAAAAAATAATCCATACTATAAAAATGTCTATGTAGGAGAAGAGGAAACAACTGTAGAAGAGGACAATAATTTGTCAACTGGACAAATTGAAAAAGTGGATGTGTCCAGAACTGAAGAAATTTATGAACATTATAGTGTGCATCCACTTCACTCTACAGAAGTGATAGGGAATACTATTGAGTTATTTCATTTTTTTTTTTTAAAATATCTTTTATTTTATCTTTCAAGTAAGAAAAAAGCACACATTACAGAAAAATAGAAGAAAAACCAAAAATACAGCATTTTGTTCCTACATTTGTTCGTCTTACAGTACAATCCAAATAAATTTCACATTAAAGTTATTTAACCCCGAAAGGGGGAAAACATATCGTATATTAAGTTATATAGTATAGTAGACACCATCATATTACGTCAGTAAAAAACTAAATCAACCTATTCCTGTTCTCCATTTCTCCAAAGGTCCCCATATCTTAATACCTCGTACTCTCCCACTCCTACCCTTTCTTGCATATATGTACTTTTCTAAGTTATGAATGGCAATAAGATTTGACAACCATGTTTGCAAAGACGGGGGATTCTTATCTAACCATACCCTGGCTAACATTAATCTAAAGACAGCCGCTGCCATAAACAAAAACATTTCGTCCCCTGAATCCGCATACTCATTTCCAATATCCACACCCAGCATAATTAAACCGACCGAGAAGGTTAACCTGATCTTTAATGAATTGGTTAAAAAGTTTTCTACATCCTTGATTAGTGTGTATAGTTGAGGGCAAGTGGCAAACATGTGGACGATATCTGCCTCAGTGGAGTTGCACCTGGGGCACGTAGTGCCTCCCGTACCCCCCCACTTCGCGATCCTGGCTGGGGTGTGGTATAGCGAGAATAGCGTTTTGTAATGTTGGGATTGCAAGGGGGCGGAGCATAGGATAGACCGACCTAGCTCCAGTGAAACGTTAAATGATTCGGGTGTGGCATCTATCCTTTCCCCCCATTTGGCCCTATGTTTATCTAGATCATCAAGTCTGGTTTTTGCCAGTACAACATATATTAGCCTAATAGAGTATTCCTCCCCTGTAATTAGCCCTTCCATCAGCTCAGTTGGCTGAAAACCCAGCGGGCCTCCTTGTTTATTCCTAAGGAAACTCCTGATCTGAAGATACTTAAAGAAGTCCCTTCTGTTTACTTTATATATTCTAATCAAGTCCTCGAATTGAATTATGCCCTCTGATTTGACTAAGTCCCCAACTTGCTGTATCCCTTTACCCTCCCATTCTGCCATTAATGCATCAGAAAAGATTTCTTCAGGGAATGATTTGTTCTTGTAGACTCTGGTGTACCTATTAAATCTACCCATGCCTGATTTCTTTAAAAAAATACTCCAGACTTTAAGTGCTGCCCTTAGGGTTTTGTACGGCTGCCTTCTAAGGTACCCCAAATCCGTATAGTACAGGAATCCATTGACAGCGTTTTGACCCAATATCATTGTGTACGTTTCAATTGACATATTCATGGTCTGTGATGTCCCGCCACCTCCTCCAATTAATCCCTGCATATACTGGAGTGCTGCCGCCAAAAAATATAATCTAAAATCTGGTGCTCCCCACCCCCCTCTATCCCTTGGCAGGGAAATGAATTTATATGCCCTGCGAGTTTTCCCTCTTGCCCATATAAATCCATTGGCCAAGCTTTCCAATCTGTTAAACCATTTGTTGTCAAAAACCAGAGGTATTGACCTAAATAAATACAAAAATTTAGGCAGGACTATCATTTTCAGCACGTTTGTAGTTCCAACCAAAGAAAGATGTAAATTGTTTATTCTTTCCAAATCTTTTTTTACCTTAGTAAGCAACGGTTCGATGTTTTGCTCTACTAAGTCCTCCAATTTTACAGTAACATCAATGCCTAGATAGATTGCCTTGCTGACCACCCTGCTATCTAAACTTGTTGCAAATCTATTCAGAATGATCTGTGTTTTAGTTTTATTTAGATTATAACCTGATAACAACCCAAACTCATGTGCCTCCGCCTCTACCCCAACCATAGCCATATCTGGATTTGGAGTCAAAATAGCCACGTCGTCAGCGTAGGCCAAAATTTTTACAGTGCATCCATTGAATGAGACGGGTTGAATAGCCTGGTTTTCCTCTAATTTACGTAGTAGTGGCTCCATGTACAGAGCAAACAGTAATGGTGAAGATGGGCAGCCCTGGCGTGTCCCCCGTTGTACCTGTATTGAATCCGAGTGCCCTCCGTTTACTCTAATTTTGACCTCTGGCTCTCTATATAAAGCTTGTATAGCGCGTATATAGCCTGGCCCGATACCACACCACCTCATAGTTTCCCATAGATAGTCCCAGGCGACCCTGTCAAAAGCCTTCTCGGCGTCTAAAAACAATGCTGAAAAAGGGTCGCCTGTAACATCTGCCACATCAATCGTAGTAATTAGCGTCCTAATGTGCTGAGTGGTACCCTTCCCAGGTATGAAACCATGCTGTGACGGGCTCACCAAATGTTCAATACAGCCTGCTAGTCTCTTTGCCAACATTTTAGAGTAGACCTTGCTATCTGAGTTCATCAGTGTGATGGGTCTGTAGGATCCCGGGAGGGTTGCGGGCTTCCCTTTTTTGGCAATAACAATTAAATCTGCGCCGCGCCAAGAATCTGGTGACAGCCCTCCTTGTTGCACATGAACCATAACTTCAAACATATAAACCAACAAGCAATCACGGAATACTTTATAAAATTCGACCGGGATTTGATCGGGTCCTGATGCCTTTCCTGCTGGTAAGTTATTTAATGCATCTATAAATTCCTCCATACATAGGGTAGAGTCCAACATTTCCCCTTCTTCTTTTGTAACTCTTGATGCTCTCACCCCTCCAAGATAGTTCCTAACTTCCTCCATATCCTCAGTATTACCCTGTGTATACAGTTTTTCGTAAAATCCTCTAAAAACCTCTCTTATCTGATCTGAGCCTGTAACAATGGTGCCCGTTGTATCTAATATCTCTTTTATTTCAGCATCCGCTCTTTGCTGCCTGGTTTTAACCGCAAGTATGTGACCCACCTTCTCGCTACATTCATATAGTTCTTCTTTCTTAGCCAAATATTTTTCAGCAGACTTTTTCGAGAGGCTTTCAACTGCGTCCGCCTTAAGAGCTACTATTGTCAGTATTATATCTTCCAAGCTGGACTTAGAACTTACTGCAGAGACTAGTTTACCTTCCTCTATGATTAATTTTTGCTGAAAGGTTTCATACCTCAACCTCTCTTTCTTGCGACTATTCAACACATAGCTTAGAGTTTCTCCTCTAATGCCTGCTTTAAAACAATCCCAGGTCTGCCCTACAGGAGCTGTCCCGTGGTTAATCTCCCAAAAAATCCTGATCCACTCTACCATATGTTTCCTATATTCAAGATCTTGGAGCAGACTCCTCTCAAACGTCCATGTGGACCTCGTTCTCCGTACTTGCGCAACCTTGATTGATAATGACAATGGACTATGATCAGATAATGTTCTTGGATATTTCTCAACCTGAGTCGAGTGAACCAGGGACCTAGAAACTAAAAAGTAATCTAGTCTTACCAACACCTGGTGAGGTGCCGAGAAAAAGGTACTACCGTCTAAAAACGGGTGTTGCATTATCCAGGGATCTACCAGAAGATTGTTTTTGACCATATTAGTAATGGCTCTGTGTACTTTTTTCTTCCTGCCCTTATATACTGCTCCTGTACCCATAAAAGAACTGGTAGGATCATGCATGTTAAAATCGCCACAGCAAATTATAGGTTCAGGCCACTGTGCCATTTCTAAATCTAAAAACTCCCAGATCTCTGAATCATCCTCAGTAGAGCCATAGATATTTATTAATGTGAGTTTGAGCCCTTTAACTTTTAATTCCGTGATAACCCATCTTCCCCAGCGATCCTCTTTCTTTTTTATAACAGTCACTTCTCTCCTTCTCCCCAGAATAACAACTCCCCTTGTCCTGGATCCCTGTCTACTAGCTGCAAGTACATCAAGACCCAGTTGATTCATTAAGTAGATCTGTTTATCCTCTATATGTGTTTCTTGCAAACATACTAAATCTGCTTGCAGATTTCTTAAGTACGCTGCTACATTTGTCCTCTTCCTTGGGTCATTCAAGCCACATACATTTAATGAAACTATCTTACATGCCATTTAATGCTGAAAAAAGAACCAACTCTTCCTAACCCTACTGACGTTACTGACTTCACGCCAGCCCCTCCTGCTGTACCAAAAAAAAAACTTAAACAACAATTTAAACAACAACCAAAATGCGTAGTCAATGTGTGCTAATTGTTTTATCAGAATCATATGCTTCAACTGTTTTTTGCTTTCCCTTCCCCCCCACCTCCCCTGCCTGACCCCCCCTCCCCTCCCCTTACAGGCAAATAGGTCACTCATGACCTATGTGTGGACGCTTCCTGATTGAGTTAGTCGCACCCCTCTCCCGTCTCCTATACTGTGTCTCCCCCTTTCTCAAAGAAAAAAAAAAAAAAAAAAAAAAAAAAATGAAATACTTATCCCTCATCGCCCCTCTTTCTTCGCCCTTTCCAAGTCCTGAATAAACTCCTGCGCTTTCACCTCTGATATGAACATCCTGACCTTGCCTTTCGTAACTACTTTCAACCTGGCAGGGAATAACAGATATGCTTCTGAGCCTAGAGCCTGAAACTCCGAGATCAATCTTCTGAGTCTCCACCTCCTTTCTACTGTCACATGACAGAAATCTGGTCTCGTGAAGAATGTAACACCCTCCACTGACCTTTTGCTATCTGGTCTAGCTTTCTGGATGAGTTCCTCACGGAGTAAAAAGTTCCCAACATAGACCAAAATTGCTCGGGGAGGTGGGGGTTTTGACCCACCCTCGGCTCCGTATACCTTCCTCTGGAAAAAGGGGAACCTGTGAGCCCTTTGTACTTCTGCCTCCCACTGCCACTGGGACTCCGGGAATGCCCCCCTTAATAACTTAATCACAAAACCCCTTGGATCTTGCCCTTCCAGCCCTTCTGCCACTCCCAAAATGCGTACATTGTTTCGCCTTTGGCGATTTTCAAAATCCTCCATTTTCCATAGAATGTCATCTGCTTTCTTCTCCTGTTGTTCTTTAAATTCACTGAAGCTACGAAAGTCATCCTCGATTTTACCTGTTCTCTCCTCGACCTCAGAGACTCTCCCTGCTAAGCCTTCATATAATTTGTTAGTCTTCCTGAGCGTCGATTGTATTCTCCTGTAGTCCTGCCTTGTTTTCCGGCTTGTAGATCTTGCTTCAGATTGAATTTGCTTCAGCATATTAAACACCTTTCCGAGCGCTTCTCCCTGGTTCAAACCTACTTCTGACTCATCTTGATATGTCTGTGATGTAGCTGAATAGTCCCAAACCAGCTTCCTTTCAGTACCCCTTGTCGGTGACCTTTCATGTCTATGCCTCCTTGCCTTTGCCTTTTTCAGTGTGGACTCCTTATCAGTATCTGTTTCTGAGGCGGTAGAGGTAGAGGCTGACCATGAATCGTCCTCCTCATCCTCTTCATCCTCCCTTACTGCCTCTTCCTCGTCCTCCTCCTCCTCTTCCAGCTCAGTACCCTTCCTCTCCTGCTGAGCTGGGTCGAAATCCTCATCCACTGAAAAAAAACGGTCACCCTCCAGTGAGCATATATCCTCCTTCTCCTTCTCCTTCTCATTAGGGTGCCTAGTTGCTAATTTTCCGTGCGCCAGGCTGGCTGTGCTTCCCCCTGTAGGGATAGGGTTAGAGGGTCTAGCCATTAGCTCGGCTTCCACCTGCATAATTGCCTGCATCATATCACTGGCTTCCTCATGGTTACTAGGTGTTACATTCTCCATTAGTGCTTCCATCTCCGCCTCTTCGTCGTTGTATTTACCATTATCTTTACCAGGTTCTTCAACCACTTTTTTTCCACATTCCAGCGACCCCTTCTGAGCCAACACCCTTTCGTTTTCGTTTATAGCATTAGCGCTTATGTTTGTGTCTCCTTCTGCCCTCTGTCCCGAAAGCCCAGCTGTTACCTTGCAGCTGACGTCCTCCTCGCGTCTCGCCGAAGGCTCCGAAGGCTCCGTTGTAGGTTGCTTAGCAACTGCTGCCTTGGCGTCTCCCACGCTCTGAGCTCCTGCCTCCGCTGCCGCTGCTGCTGCGTCCTCGAGGACGCTTCCTCGTCTTATTCCAGAATCGGGCACTTGCTCTGTAACACTGGGCGCTCCACTGTCTACAGAGCCAGGGCGGGTAAAAGTCTCAGGTAAGGTAGGCTGCCTGAGAGGGGTCGTTTTTAGTCTGGTTTTAGAGATCACTGCTCTCTCGCTTGTTTTTGTGCGCTCGTCTCCCGACATTTTATCCTTCACATCTGGTTTCTTTTTTACTGGTGGCAAAGGCGCTTTCCTTATTGCGCCCTGGTTTTTTGCTGCTTCCTGTGTTTTCCTCATGCCAGGTGTAGCCGATGTCGTGGTGTTCTGATCGGGTTCAATATCTTCTTTGTTTTTCTTTTTGTCGATCTTTTTGTCGATCTTGATTGGTTTTGGCGGCATATCGTCTGGAAACACGCTTCTCAAACCTCTTAAGCCCAATGCTGCAAAGGTTACTGAGTGTTTAACCAGGTTGGCTTTTAAGAGCTCGAAACTCCGCTCTATATTCCTTGACCACCTGCCAATTCCTGCTGCCGCTGCGCTGCCAAAGTTCCTGAGATAGCTGTTCTTTAACAATGCTGCCCTTTGAATAACAAGAGATTCCAGCATCACCGTGACTCGTCCTTCATCTCCAGGCACGTCTGTAGAAGACCTTTTTAGATTTTTCCTCCAGAAGAGGGCTAATGAGGGAGACTACCACGCCATTTCGCCAGATTCCACAACTCGACAGGAGAGAGGTTTTAGTGCGACTGTTCACCTCAACCTGCCAGCGGCCATCTTGCCCCACTATTGAGTTATTTCAAATGAAAGAAACGAAAGGAAGTCCCATTAGTGTATGGGAAGAAAGCTTGGAAGCTCGTTGTTTCCCTCAGTTATTTCCAACAGGCAAAGGTGGACGATATGATGAATGACCTGTGCAGATTCCTGCATCTGAATACCGGACATCAAGATTATATGCAGAAGATCCAAGGTTTTGCCAATGTATTCCATATTTGTTTCATCTTCTGTTTGAGAGTGACTTGTCCGGACTTTCCTATGCAGTGAACCATATACTAAAAAGTGGAGTACATTTGCAAAATATTTCGGCAAAGATACTGTTTTGGAATCTCAGCTAATTAATCTCATGGCAAGTCAGCGTGGTACTAACGAGTATTGGTACCGTCGTCATGGGGAATTGAAATGTATGCTAAGAAACTTAGGAACTCCTACATGGTTCCTTACTCTAAGCTGTGCAGAGTATGCTTTGGAAGATTTACTTCAATTTCTTCGAGAGGCAAATGCAAACATAGAAAATATAGAATACAAGACACCTGGAGAACTGTGCTTTATGGATCCAGTTAATGTATTCAGGTATTTCAATCATAGATTTGAAGCTATGATGTCTTTTATCAAAAACAAAAAAAATCCACCTCTTGGAGAGGTTCTGGATTTCTTTTGGAGAAAGGAGTATCAAGCAAGAGGTGCTGCTCACATACATATGCTGCTATGGATCAAAGATGCCTCCAAATTTGGAACAGATTCAGATGACACAGTGATGAGGTTTATTGAACAATATTCTACATGTGATGTACCAAAAAGTACAGAACAAAAGATTTAAGACATCAAGTATTACGATTTCAAACCCATCGTTGTGGAAAATACTGTCGTTGAAAGTACAAATCTAAGGATAAGTTCTACACAAAATGTCGATTTGCATTTCCACGTCCAGTATTACCAAAAGGAAGAGTGAAAAATTTAATGTCATCTTTGCGACATACTGTCACAATAAAATCACCGAAAAATACCTACAACTTAAGAAGAAATGAAGAGTCAAAATACATAAATGACTATAACCCAGTCATTTTGTCCATGTGGAATGCTAACATGGATATTCAATATGTTGCAGACAACTCCATTGCTGTGGCTCGATATGTAACGTCTTACATTACTAAATCTGTAAAGACCGAAATTAAGGAAATGTGGGAAGAAATTTCTCATGAAAAGAGCCTAAGTAAGAAATTGTACAGCTACAGTCAGAAGATGTTGTCTCATCGAGAAATCGGAGCATATGAATGTTCGCTTATCATCTGCAAGTCTATACTCCAAATCTAGTACAATCATTTGGGTGAGTTTAGGTCTTGCAAGAACACGAAACCGAGTTTTGAAATCTGTAGAAGAAATCGAGTATTTAGCAGAGAGAGAACCAAACAGTACAGATATTTTGAACACAAATATGTTGGATACCTACTATCCAAATAGAACTAATCATCTTGAGAACGTTTGTCTCTATGAAGTACTGCAAAGCTATACTTTTAAGAGGAATACTACAGAAGATATCAATAAAGGAGTGTATGCTGTGATTGGATCTGAAGGATGTTTAGTGAAACAAAGAAAAGTACATGTGATTAATCACAGAAAACTGAGTTGTGAGACTCCTGACAAAAGGGAATTTTACTATTTAGCTCTTTTGCAATTCTTTAAGCCATGGCGTACCTAACTGGAACTACTTGGAGATTTTGACCGTTATGAAGATTCATTCAACGCAACTAAAAATACTATAGAATGTCCTGTTTTTACTAATTACTCGAAAATGTTGAGCGATGAAATACAGCAAGAAGCTACAATTGCAGCAGAGATTGCTAGAGACAGTTCTCAAGACAGTCAAAGTTCTGTTTCGTTGAGTCAGGATCCACTAGGAGAACCACTTATCCAAAATGAAGCAGCAACTGCCATGGATGAGGTGGAAAGAGTAATGCAACAAACTCAAGGGGATGTAATAAACTTAGAAGAATTGGAAAAACTACTAAATGTTTAGCAAAAACAAATAAATGATCAAGTGACAGAACAGATTGAGCATGGTTTATTTCATGAGAAAAAAGAGTGCTCATGTACGTCATTTAAACCTGTCTGACTGTACGTGATTGGAGAATCAGGAACTGGAAAAAGTTTTCTAACTAAAGGAATTGCACCGTATCTACAGAAAATAACTGAGTCGTCACTGTGTTGTGTTGTGACTGCTCCAACTGGATTGGCAGCACATAACATTAAAGGGATTACTTTACATCGTTTATTGATGCTGCCAGTAGAGCATGAAAATAAATTAGAATACCACAAGCTATCTGGAGAAGCTTGTTGTGAAGTTTCTAGAGTCTTGAAAAAAATTAAACTTCTCATTATTGATGAGGTAAGCATGGTATCAAATGTAATGCTTGCCTTTGTACATTTAAGAATGCAACAAATCCTTAAAACAGAGTATAATGTGTTATTTGGAGGCAAACACGTCATAGTTTTTGGAGATCTACTACAACTAACTCCTGTGAAAGGACAGCCAGTATTGAAAACAGTTACACATGAAGACACCAGAAAGTGCCTGGGAAGCATTGGAAATGTTAATATTTGGTCATATTTTGAATATTCAGAACTCAGTACAAATATGCAACAGGCAAAGGACGCTGATTATTAAAGTATTCTTGAAGATGTAAGAATTGGAAAAGTGAGTGAACATGGCAAAGAAGCTTTACAGGCACGAATACCTACAAATTTGTTTCCAAACAAAAATATTCTCACAGAGAATATATATAGAGAAATTGCAGATAAGAAATCAGTGATATGCTTGATGCCAACTCTGAAAGAATGTTCAATATTCAATGAAAAAATGTTAAAGTTAGAAAATCAAGAAATTATAAAACTGGAAGCTGTTGATAGAATAGAGCATGAAGGAGCTACTATTATTTTGTCAGAAAACTTGAAGTCAAAATTGGATTCTTAAGAGAAATCAATATCTAAAACTTCTGGTTTAGAAAAGAATCTATATGCATGTATAAATTGTCGGATAATTTTACGACGTAATTTACATGTGGAAAGAGGTTTAGTAAATGGAGCAATGGGTAATGTTGTTGATTTTGTGAATTACCCAAATGGAGATGACAGTGAATTTTTGAAAATCAAATTTGATGAAATTGAAGAAGTACAAAAATTGAGTCGTTGTTCAGCACAATTTTTGCTTGTAAAAGATTTATATGTCCGCCGAAAACAGTTTCCTGTTTGTTTGCATATGCGGTGACTATTCATAAATCTCTAGGTTTAAGTGTAGATTGTGCTTTGGTGAATATTGGAAGTACTGTGTTTAAAGAGGGTATGGCATATGTTTGTTTATCTGGAGTCATAACTTTATCTGGATTATACCTAATTGATGTTGATGACACAAAGATTAGTGCAGATGTAAATTGTGTAAAAGAGTATAATAGCTTAAGAAGAGAAAATGCTCCCAATTTACCTCAATATGCAGTACTTGAAAAGCGTGTGGTAAGTCGAAAAAGAAGAAATTAGAAAAATAGTAGCGAGGTTGCAGAGAAAAGAAAAAAACTACATGAACCAGTGATAGTAAGCAAAAAAAGAAAAAGGATTCTTTTGAAGAGCTTTTGGTTGTTAGTTTGAAAACAGTTCTGGAGTCAACTGCTATGCTAATGTAGTGGTTAATGTTTTATTCTTGAAACTTTACTACAACAAATTATTGAAAATCGGGACAAAAGATTTTGTTGTTTGTTGAATTCTGTGTTTGAGAAATGTAGTAGTGATAAAACTAAAATAGAAATTGTTTCTGACTGTGATAATTGTTTGTTTTCAAGTAGTACTGAAATAGACACTGAAAGATTTATATATTTGACTTTACCAGACTGCAAATAAGTGTCTTTTAATAATCTAGTTAGAGAAGCAAATCAAAACATGGTCTGTACCCAATGTAACTCACAAATGTTATCAGCATTATGTATACAAAGATATGGACAGTATGTAATTTTAATGCTGCAACGATGCAGACATGATGGAAGAAAACTGACAACTTTAATTAAAAAAATGTGTGGCTTCTCAACTATCAATATCAGGAAGAACTTTTGTTAGTGTAGCAATTATTTTCTATTATGGTCCTTCTACAACATCAGGACATTACACAGGTTATTTAAAATGTACAAAAGGCTGGTCTCATTGTAATGATACTCAATTGATTTTTAAACAACGTTTGCCTTATGACTTACCAAATTCTTACCTAGTGTTTTTACAACCCAAATTTTAGGGAAAATAATTGACCTGGGAAAATTGCTGGTGTTAAGAAAGGGTAGTCTGGTGTTGAAAAGTACTTTGTGAGTAAGGGTGATGAGGTTCAAAAAATTCTTGTAGTTGACGTAGAGGTAGTGTAAGCGTAGCAGATAGTGGGTGATGTGCCTATCACAGGAGATGTTGATCATCAGTGAGGCAGAGGTGTTTTAGATTTGTTGTAGTTGTTGGAGATGCTGGTGACATTTTTATTCCCTTGTAGAGGTTTCTTTTAATGGTATACAGCTCCTTGGTAAGATAAAGGATGAACAGAGTGTGATCGCCATACCAGATGATGTTGAGGTTCTGATAGCATGCTAGTTGTTTAAGCTTCTATGTACATGATAAATAGCATCGGGTGGAGGTATAACCATTGTTAGATGGTTCAAAAGATGATGGTGCCTTTGATTCAGAAGGTTGGGAAACGGACGCTAAGAGTACTATTAAATATCTTCCAAACTAAGGATTTCACACATACTATTTGGCCATGAGGAATGGTTTTTGAAACAAAAAATGACTATTTTGGGTAAATAGTGTTAGCATATGTTTGTTCATTTCTTTATTTAGAGTGCATAAAAAGAAGTAATAATGTTTTGTTACTTTGTGATTGTTGGTAATATCCCTTACTTACGTAAAAAATAGCTGTTCGAAAAATACATTTAAGATATGTTTTTTTCTAATTGTTACATTCATAATGAAAATGTTGAATGGGTTTTTTAAAGACAATCTTATTGATTGACTTGTTTTTGGCCGCTGTTATATGATGAGTACTATTGAACTCACTGTTTTCAGTGAAATTCAATATATTCTGAGAACCGCAAAATAAAATACATAACATATTGTAAAAAATATTTTGTATTGTGAAATATATATTATAACTCAATTTTTTCTTCTCTTCCACAGATATTATATTTATTAAAAATATATTATTAACGTTGTATTACTTATAAGGTGAGTATGTCAAACAAAAAATACTTTCTCATCACTCTCTTACTTCTCTTTGCCTTTTTCACTTTCTTCAGTTTGTCTCTTACTCTACTTTCTTTGCTCATGTTACTCACCTTCACCCACTCTCTTTACTCCCCTTAATTCACCTTTCCACTACTTCTCTCACCATTAGTACCCTTCCCTCACCCTCACTCACCTTCTCCTGCTCCCTCTTTCCTCTCTGTGACCCTCACTTCTCTTTTCTTTCTTCCTCCATCACTACCCTTCTTTTGCTCTATCCCTCACTCTTTTCTCTCTCTCACCTCACTCTCTTTCCTTCACACCATCCCTCACTCACTTTCAGTCACTCCCCTTCTCTTATTCCCTCACTTCCTTTTGCTCACTCCCCTTCCTTTATTCCCTCCCTCACTCCCCTTTCCTCCATTCGTCTCTAAGTCTCTTCCTCTGTCTCAGTCACTATAACTGCCTCACTCTATCACAGTCCCTCCCTCGCCCCCTCCCTCTCTTTCTCTCTCTCACTGTCTCCATCTCTCTCCACCAATCTTCCTTTTCTTTCCTCTCTCTTTCCATAAATTCTTCTCTCTCACACACTACTTTTTCCTCTATCTTAATATGCTTCTTTTTTCCTCACTGTCATTGCCCTTCACTCAATCTCACTCCTCTTCTCCTACTTCATATTCTCCCCTTTGTGCATCACTCCCATTCCCTTTCACCTGCTCCCATTCCCTCACTCCCCCTCACTCTCTTTTCCTCACTCCATCTGTCAGTCCACCTCCCTTACTTCCCTTTCCTCATTCACTTTTGCTAACTTCCATTCGTTTAGTCCCCCACTCCCCTTCACTCCATTTTTCTCTCCCTCTCTTCCTCTGTCTTACTCAGTGTAACCGTCTCACTCTTTCTCAGTCATTCGCTCTCCCTCTCTTTCTCTCTCACTCTCTCTCTCCCCCTTACCCTTCCTGTCTTTCTCTTTCTTTTTCCTTCACTCCTACTTTATCCCTCAGTCCCCTTTCCTCTCTCTTAATCTCCTTCCTTCTCTCTCATTCCCGTTGTGTCACCCTCATACCCTTTCTCTCACTGTTACTGCCTATAACTCACCCTCAGTACTTTTCCCTCCCTCATTTTCCCTCACTCCCCTTCCTTCACTCCCCTTTCCTCACTCCCTCACTCCATCTCATTTACTCCCCTTCGTTTATTCCTTCCCTCACTTATTTTATCCATTTTTCTCTCCCTGTCTCCCTCTGTCTCACTCACTCTAACTGCCTCACTCCTTCTCAGTTCCTTGCTCTCCCTCCCTCTCATTCTGTCCCTCTCTCTCCCTTACCCTTAAACTCCTTTCCTCTCTCTTTCTATCACTCCTCCTCTCTTCCTCACTCACTTTCCCTCTCTCTTAATTTTCATTCTTCTTCCTCATTCATCTTCGATTACCCTCATACTCCTCCCCTAACTGTCACTGCCCTTCCCTCACTGTCACTCCCTTTCCCCCTCTGTACTTCATACTATCTGTATTTCTTACCCCTTCACTTTCCCGATCCCTTTTCCTCATTCCCCCTCGCTCTCCTTCTCACACTCCATACCTTACTCTCCTTCTCTCACTTCCCTTTTCTAACTCCCTCCATCCCCTTACTCCACTTCTCACTCCCTCACTCCCCATCTCTCACTTTCCCTTACCCCCCTTTTCTTATCCTCATACCCCTTCCGTCACTCCACTTCTCTTACTTTCACTCCCTTTACCCTGCTCTACTTCTTACTCTCCGTCTCTTACTCCCCTTCCTTGTCTCCGTCCCCTGCTCCCCTTTTCTCACTCTTCCTCCCCCACTTTCCTTTCCTTACTGCCCTTCCCTTACTCGTTCACTCCCCTTACCTCACTCCCCTACCATTAGTCCCCTTGTTTCAGTCACTCTTTGACTCCCCTTTCCTCACTCACCATACTACCCTTTCCTCACTCATTCCATCGGTCCCTTCCTCCCCTTCACTCAGTCATTTCAGTCATTCAATTATACACTACACATTCATTCAAAAAAGTATGACAAGGTATATAAGAGATATAGCTCTTTTTAACATTTTTATATATTTTTTCGTTTTATTTAATCAAAAAAGTAAACAGGTAACGAAAAACTGTTCAACAGGGACAAAAATAATAAATGAAAAAAATTAAGTGGGGGAGCATGTGTGCTGCCTAATCTTCATCTCAATCAAATTTACACTCCGCTCTCCATAACAGAGAATCTCATTGCAGAAGTTGCAACGTTTATGTACATTACTGAAAAGTGGCTGAATTTCCAAAGGAGTGGATGAAGGAGATGCTCCAGCAGAAGAGGTGCCGGGGACAGCAGCTGGAGGGTTGTCTGCAAGGGCTTGAGTAGATGCCCTTGCAAAGTTAACCGGATGCACATTTTTTACGTGCCTAATCATGGTATGTATACTAAATGAGTAGTGCTTCTTCGGATCCCATCTTGAAAGCACACTTCCACATATTGTGCAGGTAACTTTGGGAGCATTACATTTCTTCTGCCCCTCTGGATAATTAAAAAACTTCCAAATGAATGAATGTTTGCTCTTCTTAGGAAGTGGCTGCTCTGGAACAATGTCCATATCAGAATCAGATGATGAATCTTCAGGCTGGTGTTGCTCTGCCATTTCCTCAAGTTTGAAAAGCAGAAAGAAAACTCCAAAGATCCTTCTCCCATCAAAGTGAAAGAGATAGTGAGGAAAGTGGGTGGGGTGTTTGAAGATTCTGGAAAAAAAAGTACTATAAACCAATTAAAAGTGTTGTTTTCAAGTCACATGACTTTACGTGCGCGCATGGGTGCGCGCACGGGCGCGCGCACGTTGCGTTACCGTAATGACAATATAGCCGATTTTCATAAATGCTTTTAAAAATGTGAAAAGGAGGCAGGGTAGAGACTCCCTGACCCCCTGGGCCTTCTCATGGGGTCCCTGAAGGACCCCGAAGGGCAAAACATTTTTTTTTTTTTAAACAAAAAATTTGCGAGGTGCGCGCACGTTGCACGCACCCTCGAGGCAGAAGTGACTGACAAACAAAAGTGGAGAATGTGAAAAGGGGGCAGGGTAGAGATTCCCTGACCCCCTAGGCCTTCTCAGGGGTCCCTGAAGGACCCCGAAGGGCAAATAAATTTTTTTTTTTTAAAACCCCCGCGAGGTGCGCGCACATTGCACGCACCCTCGAGGCAGAAGTGAGTCAAAAACAATAGTGGACAACATGAAAAGGGTTGAGGGTAGAGACTCCCTGACCCCCTAGGCCTTCTCAGGTGGTTCCTGAAGGACCCTGAAGGGCAAAAAAAACGTTTTTTTTAATTAAATCGCGAGGTGCACGCACGTTGCACGCACGTTGGAAAAAAAAACAACAAAAAAAGTTAATTAACAAATTTGACTGTTTATATGTTGATTAAAGATGTAGACTATACTGTTCAACTTTATCCAAATCATAAAAACTAGCTGTGCCGTTGCATATTACAGCAATGTATTACAATATACAAAGGCAGTTTGTGGAAAAAAATATATGAATATTATAAAAATTGATACAGAAATTAGCATTTGAAAAACATTTGAAATTCACTTAAAAAACCATAGGTTTCACACACATTATAGTTAGGAATTACCATTGAAAAAACCTTAGAAATTCACTAAAAAAACCATAGGTTTCACTAACGTCATAGTTAGGAATTAGCATTTAAAAAACCTTGCAAATTCACTGAAAAAACCATAGGTTTCACACATGTTATATTTAGGAATTAGCATTTAAAAAACCTTGCAAATTTACTGAAAAAACCATAGGTTTCAGCCACGTTATAGTTAGGAATTAGCATTTAAAAAACCTTAGAAATTCACTGAAAAAAACATAGTTTTCACGCATGTTATAGTTAGCGGGGCATTTCACTCATACAAAACCATTGAAATTCCCCCGTTATAGTTAGTTCAGCTAAGTATAACTTGCGCGCCCAAAATGCACTGCTGATGACGTCACATATTACATCACTCATGACATGGTCAGTGACATCACTCATGACATCACTGATGACATCTCAAATGACATCACTGATGCCATCACTGATGACATCATCCTTGTGAAAGAGTGACAGGCCTCCTCTCACCCTTAAAAAAGGAGATACCAATACCAGTTAGAACAACCTATTCAGTAATTCCAAAATCTACATACACATCTACTCTTTCACAAATAGTTCTATATAGTCACTCATACATGTACTCACTCATCATATGTACTCATACACCTATACATCCTGTTACACACATACACATATACATAGAGTTATTCACACATATACTCATACATGCAAATAAACTATCAAACATCCATTTACTTGCATATACAGCTCTACACACACCACTACACTTATTTTTACAGAAACGTACACATACTTACTCTCTTAAACAATTAGTTATAGAAACACATACTTATTTATTTACTTATTTATACAGGAGCTCTTCCAATCTGTCACTGTCATATATCCTTACTTATATACATAAATACTCACATATACTATTATAAAACATATGTACTTACTCATAAAGATACCATTGAGGCAGTCATTTACTCACTAACACACCCAAACTCTTCCACCCATACAGTCCTGCACACATGCTTTCTTCAAAACACATACAAACAGTGAGTCAGTCATTCATGCATCTGTGCGCTGGGTAATACCCCCATCAAACCATAGAGACACTCATTCTGATACTCAAAAAAACAACTAATAACCCATATAGACACTCATGTAGCTACTCAGTAACCCATGCAGCCACTTATACACAAATTGAGACACTGATAAAGATATTTACATATTTAAACATTACTCGCTAATACATGTATTCACTAAGATATACAAAAAAAACATTTAGGGCCAGAATTAGCATTTAAAAAACCTTGCAAATTTACTGAAAAAACCATAGGTTTCAGCCACGTTATAGTTAGGAATTAGCATTTATAAAACCTTAGAAATTCACTGAAAAAAACATAGTTTTCACGCATGTTATAGTTAGCGGGGCATTTCACTCATACAAAACCATTGAAATTCCCCTGTTATAGTTAGTTCAGCTAAGTATAACTTGCGCGCCCAAAATGCACTGCTCATGACGTCACATATTACATCACTCATGACATGGTCAGTGACATCACTCATGACATCACTGATGACATCTCAAATGACATCGCTGATGCCATCACTGATGACATCATCCTTGGGAAAGAGTGACAGGCCTCCTCTCACCCTTAAAAAAGGAGATACCAATACCAGTTAGAACAACCTATTCAGTAATTCCAAAATCTACATACACATCTACTCTTTCACAAATAGTTCTATATAGTCACTCATACATGTACTCACTCATCATATGTAAATCCCATTCATTCCTATGGGCCTTCTGGCCCATAGGAATGAATGGGATTTACCGAATCGGTATTTACAGAATCGGTAAATGCTGATTCGGTAAATACCGCTTCGGTAAATACCGAATCAGCAGTTCGAAATATTGACATGTGAGTCTGCTAACCAATCAGGGACACCCACCACAAAGGCCTAGAGTAACCAACCAATCAGAATGAAGCACCCCTCCCCAGTACCTGGGAGTGGCCACACTCATGCAGTTGCAGAGCAACTGAACAATTTGCAGAGCAGGAGGAAACTGAGAGGAGCTGGCTGTCCAGAGCTTACCTGGTACACAAAATGAAGTCTCAGGAAGGGCAAAAGGATGGTGGAGAGCGCAAAAGAAAATGAAAATTCAGCCCAGCAGAACTGCAGGTGCTTGTGGAAGAAATTGTAAAGCACAACACCCACATTTTTGGGAAACAGTCTCTGCATGTTGCAGAGTCTGTTAAGAGAAACACATGGCTTGACATACAGGTAAAGGTCAATGCTATTGGGATGACACACAGGTAGATCGACAACATCAAGAAAAGATGATAAGACCTGCGCATCATCATCAAGAAGAAGATTGCTGCCCAAACAAAGGAAGCTGGTGTAACAGGAGGTGGAAAAAACAGAGCACCAAAACTAACTACGTTTGAGAAGCTCGTCGAATCAACCCTGGAGCCAGAATACATACATGGAATTGGTGACTTGGATAGTTCTGCCAGAGCAACAAAGAAACAAGGTAAGATGCATGTACCTCAATCCCCACCCATTACCCTGACCCCCTTCCTATCTGTGTGTAAGCATTATACTCCTGAACAGCTTTTACTGGGGTCCAGCAATGCATCATGGGAGACGTAGTCATAGTCACATACATGCAATGCATACACCATACAATTCAGCAAGGCATGCCACACACAACTTCAAGCACACAATGTAAACTAGGCAAATGTGTGTAATCAATTTATTTAAATAATACACACAGGTGAACAACACCATTGACCCTATGTCCATATGTTTTCACAGGAGAGTCCTCACGCAGTACAGCACCAGAAAGGGAGGAGAGTGCACCAGCACCTGATGAAAGGAAGGAGAAAGAAAAAAGCGCAGGTCATAGCGCTTTAGAGGGAGACAACAACACATCCAAAGAAGCCTCAACACCTGAGTGAGCCACAACACCTCTGCAGCAATCCCCTATATTGTTTGGAACCCCTGAGTTGAAAGCACCACCGCTTTCGCAAACACCAACGACCAAGTCGTCCATGCAGGGAAGGGCAAGGAGGGCTGATGTGCCCCCTCTGAGGATTCTGCAAACCTCAGATGAGGAGGATGAGGAGGGCGAAATACAAAGCATTCCACCTGTGGCTGAGAAGGCCAGTCAGCAGAGTTCAGCTGGCGCTGCGCAGGCCAGTGACCTTGGCAGAAGGGCATGTGAGAGTGGCAAGGGGCAGGAAGGAGAGAGCGTCTTCTGCGGGCTGGAGTCCACAATGGTTAAAGTACAGCGCCTGCTGGCGATGGCAATGTTGGCCGTGCACAGGCAGGTGCGTAGTGTCAATTACAAACTGTCACACATTGACAAAGGAATAGGCAACATTGCTGGGAGCATGGAGACAGTTGCCAAGGGGATGTCAGACATAACTCAGTACATGGCTGCACTGTCTGAAAAGTTGGACAGGGACCACTTAGAGCGTCGCAGAGAGCGGCAGTGTATGCGGCAACAGTCCAAGGCGCTTAACCGCTTTGCCACAGAAACATCACTGCTGTGCCGGTGTTCCATAACCATGCAGGATGCAATAATGAACTGCTGCACAGACTTAACAAGGGGTATGGGTGGAGTCACCTCTGCAATGGAGCAGATGCTCACGAATCAAACAGGCACTGCTGGTGACACAGGTGTGCAAGAGACAGACGGGTCCACCAGCAGGAGTGGCTCCAGCACACCTGTACCAGAGATGCGCAGGAGCTTCAGGCGCAGCAATGCTGAGTCAGCCCCCAGTCAAGATATGGATACCCAGCCTTGTAAATCCCGCAATGTAGTGTGTGGCCGTAAACATTAAACAATGCCTTAACCCAACAGGACTGCTCACAGTGAGGGTAACTGTGCACACGCAGTCATTGACACAGACATTGTAGAAAAATGGGTTTTTCTCATTTGCATGCTGTAGTGAAATTTAAACCACATTCTTCAAACACTACACCTGTCTGTGTCTAATTAGTTACCTAGAAATAACGACGTGTGGTCTCTGCCGGTCTCAATCTACCATCTGTTGCTGCTGCTCCTGTTGCTTGTTGCTCTGCCTGTTCTTGGTCATCATCAATGTCCTCGTGATGTGTCACCTCCACCTCTGTGCCTTCTTTGGTGGCAAGATTGTGCAACATGGCACAGGTCACTATTATCTTGCAACACAGGATGCGGGTGTACTGCCGTGCACCTCCACTCTTGTGAAGGCAGCGGAACCTGCTTTTGAGTAGTCCAAATGTGCACTCCACTACGTTGCGAGTTGACCTCTGAGCCACATTATAACGCCTCTCACTCATGGTAGTTGGATTGAGGTAGGGTGTGAGCACAAAGGAACGCAGGGCATATGCACTATCGCCTATGGGGAAAAAGAGAGCGCCATTAGTTACATATGCATCACACATACATCTGCCATGACTATCAGGGTGTGTCACTGTTGTTTACCTAGCAGATATCCATCGCCAAAATCTCCAGCAACAAGCCGTGTGTATATACTACTATTCTGGAAGATGTAGGAGTTATGGGTACTACCTGGAAATTTGGCCACTATGTCCGTGATGATGTTGGCAGCATTGCATATCACCTGCACATTGATGGAGTGCGTTTACTTACAATTTCTGTAGATGTGTTCAGTGGCTGCAGGTGGACAGAGTGGAATGTGGGTGCCATCTATGCAGCCTATCACGTGAGGGACGTGTGCCAGTTGATAGAAATCAATTTTTGTTTTAGCAAGTTCCACAGGTGTGTCAGGGAACTGGATGTAATGTTCCATTCTCTGCGTCATGGCCTCCAGGAACTTCCGGAAGAATCTTGATAGGCAGCTCTGGAACACACTACCAACTGCAGCAATCACACTCTGGTAGCTCCCAGAGGCAAGCAGGTGTAGGCTTCAGAGCACCTGCACATGGGGTGGGATGGCGTGGGCCCTGGGTGTTGGGTGATCCAGTCCAGGATGGTTCTGGGGTGTAGCCTGTACCTCTGCAGTATCTCTGGCTCAGTCAGTTGGAATAGGGTGATCCTCTGCCTGTAGACCTCCTCCTCCCTTCTCCAAACCCTCTCTCCTGCTGCCTGTAGCTGTTGCCGCCTCGCAGTCACATAGAATGCCGCCATTCTTGAAAGACTGTTGCATTTTAGGCCCCTTTTTAAAGGCTGCACCTGGTTACCACCTGCTTTCAATCCATGGTAAATACCGACTCTAAATACCAAATTTCATTGAATTCGGATTTTTTTCCCTTTGCTACATCTCAATGGGGCTTTTTTACCATTTCTTATTTACCGATTCGGAAAATAAGAACTCTGTAAATAAGGATTCGGAGAATTCCGATTCAGAAAATTACCAACTCTAATTTCCCGATTCGGAACATTTTTGGCACTTACATCTCCAATTCGAAATACCGGTCGGAAAGGGCCGAAAGTACCGAATTTCGGCCATTACTGACCAGTATTTGCCTTCCTACATCTGGCCCTTAGACACTTATTTACCCATTTATTCTTCCATCGACCATTAGATATACATATATAAAAAGTATTTATATTTCAGAAAGACACACATTCACCGGATGATGTCATCAGTGATGTCATCAGTGATGTCATTTAAGATGTCATCAGTGATTTTATGAGTGATGTCACTGACCATGTCATGAGTGATGTAAATTGTGACATCATCAGCAGTGCATTGCGGGTGTGCGGGTTATAGTTAGCTGAACTAACTATAACGGAGGAATTTCAATGGTTTTGTGTGAGTGAAATGCCCAGCTAACTATAACATGCGTGAAACCTATGGTTTTTTCAGTGAATTTCTAAGGTTTTTTAAATGCTAATTCCTAACTATAACGTGGCAGAAACCTATGTTTTTTTCAGTGAATATATATATATATATATATATATATATATATATATATATCCACACAACAGTTCAGAGTTCCCCGGCCGTTTAGCACTCGTCGCGGGTGCGTTTCCCTACGGCAGAACCACGCCGTTACATATTCCTTCATTTTCAAAAAAGAATTTGGGTGCACACCTTCTGGATTTCCACAATCTGGTTTATTTCGATCTTTTTAGCATGAAAACAGATGATCTACGCATTTCGATGCTACAAGCATCTTGCTCACGATCAACTTTTTACATTTTTTCCAAATCATTTAAAGCATTCAAAAAAATATGTGTTACATCACTTCCTGTGTTTGAAGTGCAAAGCAATGTAGATGTTGTGGTTTTTATATATAAAAAGAGTCTGTAGGTAGATTTTTACCACTCAATTTGCAGAAATTAATAGCCCCTTATTTTCATTTTTGGTTTCTGTTCAAACCCTTTTAACCAAGTCCCACTTTTGTTCAGTTCTTGGATTTTTTTAGAATTTTAATGCTCTCTAGTGAGTCTATGCAATTTTAGTCTTTGGTTTTGTTTTGTTCCCTTCAGTGAGAATTGTTCTTTTTATTTATTTCCTTCTTCTTTTTGGGGTTATCAGCCTTCAATTTTGTTTTTAATTTTGTTTTTGTCTTTTTTTATATCTTTTGGTGATTTTCTTTTGGTGAACGTTTTTGCTTTGGTATCTTCCCTTCTCATGTTCTCCTTTAGAGTTTTTCAGAGATGAATATATAACTCCTCCGATTGGTTAAGGCCGTGCGGGCTCAGAGTCCTGAAATTTAGGATATGACGTGACTCCTTCTTCCTTAGAGTTTTTTCTCGGTCACCTCCTCGGATGTTCTTCGGTATTGTCTCAATGCCAAAGAATTTCAGTTTTTGCCAATCTCCATTGTGTGTTTGCTCCATGTGTTTGGCAACAGCATTTGCCCTGCCCTTATGAGTGGTTGCTCTTGCATGCTCCATGATCAGTTTTTTTAGTTCGCCTTTCGTTCTTCCCACATACGTCAGTGGGCAGGGACATTCTATCCCATATACGGTATATTCTGTTTTACAAGTAATTAATTGGCGTATTTCCCATTTTTTGTTGTTTGGCATTTTTACTTCCTTTGTTTGTTTCGCAATTCGACACATTTTGCATCCATGACATTTGACAAAGCCAGTTGTTTTTAGCCAGTAATTTTTCTTATCTTGTTTCATTTTGCAATGACTGTGGATCAGTTGATCCTTCAAGTTTGGTGCTCTTCAATAAGTTATAGTTGGATGTTTCCCAACTATTTTTCCAACTGTGTCATCCAGATGTAGGATTTTCCAGTTCTTTCTTAGGATGTACATGATCTCCCTGCTACTTTCGGAGTAATCCATAATGAGTCTGATCGGTTCCTGTTCATCATTTTTGTTTTTGTCTTTGTTCTCAGATGAACGTTTTAGACAATCAAATCTTGGCTTCTCATTCGCCTTTTTCCAGCATTTTTCCACATTGCCTTGGTTGTATTTTCGGTTCTTAAATCTCCTTTTTGTTATGGTGCTATGTTCTTGCCACTCGGTTTCTTCACTGCATATTCTTCTAATGCGGAGAAATTCCCCATAGGGGATACTTGAAATCAGTGATGCTTGGTGGAAGCTCGTAGCTTCCAGCGTTGCGTTGGTTGCAGTTGTCTTTCTGTGCAGGGTAGTCTGGATTTGGTTGTCCTTGATGTAGATACGTGTGTCAAGGAAAGTTACTTCTTGATTGTTTATATCATATGTGAAGTTCAACCCTGTCATGCTTCCATTGATGATCTTGTAATAGTTTTCAAACTCATTTGGGGATACGTCCCAGATGATGAATAGATCATCTATGAATCTTTTCCAACAGATGATTTTGTTGGTCATGTAGTCATTTTCAGTTGCCCAAGCAATTTCTTTTTCCCAATAGCCCATTGTGAGGCATGCGTAATTCGTGCTGAAAGAAAAACCCATTGTGGTTCCATTACTTTGCCGATATACCTCCTCTCCAAACAAAAAGATATTTTTTGACAAGCATAATGCGATCATGCCCTGTAACATCTGATTATGATTTTTGTATTGGATGTTCCGATCCTGCAAGAAGTAATTGCATGCCTTTATCCCTATATCATTGCTTATGTTCGTATATAGGGATACGACATCCATCGTGACCAGTTGGTAATTTTCCTGCCATGAAGTGTTTTCTAGTCTTCTCAACAGATCACTAGTGTCCTGAATATAAGAGCTCAATTGCGTCACACACGGTTTCAGGAAATAGTCTATGTAATTTGAAATGGGTTCTAATAAGGAGCCCTTTGCTGATAGGATTGGTCTTCCTGGGGGGTTTTGCTGGTCTTTATGTACCTTTGGCAGGAAATAAATAGTAGCTGTTATTGGGTGATTGACTGTTAAGTATTTTTGTTCTTCATTATCAATCAGATTGTTCAATTTCCATTGTCTTAATTTTTCATCCAGTTTGTTTTTTTATCTCAGGTGTTGGGTTGGTTTTTAGTCTTTCATAGTATTTGGTATCTTTCAGCTGGCGATGAGCTTCAATGTTGTATATTAACAAACTCAAAAGTACCCTAATCAAGGAGTGCAGGGATTTTCCAATGGTAGCTACACGTCATATCCCTGCACTTCTTTAGGAAGATGATGCAGTCCCTATGGCCCGTACGCCCATTGCACTGCAAAGGGTAGTAACCTCCTTTACACAGTTTATGACAAACCTGGGATTAACTATTAATTGCTCCAAAACCTTTTCTGTGAGTTGCGGGTTAGGGTCAAATAAGAAGAAAATCCTTATTTTTATTGGCACAAAACCAATTGAGAATAGTAACATATTCTCATATTTAGGAATGTTATTTGAACAGACAGGCTCCTGGTGTAGAGCAATTAAGGAAAGAATACTTTTATTTTGTAAATAACTAATGGCACTAAGTAATTTTGACAAACAAATGGGTAGGCGTCCACTGAGGGAATTGTTGAATATTTATAGGGCAAAATGTGTGGCAAATGCTACTTTTGGGGCAGGTATCTGGGGGTTTGTTAATGTTAATTCACTTCAAGTTGCAGAAAGCATCTTCCTCAGATACCTACTAGCAGTATCGGAAAGTACTTCCACACTTATTTCCCATACTGAACTGGGTATGCCATATCTTGAAGATGTGATTAAAATACAGCCTGTACTGTTATGGCACAGGGTTCGGACCACTGAAGAATCTGTATTTAACCACCACATTTTAAAGGATGTCCTGAGTATTGATCGGGTAAAAAAGATAAGATGGGTAAATTACGTTTAGAAGTTCCTTAATCAAATAGGCCACAGGGAATTTTTTAGTGACCCACCCTCTATGTGTCGGCTGTCAAGAAAGGATCTTAAAAATATATGTATGTCATACCTGAGCGAGTCTAGATTTGCAGGTAAAATGACCAAACCTTCGGTGGCGGCACATCAGCTTATCTTGATTACTGTTAACATACAGCCATACATCTTGTTGTCTATTAAGGACTTTGAAAGATTTATGTTAACTCGCCTTAGGCTTATTATCTTGCACAGAATTTTAAGTTTTAAGATGTAAATGACTGGTCAAGATCACTTCGTCCATGCATATCATGTTCTTTTGTAAATTTTATTCCATACCAAGAAAAAGGTGGATCGTCCCAGTGTTAAAAAGATTGCAATTAAGACTGTGCCGTATTGCCTTTTTGGCTATACAGAATTTAGACAATGCTGTTACTATCGCCTCTGTCATTGCCTTTTAAAAAAATATTTTTAAACCTTGCAACTAACTTAGGATATGAATTTATATAACAGTCTTTTTATTTACTATTTTAATGCAATTTGTAGTAACTGAATTTTATTACTGTACTTTTATGGTTATTTCTTGTAATATAACCGAATAAAGTTATTTTGAAGAGTGACAAGGGGTTGAAGAGGGCCCTGGCTCAAGCAGTCTGATGGGTCAGGGCTGGGCTGAATAGGACCTGCATTGAATAGAGAGTAGGGGGAGGAGATCTCCTTTCACTGACCTGATCCATCATAGAATACAGAGTAGGGGGCAGTGATTTCCTTTCACTGACCTGAGTCCTCATAGAATAGAGAGTGGGGGAGGAGATTTCCTTTCAGCTACCTGGGCCAGGTCTGCTCTCAAACAATGCTGTCTCTACCTCCTGCCAGGAAGCTGCACCCAGGAGGACAGAACTGGTTTGGACTAGTCACAGACACTCTCTGCCTTCAGAGAACAAATGATTTTGCAGTATTACTGTTGGGGCCCAGACCCCAGAACTTTAGATCACTTCTGGGAATCAAGACAAACCCTTTGCCAAGGAGAGAAACCAAGGAAGCTGAAGGAGGAGACTGACCCTGTGCTGTTTGCTGTTTGGAGGTTGGCCTGCAGGGTTACTTAGTGCCAAGGAAAGGAGAAAAAGAAATTTGTGTGTACTTTTATTATCTTGAGGGAGATCTCCAAGGTCTTGAAGTTGAGCTTGCCTCCTGTTCTGAAGTCTCAGGGCAGCAAAGACTTCATCACCAGCTCCCACTGAATTCCCTTGCTCGGAATTCTACTTGCAGTGAGGTGCCTGCTGTTGTTTGGGCCCTCTGAGAGACTGCGTGTTGCTGGAGCTGTAATCAAGATGCAGCGAGGAGAAATGCGTTGCTGCTGCAGCAGTTGCCTTCGCATCACCAGAGAAGCGTGCTGCCACCGCAGAGGTCACCGTTGCAACACCGGAGAAGCGTGTTGCAGGGCCTGTCGTGGCACCAAAGTTCATAGATTTCTCACCACGGCCGTTGGGTGTGCACGCATTGCATCCAATGTTGTCACACTGCATCTAAGATGCCATTTTGTGGATTCGTACTGGATCGTCGCATTGCATTGAGGCGCCATCTTGTCGCATCGTAACTGGAACATTGTAAGAATTTGATGCATCAACTCCTCTCCGGTAAGGAACCAACGCATCCCCTCCCCTGCACTGCAGTAAGGAACCGATGCATCACCTCCCCCGAAGTAAGGAACTCATGCATCACCTTCCCTGCCACCTTTTTGTTTGTTTTGCATGATGCATCTAGGGTACTTTGAGAGTAAAGTATTGCATTTACCATCTACATTGAAGTAAGCTATTTCTACCATTTTAAAGTCATATTCTTGGTTTTGTATTGTGGATTTTTGTAGTTTTGTCTTGTGTTAAGTCTAGTAAAGATTACTTATTTTTCTAAACTGGTTTGGTGTCCATTAGTATTGTTTTCATTGTATTACTTTATGTGTTCACAAATGCTTTACACAGTGCCTCTGAGAAAAGCCTGCCTGCTTGTGTCAAGCTACCAAGGGGGTGAGCAGGGGTAATTTTAGGAATGTATCTATCCCCTTTTCCCTGACTAGAAGCAAGGGGCCCTATTTGGACAAAGGTACAAACCATTGCCAACCAGAGACCCCCATTTCTAACAGGCATTGATGCATTTTTAGGGCCTGACATGAGTAGGAGTGTATGAAAGTTGCATAATTACGTCCAAATACTTAAAAAATAAGCAAAATGAAGTTTTGCATTTTTTTTGCGCAAAATGTGTCCTTTAATCAATTTTTGGTGTGAACACCATTTAAACATAAGCATGCTGAACAACTGCTGCTCTTCTCTTATTCCTGTGAATTTTGTGCTTGCAGTACTTTTTTTACCATGAATGATGCAGAATTACACAAAGAATATTTACAGTAGTGATATCTGGATTTTCATACAACAAACGTAATGCAGAATTTCTGACGTTATGATGGCATAATTTAAAGTTCAAATAAATAAACAACAGAATAACTGTGGGTCAACAGAAGTGTGTCTTTTATGAAGTGTGTCTGGATGACTAAGTGCCTGTTAATCAAGTTGTTAGAACAGCACACAACAAAGTATCGCACTATGTGGGAAGATATCCATCAGTTACTCGCCCTTTGCCGCCCTGTCATCATTTGAAACATTTCCCAAAGCGTGGAGTCTCAGTTGTTGCCACTTCAACAAGGGAAGGATGGTATGTGGTAAAGGGGATGTTGATTGGTAACTGAGGAGCAGTGCAAGAGTGAGTTTGTGAAAATCAAAAGAGGAAGGAGAAAAAGTGCTCTATACTAAAATTGGATAATGAACGCTGAGGGACTTTATTCTGGTGCCGTTCATTTCCAAGGTTAAAAAACAAATCAGTGCAAAACAGCCAGTGAGTAACCCTAATAGTCACTGGCTTATCGTAATGGTCGACATGTTTCTGCGGTAGTTTAAAGATCGCTAAGTATCTCCAGCTTCTTCAGGAACTTTGGTATTTGCTACAGCTCAAAGGTGCAATAAAAAGAATATTTGATACAGATATCACCTGTGTACCGACCGGATTTTCCGCCTAGATGGGATCAGCTCCTAGGAGCCCCTCTAATCCCGCCGGAACGTAATCACCTCCCTCCTTAGAACGTATTTACAATGGGTATGGATACATGTATGTACATTTCGTACCTAAGGATGGGGAAATAGCAATAAACATGCATAGGTTTTCTACCATATCCTATTCATATCAGCTAGTCTCGCTGCCCCTTAGACCCAGACTAATCTACCCTGGGGCAGATATGACACACAATCCGGCGTGTCTACACACGGGCCTGCAGTCCCAATGCTCTCATTAACACACGGTTCACAATCCGGCGAACCTAAACACCGTGTCCTCCGGTGCTCTCATTCACACACGGTTCACAATCCGGCGAACCTAAACACCGTGTCCCTCCGGTGCTCTCATTAACGCCGTATACCAACGACGATCACTTTCCCATGGACACTTATGGGAACAATCTCTCATTTGTCTACTTGGGATGAAACTATGACAATAAGAATTAGTACGATTTTCCGAATTATAATATGTACCTTCTGCTCCTGGCATCAAAGGTCCCCTCGCTTCCTATTTGCTTGGTCACTCCTTACCTGATCGGGATTTCACATCCGTTCATGCAAACAATGCTCAACTAGAAGAGTAAGTTACCATGATTGAACAAGAATACAAGGCACATGTCCGTTTACTAAGAACTGGGGTATTTATTTGCAATAAACATAAACACAATACTATGCAATGTATTTTCTGCAAAGGAAAAAAGTAAAGGTTAGAGTGCGCGCTTATTTAAGGAAAGGGCGGAGGTCACCTGGTTAATGTGAAGTCGGGGCTCGGCAGTCATCTAGGTTCCCTTCTCGTCTCTGTGTCTTGGCTCGTCTCGGAATCACACCTCAGCCGTCACAGGTACACGTCTGCACCGCTAGGCTCAATCTCTTCTGCTTCCCTCCAAGTCACTGGAACCTTGCTCGTTATTAGCTACCGTTTCTCTCTCTCTCTGTCTCTGTGCGCTCCGCGCTATTTCTCCTTCAGTCTTTCTCAGAGAGTCTCGGTTTTAGAATCTTTCTCGGACTTCAAAGATGGCGACTGTCCGCCTTAGAAATAATTAATAGCAGAGATGCTAATGGCTAGCTGCCGCCTACGAACTAACTGACTCATTGCCTAACACCTTCGCTAATATCAAAGCCTGTCCCTTCATGGAAAGTTACGGCCAGTAACCTGCCGCCCACCAAATTCTTGTACCTCCCCGTACCAAAAACACGTTCCCAGCCGGCCGGCCTGAAGTTGTGTCTTCGGAGCGGAGAAAAATACATTCTTTCGATAAGGACCAGCCTGAACCGGTTCTCTCCAAGCGAACAACACCTTGAAACTAAAACATCACACTTGACCTAAAAAGCCTCTCGAGCTACCAGGCAGAGGGCAAGATGGAGTCTGTCCCGTTTAAGGCCTACAAGGCCCAAAATACGCATAACTCCATGGAAAATATCCTAACACTCTTGCAAAAGGATGGATCATCACTAATACTTATATATTTATCCCCTAGCTTAAGTTCATAAGCCCTGATCAAAAGAAAGGGGTACGAAAATACCCTAATGTGCCTCATGAAGAGGTCCTACTTATAGTCCTAATCCCTATACTACAAGGGTAATAGACTGGAGTCATTCTCCATCATTCTCCCTCTAAAAGGGCTGGAAAAAGTCGGTCATTACACTTCACCCTTGACTCCAGTCTATTAATTATATTCTAAATAGAACTAACATCAGTGGAAGAATAATAAGAAACAAAATTAACTGATCTATGTCTCTTGCCAAATCTACAATATTGGAGTAGAGAAGGAATGCACTGAATAAAGCAGCAAATAGCTATCAGAACACAAATAAAAACAATAATACCCCCTAAAATCTGTCGTAAGGAATGCAAGTCAGGTAACCAATTAAAGAGCCAGTCGAACCAGCCCTGATCAATATGTTGTCTAACTTCTGCAGTCAAGTCGTGGAGTTTGTCAATATGGGCTTGGATTGATTTAGAGTGGTCGGATAAATTGAAACAGCAAAGACCTTCAAAGTCAGAACACTCATGTCCATGTTTTAACAGAAGATAATCAATCGCTGCGCGGTTTTGCAAAATAGCTCGACGTTCACCCTGGGCATCTAATAACAGGTCAGATAATACAGTCGAAGTCTGATTAATGGATTTAACCATCCAGCAGGCCATCTTGCCAATTGTTTTAGCATTATAAACGGCTAACGCCGGGACACCAATAATAGAGAAAGCTAAACCAAGGTATTCTGATTTAGAATAAAGGTGTACAGAGGAATCACAGTCTTCATGCAATGACATAGAGTCTCGTACCACACGGGAATGGGAACCAGGGTGTGAGGAAAACATCAATAAACTTAATCTGGTAATAGCACATGGACCTCCAGAAATATTAGCGGGAATATAGGGCCAGGAGGAGTTCCCGCACGAGAACAGCCACCCAGAGGGCAGCAACATTGCACGGTAATAACTAGGAGCAACTAATAGACGTTTACATGTCATATTGTTTTTGACGGAAACACATGAATTCGGAAGTCTTTGTAAACACAGCAATCGTTGATGAGCTGAAAAAGAAGTGGCAGCCTGTAGTTTTAATTTAAGACATTCTGTGATGGTCTTGGGATCACATGTTAAAATGAAGCATAAATCACCCTGCGTAATGTTATAGGTTGTAATTTGAGAATGAATAGGGGGATCAGAGTCAGGAAGAATAGTACATAAAGGGCAGAATTTGTGGGCCGCAAAATCGCCCAGAATAATATTGGGTCGGGCACTTGAGATATTGAAAATATGTCGCAAAGTTTCAGTGGATGCAGGGACAGCAACCAAGCAGGTCGCCAAGATATCAGTCACAGACCTCATGGGAGTGAGGCAGAAATGTGGAGAATTAGTCACTCTTTTCGCCAGGGTTATCCAGAAGTTGGACAAGGAATCCCACGCAGCGAAGGAACGCGGAACTCGGGTTCTCCAATCAACCGAAGTCAGTGGGTTCTCTCCTCTCCCGGCGTAGCAGACCAAAAGGAGTCCAACGCCGGCACATCCTGCAGCAGCAGTCTAGAGAATGATCTGAAAGAATACTAACACAGGCCTTAATCATTCTCGTAGGTAACATTTATCAGCTGGGACAGCTTCCCAGCTATCTTTCCCTGGCCTCATCACCAGAACGGTGTTGTCATGACCGGTCGCAATAATATCAGCCTGTTCAGGGGGATGTTTAGGCGATTGCACCCATATTTTAGCTCCAGGAAGGTCAGATGACCCGAAGCCTTTTTGTGCTCGCACAGTTAGCAAAGTCGGGGCAGTGCCTTTCTGAATCTCACCACTGAAGACAGGCATAATCAGCAACTGGGCAACACGGTCAGACTTTTTGATCGGTAAATCAATCTCACTGCTAATAAGCAAGAGAACTTTAATCTCTCCCTGATAATCGCTGTCAATTACTCCTCCAAGTACTTGGATACCTTTCAGGGCAAGGCCAGATCTAGGGGCAATTAATCCAAAGCTACCGGCAGGTATACAGACACCAACGCCGGTTTCAACAATAATTCGATCTCTTCCTTTCAAATTTGCATCATTTAAAGCATGCAGGTCCAAGCCTGCGGAACCTGGGGTCGCTCTGCATGGAGCCAAAGCTCCGGGGGTAATTTCCCAATACATAACAGTATTGGCCATAGAATTGGGCTTTGCATCAACATTTGGAGGAAACAAACGCATCAAAGGGGATTCAGCATGTAACAAAGGGCGATTATTTGATATCAATAATGCCTGAAACAAAAAGTCTCTCCAATTTTTGTAATGTTCATCATTCAATTTACACAATTGTTCTTTTAGCAAACCATTCATCCTCTCAATCAGTCCCGAAGCCTGTGGATAATATGGAATGTGAAACACCCATTCGATGTTATTTTCCACACAGAATTCCTGCACCAATCTTCCACGAAAGTGGGATGCATTATCAGATTGAATTTGGAATGGAACACCATAATACAAAATAAGCAATTCCAGAGTCTTAATGGTATTCACTTGGGTAGCTTGCTTGCAAGGGAAAGCGACCAAGAGGCCACTATAAGTATCAACAGCTGTACAAACATACTGGCAGTTTTTGCTCATAGGGAGCGGGCCAATATAATCAATCTGCCAAATTTGAGCGGGCAATTTTCCTCGATGTAAATGGCCTCGAACAACATGAGGCACTTTTCTCTTTCTAGAATGCTGACAAATGGGACAATGCAAAATGACATCTTTAATCAAATTTAAAGGAATATGAATTCCTCTGTCAGCAGCCCACCTGCTAGTGGCTTTCTCTCCAAAATGTCCCGCTTTCTGGTGGGCCCATTTCACCAATCCCGCCAAATCAGAATCATGCATGTCCACCACTGCCTCAGCAATTTTAGATTTCTCATCTGCAATGTTATGGAAGAATTTGTCAAGGGAGTCTATCGGGGTGTGAGCATCCACGTGAAAGATTGTCACAGTACTCTGTGGGAGCAACTCCCAAATTTCTTGCCATAGTTCTTTTCCCCACAGTTCTTTTGAATGCAACTCCCAATTATGAGAATGCCATGTTGGTAACCATACCACCAGTCCATTAGCAGTGGACCAGGAATCAGTGAAAATATGACATGTGCCAGGTAGTTCCTGTTTCAAAACTTGGTAAACTGCATACAATTCAGCATATTGACAACTTTTTCCATCACCAGTTGTACTCAATAATTTCTGCGTAATCGGGTTATAGGACACTGCTTTCCAATGCCGTTTCTCACCAATGAACCTCGCTGAACCATCCGTAAACCACACATGCTTTCTATCCTCCGCGGACAGATCATCAAATGATTTACCCCACCTGACAGGAGATTCCTGTACTACAGGCACAGAACAATCACTTCCAGTCTCATTCAATGGCACCTGCGCCACTCGCTCATGCAACACTGCCACACCTTTCGGACCCACACGTGCCCTGTCCTGAATGTACCATTTCCATTTAATCACACTCGCCTCTTGAGCATGTCCAATCCGATGGGATTTTGGCGAACTCAAAACCCACTGCATAATAGGAATCTCAGGTCTCAAAATCACAGCACGACCTAGGGTCAATTGCTCGGTATCCACCAGAGCCCAGTAACATGCAAGTAATTGTTTTTCAAAAGGTGTATAACGCTCACCAGCCTCAGGTAACTTTTTAGTCCAAAAACCTAATGGTACTTTCTGTCTGCCCTGCTTTTGCCATAGACTCCAATTGGCATACGGACCTTCCACTCCACATTCAAATCCACATCGCCCTCGCCCACAGGCCACAAATCCAGGGCGTACTGAATCGCTTCTTTCGCCAAATTAAAAGCATTCTGTTGTGGTTCACCCCATTCAAACACATTTTTTTTACGAGTGACTCGATATAACGGAGCCAAAATCTGACTCAAATGGGGAATGTGCTGACGCCAAAAACCAAACAAGCCAATGAAACTCTGAGCCTCTTTTCTATTCCTTGGAACTGCAAAATCCAAAATTTTCCGCTTCACCTGTGGGATCACTTCTCTGTGACCTTCATGCCAATTAATACCTAAAAATTTAACATTTTGGGATGGGCCTTGTAATTTATCAGGATTGATTTCCCAACCTTTTGCTCGTAAACAATCAAGGATCTGGTCTAAATGGGACTGGACCTGATCTTGCGTCTCACCTTGAATCAATATGTCATCAATATAATGACACACCTGTATTTGTGGATTCACGGGCACCTCAGACAAATGCTCCACCACCAGCCGGTGACAGATCGTGGGACTATGTACATAACCTTGAGGAATACTCCTAAACGTCATTTGACGTCCATTCCAGGTAAAACTGAATTGTTCCTGACACTCGGGGGCAATTGGAATCGAAAAGAAAGCATTAGCAATATCAATGGACGCATACCATGTACCTGGATGCTTCTGAATTCTCTGAATCAAAGTGACAATGTCTGGTACTGCAACAGATAAACGAGGTGTGTGTTTGTTCAATTCTCGATAATCAACAGTCATGCGCCAAGAATTATCACTTTTGCGCACGGGCCAAACGGGATTATTCCAAGCAGACGTGACCGGAGTTATAACTCCTGCGTCAACCAAATCCTGAATTGTGGCACTAATTTCTTCATGACCACCTGGAATACGATATTGTTTCTGAGAAACCACTTTCGTAGCTTGAGGAATTTTAATGGGGGGCATCCGTAAACGGCCAACCCGTACGGGTCTGGTCGAGATGTAATGTTTGGTTCCAAATTGATAACAACCATCATCCAAATGCAAAGTCATTCCTTTCAGAATATCAATTCCAATTATATACTCCAAAAGTGGTACGACTAACACAGAATATTCTTTACGGGGAATCCTACCAATTTTTATTTCAAGTGTAGTTTGCACTGCGGGGGTCTCTTTTCCACCTAAACCAGTAATTGTGAAGAATTGTCCTTTAAATTTCTTTGATTTACCATGAATTAAAGTGGCCTCCGCTCCTGTATCTACTAGTGCTCGGGCCCTTTGGATATTACAATGTTTCCAAAAAATCTCAATATCTACATAGGGTCTGTTGTCTCTGTGAGCCCACCTGTGTACTGGAGCTTGACCTATTTCCTAGTCATTTTTACTGCGTTCTGTCAACCAAGACAAATCTGGATAAATGCTCTCAGTTTTCTTGGGTATCAAAATGTCTTGTTCATATCCATCTCCATTACGAAATGGATTTTTGTCATTTTCATAGTACTGTGAATTACGATCAGAAAGCCTGTGACGATCCTCCCTTCTCCTCAGCTCAGGGGAATAATTTCTCTCATCTCTATTTCGGTTGGAAGCACGATCATCTCTCCCCCTTTCTTTTTCCCCCTCTCTCCCTCTCACATTGTCACGATGAGGGGATACATCACGTTCATAACGCCAATCATCACGGCGATCAGAATCCACACGACGCCTCTCATCACCACTGTCATCAGAACCACGGTCACAATCATTCTTTCGTACACGACGGGCACCTTCCTTCCGATCCAAACCACGCTAACGGAATATGTCCCACAAGCGATTATTAGGTTCGCCATCAATGTCCTCCCGTTTCACACCATCAGCCAAAAGTGCAAGAAAGATATCACGTCTAGAGAATTTATAATCCCCAGCAGTGCGACCCTCAGGTCGAGATTGTCTCTCAGGTTTAAACCATTCACCTAACTCACCAAGCTGACGAACAGATTCAAGCACCGTAGATAAAGGATTGCCAGTTTGATTAATCAACAAAGTCATCATAACCTGCTTATAAGCAACAGGCGAAGAACGGATAATGCGATTACGCAAAGAGGAGATGTCAAAAGACCATCCAACAGTCTGTCAGAAGTACTGAGAAAAATCGCAGTTTTCATCACTTCCTCTTTCAAGCGTTGTGACGCATCGCGCAAAGTGTACCACGGCTTGTCATTGACAGGCCAATCAGATTCAGTAGGGTATTTATGGTTACAGCCGTCAGTTGCAAGCTGGAGCAGACTAATCTGGCCAGCACCATTATAATTTCGAAAATGATCTTGTACAGTAGAATCTGAACTCAAAGAGCAAAACCGTAGACAATCAACAGCATCAAGCATAATACCGGCAGCGCCCAGTTCATAAAGGCGCACCATCCACGTAAGCAGAGCCTCACCGGGCCGTTGACGAAATCGTTGTAAAATGTCACTAACCTCCTGTTGAGTAAAATCCTCAATACAATCCAAAGCAATACCAGCTGGATTACCAGGGGCTTGTTGTAATTTGCGACGAAATATAGGATGAGCAGAAACCTCCGGAAGAGCTTCCGAAGAAGCCCGAGTCTTAGATTTAGAAGTACAATCGGGACAAGACACATCACCTGAATGGGAAGAGCGACCACGGTCGCCGGGAACAATATCATTGTCACAAGAAGCAGATTTACAATCACGTCCGGAGCGAGAAGATTCGCGCTTGTCACCCTCCTCAGCCGAGGAGTCAGAAGCATTTGAATCCCAGATATTACCATCCCACTCGTCAGGGTTCCAATCCAGTCCGGCTTTCGCCACGAACAGACGCACTTTCCGTGTAGACACACGACCACGACGGTGTTTGTATTTGTATCTCGCAATGCGAACCGCAGCCCTTTCGGCTATAGTTTGATAAGTCTCAAGTTTGTCGGCAAGCAATTTATTCTGACAACGCAAAAGAGTATGCGCATTTTGTAGTTCAACACACTGTCCTTCCATATCCGCAAACTGCTTTCGCAACTGAACAAACCTCTCATGAAGAATTCTGTATGCATTGAGCACAATCCAACCTCTGCGTCCCAAAATAGGAAGCTCATCACCCTTCACTACTGGCGCTTTCTGCAAGCACGAAACCACATCAGCAGGCTCCGCCTGCTCTAAATAGGAAGACCAATTTTCACTCAAACCAGTAGAATCGGCCCACTCACGGGCCAAGGCCTCCTAAGGCGTTGACTCCCAGCCGGGAATCTGAATAGGCAATTTGAAAACAGATGTCGATTTTTTCGCAAACATGTCGACACACAAAAAATATATACACAATTATAAACAAAAAATTATACGTACGAGCCGAGCGCAAACCAACAAGATTAAAACAATACAGCGCACACAGGCTTCGTAAACAGTTTGTGACGCCAGATGTACCGACCGGATTTTCCGCCTAGATGGGATCAGCTCCTAGGAGCCCCTCTAATCCCACTGGAACGTAATCACCTCCCTCCTTAGAACGTATTTACAATGGGTATGGATACATGTATGTACATTTCGTACCTAAGGATGGGGAAATAGCAATAAACATGCATAGGTTTTCTACCATATCCTATTCATATCAGCCAGTCTCGCGGCCACTTAGACCCAGACTAATCTACCCTGGGGCAGATATGACACACAATCGGGCGTGTCTACACACGGGCCTGCAGTCCCAATGCTCTCATTAACACACGGTTCACAATCCGGCGAACCTAAACACCGTGTCCCTCCGGTGCTCTCATTCACACACGGTTCACAATCCGGCGAACCTAAACACGTGTCCCTCCGGTGCTCTCATTAACGCCGTATACCAACGACGATCACTTTCCTATGGACACTTATGGGAGCAATCTCTCATTTGTCTACTTGGGATGATACTATGACAATAAGAATTAGTACGATTTTCCGAATTATAATATGTACCTTCTGCTCCTGGCATCAAAGGTCCCCTCGCTTCCTATTTGCTTGGTCACTCCTTACCTGATCAGGATTTCACATCCGTTCATGCAAACAATGCTCAACTAGAAGAGTAAGTTACCATGATTGAACAAGAATACAAGGCACATGTCCGTTCACTAAGAACTGGGGTATTTATTTGCAATAAACATAAACACAATACTATGCAATGTATGTTCTGCAAAGGAAAAAGTAAAGGTTAGAGTGCGCGCTTATTTAAGGAAAGGGCGGAGGTCACCTGGTTAATGTGAAGTCGGGGCTCGGCAGTCATCTAGGTTCCCTTCTCGTCTCTGTGTCTTGGCTCGTCTCGGAATCACACCTCAGCCGTCACAGGTACACGTCTGCACCGCTAGGCTCAATCTCTTCTGCTTCCCTCCAAGTCACTGGAACCTTGCTCGTTATTAGCTACCGTTTCTCTCTCTCTCTGTCTCTGTGCGCTCCGCGCTATTTCTCCTTCAGTCTTTCTCAGAGAGTCTCGGTTTTAGAATCTTTCTCGGACTTCAAAGATGGCGACTGTCCGCCTTAGAAACAATTAATAGCAGAGATGCTAACGGCTAGCTGCCACCTACAAACTAACTGACTCATTGCTTAACACCTTCGCTAATATCAAAGCCTGTCCCTTCATGGAAAGTTACGGCCAGTAACCTGCCGCCCACCAAATTCTTGTACCTCCCCGTACCAAGGACACATTCCCAGCCGGCCGGCCTGAAGTTGTGTCTTCGGAATGGAGAAAAATACATTCTTTCGATAAGGACCAGCCTGAACCGGTTCTCTCCAAGCGAACAACACCTTGAAACTAAAACATCACACTTGACCTAAAAAGCCTCTCGAGCTACCAGGCAGAGGGCAAGATGGAGTCTGTCCCGTTTAAGGCCTACAAGGCCCAAAATACGCATAACTCCACGGAAAATATCCTAACACTCTTGCAAAAGGATGGATCATCACTAATACTTATATATTTATCCCCTAGCTTAAGTTCATAAGCCCTGATCTAAAGAAAGGGGTACGAAAATACCCTACTGTGCCTCATGAAGAGGTCCTACTTATAGTCCTAATCCCTATACTACAAGGGTAATAGACTGGAGTCATTCTCCATCATTCTCCCTCAAAAAGGGCCGGAAAAAGTCAGTCATTACAACCTGTTCAAACCTGGTGATCCTCCTAAGTGTGTAGGGGAAGTCCAGGGAAGACGTCATCAAGACACAGACAACACAGATAAAAAGACACATACAAAGATAAAAACGACATTCACATGATTAGTGTAAGTCATTTTGTATTTTCGACTCATGATATGGCATTCCTATTTAACCAATTACCAATCACCAATCAACTTTAGTCCTCTCGCTCACCTATAGGGTAAGAGGAACGTGCCACTCCTCGCCTGGTTACAGCTCAGGAAGATAGTGCACCGCTCGGACGGGCAGAGCGGTGCACTATCTTCCTGAGCTGTAGCCAGGCGAGGGGCGGCACGTTCCTCTTACCCTATAGGTGAGCGAGAGGACTAAAGTTGATTGGTGATTGGTAATTGGTTAAATAGGAATGCCATATCATGAGTCGAAAATACAAAATCACTTACACTAATCATGTGAATGTCGTTTTTATCTTTGTATGTGTCTTTTTATCTGTGTTGTCTGTGTCTTGATGACGTCTTCCCTGGACTTCCCCTACACACTTAGGAGGATCACCAGGTTTGAACAGGTGATATCTGTATCAAATATTCTTTTTATCGCACCTTTGAGCAGTAGCAAATACCATAGGTCCTAAAGAAGCGGGAGATACTTAGCGATCTTTAAACTACCGCAGAAACATGTCGACCATTACGATAAGCCGGTGACTATTAGGGTTACTCACTGGCTGTTTTGCACTGATTTGTTTTTTAACCTTGAAAATGAACGGCACCAGCGTTCATTATCCAATTTTAGTATAGAGCACTTTTTCTCCTTCCTCTTTTGATTTTCACAAACTCAGTCTTGCACTGCTCCTCAGTTACCAAACAACATCCCCTTTACCGCATACCATCCTTCCCTTGTTGAAGTGGCAACAACTGAGACTCCACGCTTTGGGAAATGTTTCAAATGATGACAGGGCGGCAAAAGGCGAGTAACTGATGGATTTCTTCCCACATAGTGCGATACTTTGTTGTGTGCTGTTCTAACAACTTGATTAACACGCACTTTGTCATCCAGACACACTTCATAAAAGACACACTTCTGTTGACCCACAGTTATTCTGTTGTTTATTTATTTGTGCTTTTGGTCAGGGGGCTGTAACTGTGTGGTCAATAAATATTCCCTGGGACCCTCCGTTTACCAGTTTGTTGTTTGATAATTTAAAGTTCACCCAGGCCTACTTATGGGTGACTTTTTCAGACAAACTATTTTGATACGATCTAATGCATTTTAGAAAGAAACATTTTGTTTTTAGAATGTTCATCAGTGCTTGAAGTGGGCTGGGCCCTGTCCCTACTGGGACATTACTTCGGTCTTTGACAGTGTGGTGAAAGCAAAATATATGTGCAATCCCTCCCAATAAATAAATTAATTAATAAATACAAAACCGAGTGAAATACCTTTAAGCTGTATCTAATTACATCTCTTATATCGAGGACCTGGGGAAAGAAGGAAGAGGACTGGTGAAAGGAGGATTATGAGCAGTAGGAGAATAAGAACCATGTAGTGAACCAACAGGAGGGCTATGATAACCAGAGGCATGAGGACCAGGATACGAAGAATGAGAACCAGGGTGACCAAGGTCAGAGGGGACCATGAACAAACAGACGAGGAGGAACAGGACCAAGAGAAACATGACTAGAGGTACTAGGACCCAGCCGGGCACCAGGCACAGAGATCAGATCAAGGAGGATTTGGTAACCAGAAGCAGAAGGACTAAGACTGGTAGGACCATGACCAGAAAAGTCCAGGCTAATAGGCCCAGGAGGAGCAGAAAGAACCAGGGTGTCAAAGCCCAGTGGGGCCTGTACAAGAAAGCCCATGAGGGTCTAGAAGGACCAGTGGCAGGGCACCAAGGAGAAGGAAGACCAGACCCAAGAGGATCACTATTAGGACCACCTTGAGTGCAGGACAAAGGTCAGATGTTGAAGAACAAGTTGGAACAGGTGAACCAGGAGGCCACAATGATTCAGTGCTTAATTTGTGCAGGTGCTTAGCACAGGCACTTAATTATCAGGGCCGGGTTTACAGACATTGCTGCACGACAATTGGTTTATTTGTAATTTACCTCACTATGCTGCTAGTGGACTGGGCAGTGGCACAGAGTGTTCAAGTAATGTTTTGAACCAAGTGTTTGACTCTTCAATCTATTCCCAATCCAACCATTCTAAAATGAAGTGGCAGTGGCGGCCCAGCGTCCATGGTGCGGCCCTTAATTAAGTATTGCCGGCCCAGTAGGCGGCACACTGTGAGCTGGGCTGGGCTGGATTTTGGTCTTCTGTGGGGGTCGGGCCGTGAGCAGCAGCAGGTAGCATGAGCAGATTCACTGAGCGCACATTCGCTGCATTGCCATGCCCCAGCATACACGAACGCAATGCGGCCATACCCCACCACACCGAGTCTTTGTCGTTGAGGTTCACAGCAGTTCCACTAAGGTCAGTGAGCGTGAGCACGGCCTGGACCTTGCAGATTTGTTCATATTCATTCTGCGTGCATTTGCTGTATTGCCAAGCCAGGCCCCAGTTTACCCGCACCCCACCACAAACCGAGTCATCGTGTGTGGTTCAGCGCGGCCGGCGTTCAGTGGTTCAAGAACCGAACTGTTCGGTCAGTTCTTCATGAAAGTCCCAGAAGCAAGCAGCAAGCAAACGCGATCGGCCCGGCCATACCACGTTGCGGTTCCATTATTTCATTTTGTTTGGCCACCACCAGTAACAGCACCAGGTGAGTGCGGCCCCCGGGGGAAGCGAAGGTCGCAGACCAGTCTTCCCCCGGGGTTTTCGCGCAATACGGAAGGACAAGGTGGAGGGCGGGACTACAGGGGTTAAAGGAAGGGGTGGGATGGGGGAGGGCATATAAGGTGTCAGGAGAGGAAGATCCGGCCTCTTCCTGACACCTGAGCACCACCGGGAGGGTGTTTGTTAATTTTGTGGTAGCCGTAGGGTAGTTTGGAATGGGGGGCCGATTTGTCGATCGGCTTTGTGGCTGGCCTTAGCAATTTTAGCCCTGCGGCTATGTGGAGATGCCCCTGGGGATTTTTGCGGCGTGACCTGGGTTTTTCCACCCCGAGGAGACTGCGGAGCTTGGGCTGGTCGAGTGGAGAGTCAGCGTTGGGTGCGGCCCCTGGCCTGGGGGTCTACCCGAGTAGTAAGTGGTGCGCGTGCGGGGGAGTGGCCGGGTGCGGAGGCGGGGGTCGGGACTGCGGCCTTCCTGCTACTGTGCTCGTCGGTGGGGGCTGGTAGTGAGGGGTTTCCCTGGCGGGGTGCGGGCGGGGGCCCTGCGCCGCGTGTGCCTGGTTCGGCTTTCACTAGGCTTTCCCTGAGTTTTTCCCGGGTTTTGGGTGCTCTGCCTTTGCTCGGCGGGGGGGGGGAGGGGGGATGGCGCGCGACCGGTGCGAGGCCGATGGGGGCCCCGCAGCGGGGGCGGGGGGGGTGTGCGTTCTTGCGTCGCCGGCGGCCTCTGGGGGGTGTTTCCTGCTGGGTGCCTGGGGGCGGGAACGGCCCCAATTTTGGCTGGGGGGTGGGGGTTTGGTACGGAGCTGCCCCTTGCCTTTGGTAGCATTCCTTCCTTCGGCAGATAGGCGGGCCTGAGTTTGTGGCGGGCATTTATCGGCGGGGGCGGGGGGGGGAGGGGGGCCGGGACCGGGCCCCTGGTGAGTTGGTAGGCGGCACTGTGTAGGGTAGCGGGGTCACGTGTGAGGGACGGCCATGACGGCTCGAGGCCCGGTGGTGTTGGGGCTCACCTGGTTCTGGCGACCAGGTGGCGGAGGCGAACTGAGGATGGCGGTCCGGCTCGGCAGCGGGTGTGACACCAGTGGGGCGCACTACGGCTTCCTAACGCTGGTCCGAAGCAGTAGGGGGGTCCGCGGCGGCCTGCCCTCCGTCGTGGGATTCGCGCAGCGTCCAATGCAATGTTTTTTTGTCCAAGCAATGTTTACTTATGTATGGTGTGACCTGTTCGGTTTGTGCGGTGTGAGAGTCGGTGTGTTTGGCGTGATAGCAGTGCTGGGGGTCGGTGGGTGTGATGGTGTAAGGAGTTGTGGGCTCTGTGGGAGTTGTGTGGTGGGGATGTTGGGTCGATTGGAAGTTTGTGTGAGCGGGGCTGGGGGCCGTTTGGTTGTTTCAGGGAGAAAAATAGTGGCTGGGCGGTTTCTTTATGGTGGCGGGGGTCATGGGCGGCCGTGGTAGGATCCGCGGGCACAGCCGAGATGGGATGGCGCCCAGGAGCAGAGGGGCGTTGTGCTGGAGCACCTTTAGGTACACGTTGTGGCTGGGGCCTGGGGATAAGGTATGATCCGGGGGGACCATGGCACTTCTGCTGCAGGGCGCTGCAGGAGTGGGGGTGCCCTGGGGGATGCCAGTACGGCTGCTGGATGGAGTACTGACGGGACCCGGGTGGGTGGCGAGCTTCACAGTGGATAGTGCAACAGCAGGGTTGACGGGGATGGCCGGTCGGCTCCCATGTGGTCCTTTGGTGATATGGCATTTGGTTGCTCGGGTTGGTAGTGGCTCTGGGATGGATGTTTCTACCCCGGAGAGTCCTCCGCGGGATACAGCGCTGCCCTACCCATGACGGGCGGGCAGGCATGGCGGCGTCACGTGGGCGCCAGAGTGGACTGGAGAAGGTAGAGGCGGGGCCTGGATGCTCCTGGGGTGTTGGCCAGGTTTGGGTGTACCACGTAGGTGGAGGACTGCTGCCCATCTTGATTTAGCGGATGCGCAAAAGAGGGGGGGGGTGGTCCCGGGGGGATGCTCACGCACGGGCAGGGGGATGATTGTGCGGGATTATGCTGGAGGTTCGGAGGTTTTCGTTTTCAGGACTTGGGGATTTGGCAGTTGTGCTTTCCTACCTGCTGACTTATTCTGAAATATTTCTATAGTTCCTTTTGTTGTTGAGATAAACTCTGACGTCCCACGGCTTTCCTTTCGACTCAGTGCAGTCTAGCCAGATTATGTGAGAATTACCTTTTCGGAAAGTCTCTACCTTTGCAGTGCGATAAGAAAAGTAAACGCAAGGGTCCTGGTTAGAAGGATAAGAACCAAACTGCGAGGATTTTGACCTCTATAATGGCCTGGCCTTTCACCTTTGCCTTTCATAACACAGCGGCTGGGACATAAGACCAAAATATAATGGCGTCTTTGTTGATCATTCCGATTCTGATCTCCAACATGTTTCTTTTGGGGTTGCTGCCCCACCTTCCGGTGGCAGTATATCCATGTACGCTCACGACTCGAAAAGCGTGCATTCGGTTTCCAGTTAAGTCTCTATGCTGAGTAAGGGGTTGGGTGGGAGTACTGGACCAGAATGAGGTGCAGTGTGAATAGAGTCCAGATATCCCAGAGGTGTAAAGGAGGTTAGAGCCAGGCGTAACCTTACTCTCTAAAGCGGTAGCTTGGTCCGGCAGTAGGGCAGTACCACAGGGCAGTGTGAGCATGTGTTGTGCGCACTCAGTCAGCAAACTGTTTCGGATACAGAATGAACTCCAGGCCGATTGTTTATATCAAAATATAGTTGCTTTCTTTCTAGACCCAACAGGGATCAACAATATGCTGTTTCGCAATCTGGGAGGTCTTGGATGAGTTCTTTGCGGTGAGCCAATTAACTTTGTACAGACGATAGGTACGGGGGTTGGAGTAGGCAGCACACTTCTATCCACAATTTGGCATTGGGCTCAATGGTTTTCCTTATATGAACGCAGTTGATTGCTTTGTGGATTATTTTGATAATTCTAGAACTGGCTCCAGGGTTGCATATCTCGGGTCTGTGGAAGTTGGTCTGTACGAATTGTAAGTGTGCATTGTACCTGATTTCGGGAGTCTTGCCGGGTCTGCTCTCTGTTTGCTGCAGGCAGCGATTTTCGTACCTGCTTCCTTATGTTATGTGAATGAGCCGTAAGGGGGCCGGGGGGATCACCAGGTATTTTCTTGGGGACGACTTCTTCTTTTCTACCAGGGGGTCAGGAGGTAAGTCAGGAGCCAGGATTGTCGCCTGGAGGAGGGGGGGGGTGGTTTCTCCCAGCAGGTGTGTAGTGAGGAATCCACACATGACATGTAGTAATTCTAGAAATGACATCATATAGGAATACAACAAGGTGATCGCCACAGGAGGTGCGCTAGCGGGGGTGTGGACGTTTAGGGGCAGGTTCCCCGATGATTGGGTGGTGGTCGGTAGGAGACTGGGGCGAAGGACGTTGGAAGGTGTTGGTGCCGTTACGTTTGCCATACGGCGCAGGGGATGTACGGTTGCCTTGATTTGGGGACACATGCAGGGGGATGGTTGCTGGGATGGGTCTAGCTGGCTATGTCCTGAGGTGCTTGGCTGGGGAGGTGTTTCCAAGGAACGGAACATGGGGCGTCCTGGTCGGGCGCAGTTTTTGTGCTTGGGGGAGACAGTTTGGTTGGCTGAGGATTTGGAGGTCCAAGACATGACGCTTGGGGTGATAGGGGCGGTCCGGTGTGACTTGGTGGTGGGGGCCTTTGGTCAAAGGGAGCCGCCTGTCATGGTCCAAGAATGGTGGGGACTGTTGCTCATTACGTGGGGGTGATGGTACGGGCGGTGGATGGTCGTCCACGGGCGCCTAGCTTGGCCAGGATTGGCCAGAGACCATTTTGGGTACGGAATGCAGGAACGGATTGGTGAATGGTCGTTCACTGAGTGTGGTGGGAGCCACAGTAACTTGTCCGACGCATGGGGAGATGGGGGATGAGGTGTGCATGGCCGTGCAGGATTTCGGCTATTACCAAGGATCGATTTGGTTTGATCGGGGGATTCCTTTTTGGACCGCGAGCGGTCTACGGATGCTATTGTTTGCCGAGGGAGGCAGAGGAGGGGGGTGTATGGGGTGGATGGTCGTTCACCTCGGAAATGGTGAGGGGGCACCTTGGGTGCCTAAGGTATGGCCCGGGCCGGTGGTGGTTTTTGTGAGCCAAGGACGCGTGGTGGACGGTCGTTCACCGCGAAGGGGGGAAATGTACGACTCACGTAGGTGTACAGGATGACGTGAGGGCAACAGGCGGGGTTTTCTATGCTCACCTTTGTGCGCAGTTGTTCATTGGCATCACTTGGGCATCTGATGTTCGCGTCATCGCTCTGGACTGTTCTTTGTCTTCTTGAGCTCTTGGGGCTACTCATTCTGTGCAGAGGGGATGCACTTACGTACGGGGGAGGAACATATGATTGCAGGTTCCTCTGCTTTGGGGGGGGCTCCTTTTATGGGCCAGGGCGGTCAGAATAGTTCATTGGCTGCCGTAGGGGTAATGGATGGGGGCGCCTGGGGTGGATGGTCGTTCGCCCCAGAAAGGGGGGCACCTTGGATGGACGATGAGTGGTCCGGAGCGGTCGCTTGTCCTGCTGGACATGAGTTTGGGTGGTGGGAGGAGGCCTGGTGGTGGATGGCCGTTCGCCACGGGGGGGGGGAAGACAGTTTTCGGTTCCCAGGATTGGGGCCAGACATGTGGCTGGTCTATTTGGGGGTTGGTCCAGGTGATGGATGGCTGTTCACTGAGTTGTGGGGGGTGCCGTTTCCGGCTGGGGTAGGTCCTAGGCGGGGTTAGCTTGCCCGACACACAGGCGCAGGTGGGAGTGATGGAATATCACTGCATTGCGACCAACATTCATGGGGGTTTTTTTGTCCTGGGGACGTTCCTGCCTTGCAGGGGACGGATGTTGGGTGGATGGTCGTTCACCGGGTGCTGCTGTGGGAGGCTGCCTTTCGGCGCGGGAAGGACGGGCGCGTGGGCCCCTTCTGGAAAGGGCACCTTTCGCGATTCATGTTGGCAACAAGAGGGGTGCTTTGCTGCAGGACGCAGGGAGATGGGGGTTGGATGGTCAACCACTGGGAGGCTGTAGGGTCGCTGGCAGGAGGCGAAAGGTGCGCAGGACAGGGGGGGGTGGGGCAGGTAACCGCCCTCCGGGGGTTCCCTGGGTGGCGGTACTTTGGAGGGGTGGGGAGTCACATACGGGCAGATCCACCCCACGGGTGGGGGGAAAACGGTACACAGGTGACTGATAGTGGGGCATGGGAGGCAATGAGCAATAAAGGCAAAGTCAACAGAGGATGCTTGGAGGGCAAGTGAAGGTGAGAATGGGGAAAGGAAGGAGGTTATCGAGTGAATGGGTGAAGAGTCAAACAGGTGAGATGGTTTTGGAAAGGCAGAAAGGAGAATGCGTGGGTATGGGATGGAAATGTATATTTCATGCATTGAGATACTGTTAATAAGTCTAAATGATTATGGAAATGTATATTTCATGCATTGATGTACTGTTAATAAGTCTAAATGATTGCAACCTTGTCCTAATAAATGGCCTTTTACGCTTCAAGTAACAGCGTGGAGTGTAGTTATTGCGCGATGCGGCCCCCGGGGGAAGCGAAGGTCGCAGACCAGTCTTCCCCCGGGGTTTTCGCGCAATACGGAAGGACAAGGTGGAGGGCGGGACTACAGGGGTTAAAGGAAGGGGTGGGATGGGGGAGGGCATATAAGGTGTCAGGAGAGGAAGATCCGGCCTCTTCCTGACACCTGAGCACCACCGGGAGGGTGTTTGTTAATTTTGTCCACCCGCCCACCCTGCAGGTTTTGGGGAAGGACCGGGGGTGTTTCAAGGGTTGGGGTGCCAGTTTAGGGCAGGTTGCAGAGCAGAGGCGGTACGGTACTTTGGAGGGGTGGGGAGTCACATACGGGCAGATCCACCCCTCGGGTGGGGGGAAAACGGTACACAGGTGACTGATAGTGGGGCATGGGAGGCAATGAGCAATAAAGGCAAAGTCAACAGAGGATGCTTGGAGGGCAAGTGAAGGTGAGAATGGGGAAAGGAAGGAGGTTATCGAGTGAATGGGTGAAGAGTCAAACAGGTGAGATGGTTTTGGAAAGGCAGAAAGGAGAATGCGTGGGTATGGGATGGAAATGTATATTTCATGCATTGAGATACTGTTAATAAGTCTAAATGATTATGGAAATGTATATTTCATGCATTGATGTACTGTTAATAAGTCTAAATGATTGCAACCTTGTCCTAATAAATGGCCTTTTACGCTTCAAGTAACAGCGTGGAGTGTAGTTATTGCGCGATGCGGCCCCCGGGGGAAGCGAAGGTCGCAGACCAGTCTTCCCCCGGGGTTTTCGCGCAATACGGAAGGACAAGGTGGAGGGCGGGACTACAGGGGTTAAAGGAAGGGGTGGGATGGGGGAGGGCATATAAGGTGTCAGGAGAGGAAGATCCGGCCTCTTCCTGACACCTGAGCACCACCGGGAGGGTGTTTGTTAATTTTGTCCACCCGCCCACCCTGCAGGTTTTGGGGAAGGACCGGGGGTGTTTCAAGGGTTGGGGTGCCAGTTTAGGGCAGGTTGCAGAGCAGAGGCGGTACGGTACTTTGGAGGGGTGGGGAGTCACATACGGGCAGATCCACCCCTCGGGTGGGGGGAAAACGGTACACAGGTGACTGATAGTGGGGCATGGGAGGCAATGAGCAATAAAGGCAAAGTCAACAGAGGATGCTTGGAGGGCAAGTGAAGGTGAGAAATAATAAATGGCCTTTTACGCTTCAAGTAACAGCGTGGAGTGTAGTTATTGCGCGATGCACAGCAGGCCCTGGATGGCAGGGCAGGCCCAATAAGGTAACTTAAAAGCTGTGCTGCGCACGCAGCCAGCAGCATAAGGCAGTGGCAGTGCACTGCAGTCCGTGTGTGTCCCGGGTAGTGCTGGCAGACCGGCCCGCAGCGGTAAAGTTTAATTTGATAGTGTAACTGTAAAAAAACAGTAACACAGTAATTAAGCAGCAGTAGTACGGAAGAAGTTAAGTTAATTAAAGTAACTACTAGTAGTGTAGCTGTTGCCATGCCACAATCCATCACCACGTATGGTCATGAATAATTTTGTCACCCGTGGGTGGCGGTGCCTTAGTGTGGCCCACATGTCAAACCAACAAACGCAAATTTGTGTCTGGGTGCGTGCCTCCGGTCCCTCGGAATCCATCAGAGATCCGACCGTTCAGACAAAACAGTAAACACAGACCCTGAACAAACTCCTGTAAGAAGAACACAGCAGATTTATTCTGATAGGTGGGGGAGGTTGTTTGGACAAGACGCTTGCCTGTAGTGCAGTTGCATTTCTCTGACTGACTGCCTGGAATCAACGCAGCCTTAGTTATCTTGAATAATAAGGTCATAAGAAAGAAATAACTTCTCTCTCAAAACTGAAGAGAACAGAATGATTATGTGTTGTTTATTTTAGAATGAAACGAAGCGAAGTCATACCTGCCATGGTTTCAGGTTGCTTGTTATGTGTGACATTTTCATGATTTCATTGTGCATGCTTCAAGTATTACTCTGCGCGCTCACAGAGACATCGGTGTGCGGTCGAGCATGTTATAGGGAACAGTGGGTGGTGCTACTAGAGGAAATACTAGATTTGTGCCAGTCTTTAACGGTAAAAGGGTACCTTCTCTAGACAATGCTGACAAAGAAAAAGAGCCGGAATGTAGCTGCCAGTGCATGGGTTATGTTATAAAAAAGGGACACTGGAATTCTGAAGAGGTAATGTTTCATTTAGCATAGAAAGAAATGAGTCTATGATCCACAGGGGACGTCCTGCAGAGGGCAAAATAATTTTCCATATGAAAGTATATTATTAATGATCAGAATGACGCGTCCTATATCAGAAAAAGAGTAACCATGTATCCAGCAAAGAGTTATACAAATCAGTGCTAAGGTTTAGTTCACAACAGTATGGGTGAACCAAGCAAAGTCTGTAGCTACAATAAACATCAGAAATCTTGGGTACGAAGCATGCAACTGCCTCAAAAATCTAACTTGGTTTTCTTAAGATGTTTCTGGGCATCTTGAGAGCAGAGACCTGTAATGTCCTGGCTGATAATTGCATGCATATCCCCTCTCACTGGCAAGGCTACTGTGCTCCTGAGCTACTGAACCCTAATGCAGAGGTGTATGGAAGCCTTCTAGAATGTTTGTAAACTGGAGAGAGACAACACTCTATTATGGGCTATGGCTCCTGTCCCTTGGTGGATTTAACTTTAATAGGACCAGAACTTTAATAGGACCAGCCCTACATGAAAGCAATACAGACATAATGCGGAAAATAGTGCCCCATTTACAACATAAGAATATACTTGTTCCCTACTGACAAAGGTTCAACACGGTCTTCAAATGTGACTGTGGTAACGAATGCCAAAAGAGCACAACAATGTGCACACAGATCTGTAGTTCTGGAGACAAGCAATTGCAAATCTACATCTGCATCAGGATTACATCTGCTAACGCTAAGTTTCTGTTCAGTTTTTCTGCAGAGGGACATCCACATATTGAAGAAGGCAATAGCTTTGATTAGGACACCACGGCTTGAGGCTGTGACCTTTAAGTTCATGGAATTCTGGGCAAGTGCAGGGAGAAACTGATACTGTGTGAAGCAAGAAGAGGAATCTTCCACTTGTATGTTACGTTATATATAGGCCACATTTACCATAATGTCTCCTGGCAGTGGGGGGTATGGTATCCCCAGTGCTTAATTTGAGCCAGTGGTTGAAGATGGGACATACCAGCACTTATATTTTCTCAACAAACCTATCAAGAACATTAGAGAAAAAAACACAAAAGAAGGAAGGAGGCTCAGTGTAATTATAAGTGACATTGTTCAACTAGGAGTGACACTTTATTGTGAGGAAAATCAAGCATGAAGAGGATGGAAACCCATAAATATAACAAATTACACCCATTTGAGCGATGAAACTCTTTAAGAATTTCTTCAAACTGCTGCAAAGCTCCGGAAATGGAAGGTTAATGTAAAGAAGACTGGAGAAGGTACTAGTGACACTTACAAGTAATGAGTAGCACGTGACTGGACAGACAAAAAAACAATAAAACACTCCAGCTAGTATGTTTACTTCTTATATAACCATGACCACACTCTGACATAAGCCGACTGCTGCATTTCACTGGTGAGAATTTCAAACGATGAAAGCTTTCATTCAATAATGACGCATGCTGAGACTTGTAGTTTAATTTGCCTGGTATAAGCATATGCCTACAATTCGGTTGTATGGCATTACAACACAGGCTTTTACTCCGCATGCCTTTTCAACCCGGGGGGTACAACGAAAGTCGTTACAACGACTATCGCTGGAGGGCGCTGGATAGTGGAATAGTTTAATTTTCTATTCCAACTCCAGCCCACGTTGACAGTAGGGAAGGTGTTGGATAGAAAATTAAACTATTCCCTATCCAACAGCGCCCTCCAGCGAAAGTCATTGTAACGACTTTCGTTGTAATCCCTGCGTTGTAATGGCATTGCGGGGTAATCCCCGCGTTGTCATGGCTGTTCCCCTGCAATTCCCAGCATGCTCGTCCCAAAGAAAGAGTGATAGAGATCCAGGGCTGGCCCCAACACCCACGATTGGGCAATGGTTCCATCAGGTGTGCTCCCTTTCTTTGTTCAGAGGAAGATGATTACGCTAGCTCCAAGTGTACCAACAATCCACGGGTGCTCTGTCCCAGCCTCAGGTGTTCTTTTATGGGATCTTTTAGGAGGAGGGTTTTTGTCAGTCTGTAGTGCCCCCACCTCCGAGAAGGAGTGTGCCAGCCTCAAGTGTTGCAGAGTCCCGTGCTCAACACATTACAGCCTGACCCCTTACTCAGCATGCATCTGAGTACAGCTGAAGCAGCACAAACAGTCTTGCTTGGTTCCTGCTTAAAGGGCCAGCCCCACATTCCTGCAGCAACAACTTTCTGCACAGGGTGCCCACTGACACTGTTAGGCAGCCTTAAAATTAGTTGTCTTAAGATTGTGTTTCATGTGATGTGCCCTAGAGCTCTGTTATATTGGGTGTGCAGGAATGGAAGAAACCTTTTGCAAAGGCATAATGTGCAGTATGGTGGTGGAGCGAGTGACGGTCTCAGCAGGTCATGTCACCCACCCTGGGTGGAGCCTATGGAGGAAGTGGGTGGAGCCAGAGAAAAGTAGGTGTGGCCTCCGACAAACTTTGAGCTCCTGCACTTCTTATTTTACAAATTAAGCACTGGAGTGGGGGAATGGAAGTAACCTTTTGCAAAGGCATAATGTGCAGTGTAGTGGTGGAGTGAGTGCCGGTCTCACCAGGTCATGTCACCCACTGTGGGTGGAGCCAGTGGAGGAAGTGGGTGGGGCCAGAGAAAAGTGGGTGTGGCCTCCGACAAACTTTTGAGCACCTGCACTTCATATTTTACAAATTAAGCACTGCAATGATTAGTAGGACAAAGGATGGGGCAGGAGGACTGCGAGACTAGGAAGGCTTGGAAGGGGCATGAGAAAAATATAAGTAACATGCAAACCACCAGGGTAATTAGATAAACCAGCGTAGCAGGACCAGGAGGACCAAGGGACCAGAATTAGGGTGAGAAGGATGAAAAGAGAAGAAGTCTGTGAAGCAGGAGAACCATGTTCCAGAGAACCATGGGCAGTATTATCTGTGACCTGGGTGGAGTTGAACAACAGGACCAGAAAAGATCAGAGGTAATAGGATGAGTACCTCATACAGCAGGGCAAGAGGACCATGGTGTGGAGAAAAAGGAGAATCAGGATGGCTCCAGTCAGGAGGACTAGGCATCTGAAAAAGCCAATTGTAATATGTCTGGCGGTGTCTGATAGACACCGCCACCATATAAACCCTTTTCTGCCCTGGTCCCAAGGCGACCGGGGCGGGAAAGCGCCGGACGGTCTTTCCGTCCGACGCGGACCCCCCAGCCATACTAATATGGCGAGGGGTCATTCCGGCTAGAATTGCGGGCGGACCGCCCCTGCCAGGCCGGCGGTGGCTACCACCGGCCTGGCGGGTTGATCCACCCGCCATCCTAATGGGGGCCTAGGTTTCATGCATGTGCCTCCTAAAATCTCAGTTTAATTGCAAACAAGCATTGGTTACAGTAAAGTTTGTAAACTTTTCCAAAGTCTATGCGAGTTGTGTTCAATTACTCTGGCCCGACTTGAGTGACCAAATATGACAGAGAGAAGGTCTGGGGGACAATAAAGAGTACTTGGACAGATACATGGCCGCCAAAGCATTTTCCATTCAAGTTCCAAACTTTGCAGCACGACCGCCATAGACTTGTGGGGGGACACAAACGCTACCTGATCATCCACGGACGGGCTCAGTTCCCGGAGTACAGCAGCACCAACAGCAAAGGGCCGGGCCTTGCTCCGCCAGGTTCCCGGCCGGGCATGGCTCCGCCGGGGCCCCTCCCACCCCAGTGACGCCCTCACCAGCGCCAGGAGATGCATAAAGGCAGCGCCAGCAACAAGCCTCTGGGGGACACAAACGCTACCTGATCATCCATGGACGGGCTCAGTTCCCGGAGTACAGCAGCACCAACAGCAAAGGGCCGGGCCTTGCTCCGCCAGGTTCCCGGCCGGGCTTGGCTCCGCCGGGGCCCCTCCCACCCCAGTGACGCCCTCACCAGTGCCAGGAGGCGCATAAAGGCAGCGCCAGTACCCCGCCCCGCGGGACGCGAGCGGGCACGCGCCGGGAGAAGCCCGGGACAAGGGCGGGGCCGTCTGTTGCCGTCCGGGGCCGATGGAGGCCGGGCTGGGCCACCCCCCTAAGTTTGCATCATGGGAAAAAGAAAAGGCACGGCGCATTCTGAACAGGGAGGTAAGAAAGCGAAAATTACCACTCAGTCCGAATCTATATTATCATACCTTTCGTCAGCGGTGGGGGCTCTCACTAAGGAAATAGCACACGCTGAATCTGAATTGGGTCTTCCATTAACATTAACGTCACCTTTGCCACAAACATTCTCACCAGTGGCGGTGCCACCAATCCCTTTGGACCCCGAGGAGTTGATTGTTAAACCCACTTCTGCGCCGAATATTGTGGAGTCCTCCTCACCTACCAGCATTACGGCCCCCTTGGTATCTAAGCCCGCCCTTGTACAAGCAAAAGGTGCAAAGCATACTGCGAAAAGGAGGAAGAAAACGGGGGGTACACCCACTACATCTTTACTGATCAAGAACCCACTGGGCGATCAATTAGAATCCTTGTTTGTCTCACGTATTGAGCCTCTAATCGTGGATATAGCCAAGGATATCATGGAAACTCTTAATACCTGTTTATCTGGCTTGCTGGCTAAATGCTCCCTAGTCGATAAGCTAGTGAAAGACTTTGCGACCATATCCCTACAGCTATATTTACAACAAGGGGTGGTGAGGGACAGAGTCTCTGAATTAAGCAGAAAGCTCTCACCCAGTCAAGAGATCAGGGCTAGATCCAACACCGTTTTTTAGCTCACTGCACCATCCCAGTTTCAGAACCTGGCTGTATGCAAATTAGTCTGTTCCTGTCCCAGTGCATGATGGGAACAGGGCAAACCAAACTACAATAGCCAATTCTTACACTGGGAAGGAAACAAGCTCCCGGGGACCGGTTTCTGGCATTTCAGCCAGGTTCTGAAACTGGGATGGTGCAGTGAGCTAAAAAACGGTGTTGGATCTAGCCCTGATCTCTTGACTGGGTGAGAGTTTTCTGCTTAATTCAGAGACTCTGTCCCTCACCACCCCTTGTTGTAAATATTTTTGTCCACCCTAAGCGTGGAAGGGTATACTCAGACATGAGTCCCTTGCTCATTGCACCATCAGGATTCAAGCAAACCGGGCCGAAGACGGCTGTAATGCCAGAAACCGGTCCCCGGGAGCTTGTTTCCTTCCCAGTGTAAGAATTGGCTTTTGTAGTTTGGTTTGCCCTGTTCCCATCATGCACTGGGACAGGAACAGACTAATTTGCATACAGCCAGGTTCTGAAACTGGGATGGTGCAGTGAGCTAAAAAACGGTGTTGGATCTAGCCCTGATCTCTTGACTGGGTGAGAGTTTTCTGCTTAATTCAGAGACTCTGTCCCTCACCACCCCTTGTTGTAAATATTTTTGTCCACCCTAAGCGTGGAAGGGTATACTCAGACATGAGTCCCTTGCTCATTGCACCATCAGGATTCAAGCAAACCGGGCCGAAGACGGCTGTAATGCCAGAAACCGGTCCCCGGGAGCTTGTTTCCTTCCCAGTGTAAGAATTGGCTTTTGTAGTTTGGTTTGCCCTGTTCCCATCATGCACTGGGACAGGAACAGACTAATTTGCATACAGCCAGGTTCTGAAACTGGGATGGTGCAGTGAGCTAAAAAACGGTGTTGGATCTAGCCCTGATCTCTTGACTGGGTGAGAGTTTTTTGCTTAATTCAGAGACTCTGTCCCTCACCACCCCTTGTTGTAAATATTTTTGTCCACCCTAAGCGTGGAAGGGTATACTCAGACATGAGTCCTTTGCTCATTGCACCATCAGGATTCAAGCAAACCGGGCCAAAGACGGCTGTAATGCCAGAAACCGGTCCCCGGGAGCTTGTTTCCTTCCCAGTGTAAGAATTGGCTTTTGTAGTTTGGTTTGCCCTGTTCCCATCATGCACTGGGACAGGAACAGACTAATTTGCATACAGCCAGGTTCTGAAACTGGGATGGTGCAGTGAGCTAAAAAACGGTGTTGGATCTAGCCCTGATCTCTTGACTGGGTGAGAGTTTTCTGCTTAATTCAGAGACTCTGTCCCTCACCACCCCTTGTTGTAAATATTTTTGTCCACCCTAAGCGTGGAAGGGTATACTCAGACATGAGTCCCTTGCTCATTGCACCATCAGGATTCAAGCAAACCGGGCCGAAGACGGCTGTAATGCCAGAAACCGGTCCCCGGGAGCTTGTTTCCTTCCCAGTGTAAGAATTGGCTTTTGTAGTTTGGTTTGCCCTGTTCCCATCATGCACTGGGACAGGAACAGACTAATTTGCATACAGCCAGGTTCTGAAACTGGGATGGTGCAGTGAGCTAAAAAACTGTGTTGGATCTAGCCCTGATCTCTTGACTGGGTGAGAGTTTTCTGCTTAATTCAGAGACTCTGTCCCTCACCACCCCTTGTTGTAAATATTTTTGTCCACCCTAAGCGTGGAAGGGTATACTCAGACATGAGTCCCTTGCTCATTGCACCATCAGGATTCAAGCAAACCGGGCCGAAGACGGCTGTAATGCCAGAAACCGGTCCCCGGGAGCTTGTTTCCTTCCCAGTGTAAGAATTGGCTTTTGTTGTTTGGTTTGCCCTGTTCCCATCATGCACTGGGACAGGAACAGACTAATTTGCATACAGCCAGGTTCTGAAACTGGGATGGTGCAGTGAGCTAAAAAACGGTGTTGGATCTAGCCCTGATCTCTTGACTGGGTGAGAGTTTTCTGCTTAATTCAGAGACTCTGTCCCTCACCACCCCTTGTTGTAAATATTTTTGTCCACCCTAAGCGTGGAAGGGTATACTCAGACATGAGTCCCTTGCTCATTGCACCATCAGGATTCAAGCAAACCGGGCCGAAGACGGCTGTAATGCCAGAAACCGGTCCCCGGGAGCTTGTTTCCTTCCCAGTGTAAGAATTGGCTTTTGTAGTTTGGTTTGCCCTGTTCCCATCATGCACTGGGACAGGAACAGACTAATTTGCATACAGCCAGGTTCTGAAACTGGGATGGTGCAGTGAGCTAAAAAACGGTGTTGGATCTAGCCCTGATCTCTTGACTGGGTGAGAGTTTTCTGCTTAATTCAGAGACTCTGTCCCTCACCACCCCTTGTTGTAAATATTTTTGTCCACCCTAAGCGTGGAAGGGTATACTCAGACATGAGTCCCTTGCTCATTGCACCATCAGGATTCAAGCAAACCGGGCCGAAGACGGCTGTAATGCCAGAAACCGGTCCCCGGGAGCTTGTTTCCTTCCCAGTGTAAGAATTGGCTTTGGTAGTTTGGTTTGCCCTGTTCCCATCATGCACTGGGACAGGAACAGACTAATTTGCATACAGCCAGGTTCTGAAACTGGGATGGTGCAGTGAGCTAAAAAACGGTGTTGGATCTAGCCCTGATCTCTTGACTGGGTGAGAGTTTTCTGCTTAATTCAGAGACTCTGTCCCTCACCACCCCTTGTTGTAAATATTTTTGTCCACCCTAAGCGTGGAAGGGTATACTCAGACATGAGTCCCTTGCTCATTGCACCATCAGGATTCAAGCAAACCGGGCTGAAGACGGCTGTAATGCCAGAAACCGGTCCCCGGGAGCTTGTTTCCTTCCCAGTGTAAGAATTGGCTTTTGTAGTTTGGTTTGCCCTGTTCCCATCATGCACTGGGACAGGAACAGACTAATTTGCATACAGCCAGGTTCTGAAACTGGGATGGTGCAGTGAGCTAAAAAACGGTGTTGGATCTAGCCCTGATCTCTTGACTGGGTGAGAGTTTTCTGCTTAATTCAGAGACTCTGTCCCTCACCACCCCTTGTTGTAAATATTTTTGTCCACCCTAAGCGTGGAAGAGTATACTCAGACATGAGTCCCTTGCTCATTGCACCATCAGGATTCAAGCAAACCGGGCCGAAGACGGCTGTAATGCCAGAAACCGGTCCCCGGGACCTTGTTTCCTTCCCAGTGTAAGAATTGGCTTTTGTAGTTTGGTTTGCCCTGTTCCCATCATGCACTGGGACAGGAACAGACTAATTTGCATACAGCCAGGTTCTGAAACTGGGATGGTGCAGTGAGCTAAAAAACGAACGGTGTTGGATCTAGCCCTGATCTCTTGACTGGGTGAGAGTTTTCTGCTTAATTCAGAGACTCTGTCCCTCACCACCCCTTGTTGTAAATATTTTTGTCCACCCTAAGCGTGGAAGGGTATACTCAGACATGAGTCCCTTGTTCATTGCACCATCAGGATTCAAGCAAACCGGGCCGAAAACGGCTGTAATGCCAGAAACCGGTCCCCGGGAGCTTGTTTCCTTCCCAGTGTAAGAATTGGCTTTTGTAGTTTGGCTTGCCCTGTTCCCATCATGCACTGGGACAGGAACAGACTAATTTGCATACAGCCAGGTTCTGAAACTGGGATGGTGCAGTGAGCTAAAAAACGGTGTTGGATCTAGCCCTGATCTCTTGACTGGGTGAGAGTTTTCTGCTTAATTCAGAGACTCTGTCCCTCACCACCCCTTGTTGTAAATATTTTTGTCCACCCTAAGCGTGGAAGGGTATACTCAGACATGAGTCCCTTGCTCATTGCACCATCAGGATTCAAGCAAACCGGGCCGAAGACGGCTGTAATGCCAGAAACAGGTCCCCGGGAGCTTGTTTCCTTCCCAGTGTAAGAATTGGCTTTTGTAGTTTGGTTTGCCCTGTTCCCATCATGCACTGGGACAGGAACAGACTAATTTGCATACAGCCAGGTTCTGAAACTGGGATGGTGCAGTGAGCTAAAAAACGGTGTTGGATCTAGCCCTGATCTCTTGACTGGGTGAGAGTTTTCTGCTTAATTCAGAGACTCTGTCCCTCACCACCCCTTGTTGTAAATATTTTTGTCCACCCTAAGCGTGGAAGGGTATTCTCAGACATGAGTCCCTTGCTCATTGCACCATCAGGATTCAAGCAAACCGGGCCGAAGACGGCTGTAATGCCAGAAACCGGTCCCCGGGAGCTTGTTTCCTTCCCAGTGTAAGAATTGGCTTTTGTAGTTTGATTTGCCCTGTTCCCATCATGCACTGGGACAGGAACAGACTAATTTGCATACAGCCAGGTTCTGAAACTGGGATGGTGCAGTGAGCTAAAAAACGGTGTTGGATCTAGCCCTGATCTCTTGACTGGGTGAGAGTTTTCTGCTTAATTCAGAGACTCTGTCCCTCACCACCCCTTGTTGTAAATATTTTTGTCCAACCTAAGCGTGGAAGGGTATACTCAGACATGAGTCCCTTGCTCATTGCACCATCAGGATTCAAGCAAACCGGGCCGAAGACGGCTGTAATGCCAGAAACCGGTCCCCGGGAGCTTGTTTCCTTCCCAGTGTAAGAATTGGCTTTTGTAGTTTGGTTTGCCCTGTTCCCATCATGCACTGGGACAGGAACAGACTAATTTGCATACAGCCAGGTTCTGAAACTGGGATGGTGCAGTGAGCTAAAAAACGTTGTTGGATCTAGCCCTGATCTCTTGACTGGGTGAGAGTTTTCTGCTTAATTCAGAGACTCTGTCCCTCACCACCCCTTGTTGTAAATATTTTTGTCCACCCTAAGCGTGGAAGGGTATACTCAGACATGAGTCCCTTGCTCATTGCACCATCAGGATTCAAGCAAACCGGGCTGAAGACGGCTGTAATGCCAGAAACCGGTCCCCGGGAGCTTGTTTCCTTCCCAGTGTAAGAATTGGCTTTTGTAGTTTGGTTTGCCCTGTTCCCATCATGCACTGGGACAGGAACAGACTAATTTGCATACAGCCAGGTTCTGAAACTGGGATGGTGCAGTGAGCTAAAAAACTGTGTTGGATCTAGCCCTGATCTCTTGACTGGGTGAGAGTTTTCTGCTTAATTCAGAGACTCTGTCCCTCACCACCCCTTGTTGTAAATATTTTTGTCCACCCTAAGCGTGGAAGGGTATACTCAGACATGAGTCCCTTGCTCATTGCACCATCAGGATTCAAGCAAACCGGGCCGAAGACGGCTGTAATGCCAGAAACCGGTCCCCGGGAGCTTGTTTCCTTCCCAGTGTAAGAATTGGCTTTTGTAGTTTGGTTTGCCCTGTTCCCATCATGCACTGGGACAGGAACAGACTAATTTGCAAACAGCCAGGTTCTGAAACTGGGATGGTGCAGTGAGCTAAAAAACGGTGTTGGATCTAGCCCTGATCTCCTGACTGGGTGAGAGTTTTCTGCTTAATTCAGAGACTCTGTCCCTCACCACCCCTTGTTGTAAATATTTTTGTCCACCCTAAGCGTGGAAGGGTATACTCAGACATGAGTCCCTTGCTCATTGCACCATCAGGATTCAAGCAAACCGGGCCGAAGACGGCTGTAATGCCAGAAACCGGTCCCCGGGAGCTTGTTTCCTTCCCAGTGTAAGAATTGGCTTTTGTAGTTTGGTTTGCCCTGTTCCCATCATGCACTGGGACAGGAACAGACTAATTTGCATACAGCCAGGTTCTGAAACTGGGATGGTGCAGTGAGCTAAAAAACGGTGTTGGATCTAGCCCTGATCTCTTGACTGGGTGAGAGTTTTCTGCTTAATTCAGAGACTCTGTCCCTCACCACCCCTTGTTGTAAATATTTTTGTCCACCCTAAGCGTGGAAGGGTATACTCAGACATGAGTCCCTTGCTCATTGCACCATCAGGATTCAAGCAAACCGGGCCGAAGACGGCTGTAATGCCAGAAACCGGTCCCCGGGAGCTTGTTTCCTTCCCAGTGTAAGAATTGGCTTTTGTAGTTTGGTTTGCCCTGTTCCCATCATGCACTGGGACAGGAACAGACTAATTTGCATACAGCCAGGTTCTGAAACTGGGATGGTGCAGTGAGCTAAAAAACGGTGTTGGATCTAGCCCTGATCTCTTGACTGGGTGAGAGTTTTCTGCTTAATTCAGAGACTCTGTCCCTCACCACCCCTTGTTGTAAATATTTTTGTCCACCCTAAGCGTGGAAGGGTATACTCAGACATGAGTCCCTTGCTCATTGCACCATCAGGATTCAAGCAAACCGGGCCGAAGACGGCTGTAATGCCAGAAACCGGTCCCCGGGAGCTTGTTTCCTTCCCAGTGTAAGAATTGGCTTTTGTAGTTTGGTTTGCCCTGTTCCCATCATGCACTGGGACAGGAACAGACTAATTTGCATACAGCCAGGTTCTGAAACTGGGATGGTGCAGTGAGCTAAAAAACAGTGTTGGATCTAGCCCTGATCTCTTGACTGGGTGAGAGTTTTCTGCTTAATTCAGAGACTCTGTCCCTCACCACCCCTTGTTGTAAATATTTTTGTCCACCCTAAGCGTGGAAGGGTATACTCAGACATGAGTCCCTTGCTCATTGCACCATCAGGATTCAAGCAAACCGGGCCGAAGACGGCTGTAATGCCAGAAACCGGTCCCCGGGAGCTTGTTTCCTTCCCAGTGTAAGAATTGGCTTTTGTAGTTTGGTTTGCCCTGTTCCCATCATGCACTGGGACAGGAACAGACTAATTTGCATACAGCCAGGTTCTGAAACTGGGATGGTGCAGTGAGCTAAAAAACGGTGTTGGATCTAGCCCTGATCTCTTGACTGGGTGAGAGTTTTCTGCTTAATTCAGAGACTCTGTCCCTCACCACCCCTTGTTGTAAATATTTTTGTCCACCCTAAGCGTGGAAGGGTATACTCAGACATGAGTCCCTTGCTCATTGCACCATCAGGATTCAAGCAAACCGGGCCGAAGACGGCTGTAATGCCAGAAACCGGTCCCCGGGAGCTTGTTTCCTTCCCAGTGTAAGAATTGGCTTTTGTAGTTTGGTTTGCCCTGTTCCCATCATGCACTGGGACAGGAACAGACTAATTTGCATACAGCCAGGTTCTGAAACTGGGATGGTGCAGTGAGCTAAAAAACAGTGTTGGATCTAGCCCTGATCTCTTGACTGGGTGAGAGTTTTCTGCTTAATTCAGAGACTCTGTCCCTCACCACCCCTTGTTGTAAATACATATCCCTACAGCTGGCCGGGGGTACTGTTCCAAAGGATATGGGACCATCAGATGCCACAGTGTCGGCGAACCCTTTGCCTACTAGTGGTGGGAACACTAAAGACTCGAATGGGACTGGAACACAAACAACAAAAAGAACACTTTTAACCTACCCTAAACAACCAACCCAGACAACGGACAGTAAACTAAATCTGAGTGACGTGTATCGTGAGAGACAGCACGGTTTCCCAACCACTGAACTACCCCCAGAAGCAGCCCCGCTCGTGGCTGTATCTGTGGGCGTTCCACCATTATTAGAGGGGGTGGTGGAATCATCAACGTCCCTTGTCAACAAAGCAAAATCATGGTGTGCGGGGACATGTAGTGGTGGCTCTGATATTACTAATAATGTGATTTTTGCTCGCAGGGTAAGATGGATTGGGAAAAGGGACAAACACATTAAGGGTGATTGTGTTATTATAAATTTCAATATCCCTGATGTGGCTCATAGACTGTTTTGGGACGGTTCTAATATTACCAGTGAGGATGCTCTGAGACCAGTCCCGTTGGGGTACTTTTACCCGCCCTCTCCACCGGCATGGGGACCAAGGTACACCCGTTCCACTAGTCGCAGGGAGACTAGCCGCACCTGGGGAAGCGGACATAGGCCCAGTACACGGTCATATACCACCCCTGGGAGTACTTTGCCCCCCCACATCACGCCGTCTGCGGTGCCCCAGCCCTTGTGTAATGACCTCTTGACAGGGACTCAGACCAACCGCTATGCTCCTCTCTCAGACATAGAGGAATTGGATTGACATCCAGCCCCTACACACAACACATGTCCTGCGCCCAATATATCTACAGATGTAGAGGTCTGCAAAATTATTAGCTGGAATATTGCATGCCTAAGAGCCAAAAGGACCGACACATCTTGGTTGGAGCTTATTAAGGCTCACGATATTATTGCCTGCCAGGAGACATGGGATAGCTCCCCTGACTTCTGGGTGGATGGTTTTATCACCTTCACTACACCTGCAGTTCCAAGCCGATCAGGCAGAGCCAAGGGGGGTCTAATGTCCATGTTTTCCCTTAAATTGAAGGGTAGCTTCAGGCAGATCCATTGTGACTCATCAAATCTCTTGGTTATAGAATGGGTTGTTTCACCAGCCTGCACCATTCTTTTTATTAATTTCTATAATGCGTGGGAGAGAATTACTGAAAGCGAACATTTGGCTGGACTGGATAATTTTCTCTCATCGTATAGTTTAAATAATCACACTGTGTTCGAGTTGGTTTTATTAGGTGATTTTAATGTACATCTTTGCAATGATTTATGTGGAACCGAAGACTGGGAAGACCTACCTTATAACCAGGCGCCACATTTTGAACATTCTAAAGGGGGGGAAGGCCTAGAGGAACTAATGGCATTGTATAACTTGCTTGAAGCAAACATTACGGAGAAAGGTGAAAGGACAGTCACTTTTAAGGGAACATCCCCCGGTTCCATAGTAGATTACATCTTTGTGTCACCGGGCATATTATCCAGAGCCAAGATATATAATGCTTTTTTTGTAGCCTATAGTGATCACAATCCTGTCCTGCTAGTGATACAGGGGGCAGACTGGTTGCATACTAAGTCACGAGGGGATGTCCCAGGACCGTCAGTACGTCTCACAGATCAAGGACGCAGATTAAAATGGGCAAACGTGGTCCCTGAGAATTTCAGCCAGGAAATCCTACCAAAGATTGGGCCCCATATAGCGATCTGTCAGGAGGCAGGCACACCTGTTGAAATTATTATGAGTAGTTTCTAATCAATTCGTTCTGAGGTTTCAGCCGCTCTGACTGTTAATCGCACTCATGGTCCACCTAAACCCCACAGGTGGTTTGATGAAAAGTGCTCAAAAGCCCACAGGTCACTCATGAAGGCACTTAAATGTTGCCCGAGAGACAGGGATAAAATCTCAGAAGCAAGAAGGGTATATAAAGCATCTATTATTGGGAGGAAAAAAGCGCTCAAAGAAGCAGCCTGGGATAACTTAATTTCATCAGTAGTTATCCGGGATAGCTCATTGTTTTGGGCCACTGTGAACCAACCATTTCTCTCAGAGTCAGACAATTGTCCCATGGATTGTGTGATACCCGATGACAAGTGGTTATCCCACTTTGGCACAATCTATGGTTCTGGGGAGATGACCAATCAAACTAAAACGTGGGAACCCTTGGTGTGTGACCCATTGGTCTTCACTGTAGGAGAGGTAGAAAGGGCTATCCAAGAGACCTCTAAAAGGAAAGCCCCAGGCCCGGACGGGGTGCCCGGTGATTTTTATATGTCCGCTCCCAAACTGTGGGCAGGTGTCCTAAGCCAGGTCTTCACAGCAGCCAATAAGAAAATTTTTCCCAAAAGTTGGGCAACCGCGGTCATCGTGCCAATATTTAAAAAGGGCCAGCGCAATGACCCAGGTTGCTACAGGCCCATCTCCCTTTTGGACTCTGCGATCAAGATCTTGGGCAGAGTCCTATTGTTCCAACTGAGAGAAAACATCAAGAAGGGGGAGGGACTGTCAAACTTACAATACGGCTTTAGGGATAAGAGGGGAACTGTGGACCAATGCCTCAACCTGCAACTATTGATCTCTAAGTATACGGTCGCCAAGGAGGGGTCTTTGTTTCTTGCATTCATGGACCTCTCCTCGGCTTTTGATATGGTCAATAGGGCAAATCTATGGCAAGTTATGCTGGAGATGGGGGTGGACGGCTCTTTTGTGAATTTTATAGCCTCCCTACATCAGGATTTGTTTGCCAAAGTGAGAGTGACGAAGGAGGGCAGGTGTACCACCTGTTTTAGATCGGAGAGAGGGGTTCGGCAGGGCTGCATTCTAGCCCCCCTCCTCTTCACAATCTATATAAACGGGCTTGAGAAACATCTGATGGCCGTGGAGGGGGACGTTCCGCGTGTAGGAGAGAGGAAAATATCAGCTCTCCTATACGCGGACGATGCTGTCCTGATAGCCAGAACCGGGGTGGGCCTCCAACGCCTGTTAGACTCATTTGGTAACTTTATGGACCAATTAAGCCTTAAGATCAACACTAAGAAGTCCCATACTATGGTGGTGTCCCGTAAGAAGCATAAAACTATGCCCCTTCATTGTAAAGGTGAGGTTGTGTCCCAAGTAACATCGTTCCCCTATCTGGGTGTAACCTTTGATGAAAAGGGCACCTGGGGTCCACAGATTAAGATAAAAAAGCTGGCCATGACCAGAGCCGCTTCAGCCCTCGTAGGGTTTACAAACAGGCTGGGATTAAGACCAATGGAGGCCATTTTAAAAATGTATAACGCAAAATGTATTGCTATAGCTACATAGGGCACGGCCCTTTGGGGGTACCTGTCCAATGATCTACTACAAAGGGCTGAAAACAAATTCCTTCGCCGATTACTTTCTATTCCCCAATCAACACCCACTTTTTCATTGCATGTTGAGTTGGGTCTAGATTATATCTCTGATAAACTGAAATTGGCTCCCTTAACGTGTTGGTTAAAGTTATGGTTGAATGAAGAATTATCCCTCAATCACGTTATTTTGAAAGATGTCATGTCCCTTGATCAAAGGAAGAACATTCCCTGGTTAGAATACGTGTGCCTGGCGTTTGAAAAATTAGGACGCCCAGGCCTTTTTAACCTGCCATCTTCTATCAGGGTTGAAGATATAAAATGGGCTAATGCAAGGTTAGCCCGGGAGGAACACGAGCTGACTAAAAAATCAGTAAGATCACATTATATGCTGCTATCCTCCCCATCCATAGAGCCTTATCTTACCTTTGTTACCAAACCATTACATAGACATCTTCTTATTAAACTAAGTTTTAACCAGATTCCTTACGTGCTGGGCTGCTTCCACCTTTGGAGCACGCCAGAATCTGGAGCCCCATGTAAATGTGATGAATTCTCAACACAGGACACGTTGCATTTTATGATGTTTTGTAGTTTTTTTAGGGAGCCAAGAAACAAATATTTAGTACCTGTTTTAAAGGATGCCGGTTTTATACAAGTCAGCCCTGCTATGTTGTACTTACAGTCTTTAGGTAATATTTTCATTACATACTCTGTGACTAGTTTCCTAGTCGCTGCATTTAGAATCAAGTCGAGGTTGAAAAAGGGTAACGTTGTAACTTGATTGTTGACATCTCTGTTCCGTCATCCATGACTGTCTAAAGTGTTGCACATCCTGAAGATCTGTATGTACTTTTTTAAATTGTAAATATCGCTGTGTTTTTAATGGCTTTTATGATTTTAACCACATCGAATAAAGTGTATTTTGAACTTGAACTTGACTTAAATTGAGTGGTCCTGATGCTGCTGATGCAGGAGATTGAAGGTGCTCAATGATGATCTGGGAGCTGTGCATTTGATGGGGATGCTGTGTGGTTATTCCTTAGTCCACTGGTCAGGTGGGGTGACTTTGCCCACAGAGGCCAGTGTCTCTTGAAATCCTCTTCGAGCCAGTAGAAGCCCAGCAGTTGCTACCTTACATGCCTTATGTTCCAAATACTAGAGACTTATAAGTAAGTCGGTCTCTGCCAATTGGGGGTAGCAAATTTGATATACACTTTGTAGGGGGTTAGCACATTGGCACTGAGGTATGGTTAGCAGGGCTCAGTGCACTCTCAGAGTTGAAAAACCAGCAGCATCAATTTAAAAATGTAGGGGTGAATATGCAATAAGAGATTTTTACGTACAATTCAATATGGTGAGTAGCTCAGATCTGGCTATCTTATCGTTCGTGAAAATAAAGTCCTACTCACTGTCATTCCCAGTACTAGGGGCACTGCAAACCATGCTTAACCACTCCTGTTTTAATATGTCTCACTGGCAATATAGATCCTACTGGCCTAACTGAGCCAATGACTCTAGTGCAAAACATTGTAGAGAGCGCAGAAATTGTCATTAAAAGTGAAACTCTACTGCTTGCGGTCAGTCTGAGTGTTTTCTGTAAGTATTGCCCTATGTAAAATTGATATCAGAAAGACACACTGAGGGGTTTCCCCCCGTTTTTAGAAACGATGTTAGGATTTCTTTGGAGAAGACCAGACCATACTTCTATGGTGACCCTCATAATCAGAATACCTCCTAATAAAAACATAGATCATTTTTTACTTTTTTGTGTGATTAATGCTCCCTACCTGTCATGAAAGTTTGGCGTAGGCACAAGCAGTCGCAGTTCAACACTCACCTCACCTTCAAACCCTCAATGCAGACCCTCTGCCATTTACTACCTGATCAGGGTTAATCACTTAGTACTGTCATTATTATTACATTCGCTTAATTGTGATTGCTGATTTTAACATGTGTTGTTATACGTGGTTTGATCTTTTATTATCTGTACAACAAGTTTTATTGTGTTATTTATTAACTATCTTGTGCTTTTATGGTTGTTTCTGCTTGAATAACCGAATAAAGATTTTGATACAGATACAGACTGTCCTGACAACCTCCGATTTGCACATTGGCTGACATTCCAATAAAGGTGCCATGGGACTAATGAGTGTTTCTATTTGAACCTAAGATTATAGTTTGCTGTTTCCGGGGAATTCAGCAGGTTTTTACCGGTTCTCTGGGATTACATTTTTATATGGAGGACTATGCTGCTGCATTACATGCTGGATTCTGCAATATGTGGGGAAAAGTCGTTATTAGGGTAGAGCCATCATCACCAGCGCCGGGGTGCGAATGTTGTCACAGGACGAGGTACCCTTCTGCCACACCCGGCCAGAGGGCCGAGACCCAAGAATACCCTCAGTCCTCTGTCTCTCTGAGCACGGCTCCCCATGTGGAAGTTGAGGTCACCCCTCCCTGCAGATGGAACTCCTCCAGGGTGTTGACCAGATCTCCAGTCCCTCACAGCTCCAAGTAAGATACAGGCAAGCAGCCCTACTGCGCTGATCAGCGCAAGCACCCCAGGAAGGTGTGCTCGTGAACTGCAAGCCAGAGGTGCTGGTCCCAGTGAAAAGCTTTACTGAAAGGTTCAGCTTTCGGGCCGGACTGGAAAACCATGACTTAATGTATGTGCGATAAGAGAGTAAGTGTGCAAGGGTGGTGGTTCAAAGATGGACCCTGGGAAATAGGTATGTGGAGATGCAGCACCCCCAAATAAAACATGCAGCAGTTCAGAAGCACATGAATATTTGAGACCTGAGCTGCCCATGGGCTCGGACTTTGCCACCATTCAAGCAAATGAGGTAGGACTTTGCCCGCCAGAGTGCAGCCTATGTGTGGGCCGAGTCGGCAGGAGGACACACTGCAAAAGCACTCCATCGAGTCTCCGAACGTGGCTCAGGTAGAGCTGAGCTGGGCCACCCCTCTTTCAACCAAAGTATCAGTGTGTGAGTGACTCTGACTTTCATTCCCTTTGTTTTATCTACAAAATCTTGTTCAACTGTCAGGACTATACAAGGCAATGGACCCCCACTTTGCACTATAAGTGCCAAAAGACCTCTGTCAACCAAAAGAATCAGAAGAACTTCGACCTGGAGCAAGGCCTGGAGAATAAAGAACTTCAAGATGGCCAATGCTCTGGATGAAGTAACATTCTAGTCTTTTTGAGCCTGTGCTAGAACTCTGGTGAAGCGCCCAACTTAGAACGTTGGTGCACTTCACCTGAGTTTGTGAACCGTCCGGTAGCGTTTTCCCCGCTGTCCAAGTTAGTTTAGATTGGGTTTTTTCCGAGATTTCCCCCTTCCCCTTGGGTAGTGCTTACTTGTGTTCAGAGTTCGGCAGAGTAGATTTTCCAAACTGTTCCCGTTACTGACTGTCTTTTTGAATGGATTTTCTCTTTGCTCGAGGTAGCGTCTGAGTCATGTGCAGTTCTCACGAGCGGTGAAAGAGCCAAGAGAGCTGTGCAACTATCAAAGCCCACTTAACGTCTGTGCAAGAGGAGTTTTTTATAGAAGATAATATAGAGCGACTCCGAGAAGAAAAAACAGCACAAGAGACATTACTTCAACCAGTTGAAAATTGCCAACATAGCTAAGCGACAAGTCTATAGTCAATGCTAAGGTATTGGGTTATAATTAGTGAATGTATTATAGAGTCACCTGAGATAGTTTCGCACATCAATATCTGCATTTGAAAAAGAAAAAGGAAAATAACTAAATGTTAAGATTTAGCTCAGGTTAAGGATAAGAGTAAAAACATTAACGGTATGCTGAAAATATGTCTCAGAAAATATAGAAGTTTGAGGAGAGAGAGATAGTTCAGCTGCTAAAATATTATATTGATTTTTTTGGACAGAAAAGTAAGAACACAAATGTATAATTCACCAATAGAAATAAAGAAGAGGGGCTCATGCTGAAGGTCATACTGGTGTGTATCCATATGTAATAATAACTATAGAAGAATAAGGGAGAGATCATTTGGGAAATCAGAAATAAATGCTGTTATTATTTAGCTTCTGAACGTTCTAATAGAAGCAAGAATAGCTGAAGGAAGACTGGAGCAGAAGCAGATAACCATTGACAGTCTCTTCTCTCTTTTGTTATTTTATCCACTCCCCCTACCCCCCCCCCCTTAGGGAGACATTCAGCGCACTTATTTTTTAGTGGTGCGCTGGTGATTCCCGGAGGTTGTTTGGGGAAAAGACATCTCTGTTCCTGCGCAATATCAGTACGTGGCTCTGACATCAACCCACCTCCCTGAGAGAATGTTTCCAGTCTATTTTGTTTTGCTGCAACCTCAGTTGGATCTTTGGGTTAATAGGAGATCAAATTAAATATGTTTTCTGTGACAAAACCATTACCATGGAAAAAAGAAACTGCCAAGGAGACCTGTATCACTTCTCAAAACCCAAAAGCTACTTCCATTGACAAGATGTTGCAGAAATTGATCTAACTGAAAGACAGATGTCTCTGTGCACTGATTCCCCGGGAGGAATTCCCAGTCACAAATTTACCTCCCCACCCAGTCTTGACAAACCCCTGAAAAGGATCAAACAGCACTGGCCCATATAGATGGCTCCTGAGAGACTTCCAACAGTTTACAACCTGAGGGAATCTCAGTAAATGGGGCACTTAAGAAAAAGATAGCCCCACGTTGTGCACCAAACGCCTCTTAATATGCAGGTGAATCCAGGGAAGTTACAACCCACTAAGTTCCCATAATGATAGGGAAATTGATGTCCAAATACCCTAGATCATAAGCCTCACGACAGTCATCATCGAGTCATAACTATTATAAGTGATTATTAGAAATGGGGGTCTCTAGTTGCCAGAGGTTGGTACCTTTGTCCAAATAGGGACCCTTGCTTCTAGTCAGAGTAATTGGATACACACTTTAGATAACCCCTTCTCATCCCCTGGTAGCTTGGCACAAGAAGACAGACATATCCCAAAAAGCAATGTGTAAAGTATTTGTACTCAAAACACACAGTAATCCAGTGATAACACCACAAATGGACACCACACCAGTTTAGAAAAATAAAGTATCTTATCTAAACTCAACAAGACCAAAACAACAAAGATCCAACATACATGTAATAAGAATAAGACTTTTCAAAGGTTCAAACAACTGAGTCCATAGAAAAATATGGATACGTGATTTCTCACAAAGTACCTGTAGATACGTCAAAATTCATAAGGCCAAATAGCCGCAGGGATGCGAAGCATTGAAAAACAAAGAGATTGATCAGTTTCTGAGACCAACAGTTCTACTGCATGCAGGAGAAAGTGATGCTTCGAATACGGTCTGAAGGGGGAAGAGATGCATCAATTCCGAAGTGGTTCTGGTCCGTGGATGATGCATCGGGAAAACTTGCCGCACAAGTTTAATGTGCGGAAATCCGGTATGCAATGGTGATCGATGCAGTGGCGTCAAACGGCGCTGCATCGGTTTCTTCAGGTGCAATCCCTATATGTGTCATTTCTTGCATCAGCAAAAGGCACTGAATAGGTTTTGTCAGCACCACAGCGATGCATGGAAATTCTTCTTGTGCCACAGTGCTGCATCAGAAAAACTGGCGCAAGAAGACTGATGCATCGTTTTTTGTAGTTCTTCAGGTTTCTTCCAAGTCCCAGCAGCAAGCACAACCTCAAGACACCCAGAACTGGAACAGGCACCTCCTTGCAGTCAGAACTCTCAGCAGCAGAGTTCAGGGGAGCTGAGGGTGAAGTCTTTGTGTCCCTGAGATTTCAGAACAGGAGGCCAACAGAAACAGGCTCTTGGAGAACTTCTTCAAGCAGGTTCAAAGCAAAGGTCCAGTCTTTGTCCTCTCCTTGGCAGAAACAGCAACTGCAGGCCAACCCTACAAAGCAAAGAGGCAGTACTCCTCATCACAAATGCAAAGGTTCCTCTTGATTCCAGAAGTGATCTAAAGTTCTGGGGTTCTAGGTCTAATACTTCTAATCCAAAATGTATTTGTTCTCATTGAGCAAGGGTCGCTAAACCCAGTCCAAACCAGTTCTGTTCTCACTAGTGCAGTATGACCACAGGGGGTTCAGACAGCATTGTGCAAGGGAGACACACCCTATTCAGGTGCAAGGAAATCTCCTTCCACTACTCTAAATACAGCCAAGGTCTATTCAGCCCAACTCTGAGTCATCCAGGAAGGGCCAGGCACACCTAAAGCTCTGAGTGAATATACACCTCCAGCCCCTGCAACTAAACAAACAGTCAGTCAATATACAAACAGGCAGAGGCACACAGAATGGTTAAACAAGAAAATGCCTGCTTTCTGTAAGGGGCATTTTCAATCACACAATTTAAAAACCATCTTTACTAAAAAGGTGTTATTCAATTCTGAGTTTAGAGAGCCTAAACTCTATTCCTCATCTTGTCCCAATGGGAAGTCATACTTGTAAGATGTTACAAATCATTTCACATTCTATCCAATGGGGCCAGATAGCTTTTCAATAGTGTAAAACTAAATTGGCGGAACTTCACTATCAGGACATGCTACACACACCAGTACATGTCCTACCTTTCACCTACACTGCACCCAGCCCAGGGGCGTACCTTGGGCCTACCACAGGGGTGCCTTACATATAAGAAAAGGGAAGTTTGGGGTTTGGCAAGTGGATGACCTTGCCAAGTCGGCATGGCAGTTAGCAAGTGTGCACAGACACTGAAGTGCCAGGTCTGAGATACCTTTTCAGGGCTACTCATGTGGGTGGCACTATCAGCGCTACAGGCATACTAGTAGCATTTGATTTACAGGCCCTGGCACACTTCACTACTAGGGACTTATCCGTAAATCAAATATGCCAATCAGGGAGAACCAATTTGTGAGAATCTGGCCTGGTATATAATGTTCACTAATGTAAGTGGGCACCTTTCACCAGTCTTGAGAACCCTTATGGTGATATATGACGTCTCAGACAACCTTAGAAAACTATCCAAGGGGTATCTGCGGAGAGCAGCCTCCAGGCTTAGTCCTGAAGGCGTGTAAAGCAGTTTACGTTACCAGAATGCAATCTTGTCGTATAGATTAAATGAAAAAGAACCACACAAGTATTTATAAAAATATGTATTCGTTATATAACACTATCTAGTTCGTTATAGTATCTCCCACACGGAGATAGACAAGAAACAGACAATCCCTTATTATTATTATTATTATTATTGCATTTCTTATATAGCGCCAGAATCGACCCCCGTAGGGGTATCTCCGCGCTTGCCTTGGGAACCCGTCCTGGTTTTTCCCTGTGAGATAGCCCCTACAGGGCATCCCCAAGGTGAAAGCCAGGCATCCCGCCGCGGGGGGCCGTTGTGGAGATTAAGCAAGCTTAATGCCCAGAGTTGCATAGTGTGAACCCATGATTAGGTCAGGCACCGAAGCGAGAATTATCGAGTCCGAGGACATTTGAGCTCAAGACCCTGCCGCGTCGGGAATTGAACCCTGGTCCCGGGTCTGACCTCTGCTTCAGGGTCTGCCTGCTCTAACCAGTGAGCCACACTTAGCAAAGAAGTCACAATAAATAGCACTAATACACAGTGGGCCCCGGGGGGGGGGGAAATCATACACTAAGAAAGTAGCATAAGAACCACGACTAGAGTCAAGACAACATCAAGAGGATGTAGAATTGCTGGGGATCTACAGAACCACCCAAGGTAAGTAGATAGGGACCCCACTGAGGGCATGTACAGTGTGTGAACAAGATTGCATGCTCCGTACAAGTCTATGTGCAAGTCACGCTTGCATTTTTACAGATTAGGGACCCTTTCCAGTGGAACGTGAATAAACCCTGTGGAAGACAGAAGGTTGGAGAGCCACCCTACCCGTGAATACCTTGGTACCAAAGTGACCTACCCCAGGGAAGCCGGGTGCATAAGTGTGAAGTCGCATCGGGAAACCACCATCAACCCAATGGAGGACTTCAGGAAAAGGCCGCTGCTGGAAGAGGAGAAGATGTCGGAGGAATCCAAATGTACATTCTTGAAGAGGAGTACCTGAAAGTAGAGGGGACAGAGCCGATGTCACTCAGGGGCGACCAGGCAACTCGGAAGATTATTGCCCTCCGATGTCGGGTGCTTCAAGAAGAATGACGGTGACCTTGACTCTGCAGCTGCAAGGACCAGTGATGCTGAGGACAACCAGGACCCGGCTACAAGATGTCCAACAAAGGATGTCAAGTGCTGATGGGTTGGTGTCTGGTGGGACCCCCAACAAGCCTTGACAAATGCAATTCACGCAGGAAGTCAGGAAGGACCAGCAAGGTCCAGGATACTCACCAAAAGCAGGGGAGTCATGGCAGGTCCTGAGAAATCTGGGGAGCCAAAAAGAAACAAAGGTGACCCTCAGATGGATCCGCGGGCCTGTGGCACAGGAGTCACAAGAGGACCTCAAGCAGCTTACCAAAAGATGCAGGCCACGATGCACACAATGCGGTGTGGCTGAAGATTTTGGTCACTGGAGGTGATTGAGGTTGGGGCTTTTTGGAGCCTGAAGATCTTCTTACAAAGACTGCAATGAGCCTTTACAACAGCAAAGAGGACGCAGTACTCAGGGGTTCGATTATTGCAAACCCCACGAGGAATACTGGCCTCAAACTTGGTGAGAGGTTAGAGCAGGCCTTGATAGCATGGAAAAACCATGACCTGTGTTGCAGAGCCCACGGCGTCCAAAGGACCGCAGGATCTGCAGACCGGTCAACTTAGTTGCAATACCTGCGAATGCAGGAGAGTGACTCCTTCACTCCAATGGAGATTACTTCAGTAGTCCTGATGCTTCGCAGACCTTGTAAGGTTGCTGTATGATGCACAGGCACAGACAATGCAGCAGACTAGAAGGGAGACAAAGTCAGTCCCAAACAAAGTCCACCAAATTCCAGAGTGCCCAGGCGGTAGAAGTGCAGTGGTTTCAATTCTGAATCTTATTCCATGATGAATCTAGGGTATTACACCCACGTAATCCCTTAGGTACCCTAAGGAGAAGTTTGGGAAGATTCAGGGGGGAGGTTACTACCAGTTTTGTGCCATGGGAGTCCGTTGGGGTACCTATGCCCTGGGACCTTAGTACCATATACTAGGGACTGATAAGAGTACCCCAGTATCCAATCTGGAGTGTACCTAAGTATTCAATACAACAATTTAGGGCAACGCAGATAGACTGGGTTCCTGATTAGCAGGATCCTAGTCAGACTAGTGAAAAAATACTTAAATACCAGGGGGTGGTGATGGACAGAGTTTCTGAATTAAGCAGAATACTCTCACCCAGTCAAGAGATCAGGGTTTAATCCAACACCGTTTTTTAGCTCACTGCACCTTCCCAGCTCAGAACCTGGCTATATGCAAATTAGTCTGTCCCTGGCCCAGTGCATCATGGGAACAGGGCAAACCAAACTACCAAGCCAATTCTTTCACTGGGAAGGAAACAAGCTTCCGGGGACCGGTTTCTGGCATTTCAGCCGTCTTCGGCCCGGCTTGATTGAATCCTGATGGTGCAATGAGCAAGGGACTCACGTCTGAGTATACCCTTCCACGCTTATGGTGGACAAAATAATTAAACAACAGGGGGTGGTGATGGACAGAGTTTCTGAATTAAGCAGAATACTCTCACCCAGTCAAGAGATCAGGGCTTAATCCAACACCGTTTTTTAGCTCACTGCACCATCCCAGCTCAGAACCTGGCTATATGCAAATTAGTCTGTCCCTGGCCCAGTGCATCATGGGAACAGGGCAAACCAAACTACCAAGCTTTTGCCCTGTTCCCATGATGCACTGGGCCAGGGACAGATTAGTTTGCATATAGCCAGGTTCTGAGCTGGGATGGTGCAGTGTGCTAAAAAAGATTCAGAAACTCTGTCCATCACCACCCCCTGTTGTTTAATTATTTTGTCCACCATAAGCGTGGAAGGGTATACTCAGACGTGAGTCCCTTGCTCATTGCACCATCAGGATTCAAGCAAGCCGGGCCGAAGACGGCTGAAATGCCAGAAACCGGTCCCCGGAAGCTTGTTTCCTTCCCAGTGAAAGAATTGGCTTGGTAGTTTGGTTTGCCCTGTTCCCATGATGCACTGGGCCAGGGACAGACTAATTTGCATATAGCCAGGTTCTGAGCTGGGATGGTGCAGTGAGCTAAAAAAGGGTGTTGGATTAAGCCCTGATCTCTTGACTGGGTCAGAGTATTCTGCTTAATTCAGAAACTCTGTCCATCACTACCCCCTGTTGTTTAATTATGTTGTCCACCATAAGCGTGGAAGGGTATACTCAGACGTGAGTCCCTTGCTCATTGCACCATCAGGATTCAAGCAAGCCGGGCCGAAGACGGCTGAAATGCCAGAAACCGGTCCCCGGAAGCTTGTTTCCTTCCCAGTGAAAGAATTGGCTTGGTAGTTTGGTTTGCCCTGTTCCCATGATGCACTGGGCCAGGGACAGACTAATTTGCATATAGCCAGGTTCTGAGCTGGGATGGTGCAGTGAGCTAAAAAAGGGTGTTGGATTAAGCCCTGATCTCTTGACTGGGTGAGAGTATTCTGCTTAATTCAGAAACTCTGTCCATCACCACCCCCTGTTGTTTAATTAGTGAAAAAATACAGCATCACATCAAGCAACACAAAGTGGGGGTCACCATAAGAAGTAGATCCTACTTTCCTACACAATCCCCCACAAACGTATAGAGATTAGACTAACCTTGCCCAGTTGAATCTCCATTTTCTAAGTACATATCTGGAGGGTCCATCTGCATGGTTACTCCCAGGCCTATGTTCCACTGTACATAGTCCATCCCCTGTGGAAAATGGACCACCTCAAAAATATGAGGTTTTCACCCTTCATCTGTTTTAGCCATGAGGGCCTTATGGTCTGTCTGAGCAATGAAGTGGGTGCCAAGCAAGTATGGCCTCAACTTCTTCAGGGCCAAGACCACAGCAAACTCTTCCCTCTCTAAAGCTGATGAAAGTTTATCTCTGGGGATCAACTTTCTGCTAATAAAAGCTACTGGTTGATCTGCATAAAGTTTTGACAACACAGCCCCTACCCCCAACTCAGATGCATCTGTTTGGACAGTAAATTGCTTGGAGTAGTCAGGACTGCAGAATGGGAGCCGTGCACATGGCCTGATTGAGATAATCGTATGCCTTCTGACAGCTCACTGTCCACTGAACTTTCTTGGGCAGTTTTTTGGAGGTGAGATCATTCAAGGGAGTCACTATGGACCCATATTCTTTTACAAATCTCCTGGACTACCCACTCACGCCCAAAAAAGCACAGATCTGAGTCTGGGAATTAGGATCAACTCAGTCCATTATGGTTTCCATTTTGCTCTGAAGGGGTTGAACTTGGCTTCCACCCACAGGGTGGCCCAGGTACACAACGTTGCACTGCACTATCTGGCACTTATTAGACTTGATAATGAGGCCTGCTTTCCTGCAGAGCCTCCAAAACTTTCCTCAGGTGGACCAGGTGATCCTCCTAGGTGGAGCTAAATACATCTATATCATCAAGATATGCTGCACTATAGGCTTTCAGACCTCTGAGAACTTTGTTCACCAGCCTTCGGAATGTGGTAGGTAAATTCTTCAAATCAAAGAGCATCACAATAAATTGATAATGCCCACTAGGGGTTGAAAATTTTGTTTTTGGTTTTGCCTCCTCAGCTAGTCTGATTTGCCAGTAACCTAGCTGTGATTTCAAAAGTGCTCAAGAACTTGGCTGAGGCCAACTTGTCAATCAGCTCATCTACCCTAGGAATTGGATGATCATCAGTCCTAGTGACTGCATTGAGCGTCTGTAGTCAGCACAGAACATCATCTCTCTCTTACCACCCTGGGTGTGAGGTTTTGGTACTAAGACCACTGAACTAGCCAGAGGGCTATCTGAAGGCTCAATCACTCCCAACTCCAGCATCTTTTGACCTCTGTCCTGATGCAATCTCCGAAATGGTCAGGGTGCCTGTAGATTATATTCTTCCCAGGTAGACTCCCACCTGTGTCCACTTCATGGGTACACCAGGTGGTTTGACTGGGTGTCAAAGAAAACATATGCCTATATTGATTGAGGACCTTCCTGCAATCAATATGCTGTTGGTCAGTGAGGCTACCTGCCAAGGCTACACCATCCACTGACCCATCATCTGGGTTTTGTGAGAGGAGATCAGGGAGATGGTGACTCTCTTCCTCCTGTCCCTCATTAGGTGCCATGAACAAGCCCGTATCGGGCCTGTCTGCAAAAGGTTTGAGCCTGTTCACATGGAGCACCCTGTGGGGACTCCTGGGAGTACCAAGGTCTACCAGGTAGGTGGCCTCACCCTTTTGCTCAATGGTAGTGTGGGGTCCACTCCATTTATCTTGGAGAGCTGCTGGGGCCACCGCCTCTAACACCCACACCGCTCGGCCTGGTTGGTAAACAGTCAGGAGAGCCTTTTGGTCATGCCACGCTTTTCGCAATTCTCGGCTGGCCTCCAGGTTTTTACTTGCCTTTTTCAAGTACTCAGCTATTCTGGAGTGGAGACCAAATACACAGTCCACTATGTATTGTTTGGGAGGTTTCAGAGATAACTCCCATCCCTCCTTCACCAAACATGAGGGACCCCTAACTGGATGCCCGAACAGAAGTTCAAAAAGGCGGTAGCCAACCCCCTTCTGAGGGACCTCTCTGTAGGCAAAGAAAAGGCAGGGCAGAAAGACATCTCATTTTCACCGAAGCTTTTCTGGGAGGCCCTCAGTCATGCCCTTCAGAGATTTGTTGAATCTCTCAACTAACCCATTGCATTGAGGATGATAGGGTGTGGTGAATTTGTAATTTACTCCAAACTCCTTCCACATTGCAGTGATGTAACTTGACATGTATTGTGTACCTCTGTCAGTTAAAACCTCCTTAGAGAAGCCCACTCTAGAAAAAATTCCAAGAGAGCCCTGGCCACCACAGGATCTGTGGTGGTCCTAAGGGGAATGCCTACTGGGTCGCTAGTGGTGTGGTCCACCACCACTAGTATGTAGCTGTGCCCAGATGCTGCAGGAGTGTTTATGGGACCAATATTATAAAACCTATCCCTCCCAAAGGGATCCTGCCCCAACTGGAAATGGTATTAATGGGATCTTTGGGTACCACCTGTCTTATCACTGGCTTGGCAAGTGACACATCTGACAAAACTCCTTGGTGTCCTCAGACATGTGAGGCCAGTGAATGTGAGGGACACGCTTGTCCCAAGTTTTACTTTGGCCTAAGTGTCCGGCCAGGGGAATGTCATGTGCTACGGTGAGTAGGAAGCCCCTAAACTTCAGAGGTATAACCAACCTACTAGTAGCACCAGGCTTGGGTCTCTACCCTCTGAATTAAGGAGTCTCTTATCCCAGTACATCCTGTGGGGCCCACTGACATACCCAGCAGCCTCAGTAGCAACTTGCTGTCTGAGGTGTTCAAGAGAGGGGCAGGTTTGCTGTTCCAAACTCAAGTCTGCCCTGTAAGGGCCTCCTGTCCCCAAGAACGTAACCTGATCAGGCTCAAGCTCATCTGGGACAGTTCCTTCACAGAGACTGAGATTATCTTCCCTTAAGAGACTGATCCTCACTCTGAGTCTGGTGGGGGCGAGACACAGCCTTACTCCTCCTTCTTCCCTTGGAGGGCACCTGGTCCATTGTTCCAGGATCGAGGGCCTGTTCAGTGGATGTCAGTTTGGCTTGTAGCCTAGTCACAGCAAACACCTATGCAGAGATACCCTTCATTGTCTGCATGAGTCCGAAATTCAACCTCAGCCCAGGCTGAAAAATCAAAATCATTGCCCAACATACAATCTACTGGTAGTTCTTAACTTACCACAACCTTCTCAGGGCCAGTTATTCCTCCACAGCTGAAATCAACAACTGCAAAGGAATAGTTAGTCCTGACATTGTTTGAATTGGTCACTTGGTACTTTTCACCAAGTATGATCTGCCCAGGAGACACAGGTTTTTCTCTCACCATGGTGACACTGGCCCCTGTTTCCCTGTAGGCCATTGCCTCTGTTCCCCATTGATCAAAGGCTGCTGTCTGGACTTGCCTAGGTTACTGGAACTGACAATTAAGGTGGCAAGATCTATGCCACCATCACAGACTAGTACAACCTGAGCTGGAGTTCTGATTAAGTCAGAACCCACCTCAGATCCAAAGATTAACCCCACTAATCCCTTGTTCCCTGTACAACTACTTGTACTTGTGCTAGGGGGAGCAGTTGCCTTAGGGGCAGTGGTGGAAGGAGTAGTTTCCTTGGCTTTTGAACAATCAGCATCTTTTGTGCAATGGAATTTCACCTTACAAAAGTATTACAGCGGTTTCCTTTTTGCCGTTTCCCTCGTTGGAACATGACTCCCCACCAGCTGCAGGTTTTTGGGGCCCTGATGAAGACTCTTTTTTGCCTTTAACCTTGCCCCCACTCTTAGCCTGAGTTTTTGAAGAATCTTGCTTCTTCTAGTCACCACAAATGTTCTGGTTTTTCTGCTTCACCCTGGTCCTGACCCACTTATCTGCCTTCTTTGCCAATTCTTGAGGAAAAGTCCAATTGGAGGCCACCAGGTATTGATTAAATAGCTGATTCTGGGGGGGGCGTGGGTAAGGTGCTGGGGAAGGTGGACGTGGGTCTGGAGAGCTCCGTTATGACGTGATGTAACAGGAGCTCCTCCGACTCCAACACCGCTCATTTGGGACTTCACGGTTATATTTCCTGCAGCGCATGTACTCTGGCATCACAAGGAGTAATTTTGCTGGCGTGAGGTGAGACGCTCCTCGAAAATTCGTCTTTCTCGGCGTTAGCAGCTCCCACCTCAGACATGTCCGCCATTTTGCCGTATTTTGCCGCAATCTGCCGTTTCTACCGCTGCCAGCTCCAGGTTCCTCCTTTTTAAGAATATTTCGTCACACTTTTGCATTTTTCCTTCTATTACTGGATGACGCCTTCCTGCCACAAATGGGAAACCTTTGCAGCACTGAAAGGTAACAAAATTAGTGGATTATTTTGAGCTGTGGCCGCCATTTTAAACACAAAAAGGAAAATTCTCCTCAAGTCTTCAGTCAATATGTTGCTTTTCATTGAAAATTTATCGCATTTAAATAACTAACCTCCCCTTAACACAATTATAGGCTTCTCCTTTATTGGCCTATTTATCTATATTGTGTGCCTTCAATGAGGTTTGAGCTTCACAGAAGTCCTGATTTGATATTTCTAATCCAAGGTTTTTGTTTTTTTACCGCAATTTTGAGATGAGTCTCCTCTCCCAGCCTGTAGCTGATTTTTCTTCGTATCCTCAGGCAAAAACTTTATAATGTGCTTTGCTTTTTTACCAGTCTGTGCAATATGAGTTTCTCATACCATTGAAATAGTTGTGCTTCACCATTTCTCACTTGTTGCATAGGCTGGTTCTCTTGTTGAAGAGTCACTCCTAATATTCATAACATTTTTGGCTTCTCTTGTTCAAAGTCTGGATCTTGTTGCATTTTATTTTTCCTCCCTGATCTCTCTATGCAAAGTTGCGCCACAACCATAATTCTTCTCAGCCAGTTAATTCTTCTATGCCTTCTTTGGAGGATGCTAACCCCTTCAGTGTTTTGCAAGAGAATTTAGAGGACGCAACTAATGACTCATCTTCCACTAAATGTTCCTCTCCTCATACTTCTCCCTCAAATAATAAAAATGTCTCCAAGCTGCCTTCGTCGTCTGCCTCTACAGGGAAGCGAGTGAAAACTAATCCACCCTCACCTCCTAACACAGCTTTCTCTACCTCCATGGAGCTTATACTAGAAGAAATTCATTCACTCAAACCCTACATGGAGGAAATCCGCTCACTTAAACATTACATGGCAGACACTAATGCCTCCAAAGTCTTGAAGACAACTGGTCTCACACGGAGCAAAAAGTGAATCATCTTGAGAAAACCATCTCTTCTGTTCAAGTTTATTCTGACCAGGTTCCGACTTTGCACAGAGAAATTCAAAGCCTCAAGAGCCAAGAGGAAAATTTGGAAAACCGAAATAGGTGCAACAATCTTCGTATTTACGGACTTGTGGAAGGTCTTGAGGGATCGAACCCCATTTCTTTTTTTCAAACCTTTCTCCTTCAGCTTCTTGGTTTTCCCAGTTCTCCAGCTTTAAACATACAAAGAGCTCATCATCTGGGTCCTCCTTCTCGAGTTTCTACTTCTTCGTCTTCTACAACAAAGCCTAGAGGTCTTATTTTATACGTTCTGGAGTATACCGATCTTCTCAAAGTGCTTCAAGCAGCCAAACAGAAAGGGAAATCATTTGGAATAGCTCCAACCTCTTCTTTGCACAGGATTACTGCAAAAATACTGCAGACCATCGTAAGAAGTTTTTGGATATGCCCTTAGCTCTTTAAATGCTCGATATGACTTATTCCATCCATGTCTATTTAGAGTGACTTACAACAATAAGACAACAAATTATGAAGATCTGGCTTTACTCCAGCAATTTCTTGACTCTTGTGCAAATGAATCGATGGAAATTCCCAATCCAAGATCTGCTATCTATTATTATTATACATTCTTCTATGTATTGAGTGTTGTTCGTCATGATATTTATCTTTGTACTTCCCACCCCTCGTATTTTGTATATTGTTTTGTTTTCTGTGCCTTGTAAATTTTATATCCTGTTTTATATTTTGGTTTCATTGTGATTTTAATCTGTTAACATCATTTTTCTTTTGGCTCTTTGTAGGTGCGGCTTTGTGGTCCCTTGCTTTGTACTTACTTCATGTTTTATTTGGAGGATGTTACCTGTACACGCGTCCTTGTGATCTCTCCCGTTTCGGCGTGTTCACTTCCTCATGTGGCTCCATCTCCCCCAATCTCAATGTTTTCATGTGGTATGTCTCTTTCTTGTCTCTCTTTATTGTATTCTGTTACTATTGCATTACATTTCTGATCTCAGTTTCTTTACCTTTTCAGGTTTTCTTTCCCTGTTTCTCCCTTCTCTTTTTTATTCTCTTTCTATTTCTACATTACCAATTACTTTGTTACTCTTTATGCCTTCTTTTATTCTAATACTTTCTTATCTTTTCCTGATCTTCTTTCCCATTTTTATCTTATTTGTTCTCTTTCTTCTGGAAAATAACGTTTTGCGAATTTTTACAGTTTGCTCTTTTACTGCTCATCTTATATTTCGTAGTCATCTTTTAATTTGCTGTTTTTATAAGAACTGTGCATGCTTTTGTTTATAATGACATTTTGACTTCTTTTGCTACCTGTCTTATATTTACTCCTGTTTATGCTTTTATCGATAGATACCATTTTAGTATTTTTCATAATAACTGTGCATGTTTTATTTTAATTGTTCTCATTTAGGGTTTTAACTTGGAACGTTAAAGGAGTTAACAATCCTATAAAAAGACAACGAGTGTTAACTCATCTAGCTAGATTACATACTGATATTGCTTTTATTCAGGAAACTCATTTATCAGATGCTGAAGCGGCTAAATTGAAAAGAGGCTGGGTGGGTCTTGTCTTCTCCTCTCCCACCTTAGGGAGGAAAAATGGCTTGTCTATACTATGCCATAAAAAGCATCAGTTTTCAATAAATCATCAAGAGACAGATCTTGCGGGTCGTTGGGTAATTGTTAAGTTACTTATTAATCAAATTCCCTTAGTATTGTTCAATCTTTACGCCCATGTTAATGTTGATAATATGTTTTGGAATCTGATTTCAGATAAACTTGTCATGTTTGATGATGAATATATTATTTTCTGAGGCGATTGTAATCAGGTCTTTGACCCTATTCTAGATAGACAATCATTTGTTAAGTTCTCTAATACCAAGATGCACTCACAATTCACTTCTGCAATCCGTCGCAGTGCTCTAACTGACATTTGTAGGCTTTGTAATCCAGCTCTTCAGGAGTATACATCATATTCCCCTCCTCACAACTCACAATCTAGAATAGATTTTTTATTCTTTAGTAAATCTCTCTCCCAACTTGTCTCACATTCCGAGATTGGTTCCATCCTAATTTCAGATCATGCCGCAGTTTTTGTAGATTTTTGACTTGCTAGCTTTCACCCCTCATGCTGGTAGATGGCATTTTAATAATTCATTATTATTAAAGCCCACCTTCACAGGCCAATTCACATCTTTTGCTTCTGAATTCTTCTCTATTAATTCTACTTCTGACGTATCTCCTGTTCTGGTTTGGGACTCTTTTAAAGCTGCGGCTAGAGGTTTCATTATAAATTTTGCCTCTCAGAAAAAGAAAAAAATTGAAAAGAAAAATACCCAGTTATTATCCAAAATTACAGATCTCGAATATTCTTATTATCCCTCGAACTCTGAAGTTTCCTCAAAGAATCTCATTGAGGCAAAAATATCCTTGAACAAATCCTCTGCAGAAGCTGTTTCCTCATATCTTTTGAGAAGCAGTGCCCTCTTTTATGGAGGTCAGAACAAAATGGGTAAATTACTTACCAACTATTTGAAGATCTGTAGGGAGAGAACTAAAATTGAATCCATTGGTAACAACGCCGGTGACTCCTTTTTTAAAGATGATGACATTCTTAAGGCGTTTGTTTCTTTTTATAAAACTTTATACACACCAGAACAACAACCTTCCTCTGATGCACTCTCTTCCTCTTTTCATTCAACCCTCCCCTCTAACTCATGATACGGATTTTACCTCATTGGAATCGGATATCACCTATCTGAAATTAAAAATGCTGGTTCAAAACTCAAAAGGGGTAAAGCACCTGGCCCGGATGGTTTTACTATTGAATTCTATGCTTTCTTTTCTTCTTTATTACTCCCCCATCTGTCATCGCTTTATCAGTCTTTTATTCAGGATGGATCTTCTTCACGTTCTTTTCAAGAGGCCGTTATTTGTTTAATTCCCAAGGAGAATAAAGACCCCTCTTTTTGTAAGAATTACCTTCCAATCTCTTTGGTTAATTTGGATTATAAGATTTTTGTAAAGATTCTAGCCCTCCGTATTGATCCTATTCTACCCATTCTTATTGGACCGGAGCAATCTGGCTTTGTCAAGGGTCGATTGTCTTCAGACAACTCCAGGGTTATCTTTAATATTCTGAGCAAAGCCTCTGCCCTCAATTATCCCATTCCTGCTATCGCTTTAGATGCTGAAAAAGAATTTGATAGAATTGGATGGGATTTTATGTTCCAAGCTTTTAAATGGATCGGATTCCCTGCTAAAGTAATTTCTCTCATTTCAATATTATATTCCAGTCCGAAGGCCTCTATTTTTGTTAATGGAAAATCATCTAGATTCTTCTCTCTTTTTAGAGGTGTCCGACAAGGTTGTCCCTTATCTCCCCTTTTGTTTATAATTGCTTTAGAGCCTTTCTTAACAAAAATCAGATTAGATGATGGTATTTCTGGTTTTCAATTGGATACTCTGCATGTTAAAATGTCTGTCTACGGAGATGACATTCTTCTTTATTGTTCTAATCCTTTTACTTCTCTTCCAGCTTTCCTTTCTCTAGATGATACTTTTTCTCAGCTCTCTGGATATCAACTTAATTTGGATAAATGTGAAGTTCTTCCATTTCTAAAATTAAATACTTAGGCCTATGGCCCTATCCCACCATTTCAGAGACTTCAAAAGGAAATTTCGATACTCTTTTCAAAACTTTGTCTGCCTCCATTGATCGTTGGCATCCACTTTTTCTTTCCTGGTTGAGACGATTAGATTCTACTAAGATGATGCTGTCTCCGCTGATCCTTTATCTTCTATTTATGACTCCGGGTCATATTCCTAATTTCTATTTTAAGAAAATTGATTCCATTCTAAACACATTTTTTTTTGAAGAATACATCTCCTCGAATAGCTCTCACTGCTCTTAAAGCTGAAAAAATTTCTGGTGGCCTCAAATTCCCTGATTTCAAATCTTATCATTTTACATTTTCATTGAGGCAATCTTCTTGTTGGCTCTCCTATGATCACAACACTGTTACACATCCTCCTATTTGGTTAGTTATTGAGAAGCATTTTATAGACCCTTTCCATTCAATGAATGTCTTTCCTTTACTAATAAGATTTCCTCTTTTCGCCCTCAAGTAATCTCTCATTTGCGTAACATCTTAATACGTCTTATTCCATCCTCCTATCCTGCTACTTCCTCAGTGGACCTTCAGCCTATCTGGCATAATCGTTTAATACCTATTAATGGACATACCATTTATTGGAAAGTATGGAGAACCAAGGGTTTGCTCTGGATTTCTTAATTAGTATCCAACAATTTGCCTCTATCTTTTTTAGATCTTCATTCAAAATTCTCTCTCCCTTCTTCCTGTACACTTCAATATAATTCGCTTCTCCCTCTTCTTTCGTACTACCGTCTTGCTTTACCTTCCACCCATAACATTCCTACCAACTGCTCCAATCTCTTTCCTTTACTTTCTACTACCACTTCTGCCTCTTCTCTTTATAAAAGTTTACTCGTATCTTCTGATAGACCTAAGACCAAATGTGAATTGGCCTGGGAAAAGGATCTTGGACAGTATTGGTCTATCCCATTTTTGGACAAATTATGGTTAAAAATTCATAAAACATCAAGAGCAGCTAATACCTCCCAAACACTATTTTTTATTTAAAAATGCCTTCCTTTTACTCCATTGAAACTAGCCTCCTTTTCCACAGAACTTTCCTCAGATTGCTGGTCATGTAATAGTTCCTCAGCTGATTTAAAACATATGCTTTTTGATTGCCCTTCCCTTTCCCGTTTTTTGCTTTTAGTTTGGTACCAACTTAATATAATTTTCAACACCCAGATACCTTTTTCCATTCCCAGTATTTTTATGGGTTCCCTATCACCTTCTTGGCCAAACCTGACCCCTTCTCCCTCATTAGTTGACCTGCTTTAGCAATTGCACTACATTTAATTACTTTGAACTGGAAAAATGCTGAGAAAATAACCTTTAATGCTTGGTGGAATGCTATTTGTTTCCATCACAGACTGGGTACTAGTAATGTTACGCCTCTTTCTTTATGTATTAAAAGAGACCTTTTATGGCTTCCTTTATCCTCATATCTGACGAACATAGCCTTGTCCTCTTTGATCATAGTTAACACCCCAGATGAAGTCAGAAAACCTTCATAATTCCTTTCTATTGTCTTCTGTTGTTATATTTTATTGTTGATTATTCTTGATATTACTCCTTTCTCCTTTTCATAGAGTTTTCTTTGCATATTCAATATTGTACTTAGTAATATTATTGTTGATGCATTGCGATTGTACTTAAGGTAATGTTTTTCTCTTCTCATTCCCTCCCCTTCTCTCCCTCACTCTTTTTCACCTTTCAATAGTTGTAGAAAATGTTTCCTTTGAAATGTTACCTATATGGGTTTTCTTTTTTATGTATAATGTATTCCTATCTCTTAATAAACTTTAAACTTAAAAAAATAACTGATTCTGGCAATTATTAAGGATCTGCTCCTTCATAATCAAATTGTACAATCCTTCAAAATCCTGCATGTTGCTGCCAAGCAACCAACCTTCCAGAGCCTTAATAGCACTATCCACAAAGTCTATCCAGGCCTGATTCTGTGCCTTCTGGGTGACTCTGAACTTAATCCAGTATTGTTCAGTGGTGAAGCCAAACCCATCAATGCAAGCCCTCCTTAAAACTGAGTAATTGTCAGCCTCCCCTTCTCTAAAAGTGAGGAGCTCATCTCTACCTTTGTCAGCAAAGTAGAGCGACAAGATAGCTCCCCACTGCTCTTGAGGGACCATCTGCACTTGACAGGCCCTCTCTAAAGAATATATCCATTTGTGTATGTCTTCCACAACATGGTAGGGAGAGACAATCTTGCTCAGGCTCCTATGGTCAAAGGAATGTTCCTTACTTGTAGGGACACTGTTACTGCCACCATGGGACTCCATTCTCAAATTCCTCTTAGCCTTTTGAACTTCAAGGGACTCTCTGTCAAGGGTCAACTGCTCTTGGCTGAGCCTAAGCCTAGCTTTCTCCTGCTCAAGAAGTTGGTACTCCCCATATAAAGAGTTCCCTCTCTTACTAGAAATGGTATTCCCTACTGAATGTTGTGAGGTATTGGATTCTCTCAAGGAGGATTTAGACCTCCTCTGTCTACTCTGCACTCTCCAAGGTTGGAAAAATGGGGGGCACCTTCTGGGCCACCTGCTGTATCATCTAGGAGGTCTGAGCTGTCTAGGTGGGAGTCCTCAGGCTCCACCTGGTCAGTGTTAGATTCTAGGTCAAAGAGGGGTCCCACTCCTTCACTGTCTTCATTCCCTGGCCCCCCACTCTGTCCTGTTCATCTGAACCAGAGGCTTTCCTGAGGTCATCCACCAGTAACACCTCTACAATGCGCTGAATGTTGGCACTTGTCCCTGTCTTTAGCTTTCTAGATGCACACAGTGCTTTCAGTACTTGGAATGAAAGTTCACAGTATCTAGTAGGCAGAGAGGCACTGGCATCTCCTTTAGTAGATATACTAAGTGAGGTGTGGTGTTGCAGCTACCTAATCTAGTGGGACCTAACTCTATGATGTTAGAGAAAGAGTGTGCTAGTCCCTTGACTTACCGAACCCTAAGTTCAGTAGAACTTACTTCTTCTAAACTTGTATTTATATGTGCCTAGTACTAGTGATGGTTTTTCAGTTAATCAATACAAAAATGTATCTGGTAAAGCAATGCAAACTTGAATCCCAACCGCTGCAGACCAATGTGAGATGCTGACCTGGTATATGATGTCCACTAATATAAGTGGGCCCCTTGCACCAGCCCAGACAACCCTTATGGTGATTTTGAAGGTTTCTCAGACAACCTTACAAAACTATCCAAGTGGTAGCTGTGGAGAGCAGCCCTCAGTCTTAGTCTTGAAAGAGTGTAAAGCAGCTTATTTTACCAGAGTGCAATCGAGTAGTATAGATTAAATGAAAAAGAACCACTCAAAGTATTTATACAAATATTTATTTATTATATAACACTATCTAGTATGTTATAGTATCTCCCACATGGAGATAGACACAAAGAACAGAATACCTTAGCAAAGAAATCACAGTAAATAGCACTAATACACAGTGGGCCTCCGGAGGGACCAAACCATATACTAAGAAAGTAGTATTACAACCACGACTCGAGTCAAGACAAAGTCAAGAGGAAATAGAATTGCTGGGGACCCTAGAACCACCCAAGGTAAGTAGTTAGGGACCCCATGGAGAGTGTGTGCAGTGTGAACATGACCACATGCTGGGTACAAGCCTATGTGCAAATTGCGGTTGGATTTTTACAGATTAAGCAACCTTCCCAGTGGTCCCCGAAGAAACTCAGTGTAAGACAGAAGGTTGGAGAGCGACCCCACTTGCTGATACTGTGGTACCCAACTTACCTATCTCAGGGAAGCCGGGTGCAAAAGTGTGAAGTGGTGTCGGAAATCACCAGTAAACCCAATGGAGGATTTCAGGAAAGTGTCACTGCTAGAAGAGGAGACGATGTCCGGAGGAATACAAACATGTATTTTTGAAGAGGAGTACCTGAAGACAGAGGGGACAGAGTCTATGTCACTTAGGGGTGAGCAGGCGACTTGGAAGACGAATGCTCACCGATGTTGGGTGCATAAGGAATGATGACAGCGACCTTGACTCTGCAGCTGAGAGGACCAGGCAATGCTGATGACAACGAGGACCCAGATATGAGATTTCCCACAAAGGATGTCGAGTGCTGATGGGTCGGTGTCCTGCGGGAACACCAACAAACCTTGGCAAATGCAACCCATGCAGGAAGTCAGGAAGGTGCAATGTTGGGACCCTCAAGGTCCAGGAGACTCACCACAAGCAGGGGAGACAGGACAGGCCCCAAGAAATCAGGGGAACCCAAAAGAAACAATGGTGACCCTCAAATGCTCCCAAGGCCTGCTCTACCCTCTCACCAAGTTTGAGGCCAGTATTCCTCGTGGGGGTTGCAATAACCGAACCCCTGAGTACTGCTCCCCCTTTTCAGTTGCAAAGGCTTGTTGTTGTCTTTATAAGAAGATATTCGGGCTCCAAGTATCCCCAACCTTGAGTGGCTCTTGTGACCAGAATCTTCAGCCATAGCACATTATGTGCATAGTGGCCTGCATCTTTTGGTGAGCTGCTTGAGCTCCTCTCGTGACTCCTGTTCCTACTGCCTGTGGGTCTTCAATTCTTCTGTATCTGGTGGGAGAGGATGAACCTTTGGGGGGGGCTCTCCATATTGATTGCTACTCACCTTGTACGTCTGGTTAGGGAGATTCAAACGGTGTCGACAGATATAATGTGCGTACTGTTGACAATCTCCCCTGCTGTAGTTATAGCACTGGTTAATGTTTACTCCAGACCTGTGAGTAACAGTAAATAATTCCTAACAGTTGAGCAATCCTTTTATCCTCCATCCTGGGATCTGCATAGAAGGTCATCAGGGGAGATCTTAACTGCAAATATGAGCCCTTGGGCATCAGACATGATAAGTACAAGAGTACAAGCCTCAGCAAGGCCCGTTACTGCAAAGGGTTCGCCCTTCTGTGCACGAAGTCCTCAGACTATAGAAAGAAATTGGCACGGAAACTGAAAATACAAAAACATAGTTTAATAAACCTTTAAAGGTGGTCCTACAGCCTACATAACACTCTACAGGATTGTACAGGGCAGCACAAAGTACTCAGGCACATAGCCCCCTTTTATACACAAAGAAGGGGTTCATAAGTAGGCGGATACAACTCAGACCATGATTTACAACCATATATGGACATTTCTGAACATGATCAATAAATGGTTGGAGTTAACGGTTCTTGAGACCCGCGAAAAGCACATTCCTACACTGATCAAAGACAGATGTGATTCCTACTGAGCATGCGCTAGACGCACAAAGGGCTAATTATAGACTGTTGCTGGGCAGATCCTAAGGGCGACTAGCGAAGAGGTAGGACTCGTCACATGGCGGGCACATGGCAAAATGTAGCATACAAAATGGAGGACAGAAAAGCAAGATGGAGTCCGAACATTACGGGGTATGAGCGGGAAAACAGAGCATGAGAATTACGATATCATGTCTTTAGCTAATGCTTAACATTATCGCTGTTTTATTTATAACAGACAACCCTTTCAGCATTAGCTGAAGACATTCGGTTTCCTAGGATAATCTAAATACTCCTCGTTAATATCGATGCTCATCATTTCAGCTATCTCTCTAGTTATGCTTTTCTGGTGGACAGCCTCAGCAACAGCTCTTTTATTATGTACACAAAATGAAACACATAGGGAAAATATCATTGGACTACATTGGATACATACGCAACATGTAAAAATTATTGCAACAATTATGCAAAGGCCAGTAAGAAGTTTCCAGCCCCATGTGGAAATCAGAGTCCAGAACCAACTAAAAAATATCCAGGTTCCATTTTTGACATGTATATCAGCAGCGATCTTATGTAATTTATTGATTGCTTTGTACACAGACGGAGTGTGGTCAGTAATAAATACACAGCAGCTACTCCCAATAATTCTACAAGCACCACCTCTATCTGCTAACATTACATCCAAAACCATTCGGTTTTGCAAAGCAACAATTCTAGTAATTAGCAGCTCTTCAGTAAGATTTCCAAGGGCTGCAGCAGTTTGATTCGTTACGGCTTCTACAACTCTAGTTAATCGCCGTATCTTTCTACTATTCAAAGCAGCTCCAACAAAGAAAAATACCCTACATTTAAATCTATATATTGTTGCAAACTAGTGTCAGTCTGATCTGCATCATCAATAGACAAAGTTCGCTTGTATCTATTTACAGTTACATTATTCAATAATTTCAAGTCTTTATGATATGATGCAGGTGCTAGGAATACAGGCGGCAGTAAAAATGCTACATAACACACTCCAGACCATCCGGCTGGTAATCGGTAATAACCTCTATTACCGCATACGAAATAAGTGTTTTGAGAATCTAGAAATGTGCTGTTATTCAGACCATCAATATTCAGCACAATAATACAATCACTAACACCTACAGGGATATAACCTACACTCTGAACACATAAATCTGCTTCTGCTTGAGCCACTGAAATCACAAATTTCTCATTTCCAACAATGTCTCTAGTGTTCGTAAAAATATAGGGCGTTGAATCATTGTCCAGTCGATACTCTTCCCACTCCCATATAGTTCCGTTGGTTTGTGGATAGCCTTCTTTGTCCTGATGGCATTCTTTATTGAGTCTGAAAAGCAGTCTGCCCACTGTAGGCTTCCTCGTGGCAAAAAGCAAAGTGTACCATGCTCAACAAGAGCCATTATGAGAGAAAGGGAGAGGTATGAACGGTGTTCCCCCTTCTTCTGGTGTGCTGGCATCATACCACATATCCAACAGTTTGAGCATTAGTAGCTACATGGGTATGGTGCAACATCTGGATGAAAGTGTTATTCAAATATGACTGTCGATGCTTCAACTCTTGATATGGAAGCGTATAAAAAAATGCTCTTCTGGCACTGGAGTGGAAACAACATACAACTCACGGGCAGGAATTTCATCCTCGACAAACCACGTGATTGTAGCAACAACTGCTACAGCAGCAATGAACCCTACAGCACAGAAAAACTTTTTCTTCTCCCTTCGAACAAATGTACAAGCAATATCTTCCTGAAACTAAAAGGGTTGTCAGAACTCTTCCCCCTAGGCAGCCGTTGTTTTCTTCACCAGGGGGCCTAGACGGGTGTCACTACACTAATGCAGGGCTGATCCCCCCCTTGCCTCATCGGCTCTCCGTTTCACTGACCTAGGGGCTGTTCTGACAACTTATCACACAACTGCAGGTTATATCCTCGGTCGTAGATTATATCTCCTCGCTCCAGGAACTGTCAGGTCCGGGAAGAACTCCTCAGATTCGTCAGGTACCACAGCACGGCCTTTCTCCACAGTCAGGATTTCTCGATGGTCGGTCAATACAGCAGGCTCCACCAGTCCAGGTTGCACCTTCCAACAATGTACGGAATGAATCCAATTCTTCCGGTTGGTAACTCGGACGGCTGTTCTTGTCGTGAGGAGAACCTGCTCGGGACCACACCACCTCGGCTCCAGACTGCTCGACCTCTCGAATGATTTTATAAGGACGAAATCTCCGGGCCGGAAATTATGGCCTTCACCTGTGGACCGGTCAGGGAGTGCTTCTCGAACCTGTTGATGAATAGAAACTAGACTGTCAGTTAATTGTGCCAAATAGTCATTCATTAAAACACAAGGTACATCATACACTGAACTTGGCTTGGGCACTCCCCATATTCATGGGACGCCCAAATACGATCTCATAGGGAGTGAGACCTGTTCGAGAGTGTGGTACCGATCTGATAGACAATAATGCCAAAGGCAGAGCATCTGGCCAAGTCAGAGAAGTAGAAGCTTGTATCTTTGCTATTTTAAGCTTTAAAGTACCATTGTACTTTTCCACCAAGCCTGCTGACTGTGGGTGGAACACTGCATGGAATTTCTGTTTTATTCCCAATCCTTTCAGGACATACTTGACAACGTCCGCTATAAAATGAGGCCCGTTGTCACTCCACAACAATCTACAAACACCATATTGAGGAAAAAATTCCTTCAATAGCACCTTTACCGTAGTAATTGCAGTATTGTCTTTCGAAGGGTATGCTTCAATCCATTTGCTGAATGCACAAACCACAACTACGACATATTTCAGATTATGGCAGCGTTCAAACTGAATATAATCCATTTGCAAAACTTCAAAAGGTGCAGTAGGTGTTGCAAATCCTCCTGCTGGAGTTCGTGTCCCTTTTCCTGGATTGTACTTAAGACAAATCATGCAGGTCTGTACTACTCTCTTAGCCGTGGTAGCAATCTCTGGATGCTCCCAAACTTGCGTAAGCAATTTCACAATTGCCGAAGCTCCAACATGTGCTAGCCCATGTGCCATCTGAACCATAGGTTGTACAAAAGCTATGGGTAATTTCCACTTATCCAACTGCTTATTTCTTCAACAACCTTCATCATCCAACTCCCCATCCTTGGACCATTGCTCCTGCTCTTTATCAGAAGCGGTCCTCTGTATCTCTAGTACCTCGTTCCTAGCATCGTGCCATCGCTCAGCTTGTGACTTCACAACGTACATTGAAGTGGAGTCAGGCTGCATCGCAGTTTCATGTGCTACTCGTCCTAAAAAAGCGTTTCCTTCTTCCACTTTATCTGTTACTTTCTTGTGTGCGTTGCACTTCACTACAGCTATCTTCTTTGGATATGTCAATGCAGTCAAAAGATTATGTACTAATTCTCCGTACATTATCTGTGCTCCATGTGATGTCAAAAAGCCCCTTTCCTTCCAGAGCAGGCTGAAATCGTGCGCTACTCCAAAAGCATAGCGGCTATCCGTGTAAACATTCACTCATAACCCTGCACTAAGCTCACATGCTCGTGTCAATGCTATCAGTTCCGCTGCCTGAGCTGATTTCTGCGGTATGCGTGCTGTCTCCACTATTGTATGTAGCGAAGTAATTGCATATGCTGCTGAAGTCGTACCATCTGGTAACTTCAGGCAAGACCCATCCACCCACAGCTCTCCATCTACATCCGTAAAGGACGTGTCCTGCAAATCAATGCGACCCTTTGTCTGTTCCTCAGTCACAAAAATGCAATCATGTGCTTCTTGTGCCTCAGGCTGAGTCACCGGAAATGGCAACAACGTGGCTGGGTTTAGTGTTGCACAATCCCCTCACTCTGGCGTATTGACATAGCTGTCACTGCAACCGAGCAAAAACAACCAGGTAACGCTCGAGCAACAGGATCAAGTACTGCCGAGAAGTATGCGCAAGGGCGCTGCTTATCACCGTGCATCTACACTAAAACTGATAACGCGCATCCATCTCTTTCATGTATATACAATGTAAAAGGCTTCATGTAATCAGGGGTGCCTAACACTGGTGCTGAACAAAGGGCCTGTTGTATTTGCTGGAAAGCATTCTCACACTCATCTGTCCAGGGAAGGGGAATTGGAGTGTCCTTTGTCAAAAGCGCTAACAGTGGTTTAACTATGTGTGAAAAACCCAGTATCCACTGCCTACAAAAAGAAGTAGGACCCAAGAATGCTCGAGCATCTTTCTGTGTAGAAGGTTCTGGTGTGTCCAAAATTGCTTGAATGCGATCTGGTGTGAGTGCACGCCCCTCCTTAGACAAAAGGTGACCTAAGTAGGTTATTTTTGGTGTACAATATTGCAGTTTCTTCTTCAATACTTTGTGATTGTGTGATGCCAGAAAAGAAAGCAAAGACAATGTACACTTCTCACATTGCTCAGGGGTGTCGGCAGCCAATAAGATGTCATCGACATATTGTATAAGCGCCACACTTTCAGGCAGAACAAAAGAATCCAATTGTCGTTTCAACGCTTGACTGTAGATACTAGGACTCTCAGTATAGCCTTGAGGAACTCTACAAAATCTATATGATCAATTATTCAAAGTGAAGCCGAAAAGATATCGGCTATCAGGATGAATAGGGATCGAAAAGAAAGCGTTCTTCACGTCTATAACGGAGAACGTGGTCGCAGTTGGTGGAACCAGAGTAAGAAGTGTTGTAATGTCAGAAACCACTGGGTATTGAGGTATCACTATCTTATTCACCTCTCTCAGATCGATAATAAATCGATAAATCCTAGTGTCAGTGTCTTTCTTCAGAATCGGTAGGATAGGACTGTCACAAACATTGTATGGAACCTCTTCTACTACCCCCACTTTAATGAGATCCTGCACAATCTGTGTAAGCGCCACCTCCCCCTCCTGTGAAATGCGATATTGAGGTAGGCGTGGCAACAGAGCTCCCTCCTTTACTCTAACGTGCACCGGGGGAATGGCCATCTGTCCCACATCAGTATCTGAAGTAGCCCACAGAGTATGAGGTAAAGAGGCCAATAAAGAAAAATTGACCGCTGCACTCCAAATGTAGTCTGGGTGTTCTATATAGTAAAACCGAAAGTGTGAATCTTATAGGTGCACCGGGTGTTTACCTCCTGGATCCTGAGGTACTATTAACCAATTATCTCAAGAATCTTACATCGAGTAAGAATAACTCGGGGCACTCTTGGGCACAACTAGTGCTATATATCAGTAAACACAAGTAGTCCGAAGTAGAATTAATTCTTTACTCAATTCAATTCTGTGAGTTCTTCATCAATTTTCAAGTATTCCATCATATTAATTTCATATGGTGAGATCATGAAGATATATCCATCATTAATTATCCATAGTAGATATATGAATCAACATCCACAGTGTATTAAATCCCCGATGCATTTCGTGCTGGAACCCGCTTCTTCAGGGGGTCTGAAAGTTAAACAGGGAATATATGTAGCTATACTGATACTCAGGAGCTGGGCAATGCAAAAGATATTCGTGATAAAAGTGATGAACATGCATAGGGTGATAATGTGATAATGTGGCTAACCAAAATACTCAGGAGCTAGGTATGAAGAAACCATCAAAAGCATAGTGTCTGTGATTAATCGTGTCAAATAGAAAATGACCGAAGGTGCAAGGGATAGAATAAGTGCAAAGGTGATAGGATTGTAAATCAGGATTAAAAGCGGAGGTAGTAGTGGCATATGAAGTCTAAATAATTAGCTAGAGAGTGAACATGAAGAAAACGTAAGAAAACATGAAAACGTGAGAAAACGTAACTCATAGCCGAGGCTGTGGTAACATGCAAACTAGCCCGATCAGTGAACCGAATTATGAAAGAGAAATCAACTAGCAGATTAATTGTACTGAAATAATCCTCACCCGTTAGATGTTGGAAAGAAATATACACCGGTAGAACAGTGGTGTGCCGAAAACCAGGTCTAGGGAGAACCGCGAACCCGGAAGACGATACGCATGCGCGGTGCATGGAGATATTCCAAAAAGAAAACAAACATAGAAGAAAGACGGAAGACCCGCCGAGAGTCCCCAACCTAAAATTAGAGAAAGGACCGCAACCTTTGTAAAAAAAAACCCATATTAGAAGCCCGAGGGCTAAAGTATAAAAACGAGGTGGCTTAAAAGTAATATGTGCACACTAAATATCAAGGAAGAGTGCAAGGTAAAAATGTATTAAAGAAAAGCATAGTGGGGTGCGGTGCCAGAGGGAAAAAGTGAGCCTACCAGAAGTCTAGATATATTAAAGGAATTAATAATGTAAAGAAGCTGCCGAGGATACAAATGATATGAAGACAATACATAGTAATCAAGAAAAAACAAGTTCAATAATAAGCAAAATGATGAGCAAAATGTTACTGGTCACAGCTTATAGAGAGATCAAAAAACACGGAAAGAATGTAAGTTCAGATGTAAAAATTTCATAAATGGCAACTAAATTCTAATCTTTCATTTAGTCCTTTAGGCTGTACTGCCTGTAAGCGGTATATCCAATAAAGTTCCCGTTGTAGGAGATGTTTATTATTGTCTTTGTGAAGCTTCTTTTCTACTATTTCCAAGATCAAGAATCGGATTTGGCTGGGATTGGGTGACTGTTGTATGAAGTGTGCAGCAATGTTTGACTTCAAATTTTTTGTACGGATATTGCTCCGGTGCTCATTCAACCTTACTTTAATTTTTCGCTCGGTTTTGCCTACATACGGAAGACCGCATGGGCATTTGATCATGTACACCACATTGCTTGTGTCGCAAGTGGCATTCACTAGAAGATTGATTGGAGTCCCTTGGGTGGGGTGGGCTACTGTGGGTCCAGGTATTATGCTACTGCAGTGGCTGCAATTGTGGCACGGGATAGTTCCTTTAAAAATAGTATTGTTTGTGATTGATGGTTGTTTGATTAAGGCTTGTATAGTCTTGGTGCGTTGATACGCAAAGATAGGAGGCCTCTCGAAGATGTGGTTGAAATCCATTTCTGATTGCAATAGTATCCAGTGTTTGCAAATCACCTCTTTGATTTGTCGTGAATGAGTTGAATATTTAGATACAAAGACTGGTCGGGTATCTTGATGTTGGACTTTCCTTGCAGGTTTTAGTAATTCTTCGCGATTCTTCAGTTTTGCTCTGTCTTCCGCAATCAGTGTGATTTGTTTAGGGTACCCACGCTGATGGAATTTGTTGATGATTTTGGAACTGTTTTCTTTGTACAGATGCTCTGTGGATGCAATACGTTTAGCTCTGAGTAACTGTGAGTAAGGTAGGTGCCGCTTGAGACTTGGTTGATGAAAACTTTTGTGGTGCAGGTAGTTGTTACGGTCTGTTGCTTTAGTGTAGATAGAGGTTATGAATTGATTGTCACAAACTTTGATGAGTACATCCAAGAAAGAGATTTCCGTCTTACTGAGTGTGTAGGTGAATTGGATACGTTCATTAACAGTATTAAGTTCATTGATTGCAAACAAAAGTTGGATCTCGTTGCCCTGCCAGACGAGAAAAATGTCATCAATGTACCGGAAATATGCACACAGAAAAGGTTGCCAATGAGAATTTTGAAGAATGTGCTGTTGTTCAAATGCGTACACGAAGAGGTTCGCATATGCTGGAGCAGCACAGTTGCCCATGGCTACTCCAGACAATTGCAGGTAGTGTTGGTTATCAGTGGTTTGGAAGTAGCTGTGATGTAGAATGAATTGCATCAATTCCATTATAAAAACCTGAAGCTCTAATGGTTTATCTGTTTGCACTAAGGCAGTTTCCAATGCTTCCAACCCCAAATTGTGGGGGATTGAGGTGTACAGAGCATTAACATCAATCGTACACAAGATGATGGATTGATCAGTGGGAATCAGGATGTTTTGTAGTTTGTTTAAAAAGTCTGTAGTATCTTGAATATACGTAGTCATGCCCTTGACACTAGCTTGTAAGTGCTTGTCAATGTAAGCTCCAGTAGGTGCATGTATGGAATTGGTGGTACTTACAATAGGTCTGAATGGCGGTTGTCTCATGTTTTTGTGGATTTTAGGTACCAAATAAATATACGGTACCTGTGGATAGTCTTTGATTAGAAATCTTCTGTCTCTGTCAGTGATGGTGTTGGAAGATACTGCTTTGTTCTTCTATGTTTGTTTTCTTTTTGGAATATCTCCATGCACGCGCATGCGTGGCGTCTTCCGGGTTCGCGGTTCTCCCTAGACCTGGTTTTCGGCACACCACTGTTCTACCGGTGTATACTTCTTTCCAACATCTAACGGGTGAGGATTATTTCAGTTCAATTAATCTGCTAGTTGATTTCTCTTTCATAATTCGGTTCACTGACTTGCTAGTTTGCATGTTACCACAGCCTCGGCTATGAGTTACGTTTTCTCACGTTTTCATGTTTTCCTACGTTTTCTTCGTGTTTACTCTCTAGCTAATTATTTAGACTTCACATGCCACTACTACCTCCGCTTTTAATCCTGATTTACAATCCTATCACCTTTGCACTTATTCTATCCCTTGCACCTTCGGTCATTTTCTATTTGACACGATTAATCAATTCAAAATTCTTTATTTTGGCTTTGTTGCCATAAAAGAAACAATGCATATACATTACAATTAAAAAAACATTCAGCATGGAACTTTAAAACCATTAGCTAGAAATACATTTTGTGTTAAAAAACGATCGAAGTACAAACAACATTAAAATTCTAGGAGGTACCCCCCACTGATCACTAGAAGCTGGACCAAATCTGTCTCTAAGGATGATCTCAATTACAGTTGTTGCCCCATTTTTTTCCTTAGGAAAAAAATGGAATGTAAAAATCTACTAACACTAAATGTTATTGGTTGCGTAGTGTTAGTTGTAAAAATTCTCAAAGCCTGTATACATGACCTCACGCCTAACAGTAAGCATATTGATTTGATCCATCTTTTTCTAGCCTGTGCATACGCAGGGCAAAAAAAGAGGATATGAGGCTCGTTTTCCATCTGGTGGCAATCGCACATAGGGCAAGTTTCATCTGTCACTATGGATGAGGTGTTTGAGCTCCTGGCCAAACGTGCCAAGGTTGTCTTAATTAAAAGAGTCCCATATCTAAATTTTAGAAATAAGGTTTTGGCAAGAGGGGGCTCTATTTCGTCCATAAAAGTCTCAAATGATGGCTCGTCCTTAAAAGTAAGGAATTTAGTTACTAAAGTCCCACCTGTTGGAGCTCTTATGGTCATATTAACAATGAAGGTCCAGAAGGCCCTTTTTAGAATTAGTTTCGAGTTAGATGGAAGTTGGTCGGGATTCTCCCAGAAATGTTTCAGACCTATTTTGATGAGCCAATTTTTAACATGCTTGAACCATGGGATAGCTTTTAAGTTATCAAGCTCCATAATTTCTTTTAGCCCATCTCTATAATCTTGTAATTCGGGGACCCGCCATAGTCTAACCCATAACATCAATGGGCGAATTATAATATGGTGATCAGTTCTTTTGATGTTTAGGTCAAATTGGAGGGGCACTAAAGGGGTGCCTCTCGGGACCCTTACCAAGCTTCTCATAAAATTATTGTCCAGGACACTAAAAGTGTCCTTGGACCCAGGGCCCCAAATTTCTGCACCATATAGCACTGCTGGTTGGACTTTAAATTTAAAAAGTTCAATCGCCGGGGACGCAGCTTTGCTTGTGCTCAGGCTTTGTTCCCTAAGGATAGGTTTTACATTCTGGGAAAATGTCAACTTACTTTTTTCCATTTGGGCTCTCCAAGAAAAATTGGAGTCTAACGTCACCCCTAGGCATGAAAAGTGGGGGACCGATTCTAGTTTTACTCCTTTCAAAGTTAGACTGCCTTTATCGGATTTAGTTGGATTTAGGGCCATACATTTAGTCTTTTTCCCATTTATCTCCAGTCCCTTTTTACTGCAGTATTCACTGAAGGAATTCAATAGTGCCTGGAGACCTTTTTTAGTTTGGGAAATCAGGATAGTGTCATCGGCAAATAATAAGGATGTTACCCTTTCTCCGTTCAGTTTTGGGGAATCGTTTTTACATCCCTCTAGGTATGAGGGGATGTCGTTCACAAAAAGGGAAAAGAGGGATTTTTTGGGTTAGTTCACCATTTGGGCCCCATCGAATTTTTGCAAAATTCCCTTCATGCAACTCTTTGATCTGAACTAATAGATTATTTGGCAGCCCTACTGCACTCAGTGTTTTCCATAGGAGATTGCGTGGCACTAAATCAAATGCTGCCCTTAAATCAACAAAGGCAACGTATAAATGACCCCTTTTAATCTTTACATATTTCCAATAAAGGCAGCAAAATCTAAAGATCTGGTCTATTGTGCTAACTTTGGATCTAAACCCAGCTTGGTATTTAGTTAGAGTTGCGTTTTCCTCCAACCAGTCACTGACACGAGATAAAATGTGTCGTGAGTAGATTTTCTGGAGTATGTCCATCAGACTGATTGGCCGGTAATTAGAAGGGTCCATCCTATCTCCTTTTTTAAAAATTAAAACTATTTTGGCTCTCTTCCCACTTTCAGGGAAGTCTAAAGTAAGCGATAGCTTGTTTCACAGATAATTAATGTATGGTGCCCATACTTTTAAGTCGTGCTTGTATAAGTCCCCCGGAATCTTGTCTAGACCTGGGGCTTTGCCAGATTTTATTTGGCTTATTGCCAACTCAGTTTCGCCTAATGTAAAGTCCAGACAATCTGTTGGAAGTTCATAGCTTGGGACATTCATATCCATATGGGGATCGTCATATTTTTTGTAAAGGTTAGTAAAGTGGTTAATCCAGGTTTGTTCGTCCAAATAGACATCCTTAACCACTCTCCCTACGTGATTCCCATTGGCTACTAGCCTCCAAAATGCTACGTTATCATGTGATTTTGCGGCCAGCAGCATATCAGCCCATTTTTCTTCCTCCCAAGCTATTTTAGAAGCCTTTTGTACAGACTTGTAATTGTTCCTAGCTGTTTTGATGTCAAAGGGTGACTGGGATTTAATCGCTAATAAAAGTGCCCTTTTAGATTCTCTGCAGGTTCTGTCGTACCAGGGTTTGCTATGGGAGAGATTCTGTGTCTTTTGCTGGTTCTTCTTGGGCATTTTGGAGACTAACAATTTTAAATCATTAAATTTTTTTTGATGTAATGACATAAAATAAGTTTTGTTTTCCTCGTCTGGCATTAGACCTATATATGGTCCAAAAGTCCCTGCGAAGAGTGTATATATTTCAATAAGAATATCGCCATGGTCCAATATAAATGGCCATTTGAGTGATCGCCTATTATTGCTAATATGAATCTCAATATTGTCACCATTACTTTCTTCTGCTGAGGGGGAAAGGACTATATCCTCAAACAGGGAAGCTTCCAATACAAGGTTTAAAGGAAAGTGGTCACTCTCTAGCCTCTCCTTTACCTCAAGATCAAAAAGATACGTCCAAGTTGGTATGGAAGCAATCACAAAATCTATGTTGCTTTTGCAGTTTTTTCTGGTAAAGGTTGGTTTTTTTGTGCTGTCAGACGGTAACCGTCCATTACAGGCCCTAAGACAGTACTCCGTACATATTTTGGCCATTTGGAGAGCCAAAACTGAACATTTTACTGATTTGGCATTCTCCATAGCGGGGATTTTATTGGCCTGGTCTTCCTCTTCAAAAATATCACTAAGGCCCGAGATTGGCTCATAATTGTAATTGTAATTGTAAAAATATTTATTAAGCGCGGTTGCTGCCCGCAGGCGTCCAAGCGCTGGATAGAAGGGAAAGTGATGGGAAGAGGAGCTAAGGTACATAGGATTGAGCAAACAGCAGTGTCTTTAGGTTTTTCCGGAATGCGAGGAGGTCTGGGTTGGACCGGAGTGAGATGGGGAGAGCATTCCAGAGCCTGGCGGTGTTCAGAGAGAACAGCCTACCTCCAGACCTGGCTCGCTTCACTCTGGGAACAACGGCGAGGAATGCCTCCGTCGACCGAAGGTTCCTGTTAGGGTGATAGGGGGTGACAAGGTCGGTGTTGATGGCAGGGCCCGTTTTCCAGAAGGCGCAGTGCGCCAAGCACAGCGCCTTGAAGGCCACTCTCTGCCTCACTGGCAGCCAGTGGAGACTTTTTAGAGCGGGTCTGGCTGACTGGGTGCGCGGAATTTTCAGCAGGGTGCGTGCTGCACAGTTTTGAACAACTTGCAGTTTCCTGAGGGTCATCTCCGGAGCTCCCACGTATAGGGCATTGTTTGAATCCAGGCGCGATTGGATGATACCTTGTACCGCCACCTTTTTGGCCTCTAGGGGGAGTAGCAGGAGAACTTTCCTCAGGATTCTAAGTAGGCCAAAGCAGGTGGCGGACAGTTTTGTGGCCTGGGTGGAGAAGGAAAGTTTGTTGTCTAGCCACACTCCCAGGCTTTTAACACTTTCCTTAGGAGTGGGGGAAAGGCCCAGTGCACTGGGCCACAAGGAAGTGAAAGGCACAGGGGAGGTTGGGCCTAGGAGCATAAGCTCCTAGGCCCAACCTGCAATTTAAATCGCCAGCCAGGATAATAAAATCCTCCCTACCATCCAGTCTACTTAGAAAGCAATCTAACTTGGATAAAATTGGTGATTCACTTGATGAGGGTGATGGCCTATTGTAGATATTTATTAGGAATAGGTTTTTCCCTTCGCATGTGATGATTTTTAATGCTAGTATATCTAAAGAATTTGTGTCCACCACCTCAATTTGTACCCTTAGATTTACTTTCACCCAGATTAGTAGTCCACCCGAGGTCCTTCCACTTCTAGATGGAATTGCACCAATTCCATAAGTCTTATACCCTAATCTGTGAGGTATGACAACTGCCCAAGTTTCCTGTAACATGCAGAAGTCAAAAGAATCAATATATCTGGCCCATTCTGGGTCCCTCAAATTTTTTGAGACTCCGGCTATGTTCCAGGAGACTAATTTTACTGGCTCCCTTGTTACAGCTTTGTACTCAAGAACTGCCTTTGGTGACACCCTACATCTGGGGGGGGGGCTCAGATTGTACTACCAAGGGAATTTCCTTGGCTGTTGGCATTCTGTTCAATTTGTTTTGAGATGCTACCAATGCATTTGGTTGTTTACAACTCTCGCCTAGGGTAATTGTATCCCCAATTACCGATTTAACCAAAGGTGAGGACCTAAAGTTCACCAACACTTCCATATCATTGACAGCACCCTCAACACTGGGAATTCTTATTCCACTTTCCCCTTCCCCCGTCTCAAGAAACATCAATCACAATCATGTATGCCACTAAATATGTCGAATCTATTAGTGGTCTCTAGAGGTGTGAATGGTTTTAGATGGTCCATTCTTCTATTGTTAGCGTTGTAGGGTCTGACTGGCACATAGTTCCATCCACGGGGTTCTGGGACTGACAAGGGATAAGACACATATTGTAGATTCCTAACATTCTGTATGGTCGGCGGGAACGGTGCATGTTGATTAGTCCCAACACTCTGTGTGGTCGGAGGATAGATAGTTGGGTGGTTTTGTGTTGTTATATGGTGTGGTGGTTGCTGCTGAGATGGAAACACCACTGACCTTGGATAGAAGTATGTCAGTGGTCTAGGGATTATGCAGTTGTTAGTGCTTCCTGGCGGGCAATTTAATATAAATTGGACGGCGTTAGGATCCCTGAAATTCACTACCACCACATCCCCCTCGATGTCTTTGGGTCTGCCCCCCAACCATTGAAGACGGAGGACGTGAACAATTTCGCTACTGGTGTGATTTGCAATTGGCCTGAATAGACTTAGCCAATGCATAATCTTGTTCTTCAATTGGGCAAAAGCCTCCTGCTTATTCGGTTCTAGCACAGGCACCCCTGTTAGCACTACCACAAAGAGTACTGCCTCTGGCGGGAGTTCGGGTAATGGAGTCCGTTTAGATCTCCCCCAGGTGTTCCTAGTACCGCCCACCTCCCTTGAAGGTCTCTCCGATAATGTGTTCGCCATGCTATTAGAAGATTTACTGGCTAAAATAGCCGGTGTCTGATCGGGTTTATCTTGTGGCAATTTGGGGAGTGGATTATGTTGTGTAATCGTTTTGTTTCCCGGGTGCTTCGAAGTGGATGGGTTTATAATCGAGGTAGACATTGGGACAGTTAGAGTAGATTGAGTAGGTTGAGTTGGTAATGTAGTATTTTGTTTTGCATTACTTGGAGCTAAGATGGTGGCAGCTTCCTTGCTTCCCAAAACCTGCTCGATTTTCCCTAGTCTACCTTCCACTTCGATCAGTCTCTCTAAAATTGCTGACGTATAATTTTTAATTAAACTCTCTATACTCTCTATACTATGCAATGTGACAAGGCCCTGGGCTGCTTGGGGCACATTATCAGCCACACTAATGTCCGTGCTAACCTCTTTATCTGTAGGCATGTTGGGTAAGGGTGGCGATGTAATGTTAGTTCCTTCTGTAGCTACTAAAAGGTTATTGGGGTTTTTGACAATGATCTTCACCTTTTTTCCAAAGTATGAATGGCTCAACTTTGGTTGTTGTAAATCCCCCCTTTTCCGCCGTTTTTTGTGGGGGGTGGGCCATATATTCTAGGCGAAGGTATTGTTTTTTTTACCCTATTTCGAGTTATTTTGGCTGGCATAGGGGCAGGTGCCTTCATTAGACTAGGAGTGCTTGTGTGGTTTGTTGAGGTAGGGCCATTCATATCCAGCTTGGGGGAAGTACTTAATATAGGCGTGGTGTCACTCGATACCAGGGGCTGGCTATCCAGTATGTATACAGTATCATTGTCTTTCTGGCTGATCTCATTAGTAGAAGTAACAGGTAGAGGTAATAGTGTCACTGACCTGTTCTTCATGCTTTCCACGGAACGGCGCGTTCAGCTCGTTGCTCCATCAAAGCAGTTTCCTTTGGGATATCGGGAGTAGATTTTGTGAAGTAATTGTCAAGGGTTCTGTTTAGCGGGCCCCCCTGCTTATCTGACATAGTCGGGTCAGAACTTAGCGATATCGAAGACATTTATGACAAGCAGTTCAAAGATTATCAATAAACAACCTATATCGTCTCTTTTGCAAAGACGATTAAATAACAAGAGACCAAGGGGCTATGCCCAGTCCAGTCTCCTCGGTGCTCTGAGGGTCTCAGAGGGTCCGCCCTTAGTCCGGGCTTTGTCCCGGGAGTTGTCCCGCACACGCGTCCTGCTCACGCGTTGCAGCACCAACTTAAATACAGGAAGCTGGTTGAAGGGGAGGAGTCACGGGAAGAGGCGGCAGGTGTGCAAGATGTTCCGGCGCACAGCCTGGTGGGCCTCGCAGTCCCGGTCTGATGGCAGTAAGATTTCCCCAGGCACAGTTCTCCTTTATCACAGCTAGTTCTCAGCAGGGTTCTCAAAGCAAAGTCCTAAGTCGACTACGAGCGGCTCCTGCGGAGCGGGGGCCGCGAGTCGTTTTCAAAGGGCCAGGTAATGACGCTGTCAGAGGGGAGGAGTCACGGGAAGAGGCGGCAGGTGTGCAAGATGTTCCGGCGCACAGCCTGGTGGGCCTCGCAGTCCCGGTCTGATGGCAGTAAGATTTCCTGAGGCACAGTTCTCCTTTATCACAGCGAGTTCTCAGCAGGGTTCTCAAAGCAAAGTCCTAAGTCGACTACGAGCGACACGATTAATCACAGACACTATGCTTTTGATGGTTTCTTCATATCTAGCTCCTGAGTATTTTGGTTAGCCACATTATCACATTATCACCCTATGCATGTTCATCACTTTTATCACGAATATCTTTTGCATTGCCCAGCTCCTGAGTATCAGTATAGCTACATATATTCCCTGTTTAACTTTCAGACCCCCTGAAGAAGCGCGTTCCAGCGCCAAATACATTGGGGATTTAATACACTGTGGATGTTGATTCATATATCTACTATGGATAATTAATGATGGATATATCTTCATGATCTCACCATATGAAATTAATATGATGGAATACTTGAAAATTGATGAAGAACTCACAGAATTGAATTGAGTAAAGAATTAATTCTACTTCGGACTACTTGTGTTTACTGATATATAGCACTAGTTGTGCCCAAGAGTGCCCCGGGTTATTCTTACTCGATGTAAGATTCTTGAGGTAAAGAGGCCAATGCAACCTCTTCTTTAACCATACACACCCTCTCCCTTGTCGGATAGTTGTCGTTCACAATAACACGTCCTCCTTCAGGGGAGCAGCGTATTGTGGCTCTGAAATGCTTGAGCATATCCAAACCCACAATGCCATCAGGCATGTTTGGGGAGAGCAAAAATGGACATGGTGCAGCAAACTTATCTACATGAAATGCAAGAGGTTGTGACAATGGGCTAAGGGAAGGTGTTCCATCGAACCCTATCGATGTAATCGTTAAGCCAGACAGGGGAGCCCTCGGAACCAATTGTTTAGACAAAGCGCTACGAGTAGCTCCTGTATCAACCAGAAACCGATCAGTAGAACCCAAAACGTGTGCTATAACATAAAGACCCCTCTGATCTATTGGCAACTGATTCCTTCCCCCATCCTACGCAATCCTATCCATACTGTGAATCATGATATTCAGGGCATTCGTAATCAAATATTTAGCACTGATTTCGTCGATCAAAAACATTAGACCCATCTTGCAGTCGCATATTAGAATCAAACCTAGCACTATCATTCGTGTTTCCCCTGGGGCCTGATAAACCTCCACGATTTCTCATCGGTCCTTGACCACGTCCTTGTCGCTGTGAACGCAACAACGGACACTCTTTAGCCCAATGGCCCATCTGCTTACAATACGCACATTGATCCCTAGCCAGATCCGGACGAACAAAGGAAGAACCATAAGATCCTCGACCATCCCTATCGGTACCCCTATGGGGCGGTCTGTACACTTGTGCTAACATAACCTTTGTTTTCAAATCTTTAGACTTCTTCTCTTCATTACCCTTCGCTTCTAACTCCTGACGCTCATAATACTGAGCCATCGTCAGGAGGGATGCCGGAGACGAAGTCGTCCAAGAGCTTTCACTCGCTTTTAACCGAGCTGCCACTCCTGGTAATAAATTTGAAACATACTAGATGTCGGCCCGTGTCGTCCGTAAGCGACTGACCGCTAAAATCATGAAAAGTTTCCTCAAACCGAGTAAAGAAATCTGAAACTGATTCATCTACTTTTCGTTTACACAACGCTAACATAGTCCAATCAATCTTTTTAGGGGGGATAATAGTTTTTAGTTTAGTCAAAATGGCAGCAGGAAGTTCTAAAATCAACTGGGGTGGCTTCTGCGCAGGTTTCCTTTCTCTATCCTCATCCTCAAGATCCGCCCATTTTGCTTTAAAGGTTGCAAGATCTTCTACCTTCCGCACAGATCTCCACATGTCGGGGGGTAATATAAGCCCAAAAAATACATCAATATCAGCTAATGTCATAGTACAAGAATTTAGAGCCCCCTCAACTTCCTCATAAAAAGCAGCAGGGTTCTTTCGTGGATTGGGTAGTGCTGCTTTTAATGCCATAACATCTGCTCTATTCCAGGGAGTGTAAACCCAATTATAAATTAAATACCCTCTTGCATCAGGGGAATTTTTATCCAAACTAGTACCCACTCCTTTAGGAAGAACATACAAAGGCGCTGCCTCTCGCATAGGCTTAACATGCACCAGATCGATCGTATCTGAATGAAAGATGGGTGACTGCTTCCCGCCGCCGCTCGGATTCGTTTGCTCCTCTTCTGCTTTCTTTTGGTGCGCTTTGTTTCGCAGCTGAAACATCTCGTCCCGCAACGCAAACAGACGTCGAACCGCGTTGGGCACCTGGGAAGGAAGAAAAAGACCTTTATGCAATTCTTTAGAGTCTGACACCACATCATCAGGTTTAAGAACATCAGAATATTTCCGAAAAGATGTATTCACTTCATCAGAAAAAGATTCAGTAAAATATAATTTCTCCCTATCCTGCTATCCTTCAAGAGACTGCATTAACTCAGAAAAAGAAACAGTAGCCTTGAGTACTCGATGAACGATCTTTCGAAGGTCAGTCATACGATCGTTCGACAACATAGACCATGTGTCTACCTTTTCTGCAGGCGATCCAGAATACTCACCTCCCCCTCTCAGAGCGGACGGGCCAGCGTACGGAGGCGGAGAACGATCTAATAACGAAAAATCATCATCAGTTTTATTAAGGACAGGATAAAGAGGCTGTCGAACAGCATACTGGCCAGATATCTGTAATCTGCGTTCCTTTTCCTGTTTTTCTTCCAATTCCTTTGCTTCACGCTTTCTCGACTCTTGCGCTTTCTCTCGCTCACTCTTTCGTTGTTCCTTCTCAATCAGCGCTTTCTCACGTTTCTCGCGCTCACGCACTTCTTTCACCCACATACGCACACATTCAAACATATCTGGCCTCGCTCGTTGCTTACACATACACTGTTCCACATACTCAATTTTACGCAAATCAAACGATCCATACAAAGGCCAACATAACTCAGGATCCTTTTTCGTGTATTTCCTCCACAATGTGCTGTACATTATAGGGGAAAGACCAAACTTCACATACATGTCCCTATTAGGCGTTCCCTATGGGGGAGCCGGCTGTGATTCCTCAAGTCTTAACCGGTTACTTCCAAAACACCAGCACCACTTACGGAGTGCGCTAAAAGCAGGCATGTCAAGAATAATGCAAAATATGCAATATTATAATCAAAATGGCACTTAAAACGTTGCGCCGCTCAAATCCAAAAGTTCAGGAGAAATATCTCCACATTACCTGCCTATATGTGTTGCAACTCATATATCCCAAATCCAAATATGACTAGTCCCACAAAACCAAATAGCCGCAGCAAGCGTATCCTAAAACTGCCTTGCCAATCCAGGCTTCCAAAAGCTCGCAGCAAGTACCATACAACGGTTCTTACCAATCCAGAGCGTCCAGATTCCAACTGCCAAGTTCCAAATTTGCCCAAACAGCCACTGCACGGCAAACCGACCGAAGAGGTCTCAGTCGAGGACTGGTGCCACCCAAATTGTCAGATAGGAAGGGAAGGAAGAAAACCTCTGGATGCCAGGACTAAAGAAGCCACTGGCAGTGATCACGTCGCCGGCAAGGTTCCAATCCTTCGTCACGACCAATCCTTCGAGCATCCGAATCGCCGATGAGCCCCACGTGTCCGGCACCAATTGATAAGTACAAGCCTCAGCAAGGCCCGTTAGTGTAAAGCGTTCGCCCTTCTGTGCACGAAGTCCTCAGACTATAGAAAGAAATTGGCACGGAAACGGAAAATACAAAAACATAGTTTAATAAACCTTTAAAGGTAGTCCTACAGCCTACACAACACTCTACAGCATTGTACAGGGTAGCACAAATAACTCAGGCACCAAGCCCCCTTTTATACACAAAGAAGGGGTTCATAAGTAGGCGGATACAACTCAGAGCATGATATACGACTATATATGGACATTTCTGAACATGATCAATACATGGGTGGAGTTAACGGTTCTTGAGACCCGCGAAAAGCACATTCCTACTGACGCTGATCAAAGACAGATGTGATTCCTACTGAGCATGCGCTAGACGCACAAAGGGCTAATTATAGACTGTTGCTGGGCAGATCCAAAGGGCGACTAGCGAAGAGATAGGACTCGTCACATGGCGGGCATATGGCAATATGTAGCATACAAAATGGAGGACAGAAAAACAAGATGGAGTCCGAACATTACGGGGTATGAGCGGGAAAACAGAGCATGAGAATTACGATATCATGTCTTTAGCTAATGCTTAACATTATCGCTGTTTTATTTACAACAGACAGACTGACATCACATGAGAAGAAGGGGCCATACCAGCACTAATAACCCCCCCATTAAGCGATGGTCCTCTTTACCCTACAAATAAATGCTTTTGCACTGAGCCATTCTATATGGGCCTGTAATGTTCAAACCCAGTCCAACAGGCTGACCTTGCCTGCTGGACTGGGTTCGACCATTACTGGTCATATATCAATATCAGGACTCTGTATATCAATGGATGGGTGGAATGAGGTAAGAGATAGCAAGACTCCTAAGATCTGTTCTTTCAAAATCCCTGACATAATGTTTGCCAACAACACTTTACTTCTGTAAAAATCCCCTATGGGGATGCAAAAGATTCTAGATGGGTTCAGCTTCTTTTGTATTTTGCAGAGTCTTGAGGTCAATGTCGCTAAGACCAAATTTAGGGTCCTTAATCCATTGCTCTCTACACTAGCTAGCCCATTCTTGGACAGGGTCTCTACCTTCGACTATCTGGGTCTAACCCTTAATGAGCATATGGATTGCTCCTTTCACATCTACAAATAAAAAGGCTGAAACATGCGCAGAGTACTGGCGGTCCTCCTAAAGTCCAAAGAGCTTCCTTTTTTAGCCCCCTGATAGAGATCTACAAATCCCAAGCTCTGGGAGACATCACCTTTGGGCGGAGTTGTGGGGGCACCTTTGGGAAGAGTTGTGGGGGAATAATGCAACTGATTTGCATATGGCCATGTCTGAAAAGGAGTGGCTTGGTGAGCAAAATAACGATGGATTAAACCCAAATCTGTGACTGGGGGTGATTGTTTTGCCAATGTGCAACATTCTGTCCATCATCTTGTGTGTTTTGTTGTGGGGGAATAACCCAGCGAAAGAAATTTTGCAGGTGGAAAATCATTATATTAGAAAGTTAGTGAATCTTCCCCTGAGGACTCCCCTGACTCTGCTTCACTTAATTCTAGTCTTAAGAACTATCATAGAGGGAATAGGCCTAAGACCGCTACGCTTTTGGGAGAAATCTGGGCAACCTCCAAATTAATGTCATATAGACTTGCCCTGGAGGAAATATTGGAAATACCGGGTGAAAATTGTTTACATTGACTCTCCTATATCCGGGAGACCCTGCACTGCATTGAAGTTGCTCCCCTATTAAGAGTTTCAGCTGAAGCAGTATTGGCAATTTACTAGAGGAAACTTGCAGATTGTTTTAGGAGGTTCAACAATTCTTTATTGACAAGTGTAGCCATGGGCTCTGTGACCGAAAGATTTTTTGAGGCCAAAGATGTTTATAGCACAGAAACATTCCTTGAGGAGATACATCCTGTTTTAGCCGGAAAACTCTATCCACAATTTTGGCATGGTATCCTGCCATTGCACAGTCCTTCTAATGCCTGGATTCGGGCGCTTGATTGGAAATACCCTTCATGTGGAGCTTTAGAAGAAAGTGATGCTCATGTTCTTTTCTTCTGCCCTGTCTATAAAAAGCTCAGGCACAAGTGGATAGTCCAGATTTGGAGAAATCTAGGGATTACTACCTGCCAAATGACCCCTAGAAGGGTAGTTCATTGGAAGGAGTAGTAGAAGAAGTTTGGGATGAGTCAGAAGGTTGGGCTAGAAGATATATTGAGCGAAGTATAGGCTGAGAAATAGGGTAGTGCATTGGAAATGCTAAATTAGAAGAAAGTGATAAATGTATAGATCCATAATTACATTGAAAGTATATAGATACATAAAGGAGGTAAGTATATGTAGAGTAATCATATTGATAGAGGCACAGGATGAGAAATAGGGTAATGCTTTGGATATGCTATTTCAGGAGAAAAGTACCAGACACACAGATCCAAGTTCACGGAAGGTACATAGATGCACAATGGAAGAATGTACATATAGACCAAAGATGATTTTTATGTATTTATTATTATTATTTTTTCTCTCAACAACATAGCTATTTTACATGTTTATACAAAGTAATACTCAAAGATAGGTACATATCTATAGTGAAAAAAATGCTTGTATACAGAGGGATTTGCTGAAAAATTATGTTTGTGTGTGGTGCTTATGTGGGGACCAGCCAAATCTTGAGTAGTTTTCTGAAGATAAGGTGGTTGACGGTGGACCTTATGTTGGGGAGTAAAGAGTTCCATAGTTTGGCTGCTTGAACAGAGAAGGATGTGCCACCCATGTTTTTTTTCTTGTATGGTGGTATTTTGAGGCGAGATGCTCATTTAGAGCGGAGGTTCCTTTGTTTAATGTGTTTGGTGATTTTATTCCTGATGAAGAGTGGTCCTATTCCATGTATTACTTTGTGGGTGATACAATGCAGCTTGAACGTGGATCTTCTGGGCACCAGTAACCAATGCAGGGCTTTCAAGGCAGGAGAGATGTGGTCTCGCGGTTTGATATGCAAGAGTAGTCTTGCAGCCGAGTTCTGAATCAGTTGTAGTCTTTTCATGGTTGTTAAAGGTGATCCGTGGTAGAGGCTATTGGCGTAATCGAGTTTGGACAGAACAAGGGAGATGGTAGCTTGAACCTTGTGTGGAAATCACAAATGAGGGAAAATTTGTTGCAGGGCTTTTATATAAGCAAAGCTTGATCTTGCTAGTTTATCCACTTGGTTATTCATCGACAGCTTGGAGTCCATGGTCATTCCGAGGTTTCTTACTTCCTTCGATACTTTAGGCAGTGATCCCAGTTCATCAGACCATGCGGCAAGTGGGTTGTTATGTTTCCAATCGCCACACTTGAGTATTTCAGTTTTTGAAGCATTCAATTTGAGATGGCTCAAGGTCATCCACTGATCCACAGCTCTGAGACAGCTGAAAATTGGTGATTTTCCAATGTCTTTGGGGCATTCGAGTTGAAGGAGTATTTGCGTGTCATCTGCATTGTTATAGCACGTGAGGTGAAATTTATTGATCAGTACTGGTAATGACTTCATGTAGATGTTGAAAAGCAAGGGCAAGATGATAGAACCTTGAGGGACCTCTTCTTTTGTGGAGTATGGTTTGGACGAGAAAGGTGGGGTATGGATGACATTAGTTCTGTTTCGAAGGTAGGACGCTATCCAGTCTAAAGCAGTTCCCTCTATGCCGGCTTCATAGAGTCTTTGTTTCAGAGTGTCATGGTCAACCATGTCGAAGGCAGCTGAGAGGTCCAAGAGGAGTAGGGTAGCAACCCCGTTGCGGTCAACTGTTTTCTTTAGGTCATCCCAGATGGCAAGGAGGGCAGATTCAGCGTCTCTTCCCGGACAGAATCCTGTTTGGAAGTCTGAAAGTATGTCAATCTCTTCAATGAATTGTGACATCTGGGCGAACGCTGCTCTTTCTATCAGTTTGCCCAGGAACGGTCCATTTGTAATGGGTCTGTAGTTGTCAGGGTTCAGCGGGTCAAAGTTTGTTTTCTTCAGTAAAGCGCGTATGTATGACTTTTTGAGTTCTTCTGGAAATATTGCAGTAGTTAAGGAAGCGTTGATGATTCTTCTTACTGGAGTGGCAGCAGAGGTTGTTAAAAGAATAGTTTCGAACGTTTGTGGCAGACAGGGGTCAAAAGGGCTGCCAGCAGGCCTGCTTGCTTTGACCAGGTCCATAAATTAATTGTGTGAGATGTATCAAAAGGAACCTAGAGGCTTGATTAGAACATTCTTGGATTGTTGTTTTGTACATGGGTTAGTGCTGGTGCTTTCTTTCTGTTTTAAGTATGATTCCAATGTGTCTGCTTTGCCTGTGTAATGATTTGCCAGTTTGTCTGTGAAATCTTGAGTAACAGGATGAGTTCCTTCTAGGCAATTTGGTTTGCGAAATTCATTGAGTATTTTATAGAATTCTTTATTTGCACATTTAGCATTCTGAATTCTGTCTGAATAGTACCTTTTCTTAGCTTTTTTTGATAGCAGACTTGTATAATCTGTTAATTTTCTGTAGGTGAAGTTTGTCTTGTTTGGCATTTGTTTTGAGCAAGGTACATTGCAGCTTTCTAATTTGTTGTTTTATGTCTTTTATTTCTATGTTTCTCCAAAGCACTTTTTTTCTTTTCTTCTGTTGTGTGGTTTTGAGTGCTATCAGGATGTCAAAAGCTTCCTGTAGCCACTCATATAGATTTTGAACAGAATGTATGCTTTCCAGATTTGTACTGGATGTTAGTTGTGTTTCCAAGTGTTCCAAATTGAGTTTGTTCCACGCCGATAGGTGGATGGATGTAAGGTAGTTTTAGGTGAGTCGCGTAGCGTTGTTTTATGTTGGAAGGCAAGCAAGTGGTGTTCTGACCATGTGACTGGAGTTATAGTTTGAAAGGTAACTAGTTAAGTATTAGCAACAATAGAATCTAGGATATGTCCAGCGATGTGTGTTGGATTGTGGACAATCTGATGCAGGTTCAATGCTTCTAGGCTGGTGGTTATATTTTTTGGATGGGTCATATTGGGTTTATCAAACCAAATGTTAAGGTCACCCAGAACGCATGGGTTGGAGTGTATTGTTATCAGGTTTGAAACTGTGTCTAGTAGTGCATCTGGGAATGCTGCCTTGCTAGGTGGAGGTCTGTAAAGAAGCAGGAAGTTACAAGAGGAAGACGGTGTAGGATTGAATCTTATTAGAAGAGAGTCACACTTCTTTTTGGAGATGTTGTCATTTTTAGTGATATGTAATGTTTGCCTGAATACAACAGCTAGACCACCTCCTTTTTTGGCTATACGATTTTGAATGATTATTTGATAGCCTAGAGGAATGGCTTCATGCAGGACTTGAGCCATATCTTCTCCCAACCATGATTCGGTTATGAATAGTATGTCTGGTTTAGCATCGGTAAGAAGGTCGTAGATGTGATGCTTGTTTTTAGAGAGGGATCGAGCATTTATTATTAGACAGTTTAGTGAGTGGCCTTTGGTGATAGTGGGACTTTGTTTGGTAGAAGAGTGATCAGTAGTGTGTGGGTTTATAGCAGGTGTGTTTTTAGTGCTGGTATTAGCTATATTAGGATAGCAATCGTGTAGCTGTTCTGTTTCGTGTTCCTCATCCAGCATGCTAAGAAGGCATTTTGATGGGTCTGCATGTGTATGTGTTGGAGATGGTGTTTGAGAGTGAGTTGGAGTGCTATGTTGATTTTGTGGTGTAACATTGTTGTGAAGTAGACATGGGCAAGCAAAGTTGTAAAGTGTGGCATGTTGCTTATATTTTTTGTGTGTGTTTAAGGTGGAAGGTGTATGAGTCAGGGGAGGTGGTGCAGCATGTGGGTCATGTAGTAATGTTCTAAATTGTCCAATGAGAGGCGGTTAGAAGAGAGGTGCTGTATTGCTGTATCTGTATTAGGAGTGGTGGAAGGGTGAAAGCTTGGCATTGGAGTTCGTTCCTTTGTGTGGTTTGAAAGGTGGGTATATGTTTGAATTTTGTGATGGTAAGTATTATGAGGTGTTGCGCTTTGAAGATCCTGTTGGGCTGGTGTGTGTGATATGTTTTGCTTTTGAGGAGTAGTGAAAATGGGTGCTGATGTATATGTTTCATCCAATGGATTTGGTTGTGTAGTATTGTTTGTGAGAGGAGGATGTGACGTAGAGGGGGTGGTGATGTATTTATGAGTAGAGTGTATGTTGTGTGTAGGAGGGAATGAAGTAGAGGTGAGAGTGTTTATTTTAGACTGGTTTGTTGCAAGAGTTACAAAGTATGGTTGTGTGCAGTGTATGAGTTGTGCGTTAGTGTTATTATGGTAGAAGGGTGAGGAGGGTGTTTGTTGGACAACTGATGGAAGGATGATTATACGTTTGTTAGTGATAAAAGGTGGTCTGTTGGGTGTAATTACAACAGGGAGAGTGTGTCTGAATGGGATGTGGTTATGTATGGTGTTGATTGGTGTTGTGTTAGTGGTATAGGATAGAGTTGTGTACTGTTTGTAGGTGATGGTGGATATGTGTGATAGTTGGGATGGTAGGGTGTGTAGATGTGGTTTGGTTGTGTTTGTAGTGCAAGCTGATACATTAATCTGTGCATAGTGTTGTGTGTGATGTACATTTGGTGTGAGTGTGTTGCTCTGTTTGTGGATGTGGATGGTGTGGGCTGGGTATTGCTACATGAGAAAAAGGACAGCATTTCTGGCCCTAGTCCCAACAAGTCTTGAACAGGCTCAAACAGGAAACTGTCCTTGTCCTGTCCTTGTCCTCTCTGCCCATAACAGGCTCAAACAGGAAACTGCCCTTGTCCTCTCTGCCCTTAGCCTCGATTCCCGGGCTGAGACGCCCTAAGCCTGGCATTTTTTATAGCCCTAGTAATCAGGTGACCCCTTCAGCCAATGGGAACCCTAGCCCTAGCACATTCTAATCACAACACCAGCCCTAAAATCTGGAACCGACAGGAGACCAGGACCTTACAGCCAATCTTAGCCCTAGTCCAAGCACCCAATCAGTTCAAAAACCCTGATCTCTACTTCCAATAAAGGCCCTAGTCCTACCAGTAGTCCCGAACAATTCCATTCTACCAATGGCACAGGTCGCCCTAGTCCCTACTTCCAATAGAAAGCCTAACCCTACTCTAAGTCCCACACCTAGTCCAGCAACCAATCACACCAGAAGCCCTAATCGCTACTTCCAATTAAAGGTCTAACCCTAGCCCTAGTCCCACCCTATTCCCAACAACCAATTACATAGGAAGCCCTAGTCCCTACTTCCAATAGAAATCCTAACCCTAGCCTTAGTCCCAACCCTACAATGATTGAATAACAGACCCAGGAACCAATCAGAACCCTAAAATACCCAACCAATGAGGACGTTAACCCTGATCCAATAGAAACACCAGATACAACAACCAATCAGTGTAGACTTGTACCAACCACTAGCAGACCACATAAGGTCCCAGCGACCTCAGACAAGGTTTGCTGGCCAGGGAGTTGGAAGCTGCTTCTCCTGTTCAGAATCTCCTAGGAGAGAGACAGGCTCAATCCACACTTTGGACTTCAGCAGGTAAGGGCCTCACTAACTTGAAATCTAACAATACTGTTTGAATAAAACTTTACTCAACCAGCTGGCCAAAAATAATGAAGTGCACAGGCCCTAGTAAAACACAGTTTAAACAGCTCACAAAAGCAACCTCTGATGTAGAAAAAATCCCTGTTGCTGGGGGGAGGGGGGGCACAAAATGTTGGCTGGTAGTGCACTGTTTTAACATACAGGTCTTAGCACAGAGCAAAGGAGAAATTTGGAGGGAAAACAGAATTGTCACCAAGGAATGAGAGGGACAAACTACAGGGGTTGGACTGCAAATCCCACAATTCAACACACTAAATGGAGGTAATCATGGGCAGGGAAAACCACAAATTTAAAACACAACACAGGTGATAAAATATGCAATTACAGGCAGGCTAAACTAAAATTTTTAACTGTAACAACCACAGTCATGGACAGTAAACACAGACTTTGAAAATCGATTTTTAAACAACTTTTTGTCTGGGAAAGAGACAGCACTAGTCTGTCTCCTTACCACTGCATGGACACTGCTCACTGCAATCTGGGGCACAGGTAGGCTGCAACTCACAAGATGGAGGAGAATGATTTGGGGTGCACCCAGCAAGGCATTAAGGGGCATGGGCAGGTGTGAGAGGAAGGCTCAGACTTGCCTGGTAGCTGAATAGCCAATGGTCTGCTGGTCTGGGGTGGTGGCTGGGCAGCTGCTTCTCCTGTTCAGAATCTCCTAGGAGACATACAGGCTCAATCCACACTTTGGACTTCAGCAGGTAAGGGCCTCACTAACTTGAAATCTAACAATACTGTTTGAATAAAACTTTACTCCGCCTGCTGGCCAAAAATCGAAGTGCACAGGCCCTAGTAAAACACAGTTTAAACAGCTTACAGAAGCACACTCTGATATAGAAACAACCCCTGATGCTGGGGGGGGTCAGGGGGGCTGGTTTCACTGGCTTGTGAACACAAAATGGTGGCTGGGAGTGCACTGTTTTAACATACAGAGCAAAGGAGAAATTTGGAGGGAAAACAGAACTATCACCAAGGAATGAGAGGGACAAACTACAGAGGTTGGACTGCAAATCCCACAAGTCAACGCATAAATGGAGGCGAACATGGGCAGGGAAAACCCACACATTTAAAAATACAACACAGGTGAGAAAACATGCAATTACAGGCAGGCTAATACTAAACATTTTAACTGGCAGAATTAAATGCTTTGGTTTAACTTATCTTGGGTATGTGGGGAGGGGCTGTCAATAAATGGGAAGAGGGGAGAGAGGAGGCAAAGCACGAGTGGAAAGGAGGGAGCGATGGGAGCAGCAGCGGTAGCAAAGAGGGACCAAGTGGGGAAAGTAGATATAGAAGAGAGAGCAAGGCGGGGAATCATGAGTGGAAAGGAGGGAGTAAGGGATACCTGTAGGAGCAGAAAGGAAGGAGTAAGGAGACGAGGTGGAAGTGAAAGGAGGCTGCGAGGGCAGCAGGAGTAAAAAAAGAGGAAGCAGAAGTAGGTGGGACAATGGGAGCTGGAGTGAATAGAGAAAGACATCATGTGTGGGTCGTTTTTTTTGCCATTTGTGGGCTTGTTTTATAATCAGCTGGGCACGTTTCTACTGTTGGTTTGCAAACACAGGCCACTTTTTTAGCTATGTAATTCATTAATGAGGGTCACTTGTATTTTTGTGCTTTGGCCTATTTTCTGTCACATTCCGATGCTGAAACGAGGAGCAGCAGTGAGGGTGGCAAGGTCTAGAAAAAAAAATATTCCAGAGGAATCGGGTCCCTGCACCCACAATCTCCTTGAGAAATTGTGATGCTTGTAAAAACTGAATCCGTGTTTCTGTGCAAAAGGCCAGACATCTTTGGGCAGATTTACAAGCGCCTTGCGCTACTTTTGCGTCACTGTTCCCATGTTAAAAGTGACTCAAAAGTGGCGCAAGGGGCTTGTAAATCTGTCCCCATGTCTGTAGGGACAAGACTCACATCCCAGACTGGTAAAGCTTAAAGCATCTAGCTAGCACAGCATGTTTGGAGGTACAGCACCAATATCAGCACGCTGCTTGCTGTACATTTATGACAGAGAGCAGGCATGGTGGGTGGGAGCTGTTTCTCTAAAATAGAGAGCCCAACTTCGCAAAGAAGGGTGACTCACAAACATGGCAGCCAAGTGGAGCGACAGCCAATCGTTTAATCGGCTTCCAGCATTGGTTGTTGAAGGGTTCTTGGTGGGAGCGGACAAAGGAGTGGGTCGAACATTGCAGCAATAGTGAAAACTGTCAGTCATGATATTATGCACAACTATTTAAAAAACACAACACAACATATTAAAGGAGCACTTACTTTTTTCCAGCAGCAAATTAAATTGCAAACAACACATAAAGTGCAGCCATCAGCTAAACAGTATAGGCTTTTTGTGGCCAAAAATGAGATCTGAGACCTAGATTTGTACAGACCCCCAGTGATGGGTGTGATTTGTGGGGAAAACTGAATTGCTATTGAAATTAATTCAACTAATGACGTATAACATGCTTATATATGCTCAAGCAATGCAGAAAGATTTGACACCTAAAAGTGATGCAGGTGGCAACAAAAAGATTTATAGTTGAGATTAGATATCTGCTGAGTTCTTGGCCTTCCTTTGTATTGAGTCCTGTGTTTGAGATATATGAAGGAACACACACTCAAGACACTTCCCTACATTCAAATTAACAAAATTAACTTCAACAGGCTTTCTCGGGAACACAAGTTCAGAGAGCATATTAATACCATTGTTTAAGCAGCACTGTGTGAGGAAAGTGAAGCATGTAGTTTTGGTAATAGGCACTTTAGTTATTAAAGATCTGAAAAGACGATAGTCTTTCTGGCTAATTAGATCCTAATTGTTCTACAAGTTCTCTCCTCCCAGTGACACCAGTCGACGAAAAGATATTTTTGGCCTATAATTCTTAAAAAAATACATTGCTTGAGTAACTCTCCTCAGAACTACAGCAAATTCAAGGTTAGTCGAGGAGCACTAATTGCGCAGCAATGCCTGCAAAGGCAGCTCAACTGCATGGTAATTACACAGAAGCTGAATGCAGACCTACTGATTAAAGTATTGTGTTGTGAAAGAAAGGTTATAAGTTGTTCCTTTAATGTAGAACCGTAAGTTATGGTAAGCAGTACTTTTTTTGCAGTACCTTGCGATAAGTAATGTTCCATACGACAACACACAATGAGGCTGTTGTAGAGTTACACACTTATGATGGTTTAAGTTTTGTTTGTTGGTAGAACAATGCCTATAAACAAATCAATTCAGCACAAAATGACCAAACTGCAAATATATATAAACAAAAGACCGCTGTCATAAATTTTTAATATGACTTTCCCAAAAAAGATGAACATAGTGAATAGCTCCGCTGCACAAGGACGAGCCAAAGGGGGATAAGCTGTTGCCCCACCTCCTGGGCTCACTCTCGGTAGTCCAAGGTTTGATACCACATTCAATTTTAAACAGTTCCTCTCAATGTGGACTACACCCCCTATATTTTGTTAAATTACATAAAAAACAATTCTATACTTGTTAGATTTTTGCAGTTGTGATATGCCACTGGCTGCAAGGTAATGGCCCCAACCGTGTACTTATCCTTCACACAAGACTCTCCATAACGGGATGGAGATTTTGCGGCCTGGCACCTGTCACTCATTCTCGGGTACAGGCCATTTATTCATATCAATTTGTTAAAGATCAACAAAGTATCTTCATTCAAAACTTTGTTCAAACTCCTTTATCCATATTTCCAATCTTTAAATGTTTGCCTTTTAGTAAGTTTTAGCAAGTGCAAATGAATTGATTATTTATAGCCGTGTTTAAAACTGTATTATTCCAACGTGTTTCAAAGAATAAGCTCTTTATTGGGTGATTGCTAACCTGGAAAATTGCTAACCTCAAATCTACACATTATAATAACTGGAAGAGTATTTAACAACTTAAGGAAAGAGCACCTTATTGTGCATAATGGTTTAACAATAAGTTAAAATAATATTGCTGACACACTTGTCATACTTCAGTTAGGCAAATCTTCCTGCAGTCACATTGTTGCACAGTTTTCATGTCCACTTTTCATGTTTCATGTGGCCCACTGTAATGGTTCATACTCATCTTTTTAAAAATACTTTCAAGCTACATGTATCTATTTTAAATAAACTCTGTAACTGATAAAGAGTCGAGAGATTTCTCATTCAGCAGGGCTAATTTTTGACTTCTGCTAGTTTCAAAGTATTTCAGTAAAATATGTCTGCCCCTCATTTTTAACAAGAGGTCATCATGATCCATTCACCTGTCATCCACGCTTTATCAATAGCAATAGCGACCCAATGCCTTATAACATGTTCGGAGGACTGTGGACCAATGTCCCAGCGGTCCAACAGCAGTGAGCCATCTGCTGTATTAAAAGTTGCAAAAAGAGCAATTGATGGACCGAATGCTGCACAATGTCAAACATGCACCCCAGCACAGAGAACTGGGCCTAAAGCATCGTTTTTTTGCTCCACATGCCATTCCAGTTCAGACCCAGTCATATGCAAATCAGTCTTGACCCTGTTCGCCATGGTAATAGTCCAGCCTGAACGGCCAGGCCAGGTCCTCCCTGGCCTGGAAACAGTCATCCTGGGACCGGTTTCGGGGCATCACCCCTCATCAGCCAAGATAGCTTGAGTCCAGTGGCATGGGGAGTACGGGACCCACGTCTGGGCGTATCCGTCCCACTTGGGGTGACAAGTGCATAAAGAACAATTGATGGACAGAATCCTGCATCAATCTGTATTAAGTTGGGCAGGCTCGCTATACGAAGACCGCGGCTAGACCGCTGGGACTGACAGCTGACTGCCAACCAGCGGGGTTGTGGTTGGGCAGCCTCCACTGGGTGGTAAAGAGGCATAGCACTGCCAACTGTATTACGAGTTCACTTCCAAACGAGCCTACTGCAGCGGTTGGATCACTGCCTAAGGCCGGCGGAAATGAAGGATTTGGATTGCATACTAACCCCTTTTTGGTTCTTCCCAACGGATTTCAACAGGGATCCCTTTCTCCAGGTCCCTCCTACACAGGAGCATCTTCACCCCAAGTAATATGAACCCATCGTAGGTGGTATACAGATAAGTGCTTTGATACTGTGTACCTATTACTGGACGGCCAACATATGGGTCGGACTCCAGCAATGGACAGGTTGTAATTTCTCACAAATATCATGCATGTGTGCGCATTCGACACATATGCAGTCAGAATGCAAACACAGGAATCAATATACATGGAAATACACTGCCCACCACCACAACTACTGTGCCGGCCCCTATGGAAGTTCATAATATGGAGGTGGGAATGCCACAGGCACAGCAGTCTCGTATGCAGTTACAGAAGCGGTCTTTTGGTGGTCAGGCAGCCGAACTCGCAATAAGTCCCTAAGTCTCAACTTAGCAGAGCCACAATCAAAGAGCCACCCTCTTGAACTCTCCATGAGCCACAAGAAGAACAATCTCTTCGTTCAAACTGATGGTTAATGAGCACAGCCTACTAGAGTCAGGAGTGGCCACTTTGTTGGCACATTTTAAATTCATGCACATAAGCTACATGGAATGAAATGGTCTCTCCTACACTGACATAGGTGGCAATCATTTTGTAATAGGTTTAAATCCTGTCATGGATGATTCAGCCTTCCATCATTCTCAGGTGATTCAGTAGCAGACCATTACATTACATATTCATAACACCTTTTATGGTGCTTAGAAACCACAGAACACTGTGAAACCACAGAACTCTGTCTAAAGCAAGTTGTTATTGATGACAATATAATTTAAAAGTGGCAATGGAAGGACATCAATGATAGGGTACCCGTTTGGAAGTGAGGAATGATCTAACAAATCAAATCAAATTACTTTATTGTTGAATTAATAAAAATCCTTACAATAAGAAAGACAGAATGAGCCTAAAATCACAAAACGTATTTACATTAAAAATTTTAGAAGCAAAAAAATATATACAAATTATGCTTATCCTTAAGTCCCCCCAGTAGCAACAATAGTGACTTATAATAAACAGGACAGCGGAATAGGTGAATAGGCCACTGCCCAGACATTGAATGATCACAGGCAGGCCTGTAGCTGCTTTCTAGCCTCAATCATATATTTGAGGCCCCGAAAAGTATAAATTGGGGAAGAACCTCCCAACCAGATTATAACTGCTTGTCGACATGTTCTTATTTTCAATCTATTCATAATGTCCCTTAAATACCGTCTTCTAAATAGCATAAGGACTTGACACACACAAAATAAATGAGATAAGGATTCGTTTTGGTAACTGCAAAGTCTACATTTTTGGTATTCTTCTTGAGGTTTCCAGGAAGGTCTTAAATCCTTAGTTTCATGAAGACCCATACGGAAGTCAAAACATTTTTTTAAGTGTTTACTAAAATGGGTTGCCAAATATGCCTGGGGTTGTTGGACTGAGTAAGAAGAAATGACAGTCCCGGCATGGCGTCGATGAGTCATTGTTTCTTTATCTTCTAATAGTAACTTCCTTTTGGCAATAGAATTGGCAATTTTACAGAAATTGGCTTGGTCGATTTTTCTATTCCAGGCTTCTAGCAGATCAAGCTCAGTGAGGCAGGTTCACAAGTAATTGGCCCAAGGGTTACTTGAGACCTGAATGGTATCGTAATTAATTTCTAACCAGCAGAGATTATTTAAAGGATCTGCGTCAGTTTGTGGCAGAATTTGGCGAATCTTGTCATGGACCGAAAGAGTTGATTTTGTAGACCAAATTCGAGACGCACCTGGGCAACGGAAGAACATTTGGGTAGATTAAATACGTCCTTATAAATTTTGTTTTGTAGTTTATTTAATAAACTGGCCTCCCCTCCAAGCCATGTGACTAAACCGTACGATAAAGTTGGTTGGATCTGCGCGGCCATTACTTTTAGGAGGTAGGTGTGATTTGGGCCCCCCAGTTTTTGTAGAAGTTGCCTGTAATCGTAGATTAATGACTGAGACTTAGATTTTAGCTGCAGGGTATGCTCTTTTTTGGAGTTGTCTTTGCCGAGTGTCACCCCCTTGTATCCATAAAATTGCTGTTCTTCTATTGCCTGGTTATTGGATGTCCAGCTAAATTTAATACTCTTGCGCTTCATCAATCGAACCACTTTTGTTTTTTCCCTATTCAACTCTAGATGTTCAAGGTCTAAATAGGATTGTAAAGCGTTTATCAGCCTTTGCAGCCCAATTGGGGTTCTGATTAGGAGGACAATGTTGTCTGCGAACTGCATTATTGGCATTGGAATGTTGCCAAGATTTGGAGCGTGACTTTCAATTTGACCAAGATTTTTTCGTAGATCAGCAAGGTATAAGTTAAATAAACATGGGGCCAGGACACAGCCCTGTTTTAATCCATCTTCAGTTGCTATTTTGGGCATGAGATTTAAACCTTGGCCTAGTTTGACCCTTGCCCATGTATCAGAATACAAGAGCATTACTGCGTTAAGTAGGTTTTTTGCAGTCCCCACTCCTTAAGTTTTTCCCAGAGTTTCCCCCTACTGACTCGATCGAATGCAGCTCTAATGTCGATAAAGCAGCCGTACAGCCGATGATTCTTTATTCTTGCTTTTTCCATCAGGAGGGCTAGGGCAGAAAGGTTTGTTATGGTCCCTGTCCCTTTTCTAAAGCCTGTTTGGTAGCTGGGGATTAGATTGTTATTGTCCACCCAGTCCTGAATCTCCTCCAGTATACATGAGGGGTAAAGCTTGGCTTCCACATCGATTAAAGAAATCAGCCGATAGTTCTGTGGATGTCTCCTGTCCCCCTTTTTGACAATCGGATGGATGATATTTCCTTTCCACGATGGGGGCAGCTGCTTACGAATAAAGACTTGGTTGAATAGGGCAGAGAGATGGTGTGCCCAAAATTCATCGTTATATTTGAATACTGCATTGGGGAGACCATTGGGGCCCGGTGCGCCTTCGGGTTTCAGATTGTTGATGAGCCTTTTGACTCTTTCGAAGGAAAATAAAGACGGCTGTTTCATCGACTGGTTAATCCTGCCTGTGTCGCTGGAAGTTGTTAACATATTAGATCCGCCTTTCGATTGACTCACTTTCGTTGGTGTAGTTATATATTGATGTTTTTCCAGAGGGGGCGATTCACTTTTTAAATAAAGATTCTTTGCGTGGGCTTCCCATTCCGGACTGCTGATGCCGGGGTCCTGAGATATTGCTTCAGCGTTGTTTAATTTATTAATTATGCCCCAAAAGTCCCTCGTACTTCGCTTTTTACTGGCTTGTAACAGTTTTACCCACGTCGCTTCCATATGATTGGCCTTGGCTTTCCACACCATTTTACAATAGTTTCTTCTCATACTCCCAACAAGAAGGTTGTTTGATTTGAGGCCCTGGTTATTATTCCTTGCCACCTTCCGTTGCTCCTGGACGATTTTTGTCTTTTCTAGCATTAAATCGGTAGTAAACCAGTGTTCCTTTAGGACTTTTAGGCCATGGTGCGGAGCAGGGGGTGCTGAATGTTTGAGAGACAAAGACACCAGCAGTTTTTTCCAAATCAAAACATGATCATCGTTTTGCGTGTGTTCGTCTTTTGAGAAAAAGTGTCTAGATGTTTTTAATATGGCTTTCGTTCCACTCCCTCTCCATCGCAATCTTCGTAGGTTGTACTTCTCTGGCTGGTGAGAGAGAGCAGTTAGCTGTGCCAGCTCAGACACCCCTATATTGATCCGTAAAATTTGTGGAAAATGGTCACTTTTGATTCAATCAATCAAATAAATTTGTAACGCGCCCTACTCACCCGCTAGGGTCTCAAGGCGCTGGGGTGGGGGGGGAGTCGCTACTGCTCGAGCAGCCAGGTCTTGAGTTGTTTCCTGAAGGAGAAATGGTTGTTGATCAGCCGTAGGAGGGTGGGGAGGGAGTTCCATGTCTTGGCCGCCAGGTAGGAGAAGGATCTTCCTCCGGCGGTGGATTTGCGAATTCGTGGGACGGTGGCGAGGGTGAGGCTGGCTGATCGGAGCTGGCGGATGGGTGTGGAGAATGTGAGGCGGCTGTTGACGTATTTGGGGCCCATGTCGTGGAGAGCCTTGTGTGTGTGGGTGAGGAGTCTGAACATGATCCTCTTGCTGACGGGGAGCCAGTGCATGTCTTTCAGATGGGGAGAGATGTGGCTGTGATGAGGGATGTCCAGGATGAGTCGTGCAGAAGCGTTCTGTATGCGCTGGAGTCTTTTCTGGAGTTTGGCTGTGGTTCCAGCGTAGAGGGTGTTCCAGTAGTCCTGTCGGCTGGTGACGAGGGCCTGGGTGACCGTCTTCCTGGTTTCGGTGGGGATCCACCGGAAGATCTTTCGGAGCATTCGCAGGGTGTTGAAACAGGATGACGAGACAGCGTTGACTTGCTTGGTCATCTTGAGGGATGAGTCCAGGATGATGCCCAGGTTGCGTGCATGGTCCGTGGGCTTGGGGGCGGTGCCCTGCATCTTGCCCGGCGTCTTGCTATCTCGTAGCCCTCCACTGAATCTAGCAGAGTGTTACTAATTAATGTAAAGTCGATGGTTGACGATACCTTGCCACTCGTATATGTTGGAACTGATGATGATGATGGGCCTGTCCTTGTGGGTTTTAATATCGTTAATCCAAGCGTTGTTAGTTTTCTTGGGGTAAATGATTTATTTGCTACCCGGGGCTTTGGTTAGGGTTGTGGGAGCACGATTTGCTCGTCAAGTTGAGGTTAAAGTCGCCTGATAATATCAACAAACTTTGAGAATTTGATTTCTGAAACATTTCTATAAGATTAATAAGAGTGGCCATTTTCCCTTATTGTTTTGCACGGTCAGGGTATATATAGACGTTGATTATTAACAGTTGGTGCTGAGGATTTGCAGTGATCTTTGTTACTTGGACCCAGCTCAGTCCCACGTCTTGGTTTTCCAATTCCCAATTATATTTCTGAGAGACATATGTTGAAAGCCCTCTGCAGGGGTGCTCAAAGGTCGACGTTCTCTCGGCTAGTTTGTGGTGTTCTGTGAAGCCGGGGATGGAAGCTTGTACCAGGTTCCATGTCTCTTGTAACAAAAGAATATCATTTTTTTGAAAGAACTGTTGTGTCTCATGGTCCTGTTCCATACTACAGAATCCGTGAATGTTCCAACTGCAAATGTTTATTATAACCGGTTTAAACCTATCAGTGGTTGCGTCTTTAAACCGTATGCGTGAAGTTGGTCGCTTGTTTGTTTTAGGAATTCTTTTAGCTAAGGGTAAGCGCAATCCATGACCAGTCCTGACTAGGCGGCCCTCCTATGCGGGGTTCTGGGAAGAGCGTTTTTGTTTTTCCAGCCTCGTTAATTGATGTGGCCGAAAAGGCACCCTGGAGGCACGAAAAACGCTTGCAACTGGTTTGGTCCTCCCTACTTGTATTCAGTGTGCATTTTAAGAACGGAGAAGGATATCTCGTAGCGCATATGTTGCATGAGGGTAATTCCCCAGTGTTCAAATGAACCTCTATTTGCAAAGATCTTAGCTGCTATATCCTTGGAGGCCCAGGTGGTAACAGAGACTTCAGCGTCTATTGAGTCCTTCTTTTGGCGAAACTCAACTGAAACTAGGTCCTGGGTGGAAATACCCGTTAGCTCTGGAATAAGCCCAGTTAGTTTTAATAAGTTTCCTCTGTTAAGGATGTCATGCGTGCCTTTTGTCTCGTATTCGGGGGTAAATGTCAAAATTGATTCTAGTTCAGCTGCTGAAACTGTTACCTGTTCTCCAAGGCCAGGAGCAGTGAGGTTGCTTTTGGTAGCAGAACTATGTTTTCTTTTTGGAATCACCGTTCTTGTGTTGCCCTTTCCCCTAGAACCCATTGCGGGCGAATGAGTGGTACATATCATCTGAGTTTTTTTCGGTTGAAGAGGGGAGTTGGTCAGGGCAGTGCAATTGCGGTTTTGCCCAGTTTTTGTAATTTTAATCGGAATGGTGTCCCTTATTGAATCATGGCTTCATTTTTTGTGTTGGATTATTCTCGTTGGGACCATTGTTTTTTGTTAAAGGCACTGCCTGTCGTTCCCTGTTTTGATAATCTTAATGGGGGTCAGGTCATATGCTTGCTGGTCATGGGTAAGATCGCAATTTCGTTGTATCCTATTCATGGTTGGGGCTCCATAAGAGTTCGTTGTAGCTCTGATGAGCAGTTCTTCTTGGGTGGGCTACTCTCAACTGTAATTGTATCTCCTAATGAGGGGGACTGCTTGCCCCTGGGGATAGTACGGGGGAATTTCTCCATTGATGTACTTACTGATAGATGCGTAAGAGACACATTTAGGATTGTGCAAGCAGTCAGGGCATGTTGACACTCTGTCGAACCTACAGGTAAGGCACGAACTGGATCGCAGGGCTTTTTCCACATATTAAAGTTTTCGGACAAGGCGCTTTCCTGAAAATGATCTTGCTCTTCCGATTTTTTAGTGGCAGATTTTGACAGGTTGTTTAATGATCCTTTGTCTTTACGCGAGTCGTTCGTGGGTTTTGCAAAGAAATTATCAATTGTGATTTGTTGGTTACTTTTTAGTTTGAACCTAGCTGTTCTTGCTCGTTTCCTTTGCTTTTTCATAAGTTTTCCAATGGTTCCTGTCCTGGGGATATTGGTAAGGACAGAGCAAGGTGTTCTCCAATCTGGGTCGGCTCAATTTTGGACGGTGAATGGTAAGGTTTATGGACCAAAGCCTGGACAAGTTCGTTTTTTTTTGTAAATGGCTTTAGCGATTGGTCGGTTGGTAGATCCATTTGAGATGGTATAGAAGTTTCTAAGTTTTGATTTTGGGCTGTTGGAGCCTTGCCACAGTTTGGAGTTCCTGGCAGGCTTTGGTTGGTTGTCTTATCGGGTCGAATTGGGCTCGGTAAATTCCTAGCCTCCCTTGTTGTTGCGAACAAAGCTGATACCGGATCTTTCATGAAAAAGTATTTATTAATCTTTTGCTGTGTTCCTGAAGTTCGGCTGGAACTGGCGTGGGACTGGGGAGTTCTTGCTACCTCACTTGTCCCCTTAAGATCACTCCCCCCTTGCAGAAGAATCACTAGGGTTGGAGATTCTTGGATTTGCCTTTGTAAATCTGCCTTCTGTTTTTTTTACTGCGTATGGCTTTGTTTAATGACGCTTGCCGTTTGGTTCCTGAACGCATTTTCCCCCGCTCAGATTTCATAAATTTGTTTTGTGTTGCTGTGGAAGCTAGGTGGATTGCAGGTGGAACTCTGTGGAGCGGTGGCACAAGGGGTCCAGGGAGAAGAGGGACTGATCGCTGGGCACTCAGGAGATGCCACGTGCCGAATCGGACCTGGTCAGATTGGTAGGCAACACCCTGGGCTCTGACTTTGCAGCTGCCCCTAACGGCAGCCACGCTCATGCTTTGTCCCACCTTTGTCCCACCTCTGGACCTCACCTAATACCTGACCGACCGCTCCTCTTTAGCTACTTGGGGGCCTTGGTGGCCTTCCTCGTAGTGATTGCTTCCCACTCTTGAGCCCCCTGGACCGGCTTCTACAGTGGGGGAGGTTCTAAACCGCAGCCTTTACCTTTGGTGCTGCAAGCTGTGAATTAACGAGGCACCCCTGCCGCTTACCAAGAGCCTCTCAATCTTCGGGGCAAGGTGGGTGCTTCTTAAGGATGAAACAGGTTTTCCCGGGTTTCTCTGTGTCACTAAACCTCTATGTGACACTGGGTTTCCTCTCAAGCGCCAGAGCAAGATGGAAGCAGGTGAAGGCAGAAAACAGAAGTGTTAGGAGATGAATAGTTATTAGTAGACTGTAAACATGAGTTCGTAGAGGCGCTGAACTGCAGGATCGCGGGACTTAATTATTCACTTTCTTGCCTGCCCGCCTGCCCGCCTGCCCGCTGCTCTTACTGACCTCAAAGCGCTCCGGCCGCTCCTTTCTTTTCCCCCTCCTATGGCGGCTTGGAGATGGCTGGTTAGAGGCGTAGTTAGTGGTGTGGTGTACTCTCCGAGTGGGTCTCCGTGGATCCCAAGTCCCGATCCCGGGTTACTGCAGCGATGCGGCAATGCGGTTGTATGGCTTGGGCTTAAAGCTGAGGGTTACGGATCTGGGGATGGACCCCCCACGGTCACCCCACGATGTACGGCTCTTCTCGCTTTTCTCACTGCTGCTGCCTCTGCGGCTGCCTCTGCTGCCTCTGCTGCCTCGGCTGCTCGACTGACCGCCTCCTTCCGTTCGGCTTTGCTGCAAAACCCGGACTGGACTCTGGAATGATCTATCATTGGAGTAGATCACAATCGAGTACCTGTCCCTGGACTTGTAAATTCACATGTCTAGATAGAAAAATTCAAATATCCAATGTAAACAGTATAACTAAAAAACCAATGGTCCCTAGTAATAATATTTTTGATGCACTGAACCAATGAGGAATGTAATTTATTCAGAGGAATTTATGAAAAATAAATTCAAAACACATAGTGATGCAGTGAATATTGGTGCAAAATAAACAAGCTTAGTGCTCTCTTTTGAGGTGATTCATTCAAGTGGTAAATTGTGATCAACAAATGTATCAACAAACACAAGAACAGCACGACCCATAACAGCAAATTCGCAACAATCATTTAAGGTCTTTGTTTTTAAAGTCGAGGTTCCAATCCCAATAAAAATGGTGAAATCATCATCTGGAGACTGGGATACACTGAGCACAGAGAGAGCTGAAAAAATAATAGAGAAATAGTGATCAGAGTGAAGATAAGAAAAATAAAAGTAAACCAGTACAAGCCATGGGCAATACACATGAGGTTCTACATACATTGTGAAGGATAATAGAGTTGCTAATGGAGAGGGTCCCTAGTGACAAGCCTCAAGAGCAAGATGGCCAGGTATGGCCTACATAAAAATAACAGAAAGAGGAGCTGCTTAAAACCCTTATAATGGGTAATACTGGTAAAGGAGTGAGTGGTCAGCAGTTTGAGAGGCACATCCCTGAGCTGGAGATATGCTGGAGACCTATGTGGGTTCCAATCAGTCTGCAGTAGGAAGCAAATGAGGTCTGAGTCTCAAGGTTGAGATTCCTTCACAGGGCTCTAAACAGTTTAAACATGGAAATGCGCTGGTAGCAATGACTGGCAGTATGGAGTTCTTTCAGGACAATACATTCTCAAGAGGGAGTGGGAGATGGCAGCACACTGGTTAATGTAGGTGATAGGAAGGAAGAAAGGACCAAGAACTGAAATGATGAAACTGAAGATAGACTATGCCCAGTGCCAGAAAACTAAAGCACTGGACACCATTTTTGAATGGTTTCAAAGACAATGACAAACCTAAAATAAAACAGAATAAGTACACTTGCAACAACATAATCAGAACAGTACAATGCAAATGGTGAGATTGTCCAATAAAAACATATGTACATTGTGAAAAGAACCAAAAAGACAAAAGCAACATATAGTATCTGTACAAGGAAAGTTCACTTTAAATCAATTTTGTCCAATCGTCATCAAGATTTAGTTTTGCGTGTATAGTGTGCAAATGAAGAATCCAATGTAATTCATCTTTGGTTAATAGGGATTCAATTTTGCCTAATTTCTCATGAGAGTAAATGTTGCTGATTACTTGGTACCCTAAGTCATCCAGGCAATGTCTAAGCTCTAACAAATATAACACAAGGGGTGCGGTAAGGACTTGCATCTGATGTAACTGCTATGCTGGCATACGCAAATTCCCATTTTGTGTGTGGTTTGGTCACTGTACAGTGGGGTATAAATACATACAATGGTGCATATTGCATTGGTGGTGTAGCAATTTGAGAAACATCTCAAAGATGTAGTGCAATGTTGATGTCTAAATTCCTTACTCCTAATACAAAAAGGTCACTATTACATTGACCACATTTGTAGAGCCCTTTCATAGAGGGAAGTTGTTATGAACTTTGAGAGCAAAAGAGGTGTCATTGTAAAGGGTTGTTAAAAATTCAGATCAAGACGTAACGTTAAGAGGCTATAAGAACTTTTGCTACTCTCACGCAAGTAATTGCACCAGCCGTCACACGCCATTCAATGGCGTCACGTAACTCGCAGTAGATCGACCCAAATCAACTTTGATCTTGAGTAGGAAGAGCTGTGCGAACCATTTTACACTAGCAAATGGATCGACGTAATTTGATATTGAGCTCCTGAAATAAGAGCTATTTTGTATAGAACGAATAGGAAATTGTATAATGTAGTTCAGTAATATTCTTACATCTGATATTTTATGAATATAAATAGTTATTAATGTTTTTTTAAAACAGGCATGTATACTGACCAATTTTAATCTAATGCATTTTTATTTTTGTAATGGTTTTTATTAACTATGCAATAAATTCATTCATTCTTCTTCATAGAGGGAAGTCCCCAACACTCAGTAATGGTGTGTGCTGGTCTGAGAGATGGTATGTCTGTGTGGACAAGATGGTCTTTTGAGTTCCTTTACCACTTGTAAGCAAACACAGATGGCTCAAATGCAGAGTCTCCAGAAGCTTAACTATGCCAGTATTTTTTAGTGCTTCTGCAGATGAAGTTTGACCTGGGAGAGAAAGTGGTGACACAGGCAAGTCTGTGGTATTCCTGTTTTGCACATAGAGTTAGTAAAGTCTCAGGATGGAAGAACCATGCTCTCTCAGCAGAGCATCTAATCATGGGTTTGGGATAATCACTTTCAAGTAACTTGTGGCTTAAGTTCTCTTCTTCCCAGAAGAAATCACTTTTGTGTTTGCAAATACTTCTTAATCTTAGGAATGAACTATATGGTAGTGAGTCTCTCAGTGTGCGTCGATGGTGACTGTGAAATGCAAGCAGTGTGTCCCCTCACCACTCTATAAAGAGTGGTATGGGGATTCTCATTTTCATACAGACAGGAACGAGATTTCTGAATGATGGAAATGCATAGTGAATCTAAGGGCATCACAATTTGGGTTAACCATGACTGAAATAATAGCTTTGTCTGAGAGTCACCCTTCCAAATCATGAACATGTGATCTACATATCTCTTCCAGAGAGCAATAAGTCATCCATGTACAATATTGCAAAATATGCTGCAAAACCGCCCGCTTGGAAGTCCCCTTTATATGTAAATAGAAATTATTGTCAAATTTAAAGAAATTGTGTGTGAGGGCCAGTTCAAGCATTGATATAATGAATGATATTGGAACCTGGTGGAGTCTGGGTCAGGATTTGAGGGTGTTGGGTATGACATTGACACCCTACAATTGGGATATGTTCATATAGAAGGATTCAATGTCCAGAGTAACCAATAAGGATCATGGGGAGAGTAGATGAAATGCATCAATGAGATTTATAATATCCTTTCTATCCCTTATAGAGCATTCAGCAAGGAGCATGAAGGGCTTTATAAAGAAGGAAATGTATTGACCATTTGGCTCCTGGCCGGAGCCGCTCACTGAAACAATGGGTTTGTCGGAGGGGCTGTCAAGATTTTTGTGAATTATAGGAAGAGTATAAATACCTGGGGTGTATGGATTGTGCACTTTGAGGAGTAGGAACACATTTTTGTGCTGAGAAAATCCATCTCTTTCTCTCCATTTGTAAGTCTGAGCATTTCACTTTGAATCTCAATTCTTGGATCTTCAGAATTAGTTCCCTAAAGGTTATTCACTTGGAGTAGCACCTCCAATTTGTATGAGTCTAGGTCTTTTAGGACAATGCCTCTGCGTTTATATGCAGGTTTGACGATAATAGAACTCTCAATTTTAAGAGTGCAGAGACCTTCATGTTCTTGTAATGAAATTATAAATGGGGTGAAGGTCTTTTTACTTGAAATACCATGAGGTCTCTGAGCACTTTCTTTAAAAAAATGAGAATTTCCACAGGGATGCTGACTCTGGAAGGAAAAATTGTGTAGGCAAATCTAATTCCGAACTAGAATAGGAGTCTTCAACTGAAAAAATGCTTTCAAATGGATTTGTCTAAAAAATTCCAAAAGTTGACCGTGGAGTTCCAAAAAATAGGTACGTACTGTGGGGACAAATAACAAACTTGTATTCAGTTAGGTGATTTATGTACTTAAGAGTGTGTGAGATGATAAGTTAAATATAGGAATTGTTTCCATAGTGTTTACTTTGGAGGGGTGCCCCACTAGTAGTATTTATGATTGTACATCGATCCCTGTGGTATTGGTGACCCACCTATAGGAATTGCTCTGCCTCTGCCCCTGCATAGTAGGCATGTAGAATTAGCCCATGCCCTGTCATAGAGGTAGCAAACCTCTACAATTTACTAATCGAAAGCCCTTTCTACCAACATAATGTCAACAAACTTAGTCCCCTTACAGACTACTTTGAAGACACATGGATTGGCGGCCTCATCGTTCTGGACACAAACACTAACCCAAAGTTCAAATACCATTGTAAAATGTCTATGACAGCACCTTAGCATTGTAATGAGACCCTTACTGTTTTGTAGCTGCAGATCTTTCTCTGTATCCACATAATACAAAAATAGAAATCCTCTGAAAATGGGAAAAATATTGCACAACAAGCCCCAAAGGAACGGTAAAAATGAAACAAATCCAATAGAAATTCCTCGAAGCAATTAAAAGTATCTAGGAACCATAAAAAACCTGATTAAGTATTTGAAAAAAAGAAACGATTCAAAAAACCCAAAAGAAAGGAAATCCAAGTATAAAGCCTTAGGTTTTTATAATCCAACAATAATTTCCTTTAAAAAAAGCATAAGCTTCCCACAGGACACCCCTGTAGGCAATACCTTGAAAATAAATTAAAAAACCCAGTCTCAAAAAACATTACATTTCGAAAAATACACATACATATCAGCTAGTCATCAATATATATGTAACATAACACAGTTTAACATAAATAGACACAACACAAAGAAAGCAGCAGTAAGGGATAAATAGGAGCCATACCACCTAGCTATACATTAATTCGTGAATATATTCAAATTCGTGTTGCCCACCACGTCCTTCCACTGCCCAGGAACCCTACAATTTTAGAACAGTACAAAAAAGCACAGAGAGGCAACATAAAACTTTATAGAGCTTAAATGCACGGCACATAAATCAGAACCAGATTCTTCCTTGATTTCAGAGTGATGATTCTTTGATAGTTTCTTTCCGTCACATCAATTGTGAAATGATGGTTCTAAACAGCCAATGCGTTTTGACCCACAAGGTGCTACCTCAGGGCTGCAAACACAATATATTAATTAATCACACTCCTGTTTTATACATATAAAAAACACAAACAACATTACAATATATACCAACATGAGGCAATACTCCTGACATTACGCTTTGAGAAATTACTCATAGATTCTTTACCTCTATATGGAACAGAAATCAAGAAAAACCCAAAAGAGAGAGAGAAAACAGAAAAGTAAATACAACACCCAATGCGTTCTTAGAAAACTGCAAGAAAGAGTCAGACAAAAGCCCAAAAATTAAGAGACCCTAATTGATCATGATCATATATAATGACCATGTATAAAGAAAAACAAGTCTCTATTGTTTACACAGCTGCTGGGAGCTCAGAAAACTTGTATGAACACCTGAGCACCCCACACGTGTCAGTACGTATAACCATTTATTTATTATTTATTTATTATGGCGATTTTTAGAGCGCGCAAATACCCGAGGGTGTCTCGGCGCTGTTATTACAGAACTCTCTGTCGGAGAAGGGGAGTTTAGGCTTGGAACAACCATGTTTTCAGTTTTTTTCTGAAATTGAGCAGAGTTGGTGCACATTTGATGTGGAGACATGAAGACATGACTTAAAAGGGATCCTGACAAAATTTCACAACGCTCAAATCTTTAAATTGTTCACTGTCGTCCGTAAATTGTAATGTGTCATACTAGTATAAAAAACATACGAATAAATTGTCAAAGATAAGAACATTTCTTAAAAAGATAGCCAACCATATACAGTGGTTGTTGGCCTTAGGCCATAAATATAATTAAAAAATAAGAGGCATCAATCCATACAGTAAGGATATCTTCAAGAGAATGCTTCCGATAGTTTTCCCATTTGTTAGTGTCACATTCATTGTTTTCTGAAATGTGATTAAAACTCCAGTCACCACCATGTAACGAAATACAGAGCAACAATACTTGACACTCGCAGCGGCAGACCAACACCAATTTTACCTTGGACCGTGTTACTAACGGTTCAAACTGTACAGTGAATGTCCCAAAAATCCAAATTTTTCATTAGGTCAATACGATAGTTGACTCCCCTAAATGTAAAGAAAATAGTTTTGTAAAATTAATTTTTTTCTAGACAAGCTCCGGCTTCACACAAATATTTAGACCAGAAAAGAGAGACAAATATCTCTGTATGTTTCTCTTTATTGTGTACCAGGTCTCGATCATGCACACATTAATTTTAAACGGGGCAAAATTTTTAAATAGAGAGTCACACTTTTAAAAGATTCATAAAGCACATTGATCCAACCAATGTTACGCATACAGCTTCTTTCATGATAGAAGCCACTAATCGGTTCCACCGTTTAATGAAACAACATAAAAACAGAAAGCTCAAGAAATAGTGTGAATAAAAACAATTGTAACAGAGACAACATTATCCAGATTTATAGCCGAATTACCTCACAGTATAACCTACAAAGGATATACATTAATGTATGCACGAAGACAATAGGAACAGAGGGCAAATAGTGAAATACGTACAGGCACCCACAGCCGCACAAAGCTGCGTACGAAAAAGAGCTAGGGTGCCTTAATTGTCAAAAGCCATTAACTTGTTGACCTTATGGTCAACACATCTTAACACGACCATCAACGCAAAGGAGCTTTAAAATGTGCATGGAGCAGGCATAAACCGTTTGTGAAAGAGCACGAGGCTCGTTGAGTTCATGGAGCAGGCATTGTCCTTTAGTAAAAGAGCCTGACGCTTGATAAAGCCCATTCCATCAAAAAATAAGTATTCCATTAAGCCCATCAACTCACAATAGCCTCCAGTCAAATGGCTATGTAGTTCTTACGAGATGCGTTACTCACCGTCCTTGCTGTGTATCAGCGGTCCCAGATCAAACTAGATCAAAACAAGCCGCCATCCTTTTCCGCGCCCGTCAGCTTCAAAAGGGTGTAGCGGATAACATGTCATTGGTCACGTGGTTGCATGTGGACCAATCCGTTCACACAATACGTACACTGTGTCATATGAAAAGATAAAAAAAAATGTATGGGAGCGTGAACTTTATTGATCGTTATCTACGCCGTTCAGTGAACTCTTTTCACTAATTTCGACGCAGTATAGTAAGCCACCGACACAATGCCAGCTAGTAACAAAATCCAGAACCCGCGTCACATGTAAACATACTACAAACCCATTTAAACTGTTCTTTTTAATAATCTTTATCCACACTGTTTTGCACACTCTAGTCACCAATTTTAAAAAAGTATAAAGAGCCATCATTATGAACATACGGCAAGAAGTACAAACTTGGTGCCCCCACAATGTTACTGTATGTTCTTTTAAAGCCTGTATCATACAAGCGGCTTTTAAATGATCTTTTCCCAAACCCATTGCAAGATCGGGCAAACCAACCATAAAGTTCGCCCTGACAGGTTGAGGATCCCAGCACCACCACATACTTAATAAAACTGTTTTGTCTATTTCCTTCAGAGTTCGAACTTGCGCTTTCCCCATGAAAGAAACCTTTTCATCTTCAGTTGATAATGTGGCAAAAGACAGAAAGAGAGTACAGTGCACCCAGCCTGAAAGTGAATAGCACAATGGAACAATAGGCTTATTCAACATACACTACCGCATATGTGATTGATGTACTGCTGTGTGATTGATTTCCCTCCTGAGGTTGCTGTTTTGTATATCCTTGTGGTTTTAACCGCTTGATTTACTAAGCTCTTAAAACTTTAATCGTTAGCTTGAATTAATAAGCTTTTACTCGTGTGTACCCTCACCATCATTGTTGTGTGATTCTCCCCGCATTTTAGCGCCTCACCTGTTCATTGCTTGATTTGATAAGCTTTTAAACTTGTGTGCAACCTCACCCCCATTGTTGCGTGATTCTCCCCCGCATTGTACCTCATTGTACTGCCTCACTTTGATCCTCTTCCCCGGTACCCCGGTGTCCCAGCTTGACTCGCTAAGCCTTGTCACCTTCGCCCCCACTTCCTTCGCTACCCGGGCCACCCTCAGCTGAGCATTGACGCTGAGTCGGCAGGGCCCGGGCAGGCGAAGCAACATAGCGGCCATATTGGACGGGGGAAGCGTTCTGACGCGGTCTAGTTGCCGCATAAAAAGAGCAATATCCATCCAGCCCGAGACTGCTGTGTGATTGATTTCCCTCCTGAGGCGGAAGCCGGGAGGTTGCTGTTTTGTATATCCTTGTGTTTTTAACCGCTTGATTTACTAAGCTCTTAAAACTTTAATCGTTAGCTTGAATTAATAAGCTTTTACTCGTGTGTACCCTCACCATCATTGTTGTGTGATTCTCCCCGCATTTTAGCGCCTCACCTGTTCATTGCTTGATTTAATAAGCTTTTAAACTTGTGTGCACCCTCACCCCCATTGTTGCGTGATTCACCCCGCATTGTACCTCATTGTACCGTCTCACTTTGATCCTCTTCCCCGGTACCCCGGTGTCCCAGCTTGACTCGCTAAGCCTTGTCACCTTCGCCCCCACTTCCTTCGCTACCCGGGCCACTCTCAGCTGAGCATTGACGCTGAGTTGGCAGGTCCCGGGCAGGTAAAGCAACATAGCGGCCATATTCGACGGGGGGAAGCATTCTGACGCAGTCTAGTTACCGCATAAAAAGAGCAATTTACATCCAGCCCGAGACTGCTGTGTGATTGATTTCCCTCCTGAGGCGGAAGCCGGGAGGTTGCTGTTTTGTATATCCTTGTGTTTTTAACTGCTTTATTTACTAAGCTCTTAAAACTTTAATCGTTAGCTTGAATTAATAAGCTTTTACTCGTGTGTACCCCCACCACCATTGTTGTGTGATTCTCCCCACATTTTAGCGCCTCACCTGTTCATTGCTTGATTTAATAAGCTTTTAAACTTGTGTGCACCCTCACCCCCATTGTTGCGTGATTCTCCCCGCATTGTACCTCATTGTACCGCCTCACTTTGATCCTCTTCCCCGGTACCCCGGTGTCCCAGCTTGACTCGCTAAGCCTTATCACCTTCGCCCCCACTTCCATCGCTACCCGGGCAACCCTCAGCTGAGCATTGACGCTGAGTCGGCAGGTCCCAGGCAGGCGAAGCAACATAGCGGCCATATTGGACGGGGGGAAGAGTTCTGACGCGGTCTAGTTGCTGCATAAAAAGGAACGGTCATGCCTCCGCTCAGCGGACGCGCATGGTGGACGCGCCGGAACTGCGCCGGAGTCGTGCCAGAGTCCTGCCCGTCTGCGCCCGTCCGCAACCATGCCGCGGCTGTGGCCATAAACTCTAGTAGGACCCACAGCAGACCCTCAACTAACATCTTATACAGTAAGGAGACGCTGCTTAATCTACAACCGAGCAGCTACACCTTTGAGGATTCACCACAACTAGACTTAATTACACCTTCCTTCCCATGTCTCCCATGTTCCATGGGAAAAGAAATAGGAAAGCCGGACACCCATTGCCCACTCCTTAAGGCACCTGTCCAGCCCGCTTCAGCTCACAGAAACCTCAGGCTAAAAGCAGGATTGATCAATTGCCGCTTCCTGGTCAAACACTCTCTTGACATTGCCCAGACTTTGTTGGACAACAAGTGGGATCTTCTCTTCTTGACGGAAACCTGGCTCGGAGAGGAGTCCAACCCTGCCTTGTGTTTGGCCATTCCTCCTGATTATAACATCCTCTGTGCCAATAGGCAGAGCCATAGCCATGGCGGAGGGGTAGCCATCCTTTACAGGACACAGTGGACTATTTCTTCCTTTCCCTACATTCCTATTGAATCCATAGAAGCTCTTCCCTGCTGTATGAAACTGTCCCCCAAGGTTACTTATTCCGGCCAGCTAATATACTGTCCCCCAAAATCCAAGCCTTCTTTCCTCCCAGTTCTCCTGGACTTGCTCCAAGCAAGCTCTCGCTATGCTAATTTCACCTTGCTAGGTGACTTCAATATTCATGCGGAGGACGCCTCTGATCCGATTAGATCCAACTTTTTAGCCACCTTAAATGATGGTGGTTTAACCCAACTGTTCTCTCACCCTTCTCATAAGGCTGGACATACACTTGATCTTATTTGTTCCAACATTCCCGATACCCTCACTAGTGAACCCTACCCAGTTATTTGGTCTGACCATTTTTTTTATCCCCTTTGCCATTTCCCTCCATCATCAAAACAGACCTATACTTCCGGCCAAGACGATTGGGCGAAACGGGAGTAAGAGCTCCCTGGACAAGATCGCTGCCCAATTCTCTGCCTCCCCCCCATGTAAGGCCTCGACCTAGACACTAGGCTCTCCTCTTTTAATAGTTGGATATCTACTGCCATTGACTGCATTGCCCCTATCAAACCTATAAAAACCTTCAGAGCAGCCCCCCCGGCATCATGGTACTCTGCTGAACTACGTCAGATTAAATCCTCCTGCAAACAGTTGGAGCGCCAATGGAGACTTTCCTACGCCCTAGATAGCAAAAACAAATATAAACAAGCTTTAAAAAACTACCGGAAGGAAATAATTGATCACAAAAGAAATTACTTGGAGGACAAAATTAATAAAGCACAAAGCTCTACAAGAGAAATCTTTAGTGCGGTAAGAGCCTTTACTGATCCCATGGCCCTCAAACGCAAATCTCCGGTATCCCAACCCCTTTGCACCCGGCTCTCCGACTACTTTGAGGAGAAAATTGCCTCTATTTATAACACTTTCCCCAATAAGAATCATTCATGCACCACTGACAATCTTGATGTCCCTTCTGATTCCCATCTGGTATTTTCTAATTTTGCAGAGATTACCCTTGATCGCTCCTTGACGGAACTCCTGAAATGCAGATCTGGTTCCCCAGATGACCCATGGCCGGCCAAGCAGTATAAAGCTTTGGCTACGCTCCTCAATTCCACACTAAACCACATCTGGAATGATTCTCTAAAGACAGGCATCTATCCTGACGCTTGGAAACATGGCAAGTTGGTCCCTATTTTAAAAAAGGCCAACGCAGACCCGGAGGAACCAGCAAATTATAGACCCATCTCCTTACTGCCTGCCCCGGGTAAGGTCCTTGAAAAGCTGGTGCAGCAGCAGCTAGCATGCTTCCTTGAAACCCATGACCTTTTCCATGACTCTTAACACGGGTTTAGACCAGGCCACAGCACAGATCCGCCTTGATTGAGATGGCTGACTCTGTGCGATGGAGGCTGGACGGGGGATCGAGGGCAGTGTTGGTGCTGCTGGACTTGTCGGCAGCATTCGACACCGTCTCTCACCCAGTCCTGCTCGATCGTCTCCGGTCTAAAGTTATCCAAGGCAAGGCACTGGATTGGTTGTCCTCCTTCCTTTCAAATCGGACACAGGCGGTTTTTACCCCCCCTACACCTCTGACAGCCACCCGCTCAAGTGGGGAGTCCCTCAAGGTTCCTCACTGAGCCCCCTATTATTTAATGTTTACTTTTCCCTTCTTGCTGAATTGATATCCCAGTCAGGAATAAAGGCCACCTCTCACGCTGACGATATTCAGCTTTTATTTTCTACGATACCCCCATTCACTCCACGTTTTACCCACTAAAAACTGCCTAAGAAATATCGCCCGTTGGATGGACGATAACTTCCTGCGCCTAAACTCCGGAAAAACAGAGGTCCTTTTCTTCCACCAACCCTCCCCATAAGACTCAAACCTCTGGTGGCCCCTTGATCTGAGCCTTCCCCCCTCCCCTAAGGAATCAGGGAAAAACCTGGGGGTGAGATGGGACTCCCACCTTTCATTCCACAAACAAGTGCAGACCATGTCCGCCGCTTGTTTCTCAAAAATCTGGATGATAAAGAAATGTATTACTTTCCTTCCATGCAACACCAGGAAAACCATAGTGCAGGCATTAATTACTTCACACCTGGACTATGCTAATGGCCTGTACTTAGGGCTCGCCTCTGGATTATGTCACAGTCTGCTGACAGTCCAGAATGCGGCAGTCCGACTGGTCTGTGGTGTCTCTCTTCGAGAACACATTTCTCCTCACCGTCGTACACTCTACTGGCTCCCCATCCAAAAAACGGCCGAGTTCAAGGCCCTTACCCTGGCCCATCGCGCTATCAAGGGGAAAGGGTCTGCCTACCTTTCTTCTTGTCTCCGCCCCTAGAGCAACGCCAGACACCTCCGGTCCAACTCAAAAAACCTGATCGCCACCCCGAGGTTCAGAAAGGCGCGCTCAGGAGGTAAAACATTCCAGGTATGCGCCTCCTCTCAATGGAATAAACTTCCACTCTCCCTCCGGATGATTCATGAAGAGATGCCCTTCCGGAAAGCACTGAAGACTTTCCTCTTTTGTTAAGAATCACTGTTGTTTGAGACAGCACACCTGCAGAAGCGCCGGGACACCCTGTTGGGGTATCTGGGCGCTATATAAAACACACTAAATAAAATATGTGTTATACATACTTTTTGACAGAAGGAGAGTACAGTGCACCCGGTGTGAAAGTAAATAGCAAAATTGCATAATGGGATTATTCGACAAACACTACTGCATATGTGTTATACATAGTTTTTAAAAGACAGATTATGTTTAACAGTATCTTTGTGCCATGTAGTAAAAAAACTTAATATTTTTGCCCTCACTAGCCACATATAGTTGGATATACTGATATCAAGGTGGGGACCATTAGACATCAGTATATAACAACCAGAAGGGGATAAATAAGCAAACAAATCCAAACCATAAAGTCCCAAAAATTCAACTGTCATTTAAAAACAGTGAATATAAACAGGGAAGGAGGGGGGGGGGAGAAAGGAACAGGGGTAAAATACGCCCCACCATCAACATTTTATTGAGTTGGCCAACAAATTGAGCAGGATTTCATTAACTAGAAGATCTCAATCAGTATTAGTTCCAGCATAGCAGTTTCAATATATTCATTGTAATTACCCATTGCAGATCTTTTAATTATTATCAACACCAAGATGTTTAAAATAATGTGACATTATAATAAATAATGCATTTCATTATCTGAATTTAAACCCGATGTTACTGCTCTCAATTTGCAAATCCAGAAAGCCTCTAGCTGCCTGCGGCGTAGCTCCCGAATGCCTCCTCGTCAATTAAGTACCACATGGTCAATAGCATTACATTTAAAATTACTCTTTGGGATTTCAGAGCCACAGATATGTGCCCCAAGGGCATTGGTCACATCATTTTTGGAGCAAGCTCTTCTGTGTTCCTGTATGCACACACGCATCTGTCTCACCCTGCTTCCCACATATATTTTATGAAAATTGCAGATGATTACATGAATTACAAATGTCGACTGGCAATTCATAAAATGTTTTACATCATACATATAGCCACTGTTGTATGCAAAACGCCTGGGCCCTTATTTATGAAGAGCTTGCGCCGACAATGCGTCAAAAATAATGACGCATCGTCGGCGCAACGCATGCGCCATATTAATGAAGTGACGCATCTCCGACGATGCGTCACTTTTAGCTGACTGCGCTAAAAAACCACTGTGTCAAAATGCCCTGCGACACGCATATATTAATGTATGCAATGTGGGCGTTACCCCGGAAAAACTTGCGCAAAAATGACGCATCCACATTTACGAACTTTCCCGCTTTTGACGCATCCGTGTCGGAAATGGCGCAGCGTTGCGGATGCGTCGGAATTGGTGCGCCTGCAAAACGGACGCGCAGGAAATGACGCATCGGCACATAGCAAGAGGAGAGGAGGCCAGAGTGAACATTGCTGCAACCATCCCCACACCATGGAGGTCGTAATGCTGCGAGTAGCTGCCAGACGGAGACGACTAGCTGCAGGAATCCTACCACACCCCCCTGCCCCACAAAATCCACCCCCCCCCCCAAGGCAACGCCGCAGAAAGGAGCGGTTATTCCGTCCAAGGAGCGTCCTGAGAGGCCTCAGGGATTTGGAGGTCATAAGTCTATTCCGCCTGAAGAAGCAGACCATTGAACATCTACTGCGACTCATTGGACCAAGGCTAGAGGTAGGAGCCAACAGGCCTACCAATATACCGCCACAGGCAAAGCTCCTGGCTGTGTTGCACATGCTAGCGTCGGGCTCCTTTCAGACAACAGTTGCCAAAGTGGCAGGAATATCCCAGCCAGCTTTCTCATCATTCCTGCCAACTGTCCTGGATGCCATCATCCATCTCACACCCCGCTACCTCCGTTTTCCCAACAATCCACAACAGCAGATGGAGATAAAGCAAGGATTCTATGACATAGCAGGCTTACCCCATGTGCTGGGTGCCATGTACTGTACGCATGTGCAATTAGTACCTCCGGCAGCAACTGCACATTTGTACATTAATCGCAAACATACATATTCAATCAATGTACAGGCCATTGTGGATCACCGTGGACTATTTACAAATGTGCTGGCAAAATACCCTGGCAGTGTACATGATGCCTTCATATTCAGGAACTGCATCATAAATGATCGTTTCAAGAATGGCCAGTATGGAAATGGACTACTTGTAGGTAAGCAAAAGAGTATGATACAATGCACCATCCATGCTACCATACAGCTAATATAGATGCAATGACGCATAAATGAGGTTCTGGATGTAATAATGTTGTACTAGCATATACATATACATGAATAGAAGGGCCCTAATTAATGACGGTCATGCGCTGCCGGTGCGTTAAAACAAAAATGGCAAAAGGTCACGCAATAGTGGCGCAAGTCCCTCATAAATGAGGTCCACGGTCATGTAGAGGCATATAGGGAGTCAATGCATGTCCTTCCAAATACGTGAAAATAGAAAAGGATGTGGGTGGTGCACAGCGGTAGTAAACGAACTTCGTAGAAGCTTGTTCAGCTGAGGGTGCTCCTAAGGGTGGTGCTTCCGTCAAAGCGCCAAAAGTGCAAGACAGGTAATGTACGCAAACCACTGCAAATACATCACCTTGGCGAGGCACTCCGTATATGATCATGAAAATGATTCAAAGAAGTTGTAATCCAAGTTCTGTTTTTTATTCACAAGTATTCAAGTTAATGGGTTATCGATGATATTAACAGCATATCAATCCATAACATAAATTCATTTCTTCAAGGCCCTTTCTCAAGGAGCGTTCATATCAACGCGTAGCAAGGACCGCTACTCGGCTGTTCTAAGGCCAGCATTACAGAACACCGGTCTTAGAACAGCCGAGTAGCGGTCCTTGCTACGCGTTGATATGAACGCTCAATGACAAAGGGCCTCCTGCCCAGAATGCATTGGAGGAGTTCATACTTATCTTCTTGAAGAAATGAATTTATGCTATGGAATGATATGCCGTTAATATCAGTGGTTTGCGTACACTACCTGTCTCTTCCAAATATGTGTCCATTGCACAGCAGAACTATGTGCCAAAGGTGTCTTGCATGTGAGTCCCTGGGTGTGTTCTCTGCAACATCCATGCCTAATGGACACTGCCAAATGAAATATTACCCACAACATATGGCCTCGAGTTTACCACAACCATATCAAACTTTTCATTGTACCCTCTCATTTATTCTATTACAGCTGACCAGGGGTATGGCATTCAGCCCTGGGTGATGACACCGTATGGAAACCCACAGACACCACAGGAAGTAGCGTACAACCAAGCACATTGCAGGACAAGGAACATTGTGGAAAGAACATTTGGTCTGCTCAAGGCCAGGTTTCGGCGCCTGGACAAGTCTGGTGGACGCATGCTGTATTCACCACAGACAGTGTGCAAAATAATTTTGGCTTGTGCAATACTGCACAACATTTGTGTTCTCACACATGTTCCCTGGGATGATGATCCTGATTTAAATCCAGAAATGCCCGAGGATGACCAGGAGGATGGGCATGCTCCTGTAAATCAAAGCACAGCAGCAGGCATCCGTAGACGTGCTGAGATAGTGCGTAATTTTTTCTAAGAATGTCAAAAATAACATCCTCATTATGCATCTAGATTTGTGTTTGCACCAATAAAAATACTTCATACAACCTTTTGTACCTTGTGCATGATTATTTGACAATACTTTACACTGCAATTTGCATGACAATCTCATATGTGGAGTTAATACATGAAACTTACTCTCATGTCTGGAGGCTGACATCAGACATACATCAGGCCACACATCCATTTACATTGTAGTGCCTTGCAATTTCACCTGCAATGGCGACACTCACCAGTGTCTGGCCAACACAGGTACCCTGGCACCATAGTGCATGTGTCTCGGTGTGCAGGGTATGAATGCACATGTGTATGAAGGTGACCCTTCCTGTACAAAAATATTCCTCCATGCAACACAGCATACATAGTGCAGGTAGGCAGGCCGGCCATTGTGCGTCAGCGCACATGAAAAGCTCATGAATCTCCCATATGTCATAGACACAGCACCTTCCCACCCTATTTGCTTGCTGTAGGGAAGTGCCGCAGGAATGCATGCAGTAATATTGTATGCAAAAACATCATAAATTAGGGTCTAAATTCACAATTGTCAAAAAGCAACATTTACCATCCATATGTTGTGGTGCAGAAATTTTATAAAGCACTGGTGAAGATGAGTCCACATAATGAAATCACACAGCAGGAAAAATGATAACAAAGTACTTGTACGTTGCAAAGTCATGATGAAAGTAAATAAGTAATAGGACAAACATTACAATCATCAACATGTTACACAGTGGATGTGCGTCAAAATATGACCATCCATTAAAAAGTAGCCTTCATTGCTCACACAAGTTTGCATAAATCAACAAATGTGGTAGGCACATAAATGAAGTTAGTGTATCCTACTTCATAATCTTATTCATGACTCAACACACAAAAGTGACGTTGGGTCTGCCTACCTCAGTATCTGACCCATGCATTCCTGACTCCACGCACAAAAGTGATGATAGGTCTGCCAACGTCAGAATCGGAGCCATGCATTCCTGACTCGATGCAGAAAAGTAACGTTATCTGATCTTATCTTCTCTTAGGTGAAATTTATAGAGTGCACTGACACCATAGGCTTCCTGGCGCCATAAGACAGAGTGAGTGAGGAAGGAAGCGTGAGTGGCGGAGATTTAGCCCATGGAATGGAAAAGGCGTGTTTGAAGCGATTCCCAGAACTTCAGAAGGGAAGGGGAGGATTTGAAGGAGAGAGGAAGGAGATCCCAAAGCCCAGGAGCCAGATGACAAATTGTGCAACCACCGAATTTCTGGGTTTTAGTATTGGGAGTGACTACCAGATGACGGTGAGCTGATTGGTGGGTTTGTGTTGTGCGGTGAGGGCAGATAAGATATTTGAGAAACGTGGGGCGGGACCAGTGGAGGGCTTACAATGTGAGACAGGTCACCTCAAAAGATGCTCTCGGGTCTATTGGGAGCCAGTGAAGACTGTGGAGTAGAGGTTTGGCTGATTGCCATCTGGGTGTAATGTGAATTAGACGGGCTGCTTGAATCTGGACAACTTGGAGGCGGTGTGGCAGGGATTGTGGGAGACCGTAGTAGATGGACTTAGAGAAGTCCAGGCGGGAGAGCATGAGTGAGAACACCACTTGGGTAAGTGCGGTGGGAGGGAGTAAGTGACTGACTGTACCGATCTTCCGGAGCTGGTACATAGAGGAAGAAACTAGCGCACCCACTTGTGCCCTGAGGGAGAGTTCAGCCTCAATGATGACTCCCAGACCCTTTACTGATTTTACCGGGGCTGGGGGGGAACCTAGCTCTGTGGGCAAAACTGAGGGCCACAGTGGCCATGACTGAGTCCAGGGAGGAGGAGCTCCGTTTTCCCGGGGTCAAGCTTCAATTGGTTCTGGTACATCCATAATTGGTTGTGGATCATGACAGCGTGGAACGTGTTGATGGCATGAGGTGAATTGAGCGGGAGGATGATCTGTAAGTCGTCAGCGTAGTAATACACAATAATGTCCCATTTCTGTAGAGAATGGTTCAGCGGCCAGAGGTATAGATTGGACAGGAGTGGTGAAAGGGAGGAGCCCTGTGGGACTCCACAGGACGTGGGGGTATTTGTTTCAGTATAGGGTCCTCGGCGGACCGTTTCAGTTCTTCCAGTTAGGAAGGACTCGACACCCTCAAGAGCGGTTCCCTGGATGCCTGCATGTTTGCCAAGGTGGAGAAGGATGTTATGGTCCACCGCGTCGAACACGGACGACAGGTCCAGGAGTAAGAGGGCTTGGGGGGACCCTGCGTCCGCGTTGCTCCTGAGTGTGTACAAGAGTGGCAAGATAACTGCCTCTGTTGAGTGGGCAGGTCTGAAGCCGCCTTGATTGGGCTCCATGTGACAGGAGGATTCGATGTAGTGTGACAGACATCGGGAAACATGGTCCTCCATTAATGTTGAGAAATACGAGAGGAGGGAGATGGAGACGTTAGGTCTGCATAAGTCTGAATCTGACCCATGCTTCGCTGACTCTAGGCACAAAAGTGACATTACACAAGGCCCAAAAGTGACTTTGGTCAACATATGTCATAGTCTGACTCAGCTGAATATACAAACACAAAATTTTTGCAGGCTAACATGGTTTGTCCCTGTTGAGACACTTCCATGCTAAGCGTAAACATGCATCTTTTGCCCAGCATCAAAAATACAGCAGCAAATATATGCAACAACATTGTCAGATAAAAACTGCAATGCCCCATAAATGAAGATTGTGACACATGCCAATAATGTCGCATGTACTAAAACTGGTCACACCTTGAGGAGAAAATATATCATCACTCAGCCATGCTTCAAATTTACAATGCCCCATAATAATGATTTGGTCGCATTACAATAATGCGGCTTTGACGATAACTGGTGGCACCGTAAGGGGAAATATGGAAGTAGGTACCATGCAACAAATCAACGATGCGACATAATTAGGTTTTATTCGCATGCCAATAATTACGCTTCTCCTACAACTGGTCGCACCTTGCTGGGGAAATCTCATCAGTCACCCATGCTTCAAATTAAAGATGCGACATAATTACGTTTATTCGCATGCCCATAATGACGCATCTCCTACAACTGGTCGCACCTTCATGGGAAAATGTCATCAGTCACCCATGCTTCAAATTAACGATGCGACATAATTACGTTTTATTCGCATGCCCATAAGGACGCATCTCCTACAACTGGTCGCACCTTCAGGGGGAAATGGCATGTCACCCATGCTCAAATTAACGATGCGACATAATTACGTTTTATTCGCATGCCCATAATGACGCATCTCCTACAACTGGTCGCACCTTCATGGGGAAATGTCATCAGTCACCCATGCTTCAAATTAAAGATGCAACATAATTCGGTTTTATGCGCATGCCAATAGTGACGCTTCTACTACAACTGGTCGCACCTTCATGGGAAAATATGACATCAGTCACCCATGCTTTAAATTAAAGATGCAACATAATTACGTTTATTCGCATGCCCATAATGACGCTTCTCCTACAACTGGTCGCACCTTCATGGGAAAATATGACATCAGTCACCCATGCTTCAAATAACGATGCGACATAATAATGATTTAGTCGCATTACAATAATGACGCTTCTTCTGATAACAGGTCGCACCGTAAGGGAAAATATTTCATCACTGTACCATGCTTATAATCTGCGATGCAACATAATTAGGTTTCATTCGCATGCCAATAGTGACGCTTCTACTACAACTGGTCGCACCTTCATGGGAAAATATGACATCAGTCACCCATGCTTCAAATAACGATGCGACATAATAATGATTTAGTCGCATTACAAAATTGACGCTTCCACGATAACAGGTCGCACCGTAAGGGAAAATGTATTATCAGTGTACCATGCTTCAAATTAACGATGCGACATAAATCGGTTATATTCGCATGCCAAAAAATGACGCATCGCCGGAAACGAGTCGCATCGCAACAGGAAATGATGTACCCAGCCTGCCCTGCTCACAAACAGGAAGTTATATCATACTTTCACTTTCTATTTCACTCCTTTGTAGTCTCTGAGAGGTGTAGGAGTGTGTTTGCCAAGTGCTTGAGAGTTTTGTCCTGTCCTGCAGTTGTTTTACAGTGTGTGTATTGCTAACTGTGCCCAAATAGTCTCTGTAGTGTTGTGTATTGTCTAACGGTGTGTTGTGTGTCAAGGGGTGTCTGTCTGGTTAGGGGATTTAATACTTTTTCATAGGGGGATTAGTGTTCTGTTTAGGGGTTTTTCATAGTTAGTAATAGGGGGATTAGTGTTCTGTTAAGTGGAGAAATAGTATTAGTAGGATTCCTGTGTCAGCAAAACTTTTTTTGTGGCATTCACACAGCGTGGCTTGTGCTTTGTCACAATGCCACCCAGGTCTAGGAACCTAACTGAGAAGGAGTATGGGGGCTACTGTGGCTGATAGTCCACTACCTCCCAAACATGATTGGGAGTGGAGGCAGGGTACTGCTGGGTTACCCAACCCAAGAAGGAAGCTGAGGTGGGAGAGGGTCCGGTACCAGATGTTGAGAATCTTTGGAGTGGACCGGACCCTGAGACAGTACAAACATCGGTGGGCAGATCTCATCAACCGTGAGCAGGATCTCCTGGACCACCTTGGAATTGAGGTTGATGGAACAATTGGTAAGTCAATATACTTTTATTTCATGTATTAACCACCGTATTCTAAGGTAAAGCTAATCAAATGTCAAACCACAGGGGCCTCACTGATGATCCCCTTGTGCCCCTGTAACCTCAGACATAGGGCCATATCTATCAACAAACCCTTTCTCAAAATAAAAATTGAGATTCTTATGGAATCGCTATTTATGAATAGCAAAATGGTATGTATAAAGAAAAATCACTAATTTGTAGGAATTCCTTAATCTTCCGTAGTTGCTACTTTGCATTTTCAAATTTGTAAGTAAGGGATCAATCAAAAAGCATTCCCATGGCCCAGGAGGGCCATAGGAATCACTTTTCAAAAAATACTGTAATAGAAAATCAGCTATTAGCTAATCGCAATTTGTGAATTATCCAAAGGGTGCAGGGGTGTCTCAAAGACACCCTGCTGGACCCATCAAAAGTATGTGTGTGCATATGGTGCACATACATGCACTATGGGCATGTGTGTGCATCACCTGGCACCTTCAAAAATTTGCAATGGTGCATATTTGTCAAAAATAGCTACTTACCATCAACTACAGGTTGTTGTCAATTACCTAAATCTGAAACATAATTTGATACACAAAAATACTACATACATAGCACTTAAATAATAGCAAAATTGCAAGTACCAAAATGCCATGGCAAAATAAGGATTTTTAAAATTTTGCAATTCCTTAATTGGCAAATGTTTCACACATCCTAAGCCATGGAAGTAGTCCGTTTGAAATTCGGCAACGGCAAAATCCTGCAATTTTCAGACTTAGCAATTCACAAAAGGCTTGATACACATGGCCTCTACTGACGTTGTGGTAATGCACAAGCAAGATTGAACTTCATCATGCTGGACTATGCCGCTCATTGAGGCATAATCATGCATGATAAAGGTCTGCACTTTCAATGCATTGTTATGTGTCAAAAGGGCGTGCAATGGGTGTTGTTTGGCATGTTCACACCAACATCCATGGACTTTAGTCAATGCTCCAGGGGCCTTTGTAATGAAGGACTTGTGCTGCGGCAGCATCACTCATTAACATGTGGTAAAGTGACGCTCAGGCGGCGCAAGCCCTATGAAAATAAGGCCAGAGATGTACGAGTGTGAGGCAGCGCAAAAAGCACATGCCTGCCCTAGGGAGGTGTAAGTGAGGCGCGACAGGGAGTGAAGTTTACATGTATCCATGTATGTCATATTTCCCTGTGTGCAGCTGCATTGTGCAGCACACAACGAAAAATGTCTATGCAGTTTCTGACCATTGACGTACAGGAAGGTATCCCATACGGTACAAATAAATTCTTCAAAGCAACACAGCCACCCTTGCATCATGGTGCAAAAGGTATTGTCCTACTGCATGACAGCACTTTGTGGTCAAGGCCAGGGAAAGGCACAAATATGCTAGCTTAAGGGAACAACATGTTCCATCCTGGTATATCATATGTATGCATGAAGGATTCTTGATACAATATGTCACGCAGTGACAATATCCTATTAACAATGGGTCTAAACATCCTAAGTATTGCATAACATCAACAGCTACTTGGATGCAAACTTCATGCTCCACCCTCCATCACACATTGTAGGCCCTGTACATAGAGTAATAATCTACAGGGACATCACCTCAGAGGAGCATATGTCTGCCACCATCACAAGTAACCTTGTAGTGGTTCTAATTCTATCCACACACGTCTTTGTATGTGTATTTCAAAATACACAATGTGCTACAGTACCATCTGTGTGCAGCAAAGATGCACAAGTGTCAATTGAGTGCAAAACATGCAATGCCTTCAACCCTCCTACATGACTGTGTGCAGGAAGTATCACATTTAATTACTTGGATTCTACACAATGACTGGATGTACACTAACTACTTGTGATGTGAAATGCAGTGCAGAATGGAAAACAACATGATAATAACAATACACTTATGCAGCAATGTGCATACATGATGGCATACCATGGGCTGAGTAAGTTTTGTTTGCATACCCAAACATAGGATACATCATACAGCTGGGATTACGTCCGGTGACATGTTTGTTGTGCTGAAACAACAACATCAATCATAATTTTACCCCACTCTTGTGCTTAGTCACGTGGGAAATAGGCACACATCTACAAGGCCTGGAAAATTGCATGTAATGTGAATACTGTGTACATGGTGTATTTGCACACACATCAATGTGCATGTGTGTAAATGCATGTTGCTTGCAGTTCTTGTCACATTGCACCTATCAACGAAGCTGACACACTGACACATCTAAGGGTGCCAGTACATCTGTGAATGGTGAATAAGCAAATGATAAGCCATGTGTGTATTGGGGAGGACATAATTCTCAAAAAGGCAACGTAAATTCTAGAATAGTTTGAATACATATGGCGGATAGTTGATTTTTTGTAGTGTGACGCATTAATCTGCTGGCACATCTGTGAATACTCAGATGTTCACATTCACCATTGTACCAAAGTCCCCCATAAAAGCACAATCACATACATCTACATAATGAAAACATATTTTCTAAATGGAACAAGTGTGCAGGTATTTTGCAAATGCCATCTCAATGTGACACCACAAACAAGGGATCACATGTGTGTAATACATGCAGTGCAAGAGTGTGCTTCACATGTGAAGCAGTTAGCCATAGACTGTTGTCTGAATCACGTTGCCTCATGGGACGCAACGTAAGCCAATCTTGAAGATACCAATGACTCTCATGTAATCTCTGTACTGTGTTGAAATATGCTACATACGCTGACATTCTGGTATATTGTCTTTCACTTGTAGGTGGTCCACCACCATACACAAGGGATGAGGTGGAGTCCTTCAAGAATCCTAAGGCCACTGGTGAGTGTGAAATCATTACTATCTTTTTATGCTTACAATGTCTCCTCATGCATGCCATGTATGCAGACAGTCCAAAAGCATCATTCTTGCATGCATCATGTTTACACATCACATGTGCATGGAAGTGTCAAGGACTCAATGGCACCATGTGGAAATGCATGAACACAAATATAAGGGTCACATGTATGAGGTGTTACAGTGTGCAAGGAACACAGTAACACTTCTTGTGCTGCTGTAGGTATCCATCACATAAAAATAGACCACAATCAAACAATACATCTAGACCTCCATAGAGCACCATACTCAGGTGTGAGGGTCTCAAGTCACTGAAGGGAGGGGGTGTGCTGCTACTCATGAAATAGTCAGGTCTTCAGTAATTAAATGAAGGTAAGATGGTCCTGGTCAGTCGTAGTTGTGCACCAAGGGTGTTTCATGTCTTGGTGGCCAGGTAGGAGGGTGATCTACCTCCAGTGGTGGAGCAGTCAATCCTTGGTATGGTGGCTAGTGGGAGGCTGGTGGAGCAGAGGTGGCCGGTAGGATCAGAGAACGAGAGGCGGTTGAGGAGTCATTCTGGGCCCATGTCATGTGTGTGTGTATGTGTGTGGGTGAGGAGCCTCAACGTGATCCTTGTGTTGACGGTGACCCAGTGTTGGTCATTATGGCCTGTAGAAATGCTGCTGTGGTGAGGGCTGTCGAAGATGAGTTGTGCCGATGCATTTACTATGGGTAGTAGTTCTAAGTGAAGTCTGGCAGTGGTTCCTGTGTATGGGGCATTCCCCTTGTACAGTTGGCTGTTGATGAGGGCCTGGGTGACCGTCTCACACGTTCCCGTGGTGATCCACCTGAATATCTATTGGAGCATGTGCAGGGTGTAAAATCATAAGATGACATGACGTCCACTTGTTTGTTAGTTGTGAGTGAGTAGGCCTGGAAGAATCCCAAGTGGGGTGTATGGTCCGTGGTTGTTGTTGCAGTGACCATTGTTGTGGACCAATAGGCGTCGTCCCTGGCGGTTGTTGATTTGCAAAGGATGATAACCTCTGTATTGTGTGTCTACAGTATCTGCTGACTGACCTTCTTCCATTCTGTAGCGGCTATCTTTCCTTCATGGAGGTTGTGTTTGGTTGTGGCTGGGTCTTGGGTGAGGCACAGTACCAGATGGGTGTCATTGGCATAGGATATTATGTTGTGGTGGTGTGTGCATGCAATGGTGGCAAGTGTGCTCATGGAGATGTTGAAGACTGTTGTGCTGAGCAAGGACCCTTGGGGTACGTGACAGTCAGTGTATTAATACCATGGCTACATGAGACATGCTCATTGTAGTACAACATAGATATACCTCCTACAAGTTCGATTTCCTTGTGCCCCACGTGTGTCAGTCGTTGCCATTGTTAGAGGGATGGAACAGTGCTGCAAGTCCATCATTAATTAGCACAACAATCATGCACTTACCTATGCAACTAAAAGGCTCACCGGCACAATTCCCTATTGACATCAGTAGTTAATATGCTATGATGTACATGTGCTTAAATGGCCATTGCATCAATTATCATGCATAGTCAATCCACATACCAGCCATTAATGCAGTCCATATGTTGTCCCCTGTCAAGATGCATCTACCATGGAAGTGTTGTGCAGTGTGTGTTGCCTTGTGTGAAAACACACCACATATTTACTCCCAAGCAGCACCCCATGTACAAGAGTTACATGATAGGAGTTGGTCCCCAAACCTATTGCAGTGCACACCTGTGTTTCTCCTTGCAACACAATCCTAATTTGCCCATGTTTTGTTTACATGGTGCTTTTCACATGTGTGTTGCCTTGTGCAGCATACAGGGCTGATGGTCCACATACCTTGCTTTGTATCTGCGTATGAAGTGTCAAATTAGAATGCCTATACAAACCTTGCCTGCACACAGATGCGCTTGCATCATGTTGAGAATGAGCCTGCATATGTGAATGGCGGGCATTGGGTTCATGCCCAGGACAAATGCATTTGAATGTACCATCTCATATGTATTGAGGCATTACATGTCATCTACAGTAATTATCATCTTAGGTATTACGCAACATCACTTAGCATCCCTGTGTATGACCATCGATGATGATGACCCCATGCTTTGAAATAGATGCCCTGTTAACGATAGGCCCTTGCCAAAATGTTCCGAAGATTGCATAATGTGCATGTGTACAGGTGTCAATGTGTAAGTGCAGACTGATGTGGATGTCATTGCTCCATTACATGTTGGTCGTTCATTCAGGCAGATGGGACGCCGACATGAACAATCACGTGCTGATGGAGCCTGGAGATCACCAACTCCCACTCCCCCATGCAACATGCGGAGCAGGAAGCAAAAGGGGAAACGCTCACACATTGACTCAGGACCAGCAACTGGATCATATGTAGATCTAGACCCCCAAATGGACAGTCAATCTCCAGGATCTGCAAGTTGTTCCACTTCTGGACATCCCTCAAATCTGACCCCAGTGACAACCACTGATCCTAAATCTGGAACCACCACTGCACAGGCCCTTGAGACAAAGACAGGTGGAGCTGCAGTAGCGCCACCTAAACAGGCTTGTGCGCAAGCAGAGATAGACGGTGTGCTCCTGATGGCCAAAATTGACAATATTGAGGCCAAAATGGAAACTGTTGAAAAGGCCCAAAAGGAGCTGACATTGAAGGTTGCGGGCATGCAACTGCAGCTGGCCACCCTGCTGTCCATGGTTGCGGACATAAAGGCCACCATTGACCAAATGGACGAGCAGGAATGAACACAGTGAACAACTGTGGTGGTTGTCGATGACATGGAATTGCACCTGTCAAGTTACGGACCTTGTTATTGTTTACATGTTTAAATAGTTAGATAGTTTTTAGGATAGTTGTAGTACTTAGGAATAGTGTTAGGATAAGTGTTAAGTTATTAGGAGTGGGTGGGGGGTTGATGTATAGTGTATGTTAAATGTTTTTAAAGATCTAAAAAAAAAATATATATATATATCCTTGTTTAGTTAGGTAGGTTAATTAGTATGTGTTTAGATTAAGTGTATGTGTGCCTGATGTGTGATTGGTGAATAGGGGGTGGGGGGTCATCTGTGTGTTGTGTAGTATGTGTGAGGTAGGTATAGGAACAGTTAGACAAGATAAGTGTAGATGTTAGCGCCTTAGATTAGCTTAGTGTAGGATTTTATTTCAAGTTTTGATAAGTGTAGTGTAGTTTAGAATAGATTTTATTTAGTGTGAACATTTTTTGTAAAAAAGATATGTTTTTCTTTTACAATAAGTCTGACTTGTAGGCACATGAAGTTGTGAAATAAGCTCTGGGTGAGCGTTATCCTCGCTGGCCAAGGAATGTCAACAATGATCTCATATCTGAGATTACCATTACATGTTAGCTATTGTAAGCCAGATGTTCATTAGACTAACACTAATTCATACAGGCCAATACTCACCCTTGAGGGACTTTAGCTAATGCGTCTCAGGTGAGCCCATGTGATCAACAAACATGTGTAAAGATTGTGGGACCTCTTTCATGAAGTTTTTCCGTAGTGAAGCACAGCAGGCCTTCCTGTTGCGCTACCCTTTTGCAGGATGGAGGGCAGGACCGTGCCATGTCTGCAAGATACAGCGCAGTCCTGTTGTTCTCACCATCACTGTTGCACAATGTCCTGTTCATCGCTAACGCAGTCACCTTTGCACAATGGGGCAAGTGTGTCTGCCTTGCGGGGACCATCAGACTTGTACAGGAACGGACACCTCTCAGTTAATCAATCATCACAACGGCCTCTTCCTCTTTCTATATGTACTGCATTGTGTGAAAAAGGTGAGACAAGGAGACTTCATCATAATTGTCAACATTGAGCCTTCCTCAAGCCTGCCCTGGGTCTGTGTAATTTCTGGACAGAGCCTCCCATTTCATGTTCCTATTACATCTGGGGCAGTGTCAAAAGCCAATGGATGTTGTTGGTAAGGCACACAGCAACACCCATTGCATGTGCCTGTAACGCAGATCAAGGCGTTTAAGGGTTGGATTTGTTGCATGCAGCATTATCGCATGACCATGTGCCTTGGTGATGGATGATGACTATTAGGCAGGGTTAGGCGTCACACAACGTCAAGACAAGTGAGGGTCAGATGGCACAATGGCCGTCATTATTTGGGCCACCTGGTATTGAGACTGTAGCTCAATGTTTGCAGTGTTTCACAATGCTGAGGGCCAGTATGACCCACGTCTTTCCTGCAAGTGGAAAAGAAAGCTGGTTCACAAGCTGGCTATGTAGATGCAGGGAAATGTGACCATGGCTAGGTCTGTATTGCAGACGTATGTCTTGTGGGCCTCGAAGCAGATTCATTGGTAGAGGTTTGCTTGCCCAGGGTTGTGGCTGACTGTGTAGGCGTGTGTGAACTCCTTGAGTGTCAGTATATCTGTATGGGTGTGGATGCAGTAGTTATCCTGTATGTGCTGGCGGTAGTGGTATAATCATGGGAGCAACTGGGAACGTCTACCTACGGTTGTCTGGACATTAATCATTTTTGTCCTGAGGGTATTTTTGATACTGATATTGAGGGCATTCACATTGAACCGGCTGATGATGATGGATGTGTGGCAGATCTAATCAATGCATCAGTTGACAATAATTTAGATGCTCTTGCAGAGTTTGCAGAGGGTGAAGAACTATGGTGAGGATACTACTATTATCCTTACTGACAGGGTGAGGGATGTGTTCTGTACAATGTATAGTTTGTGTTGCACATATGAGTGGTGAACTGTTTATCCAGCCCAGGGTACCCCCAGGTATAGTCCCATGTGGTAGTGGTTGTTGTGAGGGTGATGACCTGTTTTGACAACAAATGGAGATTTGTCCAGCTGAGGCACATACTTGTTGGCACATCTTGCATCCATTGTGGTTTGTTGTGTCCTGTGATGTTGTGTACCTTGGTGAGGGAGAGGCAGAGCTGGGTGTATTTGGCGCAGGGTACTATGCAGAGTCCATGTCCACTGATGTTCTCAGCAAGTTGGGCCATGTACACATAGTAGACAAAGGTACTGAGGGACAGTCACTGAGAAACTCAGCATCCGTACTCTGTGTGTTGTTCTGTAAAAATGTATTATGCGGAATCATCTGCTCTGGTCTGCAAGGGAGGAGACAATCCAGTGTGGTGGATTACCTTGCCTCATGCCATAGTGGAGTGTGGCTGCTAGTGTGTTGTGGAACATTGTTTCTTGAAATGAAGCAATGTATTGTGTCTATGGATTGGCAGTGTGACCGACTTTGAGGATTGTGTGGATTTTGCTGTGGCGTGTAGGAGGGACCTCTTGATGCTGTTGTTTGTCATGGAGCAGGATTGGGGATGTTGTATGTTCCTATGAACATCACTGGGTGCATGATGACCCTCTGGTTAATGACTTTGACTGCTGATGTGTGTTGAAAGATGTGCCTGTGGGTCTTGACGTCTGTTTGGTCAGCAGGGGTGTAACTGCTAATGTCATTTAGCTGTCAAAATTTGCAATTACTGTGGAGGTGCATGTTCCAATGGTGGAGGCCATGTGCTGTCACTGTTCGTGTGCAATGGGGGATGCAGCCCTGTGGAAGAAGTGCTGTGGGCAGGTGTGTGCGGGTGCTCCTTAATGTATGTCCATCACGGTGTTTGTGGTGTGAAACATGTAGACATGTGGCCTCCAGAGGATGTTGTGTAGTGTGGCTTACTTGGGCTAAGGTGTTGTGTGTTATGCCTTGCTTATGTTCATCTAAGTTGACATTCACTTTGCTGATCTAGCGGTAGGAGACTGTACCAAGTGTGTATGATATTCCCGTGAAGTGAGTGAGGGCTGAGCTCAGTCATGTTGTTTAATTTGGTATGGAGTTTATGCTTGCCATGGATTGGCATGATGTGTAGAGGATTGTGCCCTTCATGATGTTGCATTTGTGTGGATCAGATGAGTTGGACATTTAGCTGTGATGTTATCCCTGTAGGCGGAGTGCAAATCCTGGGGTCTGGTTGAGCCTCAAAGCTAAATCCAGCAGCCTGCACATGAGCATTGTTCGTTGTATGTCAGTGGATACACAGGTGACATTGTTGGTGTGTTGTATGTTGTGCTTCAAGTGAGTCTGCAGCCATGTATGTGCATATGTAGTACAACATCTGTGATTTGGAATGATCTGAGTTAGTGTGGCACATGGTGGATGGAGGGGTGTGTATCAGTGCTAAGGCAAGGGGCTCTGTGTTGATCTTGCACCAGTGTCTGCACAGGGACTGTGCCCTTGACATGTGTATGGTATGTTTTCAGAATGATGAGAGGATGCATTGGGGCTTGGATCAGGGAGGATGTGAGGGATGGCCAAGGAAACAGTAGTTACCTTGGATGACAATGTGTGCCCGGGTGTGTTCCACCTTGTGAGTTGTGTTGATGACAACCTGGGTATATCTGATGTCGGGGATGTTGTGTAGGAGTGCGGTGAGGTTGAATAGGCTGAGTTTGTCAATGAGTGACACTGGTGTCTGAGCTGTACATAGTCCACGTATTGTAGGTAGTTGTGCGGTCTGTGATCTGCATTGTAGTTGGCAAATGTTGTGGCACATCAAGGATGTCTGTATGCAAGGGTGCAACATGGAGTTGTCCTGTAGTTGACTTTGATACAGGAGTGGACATGTTCAGGACTGTGCAATCACTTGATCATAATGGCATTAGTCTGTTGGAGGCAGTTCCTGAAGATGATGGCAAGGCATCCCTCCATGGTGTTTGTGCCCGTATGTCTGCATGATCTTGTACAAGTTGTGTATTGCGTATGCAATACCAGTTGCAGATGTGACCCAGGCAACGTAACTAGTGCCAGCGGCTGTAGTTGGCCTCACACATTTATATGCCATATCTGTGCGCAGGACATGTGTGTAGGAGGATGCAGCTCAGGCAACACTGTGCATTGGCATACAGCTGGGTGTTCATAGCTGTAATTGTCAGCTGACGGGGTAAGGTGCTTCCGCAGTGTCAACATGAGACTGTTGCTTGGTATTTACACGGTGTCCTGAGCAGACAGTTGTATTATCTCACAAGGTTGCATACACGGAGTGCTGCATTTGTAGTGGGGGTGGTTTTAACATCCAGGCTAACTTCAGCTGGTCTTGCGCATGTTGTGTATGTTCACAGATGTGCTTGAACTCTGCACAACAATGGTACCTATATACATAATCCACCATTCAGCTGGGCTCGTGTGTAGGGTGAGCAGCTTGTAGCTGGAGCATGGACGTGTGTGGGTGCTGGATGGACAGGTAACTGCAGTGGCAAGTAAAAGTCAGTGTGGAAACAGAGCAAATACAGGGGATACACAACAGACAGGCCAAATTAGCCCTATCAGGAGCAGCAGACACACACACCAAGGCCACAATACGGTGAACAAGGCACAGACACACCATGGTGCCACTGGGAAATGGCCTCATTGAAAATCAACATTGTACTAGTGGTACAGATTGTACCACGAGTGTATTGGGCCATTTCAATTGGGGAAATAAATGGCTTGTGTGTAGTAGCACAATTATCTGTGTGACAGGCCTGTACATAAGTACTTATTGTGGAAGTATGGTGGCTGACTATTTTTCCCAAAGCCATTTAGTGGAATTTCTAACACACTCCAAGCTTGAAATTGGTCACGTTCCCACTTCTCCACATGAAAGGTGTAACCGTGATCAAGGATCAGTGGTGTGGCGAGGCTTTGCCATTTGCTCAGATTCACATATGTGTCAGGACATCTCTATTCTGTCATGTCATGTAAGTCATCTTGCATTGGCTAATTCCGCAGCTCATTTTTTCCATCAGTGTGTCAACATACATCTGGCGCACTGAGCCACATCAATGACAGCCTTGAATCACATTAGAAAAGTGAGAATCGATATGCTTCAGTGCCACAAGGCATTAAGGCATGAGGGCCACAGTCTTTGCAGCAGCACTGAAGTGTTTGTAGGATTTCATACATGAGACACCATTTGAGTGTTGTGTGCTGTTGTTCCAATCACTGGTGTGAAGCATGTCCCTATTCCTATGCTTCAGTTAATAGAATTGTCTGCTACTTATCTTACCTTAGGATGTGCCTTTGATGCCAGCCATGTACTGATGTTTTGCTTTCATATATACAGGTGGTATGTCAGATATTTCATCATCACATACATACACCTTGGACACACCCACATTTATGGTAGTGTGCAAGCAGATCTGATTTTAACACTCACCTCCTCCTTGTACAAACTTGTAGTGTTAGTCATTCTAACTTATTACATCATTCGTTATGTTGCACATTAGCAATGCTGTAGTACACACGTTCCTAGTCACTTTATGAACGTTGCCAGTTGGACATTGCATGTTGTGTTTGCAAATTGATGTAAGTGACAACTTAGCAAGTAGCAAGGTATGACAGGACTCTAATACTGAAGGGAGACATACAGTAGGGTTGAGGATGTACATGCACAGTCCACACATAAACATGACATTTGTGACATGCATGAGTGAGTAGTTTTTTATTGTGTGATAAGGGAATGTCAACATCATGCTTTCACCTCTTGGAGGGAGGCCACAGATCATTTATTGTTCATCCTTTGCCTACCAGTAATTTGTTTATCGTCATTACTGGGGTACAATGTCAGTATTATGAGCACCAGACAGTGTTCATTTATTGTCCTGGTACTATATGTGCAGCTAACGCATGGTTCTGCGGAGGACTGGGAAATCTTCAGATTCATCTTCATCAGATGTGTATGTCACAGCTGATGGTGTGACCAGTGGGGCAGTCGACAGAGGAGGCATAGCCACATCAGGGACTGCAGATGTTGATGGTATTGGACCTGCTACATGTTCGATGCCCATCAGGTACCGCATAAATGCATTCAGCATGATTTGCTGGTTCTCAAGCACAGCTGTCACATCTCGTTGGTAGTCAGCCAATGTTGTCAGGTATGCATCCTGTTTTGCTGTCATTTCTTTGAGGGTGTCCTGTATTTCCCTCAGAGTGTTGGCCACTTCATGGCTGGCACTTGTGTTGGGCATTTGTCTGTGCCTCTGCTGCATGACTTCGGAAATTTCATTCATGGCGTGAAACAAAGTACGTGGTGGTGCTTCGTTGCTGCTACCAGTTTCCGCACTGGCAGTATTTGATGTTAGGCAACGGAGCACTCCGTCTAGGGTCCCTGCCATGCTCTCAATCCCCTTACGCACCTCCTGTGCCAACTGACCCTGCACATCCACTACACGCTGTTCAAAGGAATTTAGCGTGTTTGGCGACTGGTGAGGCACAGATGTTGTGGGAGGTGGCATAGGAGTGCTTCCCTGTTGGCCAACCGGAGATCCCACTGTGCTGCTTTGCCTTCTTGTGGGTGGAGAGGGAGTTTGTAGTGATTGTAACAGGACCTGGATGCTTCCTGTGCCCATACTTGTTACACTTTCACCGCCCTCATCGTCCAATTCAAACATGGGTTCCTGCTCCTGAGTAGGTGTACCATGGCCTGAAATCAAAAATAGATGTATGTTTATGATCATGTCTGACATATGGTGTACAGATGCACAATTTAGAGTCATCGACCCTTTTTGACTGTGTACAAAAATGACATGGCATTAATCATTTGATGGATACAAAATGTTTACCAAAAAACATGGCACATGGGCAGACAGTGCTTGCACACTTGCAACATTCAACTTGAGTGCATGTCCTGATGTCTGTTTTGTTGGTGTGTATTGGGGACACATTCCAGCACAGTAGGAAGTCCATGTGGCATTTTGCACTCTATATGTGTGCAACAGGTATCAGGCCACAATTACTGAGGAAGTGGGACATGGATTTCTTACCATCTCACATCATCCTGATCATGTTTGGGCCATTTCCTGTGTCTTCATGCTAATTACGTTATATTTGGATAATCCAGATTGCTCCTGGTATGTTGCTCAACCTACTCCCAGCTCCCCCTGTGTGCCCCTGCTGCCGCTGCTGAGTACACACTGGAATGTGTGAAGTACCACCATATTAGTGTCCCGTTAGTGGCCTCAGTGCAACTAGTTTTCACCCTGTTTGCACACCATTTTTTTTTCAGTGCCACTGATCCACCACCCCATGCACACTTGATGCTCCCGCATACCAGCTGCTCCTCCCTCCCACATCCCCATATGTGCAAAACTTTGCTCGACTGTGCTACTTGCGCACCAGAGGCACACCTTAAACAGGCCAGGCTGCACCCATCTGCGCCTGGACCATGCCCAGCGCCAGGACCCCTTGTGGCCACTAACGCAACTACACCAGACTCCAGTACTACGCCTGTACCCTCCATGCACTCAATGCCGGCCAATACAACACTAGCTTCCAGGCCACCACAATGACATACACACGGGACCCTTCTCCTGCCGCACATGCAGCTTTATATGCAACTGAGCCACCAAACCCCCATGGAGTGGACCCAGCCACCTCCGAAGCATTATCCACATCACCCACTCCACACAAACCCAGCCCATGTGGCTCTGGGATCTGCTTGCCACCTCTGCCCCAGATGTGTAATTAATGAACTTGACCTGGTGGAACTACTCCTCTGCGACCAACATCACCATAGACATCCCAGACAGCTACAAGTTCAACCGCAGGGATTGCGCAGACTGATTTGGTGGATGGGTCACCATCAACCACAAGTCTACCCTCAAGGTCGGCACCCATGCAGACAACACCATCAACACCGCCAACCACCTGCACATGAACATCCACACCGACACCCAACACCACCCTCAGGGAACCCTCATGTACATCACACCGACCCAGTTCTCAGTTCTGCTGCTCCATCAATGACCTCGCCAGCACCCAAGCACTCCCCTCCGCGCAGTACATCATCCTGTGGGACCTGACCTTACACCTCAAGGACAACAACGACGACAACTTCACCATACTGAACAACAACCTCACCAGACCCGGCTGCAGACAACTCAGGACCAAACCCACGCCGCCAGCCACAAGCTGTACCCAGTCTTCTCAAAGGGCACCCACCTCACCTCCAACCACACTACTGAACTGCACTCGACCGACCACCGCAGCATCAATTTTACCTTCTATTAATCAACCACACACCACCGCAGACAACTGCACACCAATGCTGGGTAAAAGTAAACGTAGACCAGCTGGTCACACCCCTCAGCCACAGCCCGAACTACAGCCCCACAAACCCAGTCGCCAGTGCCCAAACACTCTGACAGTGTATGTAGGACTGCACCAACACCTTTGCCCCACTCATGTTACCCTCCAACAGCCACACCTGCAACAGAGCCACCCGCTTCACCGACTACCTCCAGACCTACCAACGCACATGCCGGAAGATGGAGTGAACATGGCTCCATGGACACACACTGCACAACCACACAGTTCACAAGGACGCCACGTGTATACATCACCACCTCAACAGATTGGCAAAGAGCTCCTCCTTCAAAGCCTGTCTGGATACCAATGCACACGACAGCAATGAGGTATTCTGCATTGTTATTGAACAGAGAAACCCATGCGCAAACGTTATCAACATGACACCCTCACAAGAAGTTTGGGACTCACTGTCCATCTTCTCACAGCACACATTTGGTGACATCGATGACAGCTTCACCACCACAACCACCCCAACTATGCCAGACTCCACCTCCCTGGCGAGAACCACCAGCGCCAACCGCAGCACCTCATGGTACTAGGTCGACAAGGACCCAACACACAGGGTCATGGACTCCATACACTCTGGATCACCAGCAGTACCATCACCACACCACTTATTGTTCAAAGCAGAGGAAGCAATCATACCACAACTACACATGTTGATCTACATCTTCAATGCAGCAACATTCCATGACATATGGAAGCACGCCACAAGCAATGCCCTCCTCAAGAGGCACAAGGCACACCCCAATGCCCTCGAGGAGTCACGGCCCATCACCCTGCTCACATTCCCAACGAAGGTCATCTAGGTAATCATCAACATGCAATTGGGCCGCGAGCTGGTAGATCCCAACCTGTTTGAGCCGTCCCAGTCCGGATTCATACGTACATACAGCAGCAAGACAGTCCACATGTCCGGCACAGACAACATCATGCAGCAACTAGCCAGCACCAAGGCAGCAGCCCTCTTCCTCCTGGACCAGTCAACCACCTTTGACACGGTATGCCATCACACTCTGAAGACACACCTCCGAGAATCATGATTCCAATTGAAGGCCCTAGACTGAACAACGTCCTTACTCTCCTGCAGGACACAGAGCGTCCAGAGTGTCCGGAACGCATCCATCAAATTGTACTCCATCAACATCATCTGCGGCGTACCCCAGGGGTCATCCCTCAGCCCAACACTGATCAACATGTCCATGTCCCCCTAGTACACATGGGCTGCCATCACAGCCTCTACATCATCTCCTACACCAACAACACCCAGGTCATCCTCTCCATCACCAGGGACCCACACACACCCTGAACAAACCTCCACGAGGAAATGAAGTCCCTCACCAACTGGATGAGGAGCAGCAGTCTGAAACTGTACTTGCAGATGACACAGGTCCTCATCCTCGGACCCACACCCTGAGCCTGGGACAACTCCTGTCGGGCAACCACACTGGGAACAGCAACAACACCCACTGACCATACACGCAACTTACAATACTTCCAGTACTCCTCCCTCTCCATGTCTGAGCAGGTCGACGCCATCTCCTCCTCATGCTACAACTGCCTCCGCATGCTATGCAGGATCCACAAGTGGATCCCCACCCCAGACAAAAATAACTGTGACGCAGGCCCTGAGCACCAGCAGACTGGACTACTGCAACGCACTGTACGCAGGATTCCCTGACAAAGACCTACTACTACTGCAACGCATCCAATACACTTACGGCTCATTGATTGTCAACATCATCCCCCAAATGTGAGACCTACACTGTTTCCCCATCAGCAAGTGGATCAGCTTGAAGCTCCACACCCAGACACACAATGCACTCCAGTAGGCCGTACCAGCCTACATGTGCAGCAGACTCAGCTTCTACACCCCCACACGCCACGTCCGCTCCACCAGCCTCCCCCTCACCACTGTCCACCGCATCGTATGACCAGCCTCCAGCAGCAGTTCCTTGTCCTACCTCACCGCCAAGACCTTGCACTCCCGGCCCATCTACGGCAGACCCAGGACTTACTCCCGTTCAGAAGACTCATCAAGACCTATGTCTTTGAGCGTTAGCGGCAGCCCCTTCCCATCAGAGTGGTTGATGCAACATGTGTTTTCACATGCTGAAGGAGTTGTTCCAAGGACACAGACTTCTGTATTCTCTGATTTTGATTTCATGCAGCTGTGGTTCATGCAGACTGGGACGTACTGCATTCCTCAATGTATTTCAAGTGTTTAGTTGGTGTAGTCTTAGGTGTGAGAGAGTATGAGCTGTCTGTCATCAGCAATGGATACAATTTTGAGGCTGTGTTTGGTTTCAAATGGTGCTGAGGCAGCCCTGTTGATGTTGACAAGGGTCAGACACATACATGGTCCCTCTTGCATTCAGCATTGGAATAACGTGCATTTGAAGGCGAAGGTTGTCAGTCTGATCCTTGAACCTCTTGCTGGGGTGAGTGACCCAGTTAAGCATTGTTTCTTTGAATCCTGCGTCATGTAGTGTAGCAAATCTGTGTGGTGTTAGTCTGTGTCAGAGCACACTCACACCTCCTGGTCCCGGAGGGTGCAGATGTCACCTGTGGCTGTGAATATGGTGATCTTGGTGCTGTTGTTGATGTAATGAGGACAGGCCTGTAGTGATCCCACAGGTGGCTGTATCTCATGTTGGAGGGGGTGCATTGAGCTGTGACTGGTGTCCCGGTGGGTATGGTAGTATGGCTGTTGTGTTGGGAGAGGTTTGCGTGGTGCTGCCTGTGGCATCTCATGTGTACGGCAAAGTTGTTGTAGTGACATTTTGTTGTTTATGGTGAACTTTGTTGGACACTTATCACAGGTCTGTAGTGCCAGGGTGATGTCTGTAGCTTTGCAGCATAGGTTGTTGTATTAATGCAGGACCTTGACTAGTTAGCAGGACTTTCCATTATGTAGGATTATTTATTTGTGGTTCTCCCTCATTGGGTCCATGTATGTGTTTTACATTTCAGGTGTCTTGGTGTTTATACAGTTCTAACCAAGGTATCTGCTGGTGCCTCTTGCTTCTTAGAGATCAGTGCTCTACCATGCCATGTCCCTGTAGTGCTGTTTGTTAGGCTTGCAGAGGGTGGAGGTCTGGTATGCACAGTTGTGTATCCAGGTGTGACTTTCACTTGCAGTAAAGCTGGTGTAGGCTGTGTTTGAGACCAGGGTGGTGGTTGAGGTTTGTCAGCAGTGTAGGCATGTGAAATGTCTGCGGGTCATGTTTGGAAAGGCCTGTTGTCATTCTCTAATGTTTTCCATGTATGAGTGCATGGAGGCTGGCTGAGCTGCATCAGTGAATGACTGTATATCAGTTGCTGCTGGAAATGATTGCATTTGAGACCCAGATGTGCACATTCAGACTTCCCATAGGTGTGGCTTCAGCACACCATGTACATGTGTCTGCTGTGGGCTTGCACAGCGGCTGACATTGAGTAGGCTAATTATGTGTTACAATATTCAGTGATGACGGAACACATGAACACAGGGGTGGGGGCCTTAGTGGTAGTTCATAGACCATATGTGGAGTGTGGGCTCAGATGAGCGCACTGAAATGACTTATTATGGAGACACAAAGGATGAGTGACTGATGTGATAATGCTATGTGTCATCATGGCATGGGAGGGTGGGTAGGGGACATCTTAGATGATGTGGCTCATGTGCATATTATTGATCCAACACAAAATGCCCCCTTTTGTAACACGTTTATCTCGTGGAAACCATAAGAGAATTGAGCAAATCTGTTAATCGAAGTGATTCATATGAAATTGTACATCTATGGTTTCTCTTTCATATATTGCTTATAATTGTACATAAAGTGTGTTTCTTTACTTTTTAGAGTGTTAGAAGTTTGAATGAGTTCACAGTATGATTGCAATGTCTTTTTGGTGTGAATGGTGTATATAGGTGATTTTTTGACATGATGGTCTTTTGTATTGTGTATTTGTAATGTGCTTCAAAAAGCTTTCTTGAAAAGAAAAAATATTTTGAAAAAACAAGAACATTAATGAATTGTGCAAATAAAATGCAGATTTGAATTGATTTACTCTGATGAGATAAATTCCTTCTTGCATACAGTCTTGTCCATATGCATGGTATAAATTAAGTGCAATTGAAAATATCTGACAGTATTGGCATTTTGTGTTGGATCAATAGTTAAGGCAGGGTTTGGCCTTACTGTCTGGAAACCCATACCCAGTTTTGGTTTAGTCATGTGCATATTGGCAAGATGACTCAGGTACCACCCATGATGACCAGAGCAGTAATACCCACTTCCATGTTTGGTATGCAGGCTGCATTTCAGCCTCCATGGCAAACATGGCCAACATTCCTGCATGTATTATCCCATTTACAATTACAAGTCACACCAGCACTTCACAGCGTTGTGATTGACTCAGAGTAGTGAGCCTGACTGGCTAATTCCTTTAACAAGACACAAAGGCAGGGTTGCATAGGCTGAAGAGAAATGGGACACATCTTTGAGGTGAGACTTCCCTCAATGTGTTCCAGATTGACAAAACAAACTTGAGACTCAATTGTAAACTTGATACATTTTTGGTGTTGACAGAATGCACTTACTACTTTTGGCATTCACAGACTGAACGTAGTACTTTTGGTATTCACAGAAGTTAGGATTTTGCCTTTAGTCTATCTTAAGTCTGTCTTCAGAGACACTTTAGGCAAAATCTTAACTTCTGTGAATACCAAAAGTATTAAGTTCATTCTGTGAATGGAAAAATTAGTAAGTGCATTCTGTGAATACCAATATAGTAGTAAGTTTTGAATTGAGTCTTGAGTTCATTCTGTGAATGGGCCACAATATGTTTTGCAGCACACACTCACACACACATCCCTGCAACCATGAGACACTGATTGTTCTGTCCTGCATTTGTTAACTCACAGCTCTCCCTCCGCAATTGCCAATGTTTGACACTGTGCCCCCATGGAGAGCAGGTGTGACACTCTTGTACAAAAAGGAACATACATAATACCAAAACATGCCATGTCATCACATTCCATTTCATTCATTGTTCATACTAGGCATGTTGCAACTGTAGAGTAGGTGTTGCACGGCGGAGACTTTAAATACACTGTTCAAAGTTCAGTGAGTACATGGATAAAGTATCCTTGTCACCACACACCCAGACCTGAAGCATTCAATACCTTTATGAACAACCACAACACACACAATGGAGTCAGATTAGTGAGTGATGCACACACCATTTTTCATAGCCAAAAATTATGTACACAGCATTAGTTCATATTCTGAAATGTTACCCCCTATTTCTCATGATGTACATCTATCCAAATATTAGTTCAGACATATGTCCCCCCATGACACAACCAATTGTTATTATTTGACACATAAATGCACAACATTTTTGTTACTCTTTAAGATTTGTCACTATTTCTTTTTTTTCATACTGACACACATTACCACATGTAGTACTTACATCACAACATAATTGGGGTCACAAAGAAGAATTTTGAAATATTATTTTGGTACACATGCATTGCATTGTTGACATTGTGCAGCATACATTGAAATGGTCATCGCATGAGACTACGGCAACCATACTGTACGCTGTTTGCATTTGGCTGGCTCAGGTCCACACTGTGAACAAAGGTTTATTCCTCTTGAACACTGCAACAATACAATGTCAGGTACCTCCTCACCTTCAACCCTGTACGCCACCTCACCTGCCGGGACGTAACTGTGCTACAGACATCACCATCACTGTCACTGACAACTTCTGTGTCACCTGCATGTGGCAGCACGACAATCATGGAAGAGGCATTGTTAACCCATACACTGGTACACTCAGAATAAGCAGGCACTCTAATGTGCCATGGTTGACCATGTACTACAACAACTACATTATCGTGACCAGGCCCATGGCCATACTCAGCAGCACACTCATGTGCATGACACACAGGCCATGTGGTCCATTCTCCAACATCATTGCACCCCAGTGTGTGACATCCACAGACAGCATCCCTATCGATGACCTCCAGTTCCACGTCAGCAGGTTAAGTTACCTGACCAACAACACCTCCAGGTTAAATTCACTGACATCAGACACAAGCATCAAGGGACCTCAACATACCACTGAACAGGACACGGTTAAGTACCTGTAGTACAGCTGCAGGTACTTCTGATTCAGGTCTGACTTCATATTCTCCTGGCACTCCCATCATTGAATGCATGACATATGTGACTTGACCAGCAATCCCCACTGCCATCCTTGCACCCTCTTGCAGCTGGAGCAAGGACACTGCATGACATCTCATCCACTCCTTGTGCAAGGACAGTCCACCAATGCTTAAATACTTGTGACACTACAACACACAAATAGCACTGTTTGGATCTCGAATGACAACATCATTTCTGCACCCCTCATGAATGTACTTGCATCCCTACTTTCCCCCTACCTCATGGCAGCCATGTATGTGGGCAGTGCCATTGGCATCGTCTGCCACTATGCATTTGTGGAGTTGCGGCATGGTTGTGCATACACTGACATGATGATTTGTAATGGAACTGTCACTGCTTGAATCATGGAGCAATGTCCAGTGGGTACTGTACATCCATGCTATTGCAAGGAGGGACATGGTGAGAAGTGTTGCTTCGCTGTCTTCTTGCAGCAACAATTTTCATGGTTGCGCCATAGGAATGCACACAATATTGTTGTTGTTGCACATTTGTCAAGTGGTTCTTTGTCACAGGGCAAGCCTATAAACTTGTTTGCAGCGCTGTCCAGTACCACTCCCATGCATATATGTTGTGCCACGATTTGTCACCTTCCTTAGAGAAATGTATGTTGTGGCTTTACATTCCGGGACGTGTTGTGCATTTGCATGACTTTGCTTGTTTCTCTCATGTCTGTGACAGCCTTGCAAATCTTGCAAGGTGCAGTTAGTGAACTTGTTGGCATTATTTGTATACGTCACGCCTACTTTGCATGTCATTGCCATTGTTTTGTTGGGAGATGCAATGCCATTGGCATAGCAGTTGCTATGACTCCTGAGCATTTGCTCTCATCTGTATGCAACAGCTTAGTAATGTGATTGAACATTTTTGGCACTTAAGCTACACAAACAGCGATGCAGACTGGCTGATGATCCATTTGTATAATTAACTATGGTGCATATTTGCTGGATGTTTAGCAGCTGGACTGCGGCCCTTGTAATTAAGGTGTGCTGCAGTGCATGCATACGTACAGACCATGAATGTAGGCATTCATTGAGATGGTGCTCATTCATCCACACTATTGATGTTGGATGTTCTTTCACTGCAAGTACACCATTGGGACACTTATGTTATCCCCATGGTCGTGACAACATAGATGTGCTGTATTGACTGTATGTCAATACATGTTGTTATTCATGTTATATACGTCATTCATACAGATGTAGCTGGTCAGTGCTTAAGTCATGCATTCATGTGAGGGGCATCATTCAAGTACAGCAAACCTTGGTTCAGGCCTCTCCCGGTGACACTGCCTCACCACTATACCTACCATGATGCAGGTGTGAGGTACTGACACAATTGCCAGATGCTAATGTATTTCCAAATTTGTGATGGATTGCACATTACCACTACTGACATTTTTTTTTTGATGTGCAGACCCACCATGCATATGTTATGCATGATGCTTGTGTAATGTGGCATAGGGCTTCACATACTGAGTAACATTCGTCAGTACTTTCCCTTAATATGCAGATAATGTGGCTGAAACCATCATGCACAAAGTCATACAATGACAGATTTTGGGCCTGCATGGGGTGACTATGAGTAGGGTCTCTTTATTGGTGTGACCTGTCCTTCACAACGACACAGGTGCACAATGCTTGGCATGCGCCGACCCAGGCAGACTTGCACCATGTTGCAAGGGGTCCAGCGGTGCAGGGGATCAGTGTTTGTGTGCATGGAAGGGACACATTCCTGCATGATGCAGTCATGAAAATATTTTTCCCCTTTCTATGTGTCCACTTGAATGCAAAAGCGATATGTTGGGTTTATCATAGAGGGAAGTGTATGCATATCTTTGTGGCGCAGCGTGATAGTTACATTTTGACGTTCCTATTGTACATTGTCAATTGGACATAGATGTTTCTGGGTATACCCTTAGCAACAGCCCTGGAAGTGCGCTTTCTGACACTTTAATGTGGGAATGATGCAATGACATGATATATTGTACTATGTTACATGGCTGTCTGTGGCCTATTATTGTGGGTGTGGCACATTGTGGCACCACTACATGAACAAAATAACATCCTGCCAGCACAGTGGTAGCAGTCCAAGTTATACAAGTGTGAAACTCGGTCTGTTGCAGGATGTTGTGTGATTTTTTTTTCAGGAGGGTAGTTGTATATTTGCACCTGCGTGTGGCACTTGTCAGGTGCAGCAGTGAGCTGGGACTTCACTTTGGACATTTATGTTTACTTTCACAGGGGTATCTTTTTCCCAAATGTAACATGTGCATGTCCCTGGTACAATACTTTTTGTAGACCTTCACAGTTCATGACATTGCATGGCTTCTCTTTCCACAACACGTCAGTAATTGAGCCAGCCACCTTAGTTTATGCACAGCAGAGCATTACCTTCTTTGCACATTTCCCCTTGTAGGGACTTACCCTGTGTGTCTTGCAGTTCCTCAAGCTCTGCACTGTCCTGCCCTGGGATTCCAACAACCAACTCCTCTGGGATGACCGCCGCAACCCGCTCCTCAAGGTCATCCAGCTCTTCTTGTTGTGATGGGCTGCCTCCTCCTGTAAGCCCAGCTTCTTTGCAGTTTTTGGCCATTTTTTCTTTAGTGCGGCGCTTTATGCCATTCCACCGTTTTTTGAGGTCAATAACTGTCCGCCTAGATTGGGCCACACAGTTCACCTTTGTCAATATGGCCTGCCAAATAGCCTCTTTTTTGGATAGTGGCAATTTTGAACTAGCAAACAGCTGGTGCTGGTGGTCTGTTACCTCATTTATCAGCATATTGCTCTCCTCAGCACTGAAATTAATTTTGCGCTTTCTCTTTCCAAGGGTTTCTCCCTGTGTTGCAGGCTGGGCATCCTGGCTGCCATGTGGAAGGTTTCCTTGGCTGCTGCTCTGTCCTTCAGGCTCCATGGTAGCAATCACAAAAATAGTTAAGTGTCAGAAAGAAAAAGTTTTCTTTCTTGAGTCCCCTCACTGACCAGGGTTTCCCCACGGTGACATGCTTCATCATTGGGGCCATCCCAGTCCTCTACGGACTGAGGCGTGCTACGACTGGCGGAATTACGTAGGAGCACTGAAGTGATGAACTATGTGCAGTGCAGTCAGTGTAGTGAAGTGGAGTGGGTTTAGAAGTGGGTTAAAACTACCTTTCTAGTGGGCTACAATGATTTATTCTTGCTCCTAGAAGGTATGATTAAAAACCGGGTGGAACTCTAGGGGTCCTAATTACAATGAGTTAAGTGTACCTAGTAATTTGAGTCAACATGTATCGAGCGTTCCCCAAGCTCTTCGTCAGGAGTACACAGAGTCCAGCCCTGTGTTCGCCATTCCTAGTTGTGCTCAAGTGAGGTAAAATCTTAATAATTAAATGCTGCAACAGTAAAGCATGCGTTAGTACATACGTATATTGATAGTCACGTATTATCTGTAGGGTAGAAAACACGCACAATATGGTTAAGGGGTTAAGGAGAGAAACTGTATGCGTAACAGTGGTTGCATCAATGTGCTTTATGAATCTTTTAAAAGTATGACTCTCTATTTAAAAAGCTTGCCACGTTTAAAATTAATGTGTGCATGATCGAGACCAGGTACATAATAAAGAGAATTATACAGAGATATTTGTCTCTCTGTTCTGGTCTAAATATTTGTGTGAAAACCAGAGCTTGTCTACAAAAAAATCAATTTTACAAAACAATTTTCTTAACTTTTATGGGAGTCAACTATTGTAGTGACCTGATGAAAATTTCGGATTTTTGGGAAATTCACTGTATAGTTTGAACCGTTAGCAACATGGTCCAAGAGAAAATTGGTGTTGGTCTGCCGCTGCGAGTGTCAAGTATTGTAGCTCTTTATTTCTTGATATGATGGTGACTGGAGTTTTAATCACATTTCAGAAAACAATGAATGTGACACTAACCAATTGGAAAACTATCGAAAGCGTTCTCTTGAGGATATCCTTGCTGTATGGATTGATGCCTCATATTTTTAAAGGTATTTATGGCCAAAGGCCAATGTAGGAGGGTGGATACCTGACTATGGTTACCCCAGATTTTTTGCCTTGTATTTAGTTGGTTTTCGACTTAGTTGACCTGGGATCCTGCTAATCAGGGCCCCTGGCTATCTGCTCTCTCTATAAAATCGACTCCAGGCACCCTATGGTGCACAACCAATTTGGTACTGGACACCTTATCAGCCCCTGTACAGTGCACTATAGGTGCCCAGGGCATAGGTGCATCCAAGGCCTACCAGGGGCTGCAGCATATATTTTGCCACCCCTGGCTGGTACTTAAATTGACACAACTGGCTGATCACTCAGCTGGGGCAAGGTGGTGGAATCACCCCTTGCTTAGATATAGTATACCCTATATCTAAACCTCTATCTGGACATATATATACCTATAAGTCACTCCTATGGCAGGCCTTAACAATCCTGGAGGCAGAGTGCTCAGTTTTATGTGAGATGGTGCTCTAGCATGAGTTGAGCCTGTCTGCAGCTGTCGGGACCAACTCCCTTAGCTGTTCCGGGATATTGCCATACCATGTACTCTTAAGTGCATTATAATCCTTGCGGTTACTTGCTAACTTTGGTTTGGCTTTATCAAAACATGTTGTGGAAGGTGTCATACGCTTTGGAATACTACCCCCTCGCCAGTCCTAGTGACGGGGGTAGCATTCAACCCTTCTAGAGGGAGAAGACATGTTACTTTGCTAAAACGCGGTTAATCCTAACCAGAGCCTCAGCATCACAAAATGGATGCTGCTGCCCCGACACAAGTCCCACCTCCTGCGGCTGACCGAAACTTGGCAGGGGAGGCCTGGACAAAGGGTTTCCTGTCACGGGGAGGTGCTACACCACCCCAGACAGGAAATAGTGGATTGGAGCAGGGAGGGTTGAAAGAAACTATACACTGCCTGGGGCACACAAGGTGTCCCATGCAAAATCCAGTCAAACCGGTTCTGGGGCACTCCAGCCCCAGTCCTGGCACGAAACTGGAAAAAGGGAAAGGGGTGTAACCACCCCCTTCCTGGGTCCCACCCATAGGAGGGACCTAGCAGTAATCCAGCCCACAGATTTGGAATAAAGGTGGGAGCAGTGCAAACGCACATCAGATTATCCTGACTGAAACTTATGAAATGAAACTCTGGACCCTTCGACATCCTACTCGACGTAGAAGACTGAAGAATCTCCCTTGTGGTCAAGGAGTGACCACCCTGTGCAAACAGGCACCATCCAGCGCCTTACCATTTGATTTGTTGCAGTTCCTGAGGTGCCGTGATTCTGAAACTGTTCAATAAAGGTCGTCGTATCAAGACGATTTTGGTATCAGCGGACCGCAAATAATGAGTGTGGTATGTACGAGTGTTTTTGTCATGATCGATTGATGGATACACTGCATATTCAGGGATTTCATTCGAACCTCCGGGTTCCATTTTGTGCGTGGCAGCCATTTTGTGGTTGCCCTCACATAGGCCGATGACTACGGCCGAACGAGTCTTTGGGACACGTACACCTTTAGCTGACTTCTGTGTGACCTGACCGAACTGACTCCATTGCCCGAAGCTGACCTTGTTGAGCCAGTTCCTTGTTAGGCGCTGGTCAGATAGAGATCAAAGAACAGGACATTGCTGAGTTTATGGCACATGCACACACCCTTCTATCTTGCTTCTCATCTGTTTCTGTTCCTTCTTTTATGGCCTATTTATGGTTTGGGTTGAGGTTCTTTTATTATGGGTTTTGTCCGGCCTGTACGAGCAAGAATGTTGGATTTTGCCTTGTCATTTATGGTGGGCTGGACAACTGAAAATGGGCTTGTCATTATGCGATATCTTTTGAAATGTCACTGTATGATTGGACATGTCGTAAGTAATTGATGCTAGTCAGGAATGTGATTTTTGGCATAAAAGACGATGTCTCGCAATGCTACAATTGTACAGTCTCTGACGAACCACCCGTGTTGTGCTTCGTAGACCTCTGTTCCTGGTTGCAGCCAATAAATTTGGTCTTGACGTCACCGAGAAGTATCCTGTGTCTCTGTGTTCTAAGACAGGTGAACCCGAAAACATTGGGCGTGCCCCTGGTGCCGCTGGGTTCTAAAACCCGGTTCTTCATTCCTGCTGGAACTCAAGCAACAGAGATCAAAAAGACCCAGCTTTCCTGCCTTCAAACAGTTTGATCCACAGTCCGAGCGAATTTGAGACCCGTTGAGGAGACCTGAAGCTCGGGCCGGCCATCTTGAAAAAACCATGAAGTGCTGACCGTGCAGCTCCCGAGGCTCCCTTGACGCTGTGCATTGGGGTTTCAGAAGCCTCAGCCCCGGGCAGCTTTTGCACCAAAGCTCACCCCTCCACACTCACCGAGTGCTGCGTGGGGCCCTTTTGCATCTTTCTGCTTGACGTGTTGGTCTGGTCGCTTTCCTATTGGCTAGCGGCCCCAGTACCGACAAACCTTTGAATTTACACTGCTAGTCTGGTTGCTCCAGACTGGCCCCTGCTCCTCTGAAAAGGAGCACCCGATCTGACCTTGCTGGTCCGAGTAAGAAGTGATCATTGAATCCTGCGTGGGTTGCCTTTGCCAAGGCTTGTTAGCTCAAATCGGGAAGCCGTCACTGCCAACAGCGAGAAACTTTGTGGGTCAGCTCGTGATCCACTCCTGGACATCCTCGTGCCCCAGAGTCCACGTGGCAGCGGAAACAAACTTCTCAACAACCACCTGATTGCGCCCGACATTGCCTGGTTCCGTCCTGGTCCGACCCTGGTCACTGCTGAGTGACCCAGTCTCTGTCCCCTCTGCTTTCAGGTACTCTAAATCTTTGATCCACCCTTGGATCCAACCGGACTCTTCCCTTCTGGCCGCCTGCAGCATCTTCATCTCCAGGCACCATCGAACTGCACGGCGAAACCCGACATGACTTTGCACCTATGCACCCGCTTCCTGTGGGTGAGGTAACTCATGAACGCCGGTGCTCCTGTATTGGTACACACCTCTAGTGTCTAAGTCTAAAGTTTGGTAATTCTAGTCCAGTCGGAAGATTCCTAAAACAGTAACTTTGTAACTTTTACGCACCATTGACTTTGCATTGGTGCATGCGTGTGCTTTTAGCGCTGCACCCGAGTCCCGCAGGCTTTTCCCGACTTCATCACTGCTAGTCCCGAATAGCCCCAGTGATTCCCAAGGCCCCGGGCCTTACCACTGTTCGATTATTGATATTTATACCACTTTTTTAATATATGGTTTGAGTGGCCACCGGCCTCATCCATAAACGTGCAACTTTCATAGGTTATATTGTGCTTTTGTTTAAAAGCTTGTGCTTCTATACTCATAAAGAGTACAGAGCATTATTCTGAGAATAAATACATATATTTTTATAATATATAACTTGTGTGGTGTCCTTTCATTTGATATTGCAGGATTGCATATGGTAAAACAGCTGGCTTCACATGCCCTCTTGAGTTTAGCCTGAAGGCTGCTTAGTCCACGCTACCCCTAGGATAGCTTGTCTTTTTAAGGTTGACTTACAACCACCACCATAAGGGATTGTTTGGACTGATACAAGGTGCCCACAGAATTGTGGACATCATATACCAGGCCAACTTCTCACAGCCAACAACCACTGTATATGATTGGCTTTCCTTTTAAGAAATGGTCTTATCTTTGACAATTTATTTGAATGTTTTTTATACTAGTATTGACACATTACAATTTTGGGATGACAGAGAACAATTTAAAGATTTGAGCGTTGTGGAATTTGGTGAGGATCCCTTTTAAGTCATGTCTTTATAGTTATAAGTAAAGACACTTGTGGGGTGTTCTTATGTTCATACAAGTTTGCTGAGCTCCTAGCAGCTGTGTGAACAATAGAGACTTGTTTTTTTTTATCCATGGTCATTATATATGATCATGATCAATTATTGTCTCTTAATTTTCGGGCTTTTTTCTGACTCTTTCTTGCAGTTTTCTAAGAACACATTCGGTGTTGTATTTACTTTTCTTTTTTCTCTCCCTCCTTTGGCTTTCTCTTGATTTCTGTTCCATATAGAGGTAAAGAATCTATGAGTATTTTCTCAAAGCGTAATGTCAGGAGTATTGTCTATGTTTATATATATTGTAATGTTGTTTGTGTTTTTTATATGTATAAAACATAAGTGGGAGTATATAGTATATATTTGTTTGCAGCCCTGAGGAAGCCCCCTGTGGGTCAAAACGTGTTGGCTGTTTAGAATCATCATTTCACAAATGATGTGGTGAAAAGAAACTAATAAAGAGTCATCACTCTGAAATCAAGGAAGAATCCAGTTCTGATGTATGTTGCCTCTCTGTGCTTTTTTCTACAATTTAACATAACATAGCAATACATTATTAAAATGGTGTACAAAAAGCCCAAACTACAAACTAGTGAAAACAGTAACACTAATGTATCTAAATATTCACAAAACCGAGAAACAACACCATAAATAACGAAAGCATCTCCCCCCTAGCCCCCCCCCACACCCACAAAACCCTCATAATACCGTAAACATGGATTTTCCTATTCTGACAAATGGCATCACCTTACTGCAACCTGGATCCAGGAAATTAGACAAAAATTAACACATTGGTTATGAAATAGAATGTAGCGGTTAAAATAAAATGAAACTAAAGTAAAGACCATCTCCCCATAGAAATGGATGGAAAATTTTGTACAATTGTTGAATAAATGTATAAAACAATATTAAACATATAAGACATGTCAATCAATGTTAACCCCTTCGAGGCTAATGACGAGCTGGGCTCGTCATGGCGCTTACCTGCCGTGCGCGGATGACAAGGCCAGCTCGTCATAAAACAATGAAAAAGAATAATTTGCAGCGCAGGACGGGAAAACGCCTAGCAGCCATGGGGTTAAGATAACATATAAAAACATTGCAAAACATAAATTAAATATTGATAGAAAATATTTTCAATTGTTTGATAAATACTGAAAAAATGTGTGTTAAAACATCACTGAAAAAATGTATCTAAAAAGGTTAAGAGTTACAAATCTGTTAAACAATAGAAAATTAAAGTTGAAAATGAACAACTTATAATAGTGTTAAAATGTAATTTACATGTTTTTTCACTAATAAAAAATATAAATAATTGTTTTATTTACTTAACTGTATAGAAATATTTTTTTTAACTTGAAGTATATATGATTAAACATGTAAAAATAAACTTTAGAACCATAAATAAAATTAGAAAAACGTCTTACATGTCTTTTAGTTAATATTATTATTGGTTACAAACATACAATAAACTATTTTAAATATATTTCTAATCACCAACAATACTACTGAATAAAACAAAGCATTTCTACTACATATGAATAAAAGTAAAACATAATATTTCAGAATAAAAAGCTAAACTCAAAGAAACATGCTCCAACATGATTTATTTAAATAAACTGATAGACACTAAAAGAGTGGCATTTACTATTCATACTTCAATCCAACCATTTTGGAGGAAGGTGTTGGACATTAAAGGGTTGACATTTACTCTTCCCACTCAAATCTAAACCAAAATTGGGAAAGGTGTTGGGCACTAAAGCTTTGGCATTTACTATTCCCACTGCAAGCTAAACCAATTCAATCAATCAATCAAACACTTGTAAAGCACGCTACTCACCCATGAGGGTCTCAAGGTGCTAGAGGGAGGGGGAGAAGCAGTTATCGATCAAGCAGCCAGGTCTTGAGAAGTTTCCTGAAGGTCAGCAGTTCCTGGGTTTTTCGCAGGTGGGTGGGAAGGGTGTTCCATGTCTTGAAGGCAAGGTGGGAGAATGATCTGCCGCCGGTGGTCGTTCGGGGGATGCATAGGACAGTGGCAAGGGTCGAGGTCCACGGAGCGAAGCTGGCAGTTCGGGTGCAGAAGGTGAGTCTTTCATTGAGGTATTGCTGGTCCAGCATTGTGGAGTGCTTTGTGAGCGTGGTTGAGGAGCTTGAAGGTGATCCTCTTGTTGACCGGGAACTGGTGGAGGTCTCTCGGATGGACAGTGATATGGCTGTGGCGAGGGATTCCAAGAATGAGGCGTGCAAAGATGTTTTGAGTGCGTTGAAGTATTTTCTGGAGTTTGGCCATGGTCCCGCTTAAAGGGCGTTACTGTGGTCCAGCCTGCTGCTGATAAGAGCTTGGGTGACTGCCCTTCTGGTTTTGCTAGGGATCCATCTGTAGATCTTGCGGAGCATGTGGAGGGTGTTGTAGCAGGTGGAGGACACCGCATTGACCTGCTGGGTCATAGAGAGCATTGAGTCAAGGATGAACCCCAGGTTGCAAGAGTGGTTGGTGGGTGTTGGGGCTGTTCCCAGCGTGGCCGGCCACCAGGAGTCGTCCCATGTGGAGGGGGTGGCACCAAGGATGAGGACCTCTGCAATGGCCTTCATTCCCTCGTGGAGGTTGGATTTGGCAGTGGCTGGGTCCTTAGTGAGGGTAAGGATCAGCTGGATGTCGTGAGTGTACTAGATGATATTGAGGTGGTGCGCTTGGACGATGTTGGTGAGAGGTTCCATGTAGATATTAAACAGGGTCGGGCTGAGGGATGATCCTTGGGGTATACCGTAGGTGACCGTGGTGGCTTCGGATCGGAATGGGGGGATGCGGACTCCCTGCATTCTGCTGGTGAGGAAGGAGGTGATCCAGTTCAGAGTTTTGTCACAGATTCCTGCCTCTTGGAGGCGTGTGCGCATGGTGTGGTGGCAGATGGTGTCGAAGGCGGCTGAGAAGTCAAGGAGGATGAGGGCTTCGGTTTCGTGGCTGTCCAGTAGGACCCTTATGTCGTCGGTGGTGGCAATTAGGGCGGTTTTGGTGCTGTGATAGCTCCGGAAGCCGGATTGGGAGGAGTCCAGGATGTTGTTCTCCTCAAGGAAGTGGGTCAGTTGTCTATTAGCGGTCTTCTTAATGTCTTTCGCCGGGAACGGGACCAGGAAGATGGGTCAAAAGTTCTTGAGGTCCTTTGGATCTGCCTTGGGTGGCTTGAGTAGGGCATTGATGTCGGCATGTTTCCAGCTCTCTGGGAAGGTAACGGTCTCAAAGAAGCTGTTGATGATCTTTCAGAGTTGGGGTGCGATGATGGAGCTTGCTTTGTTGAAGCTGCGTCTCAAAAGTCATAATCAAAAATGCTCTCCATTCATAAACAAGATAGCAAACCGCTGTGCTTTCACTTGTAGATTCAGCCTTGAACACTCCATGATCGAAACCGCACTCCAAAAGGAGAAACATTACACAACAGTATAGGTACAAAGGGTTTTTAAAACCAAGGTTACATTTTAAAAAAGGAAGCGTTATACAAAAATTGATTTATATATTTTTTATATTGTTTTTTTAGACTACAACAGTCACTGCCCTGAGGTGAATCCTGCAATTAATACAGGGATTTGAAACGCGTACCGCAAAGGCTAAAGCCACGAGGAATAATAATGAATAGTTGCTTTCAGTCAATATCCCCGTGGTTATTAACTCTCTAAAAGAAATAGGCTACTAATATTGTGGGAGTTAATTGACAATAATTCACTACTGTTGTTGCATATGGTATAATATGATTCTCTCGATTATATAAGTAGTTTTGATTCAATTTAATTCTATTGAAAGATGTCATCATACAAATGTAAATATAATGTGCATAGACAGATGTGCATTGTTTTTGTCATGAGTTATTGTTGAATAAGGAAAAGTGCATTGAAAAGTGTGACATGTTTGCCAATTAATTGGTAGAACCAAGAAACAAATCGATTGATTCTTAGTCTGCTTTAATTAAACAGCAGCGATCAAAAAAGTGGTCAGATAATTCTTTAATGTTCCAAGTTTCTATCTAGTGCAGCATACATATGTACAGTTACTGAGTCCATGAATATATATAATAAAATTATCATACAAGGCCATGCATGTTATTATTCAAGCTTGCACTCATTGTGCAATATTTCAAGTCTGTGTATGGAATTCCTGTCCCATTCTTGATGATATAAGAAATAACCCGGCCTTATTATTATATCATGCCTCTGCATCAAAAGTATTCCATATGCATGAGCATCGCATGCATTCCCTGTACATGTGCACATAATGGAGTCCTTATGCTTGTGCACCAGATAGAATCCTCATGCACTTGCATGATTGTGTATACTACCTAGTTTCAGCCCTTGTGTATATAATATAGTGCCCATCATGTGAACGCAATCTAGTTGGGTTATCTATACATATATTGAATGCTGCCTATCTGCACACATAATATGGTTCAGCAGTGTGTTTTTATAGTCCGTTATGTAATGTTCTTGACTACATATAGTGGCTACTGTGGCTGTGGAGCAGTTCTCCTGTAATGATGCTCATTGTAAAATTCTGTTTCCAAGTCTCTGCATTGTGATGCCAAAAATACCCTTAACAATTAGAACTCCTTAAACAACTAAATATTCTTCATCTGTGCCCTAGGAACAGGAAACCTGATAAGAATATTACAACAAGGAAGACCCAAGGATCATAAGGGAACTGGGGTAATAACTATAACAAAAAAACACACTGCTCGCTAGTAACAATACTTTTGTTGCAAAGAACCAAATGGCAAATATAATGTATTCAAAGGAATTTATTAATCGATTTCAAGAGGTATTTGGACAAATTATTGGAAACAAATATCGTAATAAAAAAATATAAGGTTAAGTATATTGGGAAATAAAAAATATCATTGACAGGAATATCGAAGGTAAAATTATCAACTTTAGTGTTGTTTTTAATATCTTTGTAAGAAATAGTGATGACAAAAATTTAATTGAATATGATATTGTTTGAAAGTACTAATTGGTATATAATATATTGTAAAGTATTTGATCTTATAGGTTTATTTTTAAATGATTTGTTTTTTTGTATTTTTTTAGTCATAACATTGTTGGAATTTCTACTTTTTTCTACTTTTTTTCTACTATTTTGTTGTATTAATGCATATAAATAATTGTTTATTTTTTTAAATTAAGTTTTTAGGAGGTGAAAGTGGGGAGACTTTATTAAAAAATATGGTTTAAAATTAAATTATAAGATAATAGATATAAAGATGTGTGAATTATTCATATTAAATTGTATTAAATATAAAATAACTAATCAAATAATATGTTATTTAAGAATATATAACACAATGTTTAATAAAGATAAATATAAAAAATATTTTTACGTACAATTGTTATATTTTACATATTTTGTAACACTTTTTATACAATTGCATAATTAATTGGGGGGGTTCAATTTGTATTTTTATTATAGAATTATTTCTTTATTTTTGTAATTCATAAAATGTATTTGAATATTTTTTTATGATTGTTAATTTTGTATTATGATTTTATTTATCTTTTTATGGTTTAAACCTTATGAATGGTAGTACATATTTTGAAACATATTTATAAGATAATAATTTATTTCCTTTTTACATTGTAATATTTAAAGTTGTAAATTTCGATGTTTTCAGATAAAATTCAAATTATTTTATAGAAAAATAAACATGCAAGCGTATGCAATAGTGATTATGTATTTAAAATGTTTAATTTGTATTACCTTGTGTAAAATGTTATATTTTGAAGGGGATATTGTACATTTCACCTCTTTAGCGTCCAACACCTTCCAACATAGCTTTAGATTGTAGTGGGTATAGTAAATGTCACCCCTTTAGAGTTCAACACCTTCCTCAAATTGGTTTAAATTGGAGTGGAAATAGCAAATATAACCCCTATCGTGTCCAACACCTTCCTAAAATAGGTTTTGATTGGTGTGAGAATAGTAAATGTCACCCCTTCAGTGTCCAGCAATGCCCCAAATTTGTTCAGATTGGAGTGGGAATTGTAAATGGCACCCCTTTACTGTTCAACACATTCCTTAAATTGGTTTTATTGAAGTGGGAACAGTAAATGTCACCCACGTCCAGCACCATCCCCAAATTGACCTCCTTCAAGGAGCGCATCGACAACAAGGCATACAACAGCAAGGAGCTCTTCAACATTGTGATAGAACTCACCACCCTCAGCTCCAGCGCCAATGACATCCTGCCGTCGCAAGAACTCTGTGACTCCCTGGCCACCTTCTTTCACCACAAGATAGCAGACATCCACAGTAGCTTTGGCACCCAGACACTGAGGACAGATGCCGACCCCCCGACTCAACGCCCACCAAACACAACGACCTCCTACTCTTCTGGAACAACGTCAACGATGAAGACACCATCAAAATCATGAACACCATCCACTCCAGCTCATCTTCAGACCCTTGCCCCCACCACTCGTGATTATATGCTGGAAATATTTGTCATTTTGAATTAGCATGATCCTAACACGCTTATTGGTGTATCCATGCTGCTTATATTGAATGGAAGGACTTCTCCCTTGCTTGAAATGTTATGCTGGCCAATTCCAGACATGCTTATCATTTTGCATCTCTAACGCTTGTTTCCTTAATGCTTTTGACTTTTTTCTACACTTTTGGTGTCATTTCTTTTTTTTGGAAATGTGTGCGGCCGCTTTTAGCCGCTGAGCGCATGTTTCCGTCTCTTTTGCCAGTGTAATTTTAATATTACTGCTCCTCTCCAATTCTTCCTGTCCTGGTGCACCTTGACCTCTGTTTTCCTACAATATTGGTGTCTCCTATCTACATAGTCAGGATGGCTAGTGACTCTCACTCTGCCAGATCATCTGTGACGAGTACCAAGCCAAAAAGACATTAGAATGACCCACCGTCTCCAATCCACACTTCTCCTAACCCAGTTTTGGACTCCATTCTGGATGAATTGTATGGTCTCCAACCATTTATGTCTTCAACTAATGAGAAACTAAAACAAATGGAGGAGAGATGGATAGTTATGGAATGCAAGGTGCTAGATTTGGAACAACGTCAGTGACATTCAGGATGTCTCTACTAAAATACCACTACTTGAATAGGAAATCCACAAACTGAAGTTACACACTGAGGACCTTGAAAACAAAAATTCGTAGAAACAACCTACGCCTTTACGGCCTTACGGAGAATGTTGAGGGGCCTAATATGGTTTTTTTTCTTCAAAAATTCCTTCCTGAGCTACTGGGTCTTTCATCCTCCTCTAATCTGTTCAATTTACAAAGAGCTCATCGATTGGGTCGCCCTGCTACCAATTCTGCGAGACCCAGAGGTATCATCATGCTCTTCCTGGAATTTACTGAACTAATGACTATCTTGAAAGCTGCGAAACTCAAACGTCATTTTACTTGGTCTGGACATAACATTTACATCTCACAAGATGTTTCTTTTTAAAAAAAATATTTTTATTCAGGTTCCCCCCCACCCCCCTTTTGTTATACAGGGCACATAAACACATTCAGAAACGAAAATGGCAAAGCATACAATAAATAAATATAAAATATACCAATGGAATAGACAATAAAAGGGAAAACAAAATAAGCAGTTAGATAAAATAAATCCTAGTCACATTAATGTCAATACACCCCACCCCGGTTCCCTTTCCTTGCACCTTTGTATAGGCTCCCATATCTCCAATCCTAGTTTCTTGCCTTTTCTACCCCTCCTTGCATATATTGCTTTCTCAAGATTGTAAGCAGCTAATAGTTTAGCTAGCCATTGGTGGAATGTCGGTGGTAAACGGTCCAACCAGGCCGTAGCAATGCAAAGCCTCAGGACAGCCATAGCCACAAAAATAAAGTATCCGTACTGGTTCCGGCTACCATTATCATCTATTCCAAGCAATACCTTTGCTGATGTTAGGGTAATCTCTATCCTTAATGACCTCTTAAGAAATACCTCAATTTCATCCCGAGTAGTTTTTAAATGGGTACAAGTAGCAAACATATGGACTAAGTCCGCCTCAGAGCTATCACACCTTGGGCATGTGATACCGGCTACCCCTCCCCATTGTGCTATCCTAGAGGGCGTATGATACAGAAAGTATAATGTCTTGTAGCGTTGTGCCTGGAGTGGTGCTGAACACAAAAGTTTCTGTCCTAATTCCAATGACCTATGGAAAAATTCCTTTTCTGTATCCAACTTCTGCGCCCACTTATCTTCATACTTTTCCAGATCATCTGCTTGGTGCTCTATTAATTCAGAATAAACTCTTTTAATTGTACAGTCTGTGCCATCCTGTATGACCTCCAAGATAGGGTTCGTCCCAAATCCCGCCGGCCCTCCACTTTTTGTCAACATAAAACTCCTAATTTGCAAAAACTTGAAAAAAATGGGTTGAATCTAAAGCATATATTGCCTGGATGCCATTAAACTGCATCACCCCATGCAATCCCATCCTGTCACCCATTTTGCTTATCCCATGATTTCCCCATTCTGCAAATAAGAGCATCTGAAAATATATCACCAGGGAGAATGAGATTGTTACTCAATCTGGTATATGCATTATATCTACCTAGGCCGATTTTTTTCCCGAATGCCGTCCAGATCTTATGTGCTGAAGGACTGGGCTATTCTAAGGCCCAGCGGTGCCAGGGGACAACACCTGAAACCTTCGTGGGTTACCTGTTCCGGCATACAAATTACAGAGACACGGGACACTTCCTTCGGCGTCAAAGATCAACGTTTATTTACTGCAGGGATACAGAAATCGCAAGAAGTACACTACGTGTAGGTTCTGAGAGACTGCTTCGAATTGCAACAGTGGATCGCTCCTTTTATACATATTTTAGTCATAGCACAATATGGCGAACAAAAGGTTACAACTCAGTTCCCACAGTAAACTTCAGAAGGGTTGCTTTCATGTATTCAGGAGCCCGGAACATAATTACAGTAGCATCGCCGGTTCCCAACTGTAAAAGTACGTTATCCCATCATTAGATACATTCCATTCTGGCTGTAAACGAGTTAAGAGAAGAGACAGAAACAGGTGCAAGGAAGACAAAGATAGACAACAGATTGAAAAAGAGTGTAAGGGGGCAATATCGGAAGCACGATTGCAGGATCAAAAGATTCGTGCATAATGCATGCACGGCTGAAACAATAGACCGGCACGGCAAGATGAGCCTCGAGCGAAGCCATCCGCCTTTGCAGTGTCATCCCCCTCGTCATAAAGACATCCTCAAAGGAACACGTGTCTTCCGCAAAAGCTTGGGAATCCCAGGGTCACGAAGCGGACAGTGTCCGTTCGCTGGCTACTTGAGGGCAAGAGACAAAATGGATGCCGTATCTAAAATGGAACCCGTGGGTTCAGATGGAGAAACCCACGAATAAGACGAACGGTACAAAGCAGCGTAGCGAAAACGCGTTATTTGCGGTTCATAGATACCAAACTCGTCCATATTCGAACGAGTCAAAAACACCATTATGATTGTCGCGGAACCTCAGACGCTCCTTTTGCCCTCGTGTAGGCAAGCAATAGTCGATATCAGAATCGATCTCGATATTCATCAGATCATTCAGATGTTGCTGCAACATTATTCTATCCATCAAAGCTTCTTTGGTAACAGATGGCCGTCTTATACACGTTGTAGCACAGAGGCCACATAAGGCAGGACCACACTGCACGCAAAGACAACACGTGAACAGGAACGTCACAACAACCCCGATGATCATCAGAATCTTCCAACCCCACGTCGACATTAGGCCCCAAAACCATCCGAGTAGCGTCCAATCACCTACGTCCACGTGTATGGACTCGGAGATCTTATGCAACTTCGAAATAGCTTGATATACAGTTGGAGCGTTGTCAGGAATGAAAATACAGCAACTCGAATGGATCACCTTGCACACACCACCTCTATCTGCAAGTACAACGTCTAAAACCATACGGTTCTGCAACGTCATAAGTCTATCCGCCTGAAGCTCGGCCGTCAGATTACCAAGGGCACTTGCAGTTATATTAGCAGTCGACTCTACCACACGAGTCAGCTGTCTCAGGTTCCTACTATTAACCATTGGTCCCCAAAACGGCAGGAAACCCTTAAAGAAGTCTCCTGCTTCTTGACCGGCAGTATCCTCTTTGCTAATAACGCCTCTCACAACTCTAGTCTTGTGATAGTCCGAGGCAACTGTAAAAGTCGGTGACAACAGATTCGCAATGTAACAGGTGCCCGAGAAGTCACGGGGCAACCATGTATATGCGCGATCATAACATACAAAGTAGGTACCCTTGGGAGTCAGGAAAACAGGGGAAGAGAGCATTGGTAAAACATACGTTTCAGTGCAAGCGCTCTTCCCAAGCTGAGCTCGCGGATTTCGACCAAGCCCTTGCAAGCAGAAATTACCGAGATGGGGTACGATCCAGATCGGAGACGAGCTCTTAAGCTGTCTATCACCCACTGACATGCTATACTCAGCCTCACTCAGATCCTTGTATGCTCGCACCTCTTCCTCTGGAATAAGCGATGCATCAAAAATATCTCTATCTAAGTCAACAATCGCTCTTGCCAAAGTCTTGTGGTACGGGCCGGGACCAGGATCTGCAGAGCGTGGTTCTCGATGGGGGTAGGAATCTAGTGCACTATGGAACATAGTTTGGAATGCTCGAGCTGACCCCTGGGAGCTGTAAAGAAGAATCAAATACGGAATACCCCTATCCATGGTATGTGGCATTAATCCACAACCCAACAGTTAGTAGTATTCATCACCAACTGATGCTGATGTAGGAGTTGGACGAAGGAGTTGTTCATGAATTCCGCACGTCTAACCTGTTCATGTTGGGGCAGAGGATGAAAGGAATGTGGAGAAACAGTGGGAATAGAATCCAGTTCAGGAGAAGAAGTAGGTGAAGTGGAAGGTAATAACGACTGTATTCCAAAATACACTCCACCCACCAATAGCATAGAAACAGTCAGAAATAGCAGGAATACCTGAAACAGAAAACATTTTGTTCGTACAACCCTATGCAATGTCGATCTTTGAGCCGACATCCTCTCTACTTCCGACAGCTTAGAGAACTCCATCCTCTAAAAACCGTCCGTAACGTTCTTGACGCACTTCGTTCTGAGTAGCGATTATCAATTCCCAGGAGTTCCCAGGAATCAACAAAAGTAACCGACCTAGTGTCAGGAACCTGCTAAACAGAAGGAAGTACCCGCACGGCCCTACGGTCAACCCGGATGAAAGGTTTTCTTAAACAAACATTCAATTTTAATGCAAATCTCCTAGCTGTGAAAAAAAAGAAACACACATGAAAAAGAACTCAAGAATTATTAGAGGATTCAATTGTTCATAATGTTCGTGGCAACAATAAGGGGGTAATGTGAATTCAAAAGGAAAAACAAAAAGGATTTCTTTTATTAGTCCTTGTCACGAGAACGAAGGAAATATCGACTTCTCCCAGGTCGAGTCTGTTCTTCAAATAATTGTTCAGATGGCAAAGCAGTATTCGATCGTTCTGATGAAAGTTCAGATGATTCAACAGATGTATCTGGCTGCAATGAATTGTCTCCTACAGGTTGAGCATCACTAAACGGCACAAACCGTTGCGGCAATACCAGTTCTCACCCAAGAATCTGCTGGTAAAGGGATCAGGACTTTCTTGGTGTGGATGGCATTCACCCAATTCTTTCTGCCTTCCAACCGAACTGCAGTCCTTGTAGCCAGCAGGACTTGGAAGGGACCCACAAATCTCGGCTCCAAGTTACGCTTTCTCCCAAAATTGCGGGTGACCACCCAGTCACCCGGTTGGAGCCGATGTCCAGGACCCTCTGTCTGTGCCGGTAGAGCTTCAAAGACCTGTTGATGAATTAACCTCAGTTTAGCAGTCAGATCATGAAGATAATCAATTAACATTGGATATTCGAGACTATCAAAGGCCTTAGGCCTCGGGACTCCCCAAATGTTCGCAGGACGGCCGAACACAATCTCATATGGGCTAAGCCCTACTCGAGAGTGCACAGTCGCCCTGGTCGACAAGAGAGCTAGAGGCAAGGCATCAGGCCATGACAGACCAGTCGTAGCTTGAATCTTAGCAAGTTTCAGTTTCAGAGTACCATTGTACCCTTCCACTAAACCTGCTGACTGGGGATGATTGGCGCTATGGAATTTTTGTCGAATTCCAAGGCCCTTACACACACTCTTCATCACACTCCCCACAAACTCACTTCCGTTATCCGACCATACAATCCGTGGCATTCCATACCGAGGAAAGTATTCCTTCAGTAGGACTTTTGCTGTGGACAGGGCAGTATTGTCTTTAAGAGGATAGGCCTCAATCCATCTGGAGAACGCGCAAACCACAACTAAAACGTACTTCAGGTTATTGCATCTCTCCATATAAATGAAGTCCAATTGGATAACCTCAAAGGGACATGTAGGAGGAGCAAAATGGCCAGGTGGAGTGGGGGTGCCCTTGCCAGCATTATACATCATACATACCATACAATTTTTGACCACTCTCTCAGCACCCTTAGCAATACCATCATTCTTCCATACAGGGGACAGCAATTTACATATACCTTTTGCGCTAATATGTGACAAGCCGTGAGCCATAGTCACAACGGCTAGCACATATGCATCCGGTAACATCCACCTCTGACATTCTGACAAATCAACCCAACATCCATGCGCATCTAACTTTCCCGTGCTTTCTTTCCACTCAGTCCTTTCAGTTTCAGTGGCCTCATTCTGAATCGCTTTCACGCTCTCAACAGTGTTCTCACACATATCCGTCTCCGCAGGCCACCTTACTGAACTCGTAACGTACATTCGGGTCGCAAGATTCTTAGCTGTTTCCTTAGCAATCTCATCCGCAAACGCATTACCACGACCAACATCATCCGTAACCTTTCGGTGCGCGCTGCATTTAATGATTGCCACCTGCTTAGGCAATGTAAGTACGTCCAAAAGATCGTTCACGAGCTGACCGTGTTGGATCTTCGTACCATGCGATGTCATAAATCCTCTTTCTCTCCACAAACGACCAAAGCTATGTGCAACGCCAAACGCATATTGACTATCTGTAAACACATTCACTCGCTTTCCCTTAGACAAAACACACGCTCTCGTCAACGCAATCAACTCTGCCGCTTGTGCTGAATTCTGACTCAATCTCGCAGTTTCCACAACCATACTCAACGTCACCACAGCATACGCAGTCGTCACATCACCATTCGGCAACTTAAAACATGAACCATCAACATACAGAGTACCATCGGGATCTGCCAATGGAGTGTTTTTTAGGTCAACACGACCCTTCGTTTCTTCCTCAGTTCGTAGATAACAATCATGTGGTGGTACATCATCTGATTCCATATTAGTCGGCAACAATGTCGCCGGATTCAGCACATTACAGCGCTTAATTTGTATATGACTTGCCAAAAGCGTCAACTCATAACCAGACAACCTTGCGCTCGTCAAGTGTTGAGTTTTCGTCCGATTCAAAAGAGTGTCAACTGCATGCAGAACCATCACCGTAAGCATATTATCCATGACCAGACCTGCAGATTGCCGGATGGACACCGCAGCTGCCGCTGTCGCTCTCAGACAACTCGGCAATGCTCTACCTACTGGGTCCAAGGTCGAGGAAAAATATGCACATGGACGCTGCTAACCGCCAAATTGTTGCGTCAAGACACTCAACGCACAACCCTCTCTCTCGTGAACGTATAGTGTAAACGGCTTACTGTAATCAGGGGTACCTAACACAGCAGCCGAACACAACGCATCACGTAATTCAGAAAAACTTTTCTGACACTCTTCAGTCCATGGCAAAGGAGTCGGAACATCCTTGCACGTGAGGGCTACCAATGGTTTCGCTAGCAATGAAACATTTGGAATCCATTGCCTGCAGTATGACGTGATACCTAGAAAGGCACGCACATCTCTCTGAGTTGTTGGCACAGTCATTCGAGCGATCGCTGAAATTCTTTCTGGGGTCAACCTTCTTCCCTCCTTTGACAATAAGTCACCTAGATAGGTTACTTCTTGACAACAATATTGTAGCTTAGAAGGTGACACCTTATGATGTAAGTCACAGAGATGCTGTAACAGCGATACTGTAGCAGTTTTGCAAATCTCTTTAGTGTCAGCAGCCACTAGTAAGTCATCAACATACTGAATCAAGGCCGCACCAGCTGGTAACACAAACGCGTCAAGTTGACTCTTAAGAGCTTGGCTGTAGATCGATGGACTCTCACAGTAGCCCTGAGGAGCGTGTTTGAACCTAAAGCTGCGACCTCCTAATGAGAAACCAAATAGATCTCTGCTTTCCTCAGCAATCGGAATGCTAAACAAAGCATTCTTCAGATCGATCACCGAGAACCAAGAGGCAGAGGCTGGAATCAGAGTCAGCAAAGCCGTAATGTCAGGCACCACAGGAAATTGTGGAATCACAATTTTATTTACCTCTCTTAAATCAATGACAAAACGGTACACAGGAGGCTTGGATGGATCAGTTCGTTTCAAAATAGGTAACACAGGACTGTTACATACATTTCCCCGAGTTTCCTCAATAACATCCTTCTTGATCAAGTCATAAATAATCGCTAACAGCGCTCGTTCACCATCAAGAGAGATACGATACTGGGGAATACGTGGTAATCGCACATTCGATTTCAATTGGACGACATAAGGTGATATGTCCAGCAAGCCCACATCATTGGGGCCTGTTGCCCACAAAGACTCAGGAAGAGAACTCAATTCCGGTGGGAACTTATCGGTTGACAAGTACATAGGAGAGGTCACTCTCTGACCTAATGTAAGCTCCACTCCCGCAGGAGAACAGTACAGAGTCGCATACGACCTTTTCAACAAATCCAGGCCCCAAAGATTCTCACCACAACCAGTAGTTAAAATCAAAGGAGCTTCTAGCTCACGAGGCCCAATTGTAAGGGGCAAAGGGCTAGAAACTATATTGCTAACGGGGGAGCCAGAGAATCCAACGGAAACATTCGTTAAGCCAGACAAAGGTGCGCCAGGGAGTTTCAAATGCATGATGGAACTTTTCGCTGCACCAGTGTCCAACAGAAAAGGCTCAACTACGCCCGATGCGGCAACTGCGACGTAAGGCCCTCTCTGATCAACCGGAACTGATACTACTCCCTCTCTTTGTCTGTGGCTGTCCTAGTAATTACCGCCAGCTTCGATATCATGCTTGACGTAATAATCGTCCACATGATACTGTGCAGATCTACCGGACGATGAATCGCGCTGATCAAAGCAATTGTTCGAATCTGATGAAGTGGTAGAACGCTCATTCTGATTTTGAGTGACACCGCGACCTCTACCACGTGATGCCTGTTGAGGACCACTACGACCTCCTCGAACCGAAACACCATTATTTCAGTCACGTAAAACCGGACAATTAAACTTCAAATGGCCATCACCCCTACAATATGCGCATTGATTATATCCAAGCATAGATCTCGGTGTAGAGGAGTCAGTACGCGACTGCGTCCTAGAAGACTGTGATTGCGATCGATTTTGCTGCTGTGAGTCATTTTGATTCAAGCGCGGAGGATACGCTTGCTGCAACAAAACCTTAGTTTTAAGCTCCTTCGTTTTCTTATCTGCACGATCATTTTCTTCCTTTTCTCTATTTTCGTAATATTGAGCCGTGGCTAATATTTGAGCAGAGGTAGAAACAGCCCACGAACTTTCGGAATTTTTCAATTTGTTGCTTAGTTCAGGCAGCAAATTCGATACAAATTTGTCAACAAACAGTCGCTGACCTCCCTCAGTGCTCATGTCCTGACCACTATGATCGATAAACGCCTCCTCAAATCTGGTAAAGAAATCGGAGACACTCTTGTCTTTCTTTTGCTTGCACACAGATAATTTATCCCAGTTAACTCTCATTGCTGGCATAAGTGTAATGATCCTCTGTGGTAGATCCGTAATGAGCTGTTCAGGCTTAGCCCCACCAATTTGTCGTCCGTCAGCCGCCGCAAGAGCAGCCCAATCACCGCCTAACTCAGCTACGTGATTCTCTTGACGGATTTTTGCCCAAATTGGTTGAGGTACTACGTTACCGAACAACATGTCAATATCGGCGAGGTTCATAATAGTAGCATCCACTAATTGGGATAACTCCATATAATAACCTGCCGGATTTTTCCGAGGATCAGGCAAAGACTGTTTCACCTGCAAAACTTCTGATCGCTTCCATGGGAGGTGTATCCAAACTCTCTGGAAGTGTGGCAAAATTGCAGGGTTAGCAGCAGCATCACCTGGCATCCAAACTGGAGGAACTTCTCGCATGGGATACTGACCAGGTTGTGCCATCTACTCCTCAGTTTGGTCATTAAACAATGCTTGAGGTTGTACTGTAGATCGAAAGGACAAGAGACGCTCTAAAGCACGTCGAACATTACCACCCACAATCATACCGTTCGAAAACTGATTCTGGAGTTCAGTCATTTCGGGCGGGACATTGTCTACCTCATCATTATCCCACTCCTCTCGTAAGGACTTACACATTTCCTCAAACACGAATCTTTGTGTGGGCTCATTAAATTGAGAGAACGTCTCAAAAACTATGCGCGGGGTGTACCTAGCGGGATACCTGATCCATTTACGCGTCATTTTCACTAACGTCTCACTCTCCCTACCACCAGGAATTTGACTTCGTCTCTGAGAGACATCAGAAACATCGGACCCAAGTATCGGTCCGAACAGTGGAGAGTAAAGATTAGCCACAGCATTAGGTATGCGACTACGGACAGAAGGAGAAGAGGAGAGAAGTACAGGGGCAACAACATGAGGGCTTAACGTAGGAGCAGTAGGAGTAGTCAAGAGAGCAGAAGTAGCGGGAGCAATAGATTGAGAAGGTATAGGCAGTGGAGCAGTAGGAAGAAGGGCAGGTAAGGGAGCAGGGACAGCTTGTGGAACAAGAGGATTCGGAGGACCAGGACCAGCGACGGGCTGACCAGCAGCTGCCGGAACAACAGGTTGAGGAACAGGAGGAACCACATGGGCTGTAGTATCCTGTGCATATGGAGGTGGTGATTTCAGTAGATAGGACAACAAAGGGTCCTCTACCGCTTCTTCTCCCTTCTTATCAGAACTCGACGGTAAAACAGGATAACACTTATCCACCGCCATGTGTTGCAGTCTAGCAAAAACTTCCTTTTCCTTCTCTTCTTTGTCTCGCTGAAACTGCTCTGCATTTCTCATCACCGTAATGATGCCTTCTCTCTTATTTTTCTTAATCTGCTTGATTTCTTTCTGCTTGGCCTCTTTGCGCCATAACCGAAAGGAATCAAACATGGCCGGCCTAGCTTTCCTTTTAAACAATTTAGCTTCAAGATTATCTAAAATTGCAGTTTCGAAACTACAATGGGGTGGCCAACTAAGGACACCATCATCTTTAGTGTAGCGGATCCAATATTCATTATATACGATAGGGCCTACTCCGTGGCGACTATAGAGCTCATAAATTGGAGTTCCAACTGGAGGAATCGGACATGAGTCCTCCAATCGGGAATCCGTACCGCAACATTTAAAGAAACCAAACAAAGTACTACGGCCAGGCATCGTGCACACTAACCGAGTTTACAAACTTCAAGGGTTATCGAATTACGATGTCCTCGCAAAAATGCAAGACCCTCGGTTTTTGGCAATTGCAATCGTCAAATAAAACCCAACAACTAAGAATCAACAACTAAGAACCACAAATGCAATGGAACCATGCAAACAACCAAGTTTCAACAACAACAACCAAGGCTTCTGGGAGCGACCCACGAATACTTAACTGAAAGAACGATGGCGTCACCAGGAAGGCCCGTCTATCGTCTCGCCGTACAAAGGACTACGCCAGGCGCCAAAACAGGTCGACAGTCAGGGCATCAGTCCGTCGAAGCCGTCAGGAGGCGGGGAATCTTCGCGGGAAAAGTCTTCGGGCCACTTATTTCGACAACAGGATCGATGAAGCGGGGTGCACCTTCCCTCTGAGATTTCACACGAAGTTCCTCACGATCGTCGGGCTTTGGACCGGTACCGCTGATGTCGCCCCCACGTTGGGCGCCAACTGAAGGACTGGGCTATTCTAAGGCCCAGCGGTGCCAGGGGACAACACCTGAAACCTTCGTGGGTTACCTGTTCCGGCGTACAAATCACAGAGACACGGGACACTTCCTTCGGCGTCAAAGATCAACGTTTATTTACTGCAGGGATACAGAAATCGCAAGAAGTACACTACGTGTAGGTTCTGAGAGACTGCTTCGAATTGCAACAGTGGATTGCTCCTTTTATACATATTTTAGTCATAACACAACATGGCGAACAAAAGGTTACAACTCAGTTCCCACAGTAAACTTCAGAAGGGTTGCTTTCATGTATTCAGGAGCCCGGAACATAATTACAGTAGCATCGCCGGTTCCCAACTGTAAAAGTACATTATCTCATCATTAGATACATTCCATTCTGGCTGTAAACGAGTGAGTTAAGAGAAGAGACAGAAACAGGTGCAAGGAAGACAAAGATAGACAACAGATTGAAAAAGAGTGTAAGGGGGCAATATCGGAAGCACGATTGCAGGATCAAAGGATTCGTGCCTAATGCATGCACGGCTGAAACAATAGACCGGCACGGCAAGATGAGCCTCGAGCGAAGCCATCTGCCTTGGCAGTGTCATCCCCCTCGTCATAAAGACATCCTCAAAGGAACACGTGTCTTCCGCAAAAGCTTGGGAATCCCAGGGTCACGAAGCGGACAGTGTCCGTTCGCTGGCTACTTGAGGGCAAGAGACAAAATGGATGCCCTATCTAAAATGGAACCCGTGGGTTCAGATGGAGAAACCCACGAATAAGACGAACGGTACAAAGCAGCGTAGCGAAAACGCGTACACCCACTAAACTCGTTATTTGTGGTTCATAGATACCAAACTCGTCCATATTCGAACGAGTCAAAAACACCATTATGATTGTCGCGGAACCTCAGTGCGGCCATCACCGTTTTAAATGTAGTCCTTTTAAAATAACTGTGATCAGTAAACTTCAAAAAAAGATTCTCAACATGATCTCCTAACACCAAGGAATAAATTGCTAAAGTTCCTATCTCATCTTGCCCTTCTATTTCTGCTCCTCCGAATAAGCCAGACATATACTGTAGGGACGTTGCCCAGTAATACATTCTGAAATCAGGTAGGGCCCACCCACCTCTCTCCCTAGGGAGTGTCATAAATCTCAACGCTCTTTGGGTCTTTCCATGCGCCCACACAAATCAGTTTATCATATCCTCAAGAACCTTAAACCACTTTGCTTCAAACAGTAAAGGTATGGCCCTAAATAAATACAAACATTTCGGGAGGAAAATCATTTTAACTATGTTGGTTCGAGCTACTATTGATAAGTGTATGTTGTGTAGCCTGTCTAAATCCTTCTTAGCCTTATTTATTACTGGTGTTATGTTTGTCTCCACTAACGTGTGTAGTTCTGCCATTATTGTTACCCCAAGATACACTTCACTTTGCACACCGGACGATCTGAGAAGTCCACTTTGCTATTTTTAATAATCTGCGACTTTGCAATATTCAATGCATTTCCGGACACCTCTCCAAACTGCAGTGCTTCTGCCTCAACCAGTTATATAGCTTCTGTGGGGTTAGGAGTGACGACCGCCACATTATCGGCGTAGGCCAAGATTTTACACTGCCCCCTATGGGTATCTAATGGACGAATGTTATCGTTTAAGTCCATACGCCGTATATATGGGTCCATATATAGGGCAAACAGAAGCGGGGAACAGGGGCACTCCTGACGTGTACCCCTCTTAATCTGGAATGGGAGCGTATATCCTGCGTTTACTCGTATGCGGGCAGTTGGAGCTACATACCATACTTGCAGAGCTTTCACCAGGCCCCCCCCCCCCAAATCCAGCCCTCCTTAAGATAAACCACAAGAAGACCCAAGAGACCAAATCGAAAGCTTTTTCCGCGTCTAATAACATCACTGCCATCGGATTTCCTGCAACTTCTGCGGCATCAAAAAGGGTAATAACTTTTCGGGTATGATGTGTGGTACCTCTCCCTGGTATGAAACCATGCTGGTTAATACTCACAAGAGTACCTACTACTTTCGCAATTCTAAGTGCAAGGGCCTTTTAATACACTTTTGTGTCGGCGTTCATTAGGGTTATTGGCCTATATGAGCCGGGTTGCTTAGCTGATTTGCCCTTTTTTTTAATTATTACAATGTCTGCCCCCGCCCAGCTACTCGGAATCAATGCTCCTGCCTGCGCCTGTTGCAATGTAGAGATCAGATCTTGCCTAATTACATCCCAGAAAATTTTAAAAATTCCATTGGGATTTGATCCGGACCTGCAGCTTTACCAGACGGGAGACTAGTTAAAGCAGTCAAGATCTCTTCCGAGCTAAGCGGTGCATTCAACTTCCTTGCCTCATCCTCGGGAAGAGTAGCTACTGGGATATCCCGCAGGTAATCACTTATTTTAGAGAGATCGCTTGGGTGCTCTTGATCATACAGTGACGTATAACATTTTCTAAAAACTTCTCGTATCCCCTCAGAATCTGAAAATATTGTTCCCGCATCATCCTGGATCTCTCTCACTTCGCCCGTGGATACATTCTGCCTAGTACTGATAGCAAGGGTACGATCAAAAGATTCATTGAACTCGTAACACCTCTCTCTATTTACTAGATATGTTTTAGTGTCCTTATTAGCTATGCCCTCCTCTGTCTCCATCTTTGCCTTCACAATGTTAATGAATACCTGATCTAAAGATGCCCCCCGTACCACACTCTGTGTTAATTCGTCATCTGCATCTGCCACAGCCTTGACCAACTCTGCCTCTCTTTGTCTTTCCCTCTTCCGACTAGCGATGCTGAAGCTTATTGTCTCCCCTCGTACAGCTGCCTTAAAAGCATCCCACATATTCCCTGCCGCCGTGCTACCCCTATTGATATCCAGAAAGCTCCTAATCCATTCAGACATATGTAGGATATAAGCATCATCTTTTAGTAACCCTCTCTCAAATGTCCATACCCGATCCGGGCCTTTAGTTGCTCCAGAATTTAATGTTAGAATCAGAGGGTTATGATCGGAGATTATCCAAGGAACTCTCTCAATTTTAATTTTAGATTGCAGAGAGTTCGAAACAAAAAAATAATCTAACCTAGCACACACCTTGTGTGGCGCTGAGTAAAAAGTAAATCCCTGCTCACCTGGCCTTAGGGCCCCCCATACATCCAATAAAGCATTATTCCTTCTGAGGTTGCATATTGACCGCCAGACTCTTTTTTTCCTACCCTAAAATCCTCCACATTCCCAATCCCCCTGACCCATTGATGTTGAAATCTCCAGTCAAAATAATAGTTGGGGACCAGGTGGCAAGCTCCAAATCCAAAAAATCAAAAATATCCGGGTCATCTTCCGTCGAGCCATATATACAACCTAAGGTAACCCACTCCTCATTGGCTTTATACTCTATGAGCACCTATCTCCCCCATTGGTCTTCGAGCTTTCTCCTTATTATGAAATCCCTATGTTTCAACAGGATTGCCACTCCTCTGATTCTAGCCCCCTGTTTTGAATATGCAAGTACACAGTACCTCAACTGCTCTAACAAATATCTTGTGCTCCCTCTATATGAGTTTCCTGAAGGTACACAAGGCCCACAGTCAATGTTCTTAACCATGTGGCAACCCGTTGCCTCTTAGTGTGATCATTTAGCCCACAGACATTTATCGTGCTTATTCGAGTACACATTAATGAACACCAGATAGTTGTCCCAGCCAATTTTCATCAGTAAAAAATAATATGTTGCAGTTTTCCCCTTGTTGCAATACCTTCATTACCTCAAGCACCCAAGCTCTGCCACTTCTTCACTGCATGTCAATACCCAACCACAATACAACGTGCCCTGTACCCCTTCCCTTACCCCCTCAGCCCCCCACCCCCCTCCTTATGGGCAAATAGGTCAGTCCTGACCTATGCCTGACAGCTGTAACCCCTGAGTGTCACCCGCCCCTCCCCCCTGCTCCTGTTAATGCCATCTCATGCTTATGCCATATGCCTATACCATATCTGATATGTTTGGTGCTGCTGCTAACCTTAGTAAATACACTTAGCCATATCCTTTTCCACTATTAAACCTTCTTATTTTGACTGTCTCAGGGCCACCGTCATAGTTTTAGGGCCTCCTTTCCTTTTTTTTAATCTCATCTAGATATGCCTGAGCTTTGAATTCGGAAAAAAGATCTTTGTCTGCCCGCTATCCACTACCTTGAGGCGACATGGGAACATCAGATAGGCCTCGCAGCTAATATCATTTGCCTCATCCACCACCTCCTTTCCACTGTCGCATGACAGAAATCTGGGCGGGCAAAGAACGAAATACCATTATAAGAGCGTCTAGACTCAGGTTTGGCCTTATCCATAAATTCCTGCCTCAATAGGAAGTTTCCCACGTATATCAAGATTGCCCAAGGTTTATCGGTTGTCGGCCCTTTCCTTTGCACAGGGGGGAACCTATGGGCTCTTTATACCTCATTCTCCCAGTTCCAGGCTGACAATTCTGGGAAGGCCCCCGTTGAGCAAGTTAATAACAAATGCCCGTACATCCTGCCCTTCCTTTCCTTCCGCCACCCCAAGTAATCTAACATTATTCCACCGTTGGCGATTCTCATAATCCTCTAGTTTCCAATGTACATCTGCTGCCATCTTTTCCTGCTCCTTTTTAAACTCGTTCCACTTCCCGACATCTTCTTCCAATTCACTCCTGGCCTCCCCCTGCATTTGTTTCAGTGTAGCATATTGCATGTCCATGGTAGTCGCTTGACCTGAGGTGTTAGACTGAGTATGGAAAGAGTTATTACCTCCCTCCTGATAAAGCTGGGAAGTAGCTGAATAGTCCCAATCCAGTTTTTTAGACACTTCCGGATATGAGGGGCTCACATTAGCTTTTGACCTGTTGCAGGACCTATTCTTCAAGCTCTTAGATCTCCGTTTAGTGCATGCCTTAAGAGCTTCTTCGCTATCAGGTGTTGATGCTGCCGACTCCAGCTCTACTTCCGAACTACCGATATCGATTTCTGTTATGCAGTCAGAGGCCTCCTTATCTTCATCGTCCTCGTCATCGTTCACGGAGAAGAAGCAATCATCACTGGGGGATCCCAGGTTCATAGATGCACCATCCATACCTTGCGTAGGAGCTAAGCGTTTATTGTAATCTTTTAAGTCTAAGCCCAGGTTGAGTACTTTAGGGGTGATATCCTTGGGGCATATTGCTTGCTCCGTACCAGGACATTGGACCATAGTAACTTCAGGAGTCCCCTTAGGCTGCGCGGTGGGAGCTGCTGTGCATTCGTTGATTTGGAATTTATTCTGTGGCCTGGGTATTACACACAAGCCCTCACCCTCCGTGTTAGTCTCCGTAATAGTCTCTGTAGTAGTGACTGTATTAACATCACTTACTAGCAACGTTTCCATACCTGAATTCTGCCCATTCTCATTAATGCGCGCAACCAAGGGAATCGTTACGCCCTCATTATTGCCCCCTTACCGTGCAAAGCAGAGATGTTCACTCGCTGCTGTTTCCCATCAAAGTCTAGAACAGAGCTCTCCCCTTCGCACGCCAAAGCCGCCTGGCTTCTTCGATCCTGAAACTGCTCACTCTGTGCTGCCAGAGCGTATTCCAGTGAGGCCGCGGGGAGAGACGTCAAACGTGGCGCCTCATTTGTCATCCGCACGTCGGTCTTGCTGCCTGAGGCTCCTGTCACCATCCGGTCATCACCAAAGCCTGGACTCGGCTCTCCCTGCTCTCCCAGGCCGCCTGCAATCCTACTCGTTGCGGGAGCCATTCACGGGGGGAGAGCGCCGGACCCGATGCTGGAGCTGCAAAGGACTCATGGAGGGTAGGTTGCCGCATATTTCCCTCTTTGCCCGTGACTTCGCTATTTTGGCGCTTAACTCCTTTTTTGTTGATCTGTGCTTTCTTTTCCTTTTCCTTTTCTTTCGGTTTTTTGCCATTCTCTGCGTCTTCTGAGTTATCTTTCTTGGCATTTCTTCGGTTTTAGGTCCTCGATCTTAAATTAGTATTCATTGTTGCCGTACCCGGGTCACTGGAAAGAGCCTTATCCCTTTCCTTCTCCTTCTGTGATTACTTTTTGGGCCTCGAGGTGCAATACCTTGCATCGCCGTCTGCCACGGGCATGGGAAGCCCGTTTTCAGGGATTTAAACCAGCAAAGCACTCTTGGCGGTCTGGGTTTGCCTTTCCCTACCCAGAGGAGCAAACGCTGTATCAAGCTCAGATGATACAGCATACTACTTTCCATAAACAGCAGCAGCGATCAGTGGCATTTTCCATAACAAACAATGTCCTGTAGGAGCGAGGAGAGGGGCGACTACTCCCTCTGTCTTTTCAGCGGCCATCTTGCCCCTTTCGCCATGGGAGAATCTCTCCCTCACCAGATGTTTCTAATGCTACTAATGCTTGTCAAAAGGAGTTCTTGAACCTACGACCTCAAATGAGACATCTTAATCTCCAGTATGGCATTCTTCATCCTTGTCTTTGCAAGGTTACTCATAATGGGCGCTATATACCTTTGATGATCCTGAAAAATTCAAGCTCTTTCTACATAGTTTTCCTTCAACTGGAATGGATACGAGTGTCTAATTGTTTTTCTTCTTACTCATTCTTTCCTTTTCCTCTTTAGAACTGATCCTATTAGATCATCAATTTATTCTTTCATCCAGTTTTGATATTTGCTGTTTCTCTTCTTATTTTTTTGTTCTATATGTCCTTGCCTGACTTGAGATGCTCTTTCTTTTTTCCCTATTCTTTTCTTTTCTGCTTGTGGTCTGCTTTGCCGTGCGTCACCATGCCCCTTCTTCATTGTATTCTTTTTGTCATACAGATCTGGCTTTGTTGCTTTGATCTGTCTATCTACCATTCCTTTCTTACCTTTGCTTCCTCCCTTTCTTTTCTTTCTTTCTCTACTTTCTTTTTCATTGTAATTTATTGGTCATTCAGTATTTCTATTTATTCTTTATTATTGTTCAATGTGTTAGAGTTAATTATTTCTGATTTTATGGCTCTTTATCATGATAAATCTCCCTGTAACTTTTTTGTTTGGTGTGTTTTATTTTGTAGTCTCCTTCCTGCAGTGTTCCTACTCCATGTGTTTTCCATCCTCCCAACCTTCCATTATGTGTAACCTTGTCTCGTGGAACGTCTGTGGTCTTGGGAATCCTATCAAGCGATAAAAGGTATTGTCACATTTATCTAAACTTAACACTCAGATCGCTTTTCTCCAAAAGACTCATTGCTCTGATGTAGAATCATTAAAGTTAAAAAGGCACTGGGTGGGTCAGGTTGTTTTTCCCCTGCTTCCAACAAGAAAGGTGGTGTTGCTATATTATTTTACAAAGCTTTGTCTGTTCAAATTTTATCTGCTAAAAGTGATTATGATGGACGTTGGGTAATGGCTAAGATTGTGGTCCATAATAAAACTTTAGTGTTGTTGAATATCTATGGTCCTGTTCGTCTGGATCCCAAATTTTGGACAGATATCAAAATTCTCCAATCCTCTACTGATTGCCCTAATATTATTGTCACTGGGGATTTTAATCAATGGTTAGATCCTTATTCTGATAGATTATCTAAATATAAGTTCCAACCTGACAAAACTCACAAATCATTCCAATCCGCCATTGCCTCTCGTCCATTATATGATGTGTGGAAAACCTGTAACCCTGATTCACTTGAATATACTTTTTTCTCTAATACACATCATACCAGGTCTAGAATTAATTACATCTTAGTCAATAAATCTCTGCTTCCCTCTATTCAGAAATCTGAAATTGCATCTATCTTTATATCAGATCACGCACCTGTCTATGATGCACTAGATTTTTCCCTTCCCTCCTCCAAATTTAGCCGATGGAAACTCAATACTTTCCTGTTGTCTAACTCAGTTTTTTATCAAAGATGTCACTACTTTTATTAATGAATTTTTTTCTTTCAATGATCCTTCAGATACATCTATTCCAAATACATGGGATGCTTTTAAAGCTACCCTTCGTGCCTCTGTTTTTTCCTTTGTTTCCAAGAAGAAAAAGGTTGCTAAAACTAAATATGAAGATCAACTGCAAAACATTAAAAGATTAAACATACATATTTTACATCTAAAGATCCTAATGCCCTTCATGCCTTAATTGCAGCAAAAACTGATCTTAACAAACTGGCAACTATTGAAGCTTGTAATGTTTTGCTTAAAATTAAATCTAAATACCATGGTGGTCAGAATAAAGCAGGCAAGATGTTAGCAAATTAGCTAAAAATTAGGTCTGAACGTAAACCATTGGTCCCGTCCTTAATGAAACAACTAACAAACTTGTGTCATCTGATGAAGATATTGCAGACGTCTTTCATTACTATTATCGGTCTCTTTACTCAGATGATACTTTTTCCTCCAATCAGAATCTAGAATCTTTTTTCTCTGGTCTTCCCCCACCACCGTCCCTTCCTGATGAATTTGCCGAATTAGAGAAAGAAATTACCCTTCAAGATGTAATTACTGCCATTCATGCTTTAAAGAAATCAAAAGCCCCTGGTCCAGATGGCCTCCCCGTAGAATTGTATTCCACTTTTCATTCCATTTTTGCCCCTAAACTTTTACAACTCTGCAATTCCTTCATTGCTGATGCTAGACCTTCGAGGTCCTTTATGGACGCATTAATTATTATCATCCCCAAACCTGATAAGGACCACTCCTACTGTAAAAATGACCGCCCTATTTCTTTAATTAATAATGATTGCAAAATGTTTGCCAAGATCCTTGCATCTCGACTAGATAATAGTATCCCCCTTTTGATTAAAACTGATCAGGTTGGATTTGTAAAAGGTAGACTAGCATCAGACAATACACGTATGTTCACTAACATTATTTCCCTTAGCAAGAAATTTAAAGACCCCCTTGCTGCTCTTTCTTTTGTTGCTGAAAAAGCATTTGACTGAATTAATTGGCAATTCATGTTTAAGACCCTCCAATGGTTTGGTTTCGGACCCTCTGTTATTTCTTATATTAAACTGTTATATTCATGTCCTGCTGCTAGCATTTTTGTCAATAATCAGTTTTCTATGTTTTTTTTATCTCGAGGTACGAGGAAGGGTTGCCCCCTTTCTCCCTTAATATTTGTTTTATGTCTTGAGCCATTCCTAGAGCGTATGCGGAATAATTCCATGATTACAGGCTTTAAACTCTCCTCTGTTGAAACTAAAATATCTGCATATGCGGATGATATTTTGAATTATATGTCCAACCCTGTTGACTCATTACCACATTTTATGAATGAAGTCCTACTTTATTCCTCTATATCTGGTTACAAACTCAACTTATCTAAAACTGAAGTCCTGCCCTTACATTTTGTTTGCTATCAATTTATGTTTAGTGATACAGAATTTACCTGATGTCCTTCCAAGATTAAATATTTGGGTATTTAGTTTTCATCAACCCTAACAGATACTCTCAAATTTACCCTTAACAATTTGATTAAGAAACTTCAATCCCTCCTTCTTTTATGGTCTCCATTATTTCTTTCATGGTGGGGCAGATTGAATACTATTAAAATGATGATTACTTCCCATGTGTTGTATACTGTCTCTATGCTTCCTGTTAAAATCCCTAATGTATATTTTTCCCGAATAAATTCTATCTGTACGAATTTCCTATGGAATAATAAACACCCTCGTATTGCCCTGCTTAAACTTACTCATCCTAAAAATGAAGGTGGTGTCCGATTCCCTAACTTTAAAGCCTACCATTCAGCTACTCTGATTAAACAATCTTTTTCATTAGCTTATGATTTGTTGGATTTGCCGGTCCCCAAATAGGTCCTTTTTGAGCGATCACTATTGAAAGATTTTCCTTTTAAACATGTCACATTCATGTCCAATTGCTCTTTTTTGACCACACATCCCATTTTAAAATACTCTAAGACTCTAATCTCCAATACCTTCTCTAAAGATTTAACTCCCTTGCAATGCTTTTTATCCTCCATTGTATGGTATAATACATTTCCTAAATACAAAGGTAAATCTTTTTATTACAAATATTGGAAAGCGAAGGATGTCTCTTTTGTTTATCAGTTTCTCCATAATTTTTCTATTATTCCCTTCCATAAATTGCAACTCAGAAATCAGTTACCTAATTCTATTTCCAGTGAATACACTATCATTGCTACCGCCATTCAATCTCATTTAGCTACTTTTTCACTCCCACCTAATTTTCCCACCATAACACCCTCTACTCCTTTATACTCTTTATTTTCTACCCACGGACCTAAGGCTGCTCTTGTGTATACCATATTGTTAGCCAATGTTCGAACTCATTCAAAATCCAATATTGAAGTTGCTTGAGAAAATGATTTGTCTGTTTCTTTTTCTGTTATTACTTGGGAAAAATTATGGTCTAAGTTATTTAAAGTTTCTGCGGCTGACCGTATAACTCAATCTTTATATTTTGTTTATCATAGAGCGATTATTACTCCTGTTAGTGTTTGCAAGTTTTCACCAAACTGCTCTCCTCTTTGCTGGTCTTGTTCCAGTTTTACAGGAACGTTAAAACATTTAATATATGAGTGTTCTGCTGTTTTTTCCTTTTGGAACTCAGTGTGGAATGTTTGCATGTTAATATTTAAGTTTAATACCACTATATCACTAATACATATTTTCCTAGGATCATTATCACCTGGTATAGGTATAGTACAGTCTGCCTCTAGATTGTTTGACCTTTTTTTTGCTTTAGCTTTTAAGGTCATCTTATCATCCTGGAAAGATAATTCCAAATTATCATTGCTTATTTGGTGGAATTTTATTTGTGATGAACATGGGATTGATACTGTCTCCTCTTCTTCTATCTCTCAAAAAATAAAATCTGATCTCCTATGGCTTCCTTTCACTAATTATCTTTCCTCTAACAATCCTATCGGTTAAATCTTTTTCGCTTTTTTTTTCTTTCCTTTCTTCTTCTTCTTCTCTCTTTTCTTTCTCCGACTCCATCTTCACTATCCCTCTAGATTACAATTTATCCTGCATTACTTTGCCCGATTGTATTATTCTATTCATTTTTACACTATGTTTATTTATGGCCTATGTTCTGTTTTTTGCAAAAATTTCAATAAAAATTTCTTTAAAAAAAAAAAAGGATATACTTCACCTTTCATCTTCATCCCAGCACCTGAACTTTACTTCCTGTAAGTTTTTTTCTATCAAGTGGTGCTTATCCTATCCAAACCAGTTTAAAGTGTTGCATCTGCCAGAACCTACTTCTGGACCCAACATATCGTTCTCACATTCATAGTCAGTGTTTCGTCCACGGAATGCATGCATCACCACTACTGCATTTCGTTCTGCAGCAAGGATTAGGATACTTTGCTCGGTGGGCCCTGGTGGGTCCTGTAGCTGGCCTGTGCTCCATTGTGGGCAGCCTTAAGTTTTGACTTTGTCCTGGTCCAGCGTGACCTAGAGCAACCCCAAAGTGCTAATTTGCTTCTAAGTGATATTATTTCATTTATTCTTTAAAAATTAATATCTCGACTTGTATTTATTGGATGTTTGTCATTTGGTCTTATTTTGTTGAGAATATAATGAACTATTTTCTAAACTGGTGTGGAGACTTTTTGTGGGGCTTTCACTGTTTTACTGTGTGTTATGTGCACATTGACTCTTTCGACTAGCTTGACTGCTCTGTGCCGAGCTAACAGAGGATGAGCACAGGTGATCTTTTAGTGTGTACCTCACATTCCCTGACTAGGATTTTGGTTCCTGCTTGGACAGGTGTATACTCTGCAAAACAAAAACCTAATTTCTAACAGAATGGTATTATTGGGCGGAGTTAAAGTAGAGGTGTAACAATAGGCCCTACAGACCCTGGGGTGCAGGTGGCCAGAATTCAAGGGGGCCCCTCTAAGTACTGTGCACGGGCAGGCCTGACAGCTCCTGACTGGATCTGGAGCCTGTGGGCCACCTCTATGCACTTTGCAGGGATGTCCTCTCAAGTTTTGTTACGCCACTGAGGTTTTATTTTTTTATCACACTTTAGCTTTCAAAATCATTTTCACTGGGATGGTTTGAAACTAGAACTTTATCCACAAATTTTCAAACTGTCGTTGCTGAAGGTTCTTTAAAGAAAACAAAAAAAAAGTTTATAGTGTGTGTGAATTAAGCCTATGTTACAGATCTTCTGTGCCTACAGTGGATTTGATACAGCAGTAACGGCACTGAAAACAATGACATCCCCTCCTCTGCAAGAGAAGTGGACTTGCCATGTTGACATAGTGCTCCCCATTGTGTATTTGAGGCCCATAGATGTTACATGTAAACGTATTTACCATTGTATTCCATGAGTCCAAAAGATAACAGGCAGTAATTGTTTCACGATTGCTGTGTACGAGTTTTTATGAGTAAAATATAAAACAATGTGTTGATGGCATTCTATCCTGTGCATAATTTACCAACTTCAGCATTATAAGATTTGCATTCACCTAGGAGTGTTAATGTTTCCATTTATAAAGCCTAAAGCGTATAATTATCTAATTTGAGTATTGTCATCATATTTAAATCACATCAATTTTCCACTAATTCTCTTTTTAATCAACTATTTAAAAATGCACTGAAAGCATTTAAACATACTGATTGGAACATTAGAAATTTGCATTGGCAAACACGAGTTATTCATATAAGACCATTTAACAACCACCTGCCTACTTTCTCTGCTTAATTTGAAGTATTACTCAATAAGGTATCCTAAATTATATGTGCCTGTATAATGAAAACAAGCATGAAAGTACATGCAGAGAATGACATGCTCTCCTGAAGGTACAGTTACATTCTTTCCAAATCACACACATTGCCAGTAGTAAGGATAGTTCCTGGATGTGCTACTGGGGACATTATGTGACATATCCCATGGACTCTTATTCCACCTGTGCAGACATCTACAAAATGTATATTTAATCACAGGTGGAATTGAGTCTGCTGTGCAAATGTATCTTTTATATTTCTTTTTTTCTACACAGGGAAAAAAAATTTCTCATGGGTACAGCCCTTCATTTACACCCCCACCAAATCTGCTAATTATCTGTTTACCTTCCACCAAGGGCTACAGCCCTTCCCTATAGTAAAGTGATATACTTTTAAGAGTAAGAAATGGTCTGATCAGAATTACCCCTTTGCCCGTCTTACTCGCCACAGTAATTAACGCATATCTGTTAGCCTCCCACAGAAACTTCAAACTTAAAGTCAGCATACGAGCCTCCCATCCCTCCAATATGGCTGCCTCCAACATCCACCAATCACATAAAAAGAGAGACCACTCACCAGAGCAGCCTGTTTTTTGTTTCTGCTAATGTACTTTGAGTGCTGCGTAAGAGATTGGAGGTAAGAGGGGAGTTTGGTCTTGCCTTAACCCCTTACATGCTCATGACAAGCTCAACTCATCATGAGGCACAGTGGAGCTGTGCTTATGACGAGCTGAGCTCTTCATGAACAATGGTAAATCTTACTTTGCAGCACAGGAGGGGAAAAGTCAAAGCAGCCAAGGTGTTAACAGACTCGGGCACCTGTGGGATCATGGTATGGCGCAGCATACCTGGGGGCCTTGATGTTTCCACATTGTGTGTGCTCATATTGCCCTCCCCAGTGCTGGTAGTCCAATTTGAGCGGACTAGGGGGAGTTCTGGGGAGTTGTCTTTGGGGCATTTCTTATCTGTTTTTTCTTGCAGTTGGTACACTTTGCTCTCCCTTGGTTGTTCTGCTGCAGCAGACTCTGGGGAAGGGCTTGGTCGACCTTCTTTGGAGGCCGGGCGGTTACCGAAAGGATCGGCCAGCTGTTCGCCGCTTACCTGGGTGAGCGTGCAAGGCTGACAGCTGGTTGGGGCATAGGGCACCCATTGCAGCATTTTTGTTTTGTTGATGTCTGTGTGGACGCTTCATTTTACTTTGTGGCCATGACCACATGATATTATGGGGCGGTTGCCTGGCAACCAGGTTGCTATTCAGCGTCAGGTGGTGTGCCAGTCACTGGTATGAGACAGGAGTCTCAGTTTATGGTGATTACAGTCTGCAGTATGGAGGCCGGTGGGAAAGCTGTGGATAAGGCCCACCATGCACAGAAGGCTAGAGCTCCTGAACATATTCCTTCTTTGACTACCATTCCGTATATGAGGCTACAATAGCTACTGCTTTTGGGGCAGGGAGCTTGTTCTTCTAGTTAAGTAGACTCATGTTGAGGCAGGGGCCTCGTCTGAGTCTGATGGGGAGGAAGATGTGGGCCTTATTATCGGGCGTTATGTGCAGGGTCCTGAGTTGAGACCCTTCAGCACATTCACACAAACTTGCTGTTTCCAAATGCAGTAGTGCCTGGGGAGGACACTAATGGTTTTCTCCCAGTATCAAAGAAAGGTACCTGAGCCCTTGCTCAGGTACCTTTCAGGTACTGAGGGTATTGGAGTTAGAATGGACAGACGTGGATAAGCATGAGTTTCCCTGTGTTTTACCGAAGTGTTACCCTTTGCAGGACTTAGCTGACAAATTCCCTGCTTCTGAAAATGTGGTTGACTCTTCTGTAAAGCATACTTTTGCCACTTCTATTTTTGCTATTTGGGTGGCTGCCTACTCTACATGTGCTATTCAGTAGCATCTCAAAGCCTTCCTGCCTCTGTCAGAGTTGTTGGACCAAGGGGAGGATATTACTCCTACGTTTACAAAAATGGAACAACTGGTCATGCTCTTGCCTGGTTTCTCTTTTGACTCCTTGGGTGCTGCTGCTTCTGCAACTGAATCATCTGACGCTGCTCGGTGCAGGTTGTGGTTGAGGTCATGGTAGGCGGATGCCACCCTGATGGATTTACTGATGATAATCCCTTTTTCCGGGGTGAAGTTGTGTGGTCCTGCTTTGGAGGATATGGTGAAGTAGTCTGCAGAGGGTCGCAATCTGCTGGTAACTGAAATGACTGTATGTCCTAAATTATTTATTCCTGTAGGGTTTTTGGTCTGGGCTGGCAAGGGAAATCTTCTCAGACCTTTCATGACGGGGGCATGGCCTGGGTACTCCTTCTACTTGGACATCCTAGTTCCCCTGACTGCTACCTCTTCCTCCGCCCTCTCAAAGCCTTGTATATATAACTGTGAGGCGAGTTCAGATGGGGGGTCACCCGTCTTTGTTCTCCGGGTTGTGGCAGCAGTTTGTGTCTGACCAGTGGGTGCTTTAGGTGATGCCAGAGGAGTTCAGGATTAGTTCTTCAGAGACCCCCGATGTTTTCCGGCTCACGCTTTGGCCTTGGGAAGGTTTACTGTGACTGGCTCTCCTGGAAGGGGTTTGCTGTGTTTTGGACAAATGAGACATTGTTCCTGTGCCTCCTTTGCAGAAGAAGTTTGTTCAATTATCTTTCAGGTCAAAAAACATACAGGCGATCTCAGCCCATGTTGGATTTGAAGTAGCTGAATCGGTTCCTTCCTGATGTATAGTTGGGGATTGCCTCTTCTCAACTTAATCTGCCCTTGATCATTCAGGGGATTTTCTGGCTTCCCTCGCCTGGTCCATCTGGCTTTGCAGTGATTTATACATGTCTGTCTCCTTGGTCGCCATTCCCAGTCCACTGTATTGCATTTTGTTCTTTGTTCATCTCCGAGGGTCTTTACTAAGGTGTTGCGTCCCCTGTTTGGTGTTTTGCATGGTAGGGGTATTGTGATTTTCCCGAATTTGTATGATCTCTTGATTTCTGCCTCCTTTTTTCCCAAGATGGAGCAACTTGTTTTTGAGTTCTGCAAGGTGCTGAAGGACCATGTTTTTTTTGGTGAATCTGTTCAAGTCATGCCTCACCCTGCCTCAGGTTCTGACTCACAGTGGGGCCAGGTTCAGGACTTTGTTTGGGTAGGTGTTCTTGTCTCTGTCCATTAAATTGACTGTGGTGTTGAAGATTCAAGTATTGTTGTCTCTGATCTGTCCTCCTGTGAGCAGTTGGTAGAAGGTTCAGTGGCTTCCCTGGGCACAGCTATATATTTATCCGGTGATAACTCTTGTGTTGTCCCACTGGCTTCTGAGTGGTCAGGATTACCACCAGAGGGTGCCTGTGACCCCCCAGGACTGGGAAGAGCTGGGGAGGTGGTTAAACTATGTGAACCTGTCCATTGGGTTGTAGTTTTCAGGTGGTGCCTACCCATATTTTGACAACTGATGCCAGTCTGTTGGGCTGGGATGCTCCTCTGGGGGTTCTGTCTGTACAGAGCAAATGGTCCCGGGTTCTGGCAGCTTGTTCTTCCAACTGCTGGGAGATACAGTACCTCAGTTGTTTGAGTTGGGTAATTTGCTCCTGGCCAGATTTTGGTATTGAGGTCTCTGTCTGCAATTTCCTTGCCGGGAGCGGAGAATGTGGTGACAGACAAGCTAATCAGTGTTTTTCTGTCCATGTGTTCCATGTCATTGACTTTAGAGGTGTTCCTGATCTACAAATTGAGTTTGGGTCTCCAAGGGTGAGCTTGGTTTCCTCCCCTGAAAATGCACATCTTCTTTGTTTTGGCATGATGATACCTTGCCAGGAGGCATGGAGGGTGGATTCCATTTCCTTTCAGTGGCCTTGGGATCTCTTATATGCCTTTCCCCCCGTTTCCCTGATTCCGGCGGTGTGGCAGAAGATCAAGTTGAACAAGACCTTAGTGATTCTGGTGGTTCCATGTTGACGGACATGCCCTTGGGTTCCCCTTTTGTTGGTGTTTTCTTATCCATTGATGGGTCACCTGCTCCCTCTCTGGGGCTTCCAGTTAATGCTTCTCCAGGCTTGGTCCTTGAATGGAGGAGGCTGATGCATGGGATGTTGCCAGGTGGTGGCTGGTCTGATTCAACTGTCTCTGTACTCTTCTACTTTTCTTGCTTATTCGAAGCATTGACCTTTTTTTTGCTTGGTGTATATGGTAAGGGTTTCTTGTTGAGGATGTGGAGCCTGTAGGGGTCCTGAATTTTTTGTCAGATGGCTTTGACCTGGGTTTGGCCTATTGGTCGTTCCGTGTTCAGTGGGCTGCACTTGGACTTTTTAAGTGTCCTTTGTTTGCAATGGTGGAGCCTCTGGGGTCTCGCTTTGTGGGGTCCCTGGCTTTGAGGCGGCCGCTGCCAATGTTGTCTGGTCATCAGTGGGATCTGCCATTGGCTTTGAGGGTGTTGCAGGGGTGTCTGTTTGAACCACTGAATTCCTTGGACTTGAAATTTCTTGTGTAGGCTGTGTTTTTAGTGGTGATTGCAAGCGTCCAGCCGAATTGCTGAGTTGGGTTTCTTTTTTGCGGGCTGCCCTGGTTTTGAGGTTTCTGGATGGTAGGTTGGTGTTGTGGGTTCGCTCTTCTTTTGTGCCTCAGGTGGCTTTGTTTTTTCACTGGTCTTCAGCTGGGCAGTACTTTCTTTTTTCCCTGAGCCTCAATCTGCTGGGCTGTCTCTCTTCCATCTCTTGGTTGTGAAGAAGAGGGCATTGTTAGTTTTCTTGACATGGATGGAGCCGTTCTGTAAAGGGGGCCGTCTCTTTGTCCCATTTGGTCCAGGCAGGTATGGCTTAAGGCCCTCAGTTCCTTCCCTTTGTCATTGGTTCACACTAACTTTTCTGGTGGGCTCTGAGTCGCAGGCCATGGTGATTGCAAACCCGATTCAGGGACATTCTACGCAATCTGTGGTTCTGTCATGGGCCACTTTTATGGGTGTATCTATGGAGGATATTTGCTTGGCTGCCACTTGGACTACCCCTCATGCCTTTATAGAGCACTACAGGCTGGAAAATGGGGGTGGTGCCTCTGTTTCTTTTTCTCGTTTTGTACTGGATGCTGTTGTGCCTTGATATCCTGTTTGTGTACTTCTGTATTAAACAGGGTGTTGCAATCTCTTATTGGTGTTACCATTTTCCTGCTATTCATGAAGTTGATAATTGCTTTGGTACCTGCTCATGTTTTAATTACTGTGGCGAGGAAGATGGACAAGGAGGTAATGCCCCGGTTACTTACTGGTAATCTTCATTACTCCGAGTCCTTGTCTTCCTCACCACAGTATAGTTTCCTATCCCTCCCTGCCCTTTTGTGCGGCTCTTCATGTATTTCTGTGACTTTGGTTACAGGCTGTTCTGAGGTGTGGCAGCCCCTTTTATGTGATTGGTGGATGTTGGAGGCATCCATATTGAAGGGATGGGAGGCTAGTATGCTGACTAACTGTGAAGTTTCTGCGGGAGGCTATAGCCCATGCATTAATTACTGTGGCAAGCAAGACAAGGACTCAGAGTAATGAAGATTACTGGCAAGTAACTGGGGCTTTAATAAATGCCCACAACTTTATGAGTTTGTGGACATTTTCAAACTTCCAAGGCTCAACACGACAGGCAATGCTCATTTCACGTCCCCTGCATGAGAATTCCCTCTGAGAAATTCTTCAAACTTTTGGCATATAAATCTGCAGTAGTAAATCAAAAAGGACAGTAATATATTTTGTACAGTTAATGGAGAACTTGACCATGTATGTGTACGCAAATTCAGCAGCTTATTTCAAGCTGTTTATAAACATTTCTGATAACAATGTTGACATTGTCAGAATCACCTTTGATCAATATAACTCAAACAGGATTATGATGGCTCACCTGTAGTCCTATATAATACCTACAAGTTCCACCTCTCACCTGATTGTGCCACGGACTTATACTGTTCTGATTGGTTATAGAATATTTCCAAATGAAAGTATATAATATATTACATTACCCTTACAGATGATATCATAAGTCAATAGCATGCATTCACACAGATGATAGTTGTTGGGCAAAACACTTAATCGGGTGAAAGCAAAACAAAGGCACAGATCAGCTGGGACACAACCTCTGGTCTGTCAGCAAGTTCCTACATAAAGAAATCCTGAATGCACAAATGCTGTTTTACATACATTATCAAGAAAGAGATTTGTGTGTCATGTGCTAATCACAGACACAATCTGACCTAATAGGGATAACTCAGCACTTCATCTCTCTGAGATTGATGCAATTAGTCTCTGTCAGTTAGCGATAGTGGTATTGATTGGACACAGTATGATGAAATAGAAAATCAGTCGTTATTAAATGTTACATAAAAACCGTAGGTAATAACACTAGATCACTGAAGAGTTCCATGACACTCGGTGGCACAAAGCTGCACGTGAAGGGTCTACATGAGGGTACTGAACCCTGAAATTACTTGCAATATCATTGGTGCATTAATTTAGATATCGTATTCTCTATAAATCATGATTTGTCCAAAATTATACATAGAAATATCAAATATTAAATATGCAAACACTTTTCGCACTGTTTGTAAATACACACTCATACATTTGCTACGTTTCTGGGCACAATTACGTATAACAGTTGCTAATAGAGAGCGTATTTTAAAGGATACAAGATTGGTGTTTCAATATCGGAAACTGGTTTTCAGTCAGTTAGCAGGAGGAGGAGGTGCTCATAAAATCGATTCTACTCAGGCATGAGGGGGCATCCTATAAAGTGAGCACTACAAGCGTTAGATTAAGATAAAGCTCTTCCAGGGTTTTTTGGCAACGATACACAGTGGTAAATGAATGGATACTAGTCACAGGAACAAGACCTGAACTGCTTTTGACTGGAAATAAAGAAGCATTAGTTGACATATGTAAAGTAGAAAACTGTACATAACGCAATAGCATACATATCCAACATAAGACAATTAAAACAATCCAGAGTACGTACATCACAACAAAACAGAATAGAAGTAACTTTCTGCATACAAACACTTTGCTTGTGCTGGTGAAATAACACAAGAAAGAGCTACAACTCTTATCAGTAGGCCAGATTGGATTTTTTTTTCATGAAGTGCGTTCACTTCGTGGACTAGATCACGAAACATTTTTGACTGGGGTTATTTCATGTTCTTGGTGTTGAATTGAGGGAGGGCTTGCTGCCAACACCATTTACACCATATTAGGAAAACAGGGGCCTCATTTATGAGGCTGCGCGTCATTTTTACGCCGCTGGTGCGTCACTTTTTGTGACGCACCAGTGGCGTAAAAAATGCGACTTGTTGCGCCATATTTTCAAAATGACGCATCTAGGTAGATGCGTCACTTTGTAAACCCCTGCGCCAGGTATAATATATGCAAAGGGGGCGTTTTGACACAAGAAAGGGTCATGGAAGTGCTCCACTTCTAAGACACAAATTCGTCAATTTCTTACGCCTGCTCACAGCAGGCGTAAGACTGACGCAGGCCCTTTCACAAGGGGCTTGCCCCATGTGAAAGGACACATTGCTGGAGTTGCGTCACATTTGTGACGCACTCCAGCAATGCGTCACTTTTGCGCCTACAGATACATCAGAAATACTGACGTATCTGTAACTCCTTGCACAATGATGCGTCATACTGTAAATATGACGCATCATTGGTATCGCAAGGAGATTTCAATGAAAAGTGACGCATGGCTGTTTTCATGCAGCGATGTGTCACTTTTCATACATGAGGCCCCCGGTGTCTGGAGGTGGTAATGTTAAATCATCATTTGTACACATTTGCAGCATGGCATTTTGTTACGGTGGTGATGTGGTCTGTTGTTTTGTGGACTGCTTTGTTTTTGCGCTACATTTTTGCAATAGGAGTTTGTTGTGTCATACTGTAGTTATTCCTATTCATCGCATTGGAAGCAGACTGCTATACTTTGCTACCAGGTTGGTCCCTAATAAATCCAACTTGTTAATAATATGCAGCGTTAAATTAAATAAATGCCCTTAGGCGAAAGAGAGGGACAACTAGCTAGTGCTATGTATTTTTTAGGGCAGTGTTTCTAATACAAGGGCTCTATTTCCCTGTTGCTAAGGTTTCCTTTCTTTCTATACCTACTTAAAAAAAACCTTAAATAGCATCTTGAGCCTTCCAACGTAGAAATGGATTTATGAATCAGTTGAAGGCTGTCCTTCTATCATCTCACTAAAAGAATTCAAAGAGGTCGCATGCAGTTTTTCAGTTGTCCTTGTCAGGGCACAGTTAAGTCACTGTGAACCTCATTACGAGTGGGCATCCTTAATTCCATTGTTTCCGGTAGCAGCAGCTGCCAGCCACATTTGAAATATAGGATCTGTGGCATTCCTGTAGAATTGTTTATTTTCACGCAAAAATTTCGACAGCTGAAAGCAGCCAACATCTCTTTGTGAAACTCTGGGTGATCATGAGGGATTGCCAGGGAATCAAAAGCTCGAAATGACCAATTCCCTCGGTAATTGCTCGATTTTCATCCTCTGGGTCCCATTTTGAATGGTATGTTTTTCCCTAACTACAGAGTTAGCGATGCTCTTGATGTAGGTAACACCAAGGGTGGGAAAATTCCAGCCCGTTGTTCGGGCCACTCGTAATGAGGGCCTAAATGCAATTGCAAAATATTGCAATAAAAGGTGCATGCAATAAACAAGTCAACAAAAATAAATATTTACAGGAGAGCGTTAACCGCGCGGTCTCGCCAGAGACCTATTGTTACTGACACAGCTTTCCAGGAGACAGGACCTGGCCACGCGCATGGCGATCGGAGTGGGCCACGCGCTTGCGAACGCGCTTGCTGTGGCCATCTCCTGTCTCTTGGGAAGCTGCAACACACAGGCATGCGCACACACAGAGACACACAAACGAGCGCCCATGCACGCACGCATACATACAGAGACACACACCCCCCGCACACATACACACACGAGTGCACCGAGCCCCCCGTCGCACACATACACGCACACACACAAGTGCACTGAGCCCCCATCACACACATACACACACACGCACACACACACACGAGTGCATCAAGACCCCCTCCTACCTCCTACAACTAAGGCCCACTTACCGCCACTCCGGATTTCAGCCGACACCGCAGGGCTCTCCCTCGGGCATGGGAGCCCTGCGTCACCACAGCTCCTCTCCTGGCTAGCCACTCTGTGGGCGCGAGCTTCCAGCACGAAACGGAAGTCCCGCCCCACGGTAGTTTTCGTCATGCGCAGTTCTTCGTTTTTTTTTCATCTTGCACTTGTTTTCTTTTCTGTATGGTCACAGTGCAGAGACTATAAAGATGAGCATAACCGTTTCAAGGAGAGGCGAGCAAGAAAAAACAATATGCCAGACAAGAAAATGATGTAGAAGGAGAACAATGGTTCCTCTTGATTCATTTAGGGGTTGAATCCCAATAGAGAACTCCTTTCTGCATATATTTTGGGTATCCATTCAATTTGAAAATATGGCCAGAAAGTAATATATTTAAATGAGATACTTTTACAAGAATATGTGATTTTAACAGTTAAACCAAAAAAAATCTGCAGTATTCACACAGTATGACAGCACAATATTCATGCATCATTGTAATCCCAATGCAGTCCGTAACTTCAGTTACTATCTATTTCTTGTATACATTTGAACAGTTTGCCATACTTCTTACATGCAGCGAAATGCGTGTGATAAGGGGCAGAATACGCAAAGGCAGCCCACGAAATGGTAAGTGTAGTTGTTTTGCAGTATTACATAGCGCAAACTTGACCGAAGGAGATTAGAGCGCTTTACATGAGCACCAGCATACATCATGCATGTTTGTAGGCACGGGGAGAATAAGTTATTGGCCCAGATTACCAATCTTTAAAGTCGGCAGCTCTGGCCATTAGACTGCACCACTTAAATAAAGTAGAGACTGGCGCATGAAAAATAGGAAAGTGGCAATCCTAGGGCAAGAATGGCATAGGGCAACAGAGACATAAGAGTGTGTGGGAGTGGTAGAGGGCAAACGTGATAGTGGACAGCGGAGTGGCAGAGAGTAAGAGTTACAGAGAAGTATTATAGAGCAAGAGGCAAGTTGGAGTGACATATAAGTGGCAAGGGAAGTTGGAGAGGCTGGGGCAGAGGACAGTGAGTAACAGGACTGAACATGAGTGAAAGGGAAGAATGAGTGACAGAGATAAACAACAGCGAGTGGAGTGGCAAACTGAACGACAAAGGAGGCAGAATAGACAGCTATGAGCAGGCGTGACGGCGGGGACAGGCCCAGGGAGCTGGGCCCCAGAAGATCCTGCCCAACCCCGCCAGACAGGCAGCGCCAGAACAGCAGGCCCAGGTCAGGCGCGCGCCTGGGAGCTCTTCTACCGCACACAGGTCTGAAGTGCGCTTGGAGAGCCTGAATAGGCTCGATGGCTCCGAGGCTCTGGACCAGTACCGGGGCAGCAGCAGGGGGCGGCGGCCGCATGTCACCGAGCAGCTGGCCAGCCTCCTGCGGAGCCTCTGGACCCTGGAATACAGCACCAAAGCGAGTTCAAGGTGAGGAGGAGAAGGGACCGAGGGGGCAGGAGAGCAACTAGCTATGTGCGTGGCTCACTCTGTCAGCATATCCTCTCCTACACTGTAGATGTCATTTTTGTTTAATATTCACGTTTCTAAGTGGATTCTGCTGGGGTAGGGGGTCAGACACTTTTAAAGGGCTCCACTCTGCTCTACCACACTGCTTTAAAGGACTGCATACTCTTGCACACACTCTCACTACTCACCAATTCATAGTTTGCTAAAAATGTAATGCAACGCATTGTCATACACAATGCCAATAACTCAAACTTTAATGCTGCGAGACCTATTGCATTGTAAATGCTTGTTACAATTGAGTTGAGACATACAAAAGTAGAATACGTCGTTTGGAACTTCCACATCATATTAATATAAATACTCGTACGTTATCTGTGGTGCATTTGTGTGTGTCTTTTTTTCTTTGTGTATGTTTTTACTTGCATCCTTCCTACCTCCCACTAATTACAACATTAACACATTGAGTCAAATTCCTTTCGTTGTTCCAGATGCTTTTATACGTTTTACACTTAAGATGATGGTCAACCTGGAAAAGGTTTGATTGAATTAAACCTAAATCCACGCGCTAATCTGGGCACTTACACTATACATCCTTCTAGGCAATGATGTACATAATTAGGGCAGATAGTGTCCCAGATTTGTCAGGACATTCTTGATGTTTCATGATCTGTCTTAGCAGATTACAGAAACTGCTTTTCAGAGAGCAGTGACTGATCACAGCGGGAGGCAAGTTTCCATATGTTCCAAAAAAGAATTAGTTAGCAGCCCTTAGCAGAAAGAAATTCAGTTAACACAGATGTTATTGTTTGTAAAAGTTAGATTTAATTTCCCTTAGTGCATTATTGCTTATTATGCTATTTGATGTGGTAAACAACTCCACTTTCAAGCAATTTAAAAACAAACTCAAATATTCTACTTTAACACAAGATAATATAGACTGGTAATAACAGAGGCTGTGAAGCACAATAGTCATGGGGAGAATAATTTCATATCCCTTACTTTGATGTTATCAAAGTTTTACTGTTTCAAACAACTTCCTGATTTAAAAGGTTACGGAAGAATGGTTAAACACAACTTTTTTATGGGTTCAACATCTATATATTCCAGTAGTTTTTTGTCTTTGCATTTGCAGCCCCTATGCACAATGGAATATTATTAGCCTAAATTTACAGTTATTTTTCTTCGTCATGCTAACTTCACAAAATGTTTAAATGCTAACAAATCTGACAATACTGTATATTCCAGAGTTGTTCCACTGTCTGTAACCTATGTACCTAATCAAAGTGATGGGACTAATTCATGAAAAGTCACAACTACTGTGGTTCATAATCCCGCATCTTTTCATTAGAGTGTTTACAGTTGATCAACAAATTCAGAAGAGTTCTTGTCACTTTTTTAGGTCGAGCCTAGAGCCAGCGGGCATGAACTTCTCTGCGAGGCATGCAGTATAGAGTATGGACGTGAAGCTCCACCCAATCTCTGCCCATATTTTTAATTGGCTTATGTCATTGTCCTTCGTGAATGCTGGCTTCTGATTCAGTAATCAGCTTGTTAGTCCATCCTTAGTACGGCCTTATCTTCATTTGTAACATCTCATTACTACTGGTCCTTTTACTTTGGTTGTTACATGGTACGTGTTATTTAGTCTATAAGCACTATTTCTTAATTGAGTTTCTCTTACTGCATGCAGGACCTGAGCTGCTTCAGCTGGAATCGCTTTTACTTTTTTAAGCAGCGCAGCCAAGCTTTATCTTATCTTATGGGCTTTTAAATTAACAACATGGGTGCCTGCTTTCTCCTTAACACGGGCGCCTGCTTTCAATCACATGGGCAGCCGCTTTAAATTTCAACTTGGGCGGCCACTTTCAGTTCATCACGGGGCCCGCTTTCAGCAACAAAATGGGTGCCCGCTTTCACTTTAACCTGGGCGCCCCTTTCCACAAGCCCCCCACCCCTCTCTTTTTACTTTGCTGACAGCCTTTCTTATGGCAGAGAAGCTCATGTTCTGTAATTTTGGAAAAGGGCCTTGTGACTGTCACATGCTGGCCCAAAAAATGTTGATCAGTGCACTAGTCTCAGCTCTGGAAGGCTGACCTCAGACACTTGCCTCATCTGTGACTGGTTTAATGGCAAAGAAAGACAATTGGACCACAGTATGCTCTAAGGGGAATTAGCGAGCAGTCAATTTAAGGCTGGGCAGGGGCTACTGCAGGTCCTTCTGTTTTTCCTTCTCTTGGGCAGCCACACTGCACTTTCGTCTGATGGGTACTTTGAAACAGTATTCACAAACAGTAGCCTGTTTTTTCACATGCCTCATATTTGTGTTGAGTATTTGAAGAAGTAACCCAATTCATCTACATTTGTTTTGTGGGGAGGTTTCCATCTCGTTTTCTCCTTTTATTTCTTTCTTTATGTATTTATTTGAGAGTTTTACATATTTGAATGCTGTTTCACTCCAGAAAGCGAGGGATTTGCATGTTCTGGCAGTTCTAACTTGCAGCGGGCATTGCCTTTGTTTTTTGTTTGAACTGTGCAACCCCTAACATGGTTCCCAATTTGTAAAGACGACAGCCGTGGCCAAAAGGCCATAACCTTTGCCCATCCCTTTGCCCTCTCACTGCATTCCTCATCTTGTCCAGAGGGGTGAAGAAGGAGTCATGGGAGTCCCATTTCAGTCCTTGTTTAAAGTGGAGACAGCACTGCACTCAAAGATTCTGACTTTTGAAGACAACGTTCTTGTTTGTGATGCATTTCCTTTTTTGTATTGTGAGTTCCATGCCTTAGATCCCTTCAGTACTAAACAACTACTGTATGTTTTTTTCTGATATACTGCACTCGTTCTGCCTAAAGCCTACCCACACAAATCCCTTTTGCCCGCAACCCCCTGGAGTGGTCCCAGTGCATCACTAAAGACTGATAAGGTCCCAAAGCAAGACCGATTGCATTGCAAATGCTTGTTTTATTGTTGCAGATGTGTCTTAAACTGTGTCTTCCAATGAACACTCTACCGTTGTTATGTTTTGTAATATACCCAATATAGGTCTGGGTAGTCACCTAACCTTTCACCTACATTTCCCTGCCATTGTACTACATAACAGTTTTTGGTATTGACCTTTTACTTAGTTAGGTGCTGCATAAATGTTGTGTGTTTTTTCCAGAAACTAGCATCATTTATTATGCATGAGGACTCTCAGCATCAAAGCAGGATTACCATATTCGGCATTATAACTATGTATAAGGGCCATCTCTTCTTTCATCCTTGGCCAACATGACACAGCAAGGTAGAACCCCTTAGGCAACCTTTTGGGTATGTATACACCATATCTTTGCTGGGGTAGGCAGAGGAGAAAGAGGTCCATGCTGACACACTGACCAAAGATGCTGCGGTTAACCACAAATGAGAGAGTCAGGGGCAAAAAGGGCTACCCTACTGTCCCCACACTGAAACAGTAATGACAAAAGAAGTAGGTTGCCAATGTTCATGCAAAGAGCAATGAATGCGTGATTGATAGTGGAGATCTAAATGTAGTAAGTCATGTGACATCTAAGGAGGTCTTGGAGGCCATCCTTAATGGAAGAGGATGCCTCACAAACAATATTGTGTCATGCTTCATCATAGCCATCCTCTCCCCTCCCTGGTAAGATGGCGCTACCAGGGCGGACTTAACTTCCCCGAAGATTTACGGTATTAGGAGGGAGTTTTTACATAAAACTTGCAGAACAACCGGGATACAGTAAATTAAAAGTGCCTTCAGGTTCCTCGGTTATCACCTTTATTAGTGTAGGTAAGTAATCTTTATTGTACAGTTAATTAAAACTCCCAATTTAAAACTCACGATTTAAATAAGAAAAAACTTTCAAACTTTAAAATACATAAATCAGAGTTGTCTCACTTTATACATTGTTGGTTAAAAGTCATACTTTCAGTTTAGCTTATTGGTGTCATTCTGTGAGCCAGAGTCCGAATTCCATTTTTCTTTTTTTATTTTCTTTTTTTGGACTCGTGAGCTTCGGGTTGCCTATTCGGGCTTCAGGCTATTCAAGACATAACAAAATGCTTGTGCTTCAAGGTGCAGAAAACTTAGGCAAACAATCCACATTAGTTCGGCTGTTGGCTTGCTCAATAAGGTGTGCTAGCTGCCTGCTATTTTGCCTCCGCATTTTGCTGATGCTTTAGTCTTCCAGCCATTGAATGAAAGTACTTTGCGAGACAGCAGTTTAGCTGGGTTTCCTGATGGTTAAAACACAGTTTGACAGCCTGCCTGCAAATCCTGATGCCCTTCTGGTTCCATTTAGCTCGAAATAAACTTGGCCTTTTGTCCATTAAGCTTGTGCAAATACAGATTGTGTAGTTCCTCGGTTCCTATTCTACAGAGACAACAGGTCAGCTCTTCTTGTTTCCTTTTCCAAGGTACCAGGTGAGGGAGAATTGGTAAGATACCAAACCGCAGCTTTAAAAACTTTTCTTTTATCTTCTGTTTGATTCCCCTTTTCAAGTAAGCTTTTGGCATAAGTGCTTTGTAATCATTCAACACTGTCCAGCCGTGTGCCCTCTTGGCCAGAGTTTCCTTGTCTTCTGTTAAGGATATAATTTTCGTTACTTTGGTTACAACCTTTTTTTAATGCTCTTATGATCTGCTGGTGACTCCCAAAGATCGGTCAGTTCAAGTTTCTCCAATGATTCCAACAGATTCTCCCTGGCAGGCGATTGCTCTCGTTGTAACAACTCGGTCCAAAGGTGGGCGTTTAGAGTTCCTTGCTTTGCGTCTCGAATCTTGTGCCAACATTTTATGTAGGCGCCCCTTCTTTCTACTGTTTGCTTCTGAAGGCCAAATTCAAGGCATATTTGGGCAGGCGATACATAGTTGGGTAGCTGAAAAATTGCTCTGTATGTGCTCCTAATCACTTTGTCTAGGACCAACGCATCTTTTCCATGTGTTGGTTTGCTCCCATATGTGAGCATGGGCTGTAGTCGTGCTCTGATTACTTGTAGGAGGGGGTCAAGTGTACAGTCTGGTAGGACTTTTTTCAGGGGCTTCATCGCGAGATTGAGAGATCCCGAGAGAGCTCATGGTGCCCTTTCGATGCAGGGTTTCTAGTTGAGGTTTAAACAAGCCTCTGCTGTACAGTAGGACCCCAAGCTACTTATAGCTTGTTACCTGATCTAGTTTCCGACCTTCCAAATACCATGGGGTCCATTAGGATGTCGGGCGGTGGTATCACTGCGGTGGTGGCGGGCAGAAAAACAGTTTTTTCCGCCCGCGAGCTGCGGAACTCACGTCCGCCACTTTAGGATAGGTCATTTCCCGTCCGCCGCGGAGCGACGCGCACCGCCATCAAAGTGAGCCCGCCACCACGGGGGCGGGAGCCAATTGAGACTCTCCGCCGTGCCGAATGACGTCTGCACCGCTCGACAAATTAGGATGGCCCCAACAAGCAGACGCACCACAGCGGAGACACCGCCCAGCCTGAGCAGGCAGAAACTCGACAGCGGAGCAAGATAACCGATACCCGGTCCTGACCGCCATGAACCCAGCCCTCCATATGCATCCGGTGATGTTCCTCCTACAACACTATCGTCAGATGGGCCGCCGCGGACGCCGCCGCAGGTACTCCAATACACACATGCAACACACAACACACAGGCCGACACAGGGTCCAATCACCACACAGACACCCTACTGGGGGACACAACACATCCACATGGGCAACCACACATCACCCACCTCACAACAAGGCACCCCTCAGCATCCGGGACACACATCGACCGACAATCAGCTGCAATGTCCCGGTCCAGGTCACGTCACCGCCGCGGTCAACACATGCGCACTATGCAGAAGGCAGGCCATTCCAAGGCATGGGCAGGCCACAAACACCGCAGAGACACACAGCCCCCAACCACACAGCAACACACCCAATCAAGCCACAGGCCAGGTGCCCATCCTGTGCACTTCCATGCACACCAACAAGCACTGCAACAACAAGCACAATACACACTCCCTGCACCACACAACACACAACCAGGGAGACAGCCACTGCAGGAGTGGTGGACAAGGAACACACAACACCACTGCCACACACACTCAAGGCTCACAATCCTTGCCAGCACACACACACAAACAAACAAACACACACCCTGGGTGTAGCCACAAACAAACACACACACAGGGATGCCTCAACCGATGCCTGCACAAGAACAACACACAAAAAATACAGGAACACATACTGAACTCCAACAGAAACACACATACCCTGTCAGGCAAACTGGGGAAAATCTATGGGAGAACACACATACCAGGAGTACACAACAACATTACTCAGGAACAAAACACACACACCTCAAAACACAAATCACACAAGAAGTGCATGTGGACCAAAATACACAGCCACATAAAACCCATCACAGATGCACATGAAACCTCAATCAACATACACCACAAGACATCAGGGGATGCACATCAGGCAATGCTAAGGCCATATACACACAGCACCGCATGCACGGCAAGCATTGTCTGCAGAACAGGCATGATTGACACAACTGCACCACACACCTCAAATCAGCACTGCACAAATACAACACCACGCCCAGGAACTGAAGCAATACCACACCCTACATCCACACATCCAACACAATAACTACACATGCACCACTCTGGGATACAAGAGCACAGCCACCTCCACCAGAGCACTGGCCAGCACACACAGCTGAAGTGCACATGACCACTACAGAAGGGCCAATAGCACAAGGACAGCACACATAAACCATTGGGCCAATGTCCAGAGTGGAACAACACTTATGCCCAAGAACTGCACCACAAAGCGCAAGCCCACACATGAAGTGATGGCTAGGCACACACACATGGAAACCAAGGGGAAAGCTGACATCTAAGTCAAGCAGCCTGCATGTCAGTAGCAGACATATAAGGGGTGTACCACACACAAATTGAGGGACGTAACACCCACAACGGGCATGCACAAGCGGCACACATAGGGGATGGCCTAAAACCACACACACCATGCCATACAGGAGTGCCAAAACCACCATGTGCCTGGAATGCATGACACACACAAACACAAAGCCAGTGTGGAGCAGCAGGGCCACACAGTCTACACAAACATACCAAAGACACATTGAGGATCAAACAAACACAACACTGATGTGCAACTCACACACTTTGTACACTCCAAACTGACAAGCACAACAAGTAGGAGTCATACACAACACCATGGACACAACAACACCCAGCACAGTGCACTACAAACAGCTCACACAAGTGCATACAATCCTCTACCCAGGGCAAGATAAAACAAACAACAGGCAGACAACTCCTGGGTGACACATGTGTGTCTCACACAACACAGGGGCACACACACATCCACTACAAACTCACACCCTTCACACTGCACACCTCTGCTATACCCAATACCACACATCCCATGTAGGCCATGGCACCAGGACCAAGGCCCAACACAAGATGACCATACACATACAAGGCTGGGCACACAGAAAGCAATCCACACACACATACTACATTACATATCCCAGCCAGCTTCGATACATTTGCACAACATCACACCTTGTGCTGGCAGTGTCCACCAACCAGACATGTGAACAGTGTATGCAACAACTGTAAATCACTAACAAGATGACTGCATGCCAGGTAAAATAGCCATCACAGATCACACAATTTGCAGGTTCAGAATGGACTTAAGACCCTGTCAACCCTGGCCAAAATTATGATGGCTGCAAAGAGCCTTGCAATGTTGAAGTGATACATGGAGCATGGTGCACAGGCAATCAAATGTGAACAGAAACAGAACTGAAATAAGCAAGGACACCGACAAAACACACACCAGACGTAACTGTATTTATTCACATATTGCACAGATGCAGGGGTACAACAATAGTAAACAACAGCAAGGCTCAAAATGATGCAAAAATGCTATATACCATGCACAAGTGAAAAACAAACAGGAAGGCCAGTGTCCATAGCACAGGGGAGAGGCCAGCACAGCAGAGCAACAGGGCCAGTGTCCATAGCAGGGGAGAGGCCAACACAGCAGAGCAACAGGGCCAGTGACCATGGCAGGTGAGACCATGACACAGCAGAGCAACAGGGCCAGTGTCCAAGGCACAGGTGAGAGCACGACACAGCAGAGCAACAGGGCCAGTGTCCAAGGCACAGGTGAGAGCACGACACAGCAGAGAAACAGGGCCAGTATCCATGGCAGGGGAGAGGCCAATACAGCAGAGCAACAGGGCCAGTGTCCAAGGCACAGGTGAGAGCACAACACAGCAGAGAAACAGGGCCAGTGTCCATGGCAGGGGTGATGCCAACACAGCAGAGCAACAGAGCCAGTGTCCAAGGCACAGGTGAGAGCACGACACAGCAGAGCAACAGGGCCAGTGTCCAAGGCACAGGTGAGAGCACGACACAGCAGAGCAACAGGGCCAGTGTCCATGGCAGGGGAGAGGCCAACACAGCAGAGCTACAGGGCCAGTGTCCATGGCAGGTGAGAGCATGACACAGCAGAGCAACAGGGCCAGTGTCCAAGGCACAGGTGAGAGCACGACACAGCAGAGCAACAGGGCCAGTGTCCAAGGCACAGGTGAGAGCACGACACAGCAGAGCAACAGGGCCAGTATCCATGGCAGGGGAGAGGCCAATACAGCAGAGCAACAGGGCCAGTGTCCAAGGCACAGGTGAGAGCACAACACAGCAGAAAAACAGGGCCAGTGTCCATGGCAGGGGTGATGCCAACACAGCAGAGCAACAGAGCCAGTGTCCAAGGCACAGGTGAGAGCACGACACAGCAGAGCAACAGGGCCAGTGTCCAAGGCACAGGTGAGAGCACGACACAGCAGAGCAACAGGGCCAGTGTCCATGGCAGGGGAGAGGCCAACACAGCGGAGCAACAGGGCCAGTGTCCAAGGCACAGGTGAGAGCACAACACAGCAGAGCAACAGGGCCAGTGTCCATGGCAGGGGAGAGGCCATCTCAGAAGAGCAACAGGGCCAGTGTCCATGGCAGGGGAGAGGCCAACACAGTAGAGCAACAGGGCCAGTGTCCAAGGCACAGGTGAGAGCACGACACAGCAGAGCAACAGGGCCAGTGCCCAAGGCACAGGTGAGAGCACGACACAGCAGAGCAACAGGGCCAGTGTCCAAGGCACAGGTGAGAGCACGACACAGCAGAGCAACAGGGCCAGTGTCCATGGCAGGGGAGAGGCCAACACAGAAGAGCAACAGGGCCAGATTTCAAGGCACAGGTGAGAGCATGACACAGCAGAGCAACAGGGCCGGTGTCCATGGCAGGGGAGAGGCCAACACAGCAGAGCCACAGGGCCAGTGTCCATGGCAGGGGAGAGGCCAGCACAGCAGAGCAACAGGGCCAGTGTCCATGCTAGTAAACAATGGTCAGGACGAGCACACCTGAATAAGGCATAGGCGCATGCGGGGGATATCAACTCACTCCTGGAAGTCATGCAGACTTGGACCTGGCTGTGTGTCGGTGACAGTAGGCCCACTTAACTGGGGTGACAGAGCCCCAGGTGATGTGGGGCTAACAGTGGATTGGCAAGCTGGAGGGCTGTGTGGACCAGGTGGCATAGTGGCACGTGGAGGTGGAGTCATGCAGACTTCTGACACAGTGTGTGTGGGAGAGGTTGGAGGGGTGCCCTTGAATATGAATATGAATATGAATTGGCTTCCCTGTCTTGGGGTTGATGAGAAGTGTTGATGATCCAACAGGCACACACACCAATTGTCCCACATCAGGTGCAGACACTGGCACTACCTCTGGTGATGTGCTGGATCCTGCAGAACGCTTGGTCTGGCTACGCCTCAGGACCTCCTTTCCCTCTTTGCCTGGTGTACCCCCTACAGTGCCCTGCTTTGCCTTTGTGCCAGGGGTGGTGTCGACAGTGGCCTGCTTTGCCTTTGTGCCAGGGGTGGTGTCGACAGTGGCCTGCTTTGCCCTAGTGCCAGGGTGGTGTCGACAGTGCCCTGCTTTTCCCTAGTGCCAGGGGTGCTGCCGACAGTACCCTGCTTTGTCCTAGTGCCGGGGGTGGTGTCGACAGTGGCCTGCTTTGCCTTTGTGCCAGGGGTCGTGTCTACAGTGCCCTGCTTTGCCTTTTTGCCAGGGGTGGTGTCTACAGTGCCCTGCTTTGCCTTTTTGCCAGGGGTGGTGTCTACAGTGCCCTGCTTTAACTTTGTGCCAGGGGTGGTCTCTACAGTGCCCTCCTCCACCAGCTTCAATGGCCTCCGAATTGGGGTAGATGTGGTGGGTGGATTTGTGCCTGTGCTCTTCCTAGGTGTACCCCTGATATGCGACACCTCCACAATGGACACAGACACTACATGAGTAGGTCTGTGTGAAGTTTCAGTGACAGGAAAGTCTTTTGCCGGTGATGCCTCTGCGGCATGTGAGCCTGATGTCTGCCTCATTGATCGCCTGGCCTTGATCTTCCCTGACTGGCTCTTGTCTGTGCATTGTGGGGTGACCCTGCTCTTCAGTGGGGATGGTGTCTGTGGGCAGGAGTGCCTGGGTTGGGTCTTTTGTGTGCTCCTTGTGCTGTATCTTTTTGGTGACGCAGGTGAACCGTGGTCACTGTCACCTGATGTGGCCACTGACTGGGGGGTGGACAAAGGCACCTGAGCTGCATTGAGTGCATGTGCCTGTTGAAGGGCTGAAATCACTGTGGATGACAATGCCTGGACTGTACTGTGTAGCCCACCCACGTCATAGTGTATGGCCTCCGGTAAACAGACATAATAGCGATTCCAAAATATCGATTGGACAAAATATCGATTAAAAAATTTAGACTGGACAAAATATAGACTAGACAAAATATAGACAACAAAAATATTGAGTAATATCGACTAGAATAGCAAAAATATCGAATCAAAAATATAGACTAGACATAATATGGACTAGATAAAATATAGACAACAAAAATATCGAAAATAAGGTAAGTTATTAATATTTAATAATATTTGTGTAATATAAATCTGTAGCGGGTTGTGGGTTTATAGGGGAATAGGGTGGGAAGTAATTTAATTATAAATAATTAATCATGTAAATTTAATCTAATTGTTACTTAAATAATAATTGGTAATTAATTCTAATATAATTGTTAATTAATTAACAATGATTAATTGATAAATATTTAATTTTTAGTAATTTATTTTCTGTAGCAGGTTGTGTGTTTATAGGGGAATAGGGTGGGAAGTAATTTAATTATAATTAATTAATTATGTAAATTTAATCTAATTGTTAATTAAATAATAATTGGTAAATAATTAAAATATAATTGGTAATTAATTAAAAATAAATAATTGATAAATAAATAATTTTTAGTAATTTATTTTCTGTAGTGGGTTGTGTGTTTATAGGGGAATAGGGTGGGAAGTAATTTAATTTTAATTAAATAATTATGTAAATTAATTAAATTTTTAAATTAATTATTATTTGGTAAATAAATAAAATATAATTGGTAATTAATTTAAAATAATTAATTGGGAATAGTAATTTTCACCCCTACGCTATCCAACGCTTTCCCTACTGTTGCACCCACTGGAGTTGGAATAGTAATTTTTACCCCTACGCTATCCAACGATTTCCCTACTGTTGCACCCACTGGAGTGGGAATGGTAATTTTTACCCCTACGCTATCCAACACTTTCCCTACTGTAGCACCCACTGGAGTGGGAATAGTAATTTTTACCCCTACGCTATCCAACGCTTTCCCTACTGTAGCACCCACTGGAGTGGGAATAGTAATTTTTACCCCTATGCTATCCAACGCTTTCCCTACTGTTGCTCCCACTGGAGTGGGAATAGTAATTTTTACCCCTACGCTATCCAACGCTTTCCCTACTGTAGCACCCACTGGAGTGGGAATAGTAATTTTTACCCCTACGCTATCCAACGCTTTCCCTACTGTTGCACCCACCGGAGTGGGAATAGTAATTTTTACCCCTACACTATCCAACGCTTTCCATACTGTAGCACCCACTGGAGTGGGAATAGTAATTTTTACCCCTACGCTATCCAACGCTTTCCCTACTGTAGCACCCGCTGGAGTGGGAATAGTAATTTTTACCCCTACGCTATCCAGCGCTTTCCCTACTGTTGCACTCTTTGGAGTGGGAATAGTAATTTTTACCCCTACGCTATCCAACGCTTTCCCTACTGTTGCACCCACTGGAGTGGGAATAGTAATTTTTACCCCTACGCTATCCAACGCTTTCCCTACTGTTGCACCCACTGGTGTGTCAATAGTAAATTTTACCCCTACGCTATTCAATGCTTTCCCTACTCTTGTACCCACTGAAGTGGGAATAGTAATTTCTACCCCTACGCTATCCAACAATCTCTTTAATGTAGCATCCACTGGAGTGGTTACATTAAATTTAAACCTTTTGCTATGCTACGGTAAATATATTCTATATGTTTTATTAATAACATGTATTTATATATATATATATATATATATATATATATATATATGTATTATTATTATTAATTTTTAAAGTTACATTAATTATGTAATAATGTTACATTAATTTAATAAATTTAACAATGTTTATAATAAATATATTTAATATTATAATAGTTTTAACTTATTTTAAAGACATAAAAAAATCGATATTTTGACAGTCTATATTTTTAACACTCGATATTTTAAACTCGATATTTTTGTACTTACCTTAGTGAAGATAGAATGTTGATATCATGTTCCTCGATATTTTTTCATCGATATTATGGGAACTATATATTTTGGTAGTAGATATTATTTCAGTGATCCATGCCCTCCATATATGCAACCACCTTGCCTAATTTCTTGTCATGGTCACTGAAGGCATTGAGCAGGGCGGTCTGGCTCACACAGAGCTGGGGCAGGAGCTCTACACACTCTGCAGTGAGGGCAGCAGGGGGGGACAGGTGCAGGGGCAGCTGTGCCAGGTGTGAATGTGACCCGTCCCCTCTTAGTGACACAGATACGGGCAGCACCAGAGGAAGTGGATGGGAGGCTGGACACTGGCCGCTGGGTGGTAGATGATGATGCAGACTCCCCATCCCCTGTGCCTGCTAGCATGGATGCATCCCCGCTGGCATCAGATGAAGTGCTACTCTGTCTCAGCCACGGATTCCTCCTTTATACTTCTGTCTCCCTCAAATGTGCTGGTGGGCTCTGTATCACTGGCCTCCGCTGCAGCTGTAGTGCTACTCTCTGCACCACTGGGTTTGGGCTCATGTTCCTCCGTGGTCTCTTGCGATTCTGCATGAGAGAGAGATACAGGGTTGTGTAAGTGTCATCATCTGGTCACACAAATTCAAGACAATGCACAACAGTAGAGGCCCAAATCTACATGGTAAGCACCACCCCCTGCAATCACTGTGCAGCAACACACAACATAGACCACAACAGTGCCTGCAATGCTGAATATCTGCCATGAGTGAGCCATGTTGATGCCACACAGCACTGCACCCTGCCCGTAGATGAAGTGTACCACACAAACAACTTGGCCTGCCCACACCTTGGGACATGATGAGGGTACAACACTTGTTACCACTAACAGACCTTCAGGGAACAGGAGGGGACAACACACACACATATTAGGACATCACAGTCCGCAATGCCACGTAGGCCAAAGCAAGCACCATGTGGTAATCTGGGGCACATGATTTGCAGATGTTGGGGCACCAACGATCATGGTGCAGGCAAAGTCGGCATACCTAAATTCACACTCAGCAAGTGGACACTGCTGTTCACCCCATAAAAGATCACACACACCATCCCAATGCTGAATGACCATGTGGATCCCAACACATCTAGCAATAGGAAAGTACAGCAGGTTGGATCTGCTCAGTAAGGCCCGGGTGGCACAGTACCTGATACAAGCACACTTCACAGGAGCCACTCACATGACACAGCACAGCAACACACGCACATCGCATGGCTCAACGCTGCCACAGGCCCTGTACACATGCATCCACTCCAAGCAAAAGTCACGCCCCCCCAGATACTCACCAGCTCTGCCTTGCTTGCCATGCTCCTTCAGACGTGCATCTAGGTCAGGATGAGTCACTGCCAAAATGCATGCCATCACTGGAGTCATGCTGCACTGTGCCAAATGCCCTGTGCGTGGTAGCATCCCCAATGTCATCTCAGCCACGGATTTTGCAAGCCGACTGATGTCGTCCCACCTCTTGTGGCAGTGTGTGCATCGGCGGTTGGATACCCCCAGGGCTCGCACCTTTGCCGTAATGGCCCTCCACATGGCCTTACGCTGGTTTACCTTGAGCTGCATGTATGAGAGAAAAGAAGTGTTAATGACCAGTTCCACAATGTCAGGTACCAACATCAATCAGTACAGTAGCAAGACCCAGACTCAGGACCTATTGTAACCTCCCTCCCTCCCAAACTGGGGGACCCCTCACAAGGGCACTTAGCATGGCCCACACAGATGTGATTGCATGCACACATTGTGGCATAGAGGGTCCTGGATAATCTCACAAATGCAAGATGCATCAACATGATATGCATCGTCAGAAGTGTGTAAGTCTGCAATTACACAGGGCACAGATGTGGCATATGTGATATTCAGAGGGAAGGAACTGGTGTAAGGAACATGTAAGTCTGGTGGTGTTTTTCTTAAGTGTGGGCAGCCACTGGTCCGACTCTCTGGGTCACACCGAGTCAGACAACAGGGGCACACAGAAATACTCACACAAACAATTACTGTCCTGGCACCTGCATGGCAAACATTCTGTGGCTCTGTATAGCTGACAATGTGACACTCACCACTCACACATACAGGATCAGGCATGGCAAAGAGTGACATTGTGACACACACACTCCCTCGCCCTGGAGACAGCTTTTGTCTGACACAACCCCACACCCTCAGGCATATACTGCAGCAGCACAACTACACATCTGACACCCCCCTGCTCGACAGCTACCTTCATGGTGACTTACCACGACATTAGGACCACCAAACAGCCTTGGGTACTGTGCCAGCACCTTGTCCACAAGGACCTCTAGCTCCTCGCTGGTGAATGGACTGGCACGGATCTTCTCTGTCCTTGCCATCCCTGTGTACATGGAAGACCTGTGGCGGAAGTGAGTGGTGAGGGGTCCCAGGCAGCAGGCTCAGGAGGCAGCAGCAGGAGAGGGTCCCAGGCAGCAGGCTCTGGAGGCAGCAGCAGGAGAGGGTCCCAGGCAGCAGGCTCAGGAGGCAGCAGCAGGAGAGGGTCCCAGGCAGCAGGCTCTGTGAGCAGTGGAAATGTGAGGCTCACTCCCACACACTTATAGCACCCTGGGGTCGTCTGTAAGCTGCAAAGCTGCACCAATTGGTTGTCCAGGTCTGCCTCTTTCAAAATCATCCAATGACCGCCTACTCGCTGGCAGAGCACACCTTCCGCGATTTTCAAATGTGCATCATGCCACCGCGATCATTGCTCCCAATGGCTGTGGGCAATGCTCCATGGCGGTGATGCACTGTGGGTGCCCGGGGTGCGCTACCGCAATGGTGCATCATTCAAAATCATCCAATGACTGCCTACGCGCTGGCAGAGAACACCTTCCACGATTTTCAAATGTGCATCATGCCACCGCGATCATTGCTCCCAATGGCTGTGGGCAATGCTCTATGGCGGTGATGCACTGCTGGTGCCCAGGGTGCGCTACCACGATGGTGCATCATTCAAAATCATCCAATGACCGCCTACGCGCTGGCGGAGCATGCCCACCGCCATGTACACATGTCCATATGCCAATGGCTTCCGCACTTGTGAAGGGGGGTGCTGGTGTCACACCACCGGGACAGCAAAGAAAAAGTCCCTGTTTAAACAGTAGTAAGCTGGAGTGGCTTGGCGGACAGGTGTTGGACAGGGAGAAGGATATGAAGATAGTTCTCCCTAAATTATTATACTCATGACAAACTATATGAACAGGCAAAAAATTGAGCACTCATACGAAATTAGCAAAAGGGGTCAGTAGTTGTTGGTTACAAAAATTAATACAGTTTATTACCTCCCAACATGGGTTACAATCTAAAACATAAATAAAAACATTGAGATTAAAAACCACCAAGAGTGGTAAGACAATGAATATATGTTTGAATCAGAAGTGAACAAAACAGACTGTTTTGTTCACTTCTGATTCAAACATATATTCATTGTCTTACCACTCTTGGTGGTTTTTAATCTCAATGTTTTTATTTATGTTTTAGATTGTAACCCATGTTGGGAGGTAATAAACTGTATTAATTTTTGTAACCAACAACTACTGACCCCTTTTGCTAATTTCGTATGAGTGCTCAATTTTTTGCCTGTTCATATAGTTTGTCATGAGTATAATAATTTAGGGAGAACTATCTTCATATCCTTCTCCCTGTCCAACACCTGTCCGCCAAGCCACTCCAGCTTACTACTGTTTAAACAGGGACTTTTTCTTTGCTGACACTAATACCCCCTTCCCTGTCATACATACCAGGGTTACCTCCTTTTTTTGAATTCCAGTCACACCACCGGGGACAGGCAGTAGGTACCTCGATTCATGCGGCGGAGCATGCCCACCGCCATGTACACATGTCCATATGCCAATGGCTACCGCACTTGTGAAGGGGGGTGCTGGTGTCACACCACTGGAGACAGGCATTCGGTACCGTGATTCATGCGACGGAGCATGCCCACCGCCATGTACACATGTCCATATGCCAATGGCTTCCGCCATTGTGAAGGGGGGGTGCTGCTGTCACACTGCCGGGGACAGGCAGTACCACTATTTTCATGACCATTAATGGCTATGTCAATCCTGAACACTGTATCAGTACACAGCAGCAACATGGTGAAGGGCACATCATTGTACACACAATGCCATACTTCCATGTCATCCACAGGTGGACGCACTTTCATTGTGACACACTTTGGTCTGTGGTCCCTGCCATGTTACTTATGCATTTAATGGCTGATGATGCTTGACACTCTTCAGGTGGTATTCATGATGTGGTACAAATCCATTTGTTGTGGGTCAGTGATGACCTTGACAAGGCTTGTGTCACCGCATTGCATTGTATCAGACTGGTGCATTAACAACAGCTCATGCACACAAGTGAACGTTTTCCTGATACTGTGATCATTGTGTTGATGGATGTGTGCAGAGTTTAGATGATGCATTGAGGTGTGACAGGTACAGCAGATTGGTGTGATACAGACATGGTAATTTCCAAAACATTGGCCGATGCTGCTGCACCTTGCCTGCACATGTGAATTGTGTTCTCCAGAATGTGCGCTTTCGCATTCTCCAATGTGTTTGTGGCACTTGTGTATTGACAGTGGAGAGGTGTGCCCTCTGTGTGTATCAAAAGGCCAGCCATGTAACCTGGTGTGCCATGCATCTCTCAGGCAGACAATGTTTTTCCATTACATCATTGATGGTATGTGCTGTGGCCATCTCATGATGGTTGTCACTGACATTTTCATTTTTACTTCTCAACTAGGAGGAGGCCAAATCTCCTACATCACCTGACAGTGCTGGAGGACATGGAGGATATAGCATTAATAAGGAAATTCCGCCTGGACAGACCAACACTGAAGATCCTGTGTGATCTATTGGAGCCCCACCTGCAGCCTCGCCGTCACTATCCTACGGCATTCACACCCACATACAAGGTGATGGCAGCACTCCACTTTTTTGCGACAGGTTCCTTCCAGGAGACCGTGGCTAGCGCTGGAGGGATGTCACAGCCCATGTTCAGCATGGTGCTGAGGGATGTTCTTGCTGCCATGATGCTATATCGGAATCGCTACATCCATTTCCCTAGGGGAGGAGAATTGGCTGCCGTGAAGGGTGACTTCTATCCCCTTGGGCGCATCCCACATGTTGTTGGTGCCATCAATTGCACCCATGTAGGTCTGGTGGCACCACAGGTGATGGAGCACATATATAGGAACCGCAAACATTATCATTCCATCAATGTGCAGGTGGTGTGCCTTGCAGACCTGACCATTTCTCATGTGTGTGCGAAGTATCCTGGCTCGGCGCATGATTCGTACATCATGAGGAACAGCATGGTGCCCCGGATGATGGAGAATCTGCATCCCGAGCGTGCTTGGATTGTGGTTGAGTATGCCTACTGATATCGTGTGCTGTGTGTTACCTGCTGCACTCTGGCTGTGCAACATTGCAATGGGTGTTTGTCATTCACAGGTGACTCTGCATATCCCAGTCTGCCAAGGCTGTTGAGCCCCCTCAGGAATCCCAGGACCCCGGCTGATATCCGCTACAATGACGCCCATGGCAGGACCTGACGGGTAATTGAACTGACTTTTGGCCTGCTGAAGTCTAGATTCCGCTGCGTTGACAGGACAGGAGGTGCACTGGCATACAAGATAGTTTTGGCATGCTGTATGCTGCACAACCTGGCCACCCACAAGGGGATCCCCCTGCTCCTGGACGATGGTGAGGAACCAAAGCCACCACCTGCTCAAGGACCCGAGTCTAGTGATGAGGACAGTGGAGAGGATGAAGGAGTAGACCTGCGCCAGTAGCTCATCGTACGCTACTTCTCTTGAAGGTGGGTGACGAGGTACAACGTGTACATTGTGTGGTGTTGTTGCTGTTGTTGTGAAGGGCTATGCGCGGATGTAACAGACAGGCACACGTTCAGTCACCTGTGTGTGGTAAAAGCGACATTGACGTTCCATATATGAACATATGCTGGACCCTATTTGTTCACACTTGCAGCCCATTGTCTAGTATGCCTGTAGTGTCTTGTGTATGTTTTGTGTAGTGTTCTGCCTGTGATGGCACAATGAGACCAGTGACTGTTGTTCTGTTGTGTCTCCCTAGGTGCTACAGACGAATCCTGCACTACATACTGTACATCATTTGGACACATCATGGACATTGTCTACATTGTAAATATTGCACTAAAAACGATACAGCACAAAATCTGGTGCATCAGGTATTTTATTTTGACAGTGGACATGTGATTTGTGCGGGAATATTTACATGACAGTGGGAAATGAGTAGTGAGATGACAGTCCTTTTCGCTGAGATGCAAGAGTAGAGTCCACATGGATGTGGCGACCCAGTCCAACAGGCAGGAGACATTGCCAAGGAAATGTGGGTAAAGACAGTCCAAACTGTCAATACAGTAGGGAAGAGGGTTGTCATCACAGCTGGCTCTGTGACTGGCGTGTGGCAGGTGCTTTGCCTCTGGAGACTCCCAGGCTCTTCTTTGGACAACCCCTAGGTCTTTTTGGTGATGGGGGGGCCTGATGAATGGCCAGCGGCGTCAGGGGACTCGTCCCTCTCTGTTGGCGCAGGGGAGGATGGTGCACTGTCATCCTGCAGCACAACAGGAGGGGACGGAGGTGGTGGTTGGGACACAGGCCTGTCCCTCTGCAACGCCACTTGCTGGCCCATGAGGTCCACCATCTGTCCAAGGCAGTTTTTGATGGACCTCATCAGCAGGATGAGCTCCCTTCACAGTTCATCCGACCGGCCACTTTGTCCCTGGACCTCTTGGTATGCCTCCACTACTCTGGTGAAGTGGTCCAGGGATGATGTCCACTCCTCCCGAGGTCTGGTGGTGGCCCTGGCCCTCCTACCTGCTCTTCTGCCACGGACCTCTTGCCTCGCCACTGTCGGTCCATGTACTCTCTCCCTCCCCTCCACAGTGGTTGCTGTGGGCTGGTCATCCCCTGGGACAGGGAGGGTGCTGCAGGTGGTACTGTTGGTACTAGTGGTAGTCGTGGTGGCGGTGGTGACGGTGGTGGCTGCGGTGGAGGCAGAGGCCGTGACAGCAGGTGTCTGCTGCACTGTTGTTGCAGCAGACGTGGTGATGGGGAGGATGGGGTCCTGTGACCTCTGGGTCTGTGGCACACCAGATGGGCCAGGCTGGAGATCATCGTCCAAACTGTCCTGGGAGTCCACATCTGGGAGTCCATGTGCCGGGGGTGGAGACTGGCTCTGCTGGTCGATGGTGTGGTCCTCAGCAGTGAGTTCTTCATCCCCTGTGGAGTAGATGGGAAATGGTGAGGGTTGGGCACTTTGCAAGTATTGTGTCAGCTGCATATAAATGACTGTCTGTACAATACACAAATATGAAGTAACCAGTAGTACAATCCATGGCAACACTGTGTATAATTTCATGGTGCAGAGGAACATCATTTACTCATACACGTTGGATGTCAATGCATTGCATGCAATTGTTGCTGCGTTTCGGGATGCAGGTCTCCCACACACACATCAGGAAGAGTTAAGATAGCTACCTACCGGTTAAGTGCGGGAGAACAGTGCAATGGCTGACACTTGCACCTGGGTGGGGAGGCCTCCATGCTGCTGGAGTGTGGGACAGAAGGCATGCTAGGAGTGGTGATTCAGGACCTCCCACCCCCAAACTGTGCCCCAATACAAGATGGATACCGACCTGTAAGTCTGTTTGTTGAACTGTGCAATGGCTGACACATGCTCCTGGGTGGGGAGGCCTCCATGCTGCTGGAGTGTGGGACAGGGGCATGCTGGGAGTGGTGATTCAGGGCCTCCCACCCCCAAACTGTGCTCCAATACAAAATGGATACCGAACTGTAAGTCTGTTTGTTGAACAGTGCAATGGCTGACACATGCTCCTGGGTGGGGAGGCCTCCATGCTGCTGGAGTGTGGGACAGGGGGCATGCTGGGAGTGGTAATTCAGGGCCTCCCACCCCCAAACTGTGCTCCAATACAAGTTGGATACCGACCTGTAAGTCTGTTTGTTGAACTGTGCAATGGCTGACACATGCTCCTGGGTGGGGAGGCCTCCATGCTGCTAGAGTGTGGGACAGGGGGCATGCTGGGAGTGGTGATTCAGGGTCTCCCACACCCAAACTGTGCTTCAATACAAGATGGATACCGACCTATAAGTCTGTTTGTTGAACCGTGCAATGGCTGACACATGCTCCTGGGTGGGGAGGCCTCCATGCTGCGGCAGTGTGAGACAGGGGGCATGGTGGGAGTGGTAGTGCAGGCCTCCCACCCCCAAACATGTCTCCTAGTGAGGATGGCTGCCTATCTGTTAGGTGAGGGTGGACAGTGCAATGGCTAACACATGCTTCTGGGTGGGGAGGCCTGTATCCTGCTCAGCTGTGGGCCAGGGGGCATGGTGGGAGTGGTAGTGCAGGCCTCCCTCAAATAGACAGACATCACATGAAAGATAGCTAGCTACCTGCTTGGTGAAGGGAACAGTGCAATAGCTAACACATGCTTCTGGGTGGGGAGGCCTCTATCCTGCTCAGCTGTGGGACAGGGGGCATGGTGGGAGTGGTAGTACAGGCCTCCCTACCCCATACAGGCTTCCTAAGCATGATGGCTAGCTACCTCTTGTGTGAGGGTGGACAGTGTAATGGTGTTTGGGTATTGCAAGGAAGTACTTCACAGTGTGTTGTTTGGCATTTGTTTGTACTTACCAGCCTCCGCCCCCCCGGCTTCTCCTGTGAGACTCTCAGGAAGCAGTATGGCAAGCACCTTCTCCTCCCATGGTGTGAATGTTTTCGGTGGGAGGGGAGGGCCACTGCTAGTCATGTTCGCCAGCGTCGAGTTCTTACTCCTCCGCTCCTTGACAACACTCTTGAGATCATGCCACTGCTTCATGATCTCCTTCTTAGATCTTGGGGTGGTCCCTACTGCATTCACCCTTTGGACTATCCTTTCCCACATTTGTGTCCTCGTGGCTAATGGTGTCTGTTGGACCAGGCTACCAAACAGTTGTGGCTCTACACTTACAATCTCATTGACCATGACTGTCAACTCACTCTCGGTGAACTTGGGCATTTTTTGTGTTGTCATGGTGTGTGGTGGTTGAAGTGTTTGTGGGTGCAGGGGTGTGGGTGCAGGGGTATGGTGTTGAGGTGTTGGGTGTGTTGTGTGCTGTGGGATTATTAGTGCTGGTGTAAAGGTGGTGGTGATGGTGGTGGTGGATGTGTGTGTGTGCTGTGCTCTTTGCCTCTCCTGTTAGATGTGGGGTATGGCCTTCTAATCTGGAGTGTTGCAAAGGATTGTGGTTTGTTAAGGGGTGGCTTTATTCTCAGCTGTGTGGGTGTGTCCAAGTGGATGTTGGGTGTCAGGTGTGTTCTGGGAGTTGTGCAGGGTTTATATTTTAATTTTTGCTAAGTTGTTTTATTTGAGTGTGTCATGTATTTGGGGGTCATGGCTAATTTTATTTGTGCACTGTTTGGCCTCACTTCAGTGTTTTGGCATTATCCGCATTGTTTTTCATGTCCCGTCCGCAGCGGTGTCTATGCTGCTGCTCTTCCGCTATTTTTCCCATTCACTCCTGTGTGCGACCGCGGTGGTTGGTAACAGCAGTTCCGACCGCGACACCCTCGGGGTTATCATAATTTCCCATGCGGTGTGTCCGCTGTCCTTGCGGCGGGTTAAAGCTTTTCCACAGCTTTTCCGACCGCCGCTGTGGATTTTTGGCCGTCACCGCCCGTGTCGGATAGCTTTGCTTGGCCAGCTACCGCCGCGGTCGGTCTTTAGTGGTGGTTGATCCTAATGTGGCCGCCGGTGTATCCGCGGTGCAGGCGGGCGGTTGATTTCCGCCTCCATGGCGGTCGTGGTGGTTTTCCGCCCGCTATCCTAATGACACCCCAAGTGTTTTTCTTGGTCTTGTTGTAATACACTGTCATAATTTTTGTTTTATTTAAGTTGATGCTTAATCTGTTGCGTTGCGAGAATTTACTGGTGGTGTCCAGAAGGTGTCGGAGGCCAATTGGAGACTGGCTTATTAGGACTAAGTCATCCGCGTATAGGAGATTGGACAGTAAGATTTTTCCCAATCGTGGGGCATGTGATGTAGTGTTGTCTGCCTTGAGAGGTGCGTCCTGTCTCCCAGCTTGACTTTGACCCAGGTGCTAGTATGTAGGAAGATCAGCTGTTTCATAAGAGGTCTTGGTATCCCCCACTTTTCCAACCAATGCCATAGTTTGGCCTGGTCCACGTGGTCAAACGATGCACTGCATTCTACAAAACATAAAAATAGAGAGCTCTTTGCTGCTTTTGCCGCGTCTGCCAGTAGGGTTAACGCCATGGTGTTAGTAGTAGTGCCCTGTCCTCTACCGAATCCTGTTTGATTTGCGGGGATTATATGTTTTGAAGAAGCCCATGATGTCAATTCCTCCAGGACTAGGATGGCATAGTACATTGCCTCTATGTCAATTAGGGCAATGAGCCGATAATTGCAAGGGTTGCACCTGCCGCTCTGCTTGTAAATTGAGCCTTTCCAAGATGCCGTGCTGATTTATTAGTGAGGACCTGAGGTACGCTAAAATCAGAGAAGTTGATGGACCTTAAAGAGAATAATGTCTCTAGTCTATCTCGCCATCGGCCAATATGTTTCATCCCACACAAGAAGCCAAATAGGGCTGGGGCATTCATCAGGGCTGTCGGATCCCTACAACATCTAAACAAGATGTCCCCAATATCCCTAACAACTATGAAAGGGAGTCAAAATGTTTCAGCCCACACAAAAAGCCAAATAGGTCTTGGGCATTCATCAGGGCTGTCTGTTCCCTACAACAACAACACAAGGTGTCCCCTATATCCCTATCGACTAAGAAAGGGAGTCCACCTAAGGTGTGCCCAAGTGAGTCCTAACTGGGATAATCTCATGCATAAATCATCATGCCCCCTAGATTATAGGGGGTACCATAGGTTCGGTCAGAGGAGGAGTGTTGGCCTTCGTAGTCACACATTCATCAGAAGGACCGCCAATCCGGTTCACCTACCCGTCCACTCCCTCCTGGTTGGTACTGAGACGCTGAGGTTCCTGCATGCAGGACCAAGTCTGGGTCCCACAGTCTTTCACTTCAGGTAATGGGGTTGGCTTCATCCTAGGGGGATTCTTGACTCTACACCTACATGCATGCTAGGTACACTGAGGTACATCTAGTTAGAGTTGCATCATAGTACCCGCCTTTATTCATTGTTTTAGCACTATGGTAGCAATCTACCATCCATTTACTCTATTGGTGCTTATGATCATTTATATCTGTTTCTGTCTTATTGTTGTTTCAGCACATCTATTTTACACTAGAATGACATTGGTTCAATAAATGCATATTGAAAACGTTCCCGCCGTTTATTCTGTGTATCTCTCTGAGACAAAGTGAGCCCAAGTGACTGAGCGAAACGTACTGTACTGTTTCCACGATCCCTGATGGGACAGGTTGTCGTGTTCGATAGTTGCCAAGAACTATTCTTTCCTTGGTAGGAGGAGTTGCAGTGTTACTGTGAGCTAGCTGGTAGACAGGCGAACATACCCAGTGGGGGTGTCTGGACTCAATCTGGCACCAATACCACTATCTATGTTGTTAAATGCACAGATCCTTTATAGGTTTATAGGAACTACAAAACGAATCTCTGACAGAATATTGACGGACATAATATCGACCTACAAAACATCGACGCTGGAATATCGCAGGTAAGTATATCGACACCCTATCTACAACATGGTAAGTACAAAAATATCAAAACCAAAATATCAATGTTAAAAATATCGTAATTAAAAATCTCTCTTTTTTTCTGTAAAAAAAGAGTAAAGTAAAGTAAATAATACTTATAAATAAAATAAACATATATAAACATGTTTAATAATGTTTAAAATTAATAAATAATACATATTGAATAATAAAACTTTAATTAAAAATAAACATAACATATAATATATACTCACTTAATAATAAATGTTATTAATTATTTTAATTACTTATAAATTAATAAATTATACTATAACTTACAAAAATATCTACACACATAAAATAATAACATAAATAAAAATAAACAATTATATTTAATAAATTAAAAAATATATATACTTTCAATATGTTTAAACTTAATTAAATACAACATTATCTAAAATAATACAAAAAATATTAAATGCATAAATAAATAATACTACTATTTAAAGTCCCAAAAAAACTACAGTAATAAAATCATTGGATAGCACAGAATGTACAATTATTATTCCCAATCCAGAAAATTAAACAGTAGGGAAAGCGTTAAATAGCGTAGGTGTAAACATTACTATTCCCACTCTAGAGAGTGCAACAGTAGGAAAAACGTTGGATAGTGTAGGGGTAAAAATTACTATTCCCAAACCAGAGAGGGCAACAGTAGGGAAAGCGTTGGATAGCGTAAGGGTACAAATTACTATTCCCACTCCATAGGGTGCAACTGTAGGGAACGCGTTGTATAGCGGGTGGGTAAACATTACTATTCCAACTCCAAAGAGTGAAACAGTAGGAAAAACGTTGGATAGCGTAGGGGTAAAAATTACTATTCCCATCCGAGAGACTGCAACAGTAGAGAAAGCGTTGGATAGCGTATGGGTAAAAATTACTATTTCCACTCCAGAGAGTGCACTAGTACAGAAAGCGTTGGGTAGCATAGGGGTAAAAATTACTATTCCAACTCCAGAGGGTGCAACAGTAGGGAAAGCGTTGAATAGCGTAGGGATAAAATTTACTATTCCAACTCCAGAGGGTGTACCAGTAGGAAAGGCGTTGGATAGCATAGGGGTAAAAATTACTATTTCCACTCCAGAGAGTGCACTAGTACAGAAAGCGTTGGGTAGCATAGGGGTAAAAATTACTATTCCAACTCCAGAGGGTGTAACAGTATGGAAAACATTGGATAGCGAAGGGATAAAATTACTATTCCAACTCCAGAGTGTGTAACAGTAAGGAAAGCGTTGGATAGCGTAGGGGTCAAAATAACTATTCCAACTCCACAGGGTGCAACAGTAGGGAAAGCGTTGGATAGCGTAGGGGTAAACATTACTATTCCAAGTCCAGAGGGTGCAACAGTAGGGAAAGCATTGGATAGCGTAGGGGTAAAAGTTACTATTCCAACTCCAGAGGGTGCAACAGTAGGGAAAGCGTTGGATAGCATAGAATTTAAATAGCCATGTGTACCAATAGACCACGAGGCATATTTATGAGCCTCTTGCTCTGCTGTAACATAATTTTGGTGTCACTCTGGTGGGGCAAACCGCAAAATCATATTTATGAGGCAACGCAAAGCCACTTTGCATGACTTTGAATGGCCTTAGACATACGGAGTAGCATAATGCAGTGAAAATCATTGTGTTGCCTTACTTTGTGCTAGGAAGCTGTTCCATGGGCATTGTGATGAGTGTTCCCACACAACAGCCATGGATTTTGATGCTTCCCCAGATTTACAAGACCATGTAAACCTGGTGATGTACCAAAACCTTACGACTCTCCAGGAGAGGTGCAACAAGGATAAAGAACTTTATTTCTCCTTGTTTTTTCCTTTTTCCAGATGGGCTGCATTCTTCAGCACACATAAAACGAGGAAAAAGCCTCCTAGGATTGTTTTTGTGCAGAAAGGTGACGCTTTTTGCACAAAAACAATCCTGGCGACAACACAGGCACCCATGCATCATGGTGCAAGGGTACCTGCATTGGCTCCAGGTTGCTCCATCGGTGCCAGCGCTCTGGGAAAGGACAGGAGTGCACAGTATTAGATAAATACAGTGCATTACTGCCGTTTCACTTTGACGGAGTGCAGCAAAGCACAGTGACTTACAGCACTGCCCTACGCCTAATATCTATAAATCTGCCCCAGATTCAGACAGGAGACTTATGATTTTGGAAGCAAACCATGCCTTTATTTTTGCTGTCTCCCACCTGAAGTTCTTTCTGCTTCAATAGACGTAAATGAGGGAAATACATTGTCCCGATTATTTTTCTTAAATCTCCCACTTTCCTCTGCTGCATTGTTGTTTTGTGACTACAAAACAGCCAGTCTCATTGTATGTAAGAAGCACTGCAACTTGGAAAAGTCTTTCTGAGTCACAAACCTTCCTTCTACAACCAAAACTGTCTGAACGAAAGAGGGCTGGTAATGGATTTCCCCTTCTCAGTAGTAATATGGTATGCATTGCAGCATTGGTTTGCAATTGCAATTGGAGTTGCACACCATGATCAGTTACTGAGACTCAAAAGAAGTTAGTAACAGGGTTGAGAGACAGCCTTCATATTGGGACTGCTGGCAGCTGGCATGAGTGGTTGGGCACTACAGTCCATGGGACTACTGCAGGATCCTCAAATAACATTGCCATAAGGCTAACATGTCAGTAAAGGTCAGATTGGCCTATAAAGCAATCAGGCAGTGCCTGATGGGCCAGTCTCCAGGATTCTGTTTTTTTGGGGCAGATTTAAATAGTGCAAACTTGACCCAAAGGTATTGAAGCGCAATAGATGAGCACCAATCACATTACACAAGGACATATTCATTTTTTGGTAGGCAAGGGGTGATTAAGTGATTTGCCCAGATTCGCAGGATGTGGAGTCGACCTCGAGGCTCGAAACCTCCAAGCTCCAAAGTCGGCAGTCAAGACCTGAGACCATATCCCCTCCCCTTTATTAATGTGTGGGGCTTTTCTTTTCGTTACTTGTGGGATAGTTTTTACTGTTGCCCTCCTTGAAATTGAAGGAAATAATCCCTCCAGCAAGCCCAAATTCATGAAGTCCTCCATACCTTGAAAAACATTTACACAGATAAGCTTTACTCTTTACAAGTTCAAAACTGCTCCAATTTGCTAACATGGGATACTTTTAATCTATCTAATTTATAACGTAGATGTTGTGATATTGCTTGGCAACTAGGTTGCACATGGATGTTAGTTGCAACCTAGTTGACAGAATGTTTATCCTCAATGAGGATTCTTGCTCCATGTGTGCCCATAGGGTAGATCGTTACGAAGAGGATGAGAAGTTGTTGCATCCACCTAGGCTCTTCAGGAATAAAGCTTAAGCTTACTACTTTTGCATTGGGTTGTTTCTTCACTGGTGACAATGGACCTTCCTGAAGGGCGATGAACCTACGTGTGCAGGAGATAATTTTTACGCTTTTATTAAAAAACTGATTTCGGCCATCTGGAGCGGTGCTGCAGATTTTCTATGTGGGACTCATTCTGCCAGATGTTGGAAGAGGGAATTCCGGTTCTGGCAAGCTCCCGCTTCTATTTATCAAGGTTCGTGGTGTATGGGTAAATTGTTTGGAGCCGGTAAGGCGCTACGCTTTGGGCTGCATCTTTTAAATGCAAGCAAGCATTCTACCCGCACCGCTTACCTGACTTCATCTTTGGATCGTGACCAGCGTGTAGCGCTTATGACGTCTTTGCATGACCATCCCTCATCGTCAGCGGAGTAACGTCAGCCCGCAGATCACGCTGCTTGCAAACATGAGTCGGCCATTTAGGATTTCAGGGAGATTTGTTATTGTTGCCTAGCTACCAAGTACGGAGAAGTTTTCCCTTGCTGACTTTGTCGGAAGTTGGTTTTATGAGGAAATTACATCACCGCTTCACTGGACAAGTTAGGTACTTTATTCCTTGCAATTGGGGATTGAATTTGTAACGTTTTTGCACCACTAACGTACTGCACACTTAGGGGCCGATTATGATGGCGGACGGACCTGAGTCCGTCCGCCACCCTAGAGTAGGAGGGTACCTCCGCATGGCCTGCGGAGTTCTCTCCTGTGCGATTAGGATGTGACCGCCACCCTGGTGGTCACATCCTCTATTTTTACCATTGCTGCGGGTGCGGCTTCAAGCTGCATCTGCTGCAATGGTAAAAATGCATACATTGCATTTGTATGCAGAAAGCAGCTGGCACCGTGCGGTGCCTGTCGAGGTACCCCCCATGTGCACCCCCCACCCCCCTTCACCCAGGGGGCCCACAACGGGCCCCTGCAGTGAAGTTACTCATGCTTTTTCACGGCGGAAAAGCTGCAGCGGAAAAGCACAGCCCATCCTAATCTGGCTGACGGTGTCTGAGAGACACCATCACCATGTTAGAGCTTTTCCGCTGTGGTTGTAAACCAACCGCGGCGGAAAAGCTACAGACGGAAACCAGGACCCACCAGCCATCATAAAGTGGCGGTGGGTCTTTGGTGGGTCCGCAGAGGATTTTACAAGCCAGTTTGTAACATGATTATTTGGGGTGTGAATGTCAATATTATTTCCAATTCCGGCTCTCCCTACACCATTATTGAGGAGAAACTTTGAAAAAGTAAGTTAGTTGATAGGGTGAGTGTACATCTGTTGGAACCTGACGTTCACCCTGAAGGTTGCGGGGGTGAAAAAATTTAACTCATTAGTTACAGATGGTTAATTTTTTCGTTCAAAGGCAAACGCAGTTGTGGGAAACTGTATGTTGCAAGGAATGGTCCACCTGTCTTAGGTTGGCTAGACCAGAAATTACTACATATTATCTGAAATCCCAACAGTAAAGAGCATGTTCTGATAATTGGCAAAGGGTCTTTCTTGGGGAAAAACATGAGGAAAAGGATTTCATCAGTCTTTAGTAACAATCTAGGCAAATTACGGGGGGTTGAACACCAGATACACCTTAAAAAGAATGCCACTCCCAAAGTACATCTTTGTCGCAATGTATCCATTCTAGTCAAAGATGATGTAGCCAAAGAGCTGGAGAAACTTGTATCTGCCACAGTGATTGAGACAATAGAGGCTTCTGAATGGATTTCTCCAGTTGTAATCGCCAAGCGTTCTAATGGCAAGTTAAGGCTCTGTGTTGATCTTTGCCATCTTAATAATAACATTTTAATAGATAGATTTCCCCATTTCCAAAATTAACGAGATGGTCATTTGTCTCAAGGGTGCCAAGTGGTATTCTACAATTGACCTCTTGTGTGCATATCACCAGATTTTATTGTCTCAAGATTCCAAACATCTCACTTCATTTATTACCCCCTTTGGATGTTATCAGTTTGACCGCATGCCATTTGGCCATGCTTCGGCCGCAGCTGCTTTTCAGCTTTTAACATATCATTTGTTTAATGATTTGGTAGGAGTAGAATTCTTCCAAGATGATATCTTGATACACGGGAAGTCTAAGGAAGAACATGATTCCATTCTTGTTAATGTTTTGAGCATTCTAGAGAAGTGAGCCTTACCATTGAATTATCAAAGTGTAAATTTGCTAGTGAAAATGTAACCTATCTAGGCCAAATTATCGATCGCAATGGCGTCAGACCAAAACCTTCCTTAATCTCTTCTATTAAGGATGCACCAACCCCCACTGGCAAAGATGATGTCAGGTCATTCTTAGGCATGGCGGAATTTTGTGCTAAGTATGTTCCTAACTATGTAGACAAATGCTTCAATATTCACCAATTATTCAAAAAGAATGTTAACTTCGCATGGTCTGGTGAATTTGAGGAGGATTTCAATTCTATTAAATCTACCATTGCAAATGCTACTAGCCTCAGTAGTTTTGAGCATTGTGACTACTGATGCCAGTTATAAGGGTTTGGGGGCTGTGCTGTCACAATTGGGTCAAGATGGTAAAGAACATATTATCGTATTTGCTTCTAGATCCCTCTCTCGTTGTGAAGCTAAATATTTGATCATTGAGAGAAAAGCCTTGGCGTGTGCATGGGGTCTTGATAATTTCAAGTCATTCATTTGGGGTAAGGTCTGCACTATAAGGTGTGACCATGAACCGTTAGTTAAAATTTTAACTAGTGAAGTTGCCTCTAATATTTCATCACAGCTTGCAAGAATCTCTATGCGCATGCAGAATCTTGCTTACATAATTGTATATACCCCTGGCAAGGATAATCTTGTTGCAGATTTTCCATCTAGAATGCCTCTTATGCTGGAAAAGTGCAAGGATGACAAATGGAATGACTTTCAGGTGGCTTTATTCCATGATTTGGGTAGAGCCGCTATTGACAAAGTTGAATGGGAAACTGAATTTAATGCTGATGAGGTTCTTGTTAAGGTGATGTCTTTTGTGTTAAATAGGTGGCCTCGCAAAGATAGTCTTCCTAGTACCATAAAACCTTTTTGGGAAATTAGGTCTGAACTTACCCTTTCCGATGGTTTTTTATTGAGAGGAGAGAAAATTGATCCTCCCTTAAGTCTCCGATCTGGTATCATTGATTTATGTCATGAGGGTCATTCTGGCATAACTAGGACTAAATCTGTTCTAAAGAAAATATTCTGGTGGCCTGGTTTGGACATCAAAACTGAAAGGGTAGTCAGAGAGTGTATAGCTTGTAGCACTTCTGATAAATTGTTGAAAACCTGTAAACCACCTATGTGTGACACTTTAGTTGCTAAGGAGCCTTGGGAAACTGTAGCCATTGACATCTTGGGACTGAGCAGAGATCAAGGTAATGATGTACAAAAATATGTTATTGTGCTTATGGATATTTTGTTCTCGCTGGCCTGCCATCAAGATCGGGGATAAGGCAGTTACTGTTGCTGTTTTAGAATTTCTGGATGACATTTTTTCTTCTGAAGGTATTCCAGCAACCTTAATTAGTGACAATGGAGTACAATTTGTTTCCACGAAAGCCAAGAACTATTTTGCTAAATTAGGGATAACTCACAGTACCACTTTCTTGTATAACCCCAGCGGGAATGGTATGGTTGAGAGGTTCAACCGTGTGTTGAAAGGAATTATTACGATTTGCCACTAGTGGTTCCCTTGAATGGATTTCACAAATTGGAAAGTCTGTTTGGGCTTATCGTGTAACTGCTACGGAAGTCACTGGATTACCTCCTTTTCTTATCATGTGTAGTCGCAAACCAAGGTCTAAATTTAATCCTGCTTGGTTATGTTCTTCCGGTGTGGTTATTTGTTCCAAAGAGGAAGTGTGGAACAGAATGCAACGGGTTCATGGAAAAGTAGAGATTTTTTTTAATTCTAAACACTCCACCAAGCATGTAACAGTTGAAGTTGGTGATTGGGTAAGAGTAAAAAAAACGGGATTTGTTTGCAAGGGTGAGAGTGACTTTTTTTGATGCGGAAGAACTTATTGAAGTTTTACAGAACGCCGTTAGGTTGAGAAATGAGGAAGTGTGGAATCTGAAAAGAATTGCCATAGATCATTCGCTTCATCATGATAAAGCTGATGATAATTCAAAATCATCTGTATGGCTTGAAGATGACTTAGAAGTGGCACCTTGTTCTTCTTCTGTTCCTCCTGTTTCTAGAGGAGATTTAACAATTGATTCTTCTGTTGTTAAGGAGGGAGAAGGGGTGGTTCCGCTGGACGGTTCTCATCCGGGTACTCTTCCATCTTCTATGGCTGGTGGATTGAGTGACATTACTCACAATCATAAACCTTTACGCAACAAAAAGTTTCCAATTTGGCTTAAAGACTATGTAATGAATAATAGATAGTTTTGTTTTATTTATTTTTCTTCTTCCCTCGTTTTCTGTAAGTTTCCTTTTTAATGATTGTACTGTTTTCTTTTTTTTTGTTATTGTAAAGAGGGGGAAGTGTTGTGTTGTTGCTTGGCAACTAGGTTGCACGTGGATGTTAGCTGCAACCTAGTTGACAGAATGTTTATCCTCAATGGGGATTCTCTTTCCCTGTGTGCCGCTAGGTCAGATCTTTACGAGGTGGATGAGAAGCTGTTACATCCACCTAGGTTCTACAGGAATAAAGCTTAAGCTTACGACTTTTGCATTGGGTTGTTTCTTCAGAAGACCACTTTTATTTTGGTGACCGAGCCTGTTTTCTCCCAGTGCGAACCTAAAGTCAGTATACAAAAACACTGACTGGATCTCTGCTTCACTTTAATACATCAGACCCTAAGATCCCGAGCACCCTGAGGCCGCTTGTCCAGCAGAAAATCCCATTAACTCAATAACTGAGCATAACCTAACAAGTCAGTCAGTGAAATGTTGTACATTTGCATGATCACTGACCTCTACTTCGTTTCAAATTTAAGGCAATTACATAGTGTACAGTCTATTTAGTATTGGTTGACTTTTCACAAATATGTATATATTTCAAGGCTGTATTGCAAAAAAATAAGTAAATACAATTAAATTAAAACACGGCTGAACGAAAAATAGTGAACATCTAATTTGCTATTTAAATATTGATATAACCCCAGCGCTCTGTTTTTTTTCTATTCTCCTAACTTTTATAATTTACTCGGCGGTTGTATTTTATGTAAGTTCTCTTTTCCATCATTTGTATTAATGTTGTACACAAAAGGCCCTGCGTAGCTGAAAGCATTGAATAAATACATGTTAAAATGCGACATCTGGCTTGGTCTTTGTGTGCTGTCTGTCACTGATATTGATTTCCATATTGTCTGCATTCTGTTTTCGATTAGGAAACGTTTCACTGACGAGAAGTCGTGCACTCGGACCGAAGGTTCTCTTCTAATGTTTCAGTCACCCACGCTTAATCAAACACCTTTTCTGTTTTCATCTGCCCCGCGAAACGATTGCATATCCCTAGTTCCCTGTTTTGATCAACTGAAACCGCAAGCCTGCAATGTCCTACGCCTCCTCTCTGGACCTCCTGAAAGCAATTAAGCGACCCATCACCTTATCTATTTATTGAAGGGCGCCTCTTGACAGGCCTCAGGAGCAGATCAAGCTAGAAACCAGCCTGGGTGCCAGATACGTTGTTTCTTCTCTTTGTGTTTGAGGTGAAAGTGTCATCAGTTTTCCTCTGAATAGGTGGCTGCAGTTAAATGTTTAATGAGCGCACCAGTTAAACTTTCTTTGTTAGCCACCCTTTCAAATATATCAGACTTGCAGTGTTTTGTTGCAAGTTAACTCAAGGGGTGACGAATAAATAATTCAGGGTGCATCTGCTCCGAGCCTGAGAGGCAATCAAAGTCATTGAAAGTTTAGGTTTCCTTTCAGAAGTGTTTTTAAGCACTAACATTAATTCTCTGTACAATAATAATGATTCAAGATACGGTTTGAGCAAAGCAGGGGAAACTGATTTCTCCTGGCTGGTTAAGCTCTGTGGCGCGGCTGCCACAAAACTGAGCATTGATGCTATTTTGCTTCATTGCTTGAGCTGAATTAAATACATTCCAAAATCTGATGTGCTAAGTAGTTTGCTGTTCTTCAATGCGTCCATCAATGATGTCATTTGAGAACATGTCTGAGTGATGTCATATTTGAAGTCATAAGCAGTGCATGACAAGGGTGCAAGTTAGAGCCCTTCTACTATAGCTGGTGAATTTCTGCGTTTTGTTAATTCAAAACTTTATTGTTTACACTAACAATTTCACATAACTATAATGCTACTTTAAACTTTGTGTTTTTCCGAGAATTTCTGTTTTTCCGAGAATTTCCAGTTTTTTTAAAGTAAATTAATTACTTTTGTGAGTGTATGCATGGTGGAATGGCTTTATAATATATGTTGTGATGGAGCGTGCAGGTCACCCGACTCAGATTACCATACTCTCCTGGGCCGATAAACAACATATGATGAGATTTAATCAGGTAACCTGTGCACTTACTCTAATCAGTGATTTATAAACTTCATTTAGGACCTATACCATGGTCTTACCAATCTTCGTCATCAGTACCTAACGTCCTAAGGGATCAAAGGTCTTAGAATAATAGGGAGAATAAGAACATTTGCACTCATAAAATAACCACAACTCGGGAAAGGTTAAAACTCTTTATTTAAAATCTTTAAAATGTCTTAATCCAAGCATTGAATAATAGAACATTTTCAATTAAGAAAAGAACAATTAGAATGAAAATATGCAGAGTTTTTATAAAGCAGTCTTTACACATTTGACAAGAGGGTGGGAACAGAGAAGGAAACAATACAATGACATACCCACATGGAATATTTACCTAGAATGGTGTGAAGAACTAACCCTGACCACAGGTCAGCTTAAAGGACAGAACCCCGAAAGTGCAGGCACCATAAAGGCAAGCAGGTGCAGATCAGAATCAAAACAGGTGAAGCCAAATTGGATCAGGACAGGACCACCAAGGGCTAAGACCACCACCTGCAGTTAAAGTTGCAACGCCTGCGTTACTCCCTCTCTGCAGCTAACAGCCAGAACCTGGTAAAAGTGATAGATTTCTCAGACAAAGTGCTTCACCAGCACTTTAGCTCTCAAACACCGATCTGGGTTTCGAACCTTCTCACAGAGGGCTCCGCCAGAACCTCTGCTCCCGATCACCTATTGAGTGCATTGGGTCAGTGACAGGTCAGCTATTCGGACAAGTCAGACAGATTAACTAACTAAGCCTACCCTAGTTATACTAATTTTAAGGTCAGTGTACCACCCACCAATGTTGCAAGTGTAACGATCCCCAATTTTGATTGGACAAAAGAATGAGGAGAGGTCATCACACCATACCAAAATGAAACTTTTTTAGAATGAATATTAATGTTTGCGTTCCTGCCCATCAATTTAGTTTCCGAAGTTTGCTTCATTCCACCCGGCAGTGAATGTATCAATAATGATTAAAAAGTAGTCCATTTAACAATTCTGTTTTCTCTCTAGAGTTCAGGAGGTGAAGTTCCAAGGCGCATCTTGGTCAAGACTGTCCCTGGCACTCATTCAATGCCATGACTTGTTGGTTTTCAGACTCTGGAGCGCAGGCTCAAAGGTTTCAATATGGAGTGCAGTGGGTTTCAAAATGGAGTTTCGGGTACATTTGAGTCTCAGAAGCGTGATTACATGAAAGAATAGAAAAGAAACAGTTTTAGAGCAAGACTAAATGACTGCACTGTATACCACTTATCTCTACTCTATTCCATTATTTTATGTTTAACTATTGCATTAGATTTAAGCAGAACGAACAGCTTAGCAAAAGGAGCAGTGCAAGCTTCATGCATGCTGTAACACAGAGCAGCCATCTGAGTTTTAATGCACAGAGCGAAAGATTCCACCCAAAGCAAAGAATACGTCATGTCACGTGAGTGTGACAGATGCATGCGCAGTAAGAAATCCTGTGTAGCAGTGGCCATTTTATTTGCAAGCGGATTAACATTAGTAAAAGCACATATGCAAGCTTCTTCTAGATACCCAATGTTTTGTGAAATGCATTATTAATAGGACAAACATGTTGGTTTGCTTATTAACATTATGTTGAGAGGACTGATTGCAAGCAAATCGCATTATGAGCAAATCCTTGCTCCATCAGTTGTGTTCCTTATTTTAGTAAAACAATGTTTTTTTATTGTAACATAACAGGATATGGTTTTACAGTTTACAAACATGAGAGAATTAAACAGAATATTATTCAATAGAAATTATTTGCTCAGTTATTGTATCTTTTTATTTGAGTTGTCATTACTCTCGCAATGACAAGTCTGCATTGTAGTGTGTGTGGAGGGACTGGCCTCTCTTCTGAGACGTCTCTCTGTAATGATGGGTGTGCGTAGTAAGATTTGTGGAAGGACTAACATCCCTGCTGAGATCTCTCTCTTTAATTATAGGTGTACGTAGTAGGATGTGGGAAAGGACTGGGCTCTCCTTCGAGACCTCTCTCTCAGATGATGGGTGTGCTTAATATTGTGAGGTGTAGGCTTGGCCTCTCTGTTGGAACCTCTCTCTGTAATGATCAATGTGCGTAGTAGGGTGTCTGGTCAGACCAGCCTTTCCTTTCAGACCTTTCTCTCAAATAGCAGACGTGCATAGTGGGCTTATGTAGAGGGACCGGCATCACTGCTGAGATCTCTCTCTGTATTGGTAGGAATGCATAGTAGAGTGTGGAGAGGGACTGGCCTCTCTTTTCAGACCTCGCTTTCAGATGAGGGGTATGCAAAGTTGGGTGTGGGTGTAGGGACTGGACTCTTCTTTCAGCCCTCCATGTTAGATGATGGCTGTGCATATTAGGATATTTGGATGACACTTAACTCTATTAACAACTCTTCTCAAACAAATGAGCATAAATAGTAGAGTCTGATAAACACCATCTTCAGTAAGGCTTCTTCATACAATAACTAGTGTGCACTGCAGAGTGTAATAAACCTCACCTACTATTTCCTACATTTCAAGATATTGCAAAAGTTTTGCAAGATCGTGAAAGTTTCTACTTTAAAAAGATTCAATTATCTATTCATCACAGTACTTATCTTTTACAAAATTTCTCTCAAAAACAAGCACCACAATATACCTTCCTACTAATGCAGTGTATTGAGAACTCATCTACTCATTTTTATTATTCGTGATCCCGCGAGGGTCCTACAACATTGTAAACATTATTTTTTCTTTGACGACCACCAGTATGTTAAATATATATATATATATATATATATATATATATCTATATTACCTACTGGCAGTCCCCAGTAGGTAGTTATAGTAAGGACCTATTATCCATAAAAAGTCTGCAAAATTCTATTTAGAATAACTTTGGCTACGGTTGACGAATCTTCAAGAAATTGTCAAAACTGGTGGCCCACTCTGGTCCGCTCCTTTCCTGGAAGTCTCAGGGTGATTTGTCTACCGGGGGCCGAGAAAAAAGGATGGTCCCAAAACGTGTTTTCGCCAAGCAATTTCCTTTAGGAACCTTTAGTCGCAGCTACAGCCTGAACTGCTGAACGGAATTACAAGTTTGGCAGAAAGGTAGACAGTGGTTCAGAGTTGTGCCTTTTGAGTTAAATGGTGTAAATCCGTTCAGAAGATCCTGAAAAAAATCGAAATTAAAATCACATATATATCTATGGCCATGCAGGATCCAAACACTCCAAACCAGAAAGTGTTGGCATCCATCTTGTGCCTCGGTAGAATCGAGGCACAAAAAAGTAGAAAAAAAAGTGAAAATGCAAAAGGGGGGCCGGGTAGAAACACCCTGACCCCCTAGGCCTGCTTAAGCCCCCCGAAAAATGTATTTATTTTTTTAAATCGTCAAAATCCTCGTAGGGTGCACGGATCCTGCTGATAAAAAGCAACGAAGCGCGGGCTAAAGCACTTCAATTCTAATTAGCCCCGGGTGGGGCAAATCCCAGGGGCATGTTGAAAATAAAGTGCGGGGGCCCAATCCCCTCCACACTTCCCCACGGACTGCCATTCCCGGGGCAAAGTATGAATAATTGCAGGGGCACAAGACCCCCCCGCATCCCTGGGGACCACCACCCCCCTGGGCCTAATAGTTTAATGTTGAGGGGCCTCTAAGGCCCCCCGAGCCCCTGGAACCGCCACCCCCTGGGCACAACTTAATTGACAATGCAGGGGAGGCACACTGCCCCTCCCGCAGCCCTGGGGACCACCACCCGGGGCTTTTTTTATGACAAGATACCCTGTGTGGGAGGGCTCAAGCACCCCCACATGCCCAGGGGATCACCACCTACCCGGGGCTCTAAATATTTAAAATGGGGGTCCATGACGGACCCCCAGCCCCTGGGACCACCACCCCCCAGGGCTTTGGAAAATGGTGGGAGGAGGGCCACGTCGCCCCTCCTGGAGTCAATGTTGGCCCTGGGGCCGCCACCCCAAGTCTCCTGCAGTGTCCCGGGGTGGGACACGCCAGGTGTCCTCGCGGCTCCCGCCCTATCATTGCAAACAGCTTTGCTTCATTAAAGAGAGAGCAGGGAAACTTGCTCTCGCTTCAATGAAGCAAAGCAGATTGCTTTTCCACATGGGGAGCAGCGTGTTAGCTACTTCTCATGTGGAAAAGCAATGCCGGCTCCCGAGGGATGTCGGGAGCGGTGGGACCCCGGGGGGATTGGGGATCCCCCACGGTCCCCAACGGAAAGGGCCAGCCCCGGGGGATGGGATCCCCGGGGCTACAAGTGGCCCAGGAGGGGGGCCACGTGCCCCCCTCCCAAATATTACAAAATAAGCAAAACATATAATAATAAAATAGAAAGTCCCGGCCCGAGGGATTGGGTCCCCGGGGATACAAGTGGCCCGGGAAGGGAGCCACGTGGCCCCCCTCAACAATAATTAAAAAATTAACAAAAAAAATAATAATAAAATAGAAAGTCCGGCCCAAGGGATGGGGTCCCCGGGGCCAGAGGAGGGGGGCAATGTAGCCCCCTGCAAAAAAAAAAGAAATAGTCCATGCCCCGAGGGATGGGGTCCACGGGGCTGGTTAGGGCTTCGGGAGGGGGGCCACGTGGCCCCCATCCCAGTTTTTTAATTTTTTATAAAAAAAATTAGGGGGAAGGCCCTGGGGGATAAGGGAGCCAGGGCCAAAAAATTAGAAAAAGAAGGGGGGCTACGCAGCCCCCTTCTTAAAAAAAGAAATACTGCCATTGTGCCAGAGGCCACACCCCCTCCTTTCAGCACTCTACAAATGCGCCCCCTGGTGCGTTTGCAGATGGGTAACGAATTCCCCTTGAATACTGGGGGTCCCTGGGGGCCTAGCCCACCAGGAACCTCCAGTATGCGCCAGGGGGCTGAGTTGCAGAGAGGTGTTCTGAAGCCACGCCCCTTTTTACACCTCTCTGCAACGCAGCTCTGTGGCGCTTAGTGGAGGTGGCTGGTGTGCTAGTTGCACCCCAGGGACCCTCGGGGTTCAAGGTGAGTTAAGCCCCCAACTTAAAACGCGCCACTGGGTGCATTTGCACAGTGGTGAAGGGAGGGGCGGGGCCTGAGTTCACAGGTGTGCAAACACACCCTGTGTCACGCTTTAAGTTGGGGAATACATTTCTCTTCAATCTTGAGAGTCCCTGGGGGCCAACTAGTCCACCAGATAACGCCAGTAATCCCCAAGGAGCTGCGTTGCGGAGGGTTGTTAAAAGGAGCATTACCACTGAACACCTCTCTGCAATGCAGCCCCCTGGCGCATACTGGAGGTACCTGGTGGGCTAGTTGGTCCCCAGGAACCCACAGGATTGAGGAGGAATTAATTCTCTAACTTAAAAAGCCCAACAGGGCGTGTTTGCAGACATGTCACCTCAGGCCACGCCCCCTTCCTTCACCACTGTGTACAGGCATCCCATGGGACGTTTTAAGTCGGGGAATTAATTCTCTTTGAATACTGAGGGTCCCTGAGGGCCAACTAGCCCAACAGGTATCTGCAGTATGCGCCAGGGAGCTGCATTGCAGACAGGTGTTCAGAGGCCACAACCCTTTTTACACCTCTCTGGAACGCAGCTCTGTGGTGCTTACTGGAGGTACCTAGTGGGCTAGTTTGACCCTAGGGACCCTTAGGATTCAAGGAGACTTAGTCTCCCAACTTAGAACGGCCACAGGGCACATTTACACAGTGGGGAAGGGAGGGGACGGAGCCTGAGTTGACGGGTGCAAACAAGCCGTGTGGCGTGTTTTGAGTTGGAGAAATAATTCCCCTTCAATCCTGAGGGACTCTGTTGGCCGACTAGCCCACCAGGTGCTTTCAGGAAGCGCCACTGTGCTGCTTTGCAGACATTTGGTGCAGGCGTGCCCCTTTTCACGCCTCTCTGCAATGGTGCGTACTGGACGTACCTAGTGGACTAATTTGCATCTAGGGACCCTCAGGATTCAAAGGGAGTTAATCTCCCAATTTAAAATGGCCACAGGGCGTGTTTACACAGTGGGGAAGGGATGGGACGGGGCCTGAGGTGACGTGTGCAAAAATGCCCTATGGCGCAACTTATGTTGGGGAAATAATTCCCCTTCAATTCTGAGGGCCAACTAGTCCACAAGGTGCTTCCAGTAAGCACCACTGCCCTGCATTGCAGAGAGGTGGTGCAGGCTGTGCCCATTTTCTCTGCAATGCAGCTCTGTGGTTCTAACTAGAGATACCTGATGGGCTACTTGTACCCAAGGGACACTCAGGATTCAAGGGGACTTTATACCCAAAATAAAAATGGCAACAGGGCATGTTTGTACATGTCAGCTCAGCCACCCCCCTTCCTTCACCACTATGCAAAGGCGTCCCGTGGCACGTTCTAAGTCAGGGAATTAATTATCTTTGAATACTGAGGGTCCCTGAGGGACAACTAGCCCAACAGGTATCTGCAGTATGCGCCAGGGAGCTGCATTGCTAACAGGTGTTCAGAGGCCATGACCCTTTTTACACCTCTCTGGAATGCAGCTCTGTGGCGCTTACTGGAGGTACATAGTGGACTAGTTTGACCCTAGGGACCCTTAGGATTCAAAGGGACTTAATCTCTCAACTTAGAATGGCCACAGGGCACATTTACACAGTGGGGAAGGGAGGGGACGGGGCCTGAGTTGACGGGTGCAAACACGCCCTGTGGCGTGTTTTGAGTTGGAGAAATAATTCCCCTTCAATCCTGAGGGACCCAGGGAGCCAACTAGCCCACCAGGTGCTTTCCGGAAGTGCCACTGTGCTGCTTTGCAGAGAGGTGGTGCAGGGCATGCACCTTTTCACGCTTCTCTGCAATGGTGCGTACTGGATGTACCTAGTGGTCTAATTTGCACCTAGGGACCAGGATGCAAGGGGAGTTAATCTCCCTACTTAAAATGACCACAGGGCGTGTTTACACAGTGGGGAAGGGAGGGGACGGGGCCTGAGGTGACGTGTGCAAAAATGCCCTATGGCGCATTTTAAGTTGGGGAAATAATTTCCCTTCAATTCTGAGGGCCAACTAGTCCACCAGGTGCTTCCAGTAAGCGTCACTATGCTGCGTTGCAGAGAGGTGGTACAGGCCCTGCCCATTTTGTCTGCAACCCAGCTCTGTGGTGCTAACTAGAGATACCTGATGGGCTAGTTGTACCCAAGGGACACTCAGAATTCAAGGGGACTTTATCCCCCAAATTAAAACGGCCACAGGGCATATTTGCACATGTCAGCTCAGCCACCCCCTTCCCTTCACCAGTGTGCAAACGTGCCCTGTGGTGCGTTTTAAGAGGTAGTTTTAATCCCCCTGCCCTAATATATACTAGGGGCTTACAGAGGAGGTCATGCAAATGCAAGGGTTACCACAACGCATAGTGTTCCCTAGTGTATTTAGGTGTTTTAACTGCATTCTAAGTGTGTTTTAGCATAGCACTGGCTCTAGAACTGGTTAGTCAGAGACAGTTACCACCAGTACCCATCTGAAAAACTTAAGGATACAGGATGATTTTGCAACAAGGCCTCTTTCTGCTCCTCTGTTTGTTCTTTCTGCATGTCTTCCTTCTTTCTGCACTTTTCTTTGTCTTTGAGGACTTCTGTTGCTTATTTCTGCATTTTCTTTTTTTTCTTTCTGTGTGTTCTTTCTTCTTTCTTCATATGTCCTACCTCTGTAGGCATAGTTAGAAACTAGCATTTAAGAAAGCTTTGAAATTCACTTAAAAAACCATAGGTTTCAGTTATGTTAAAGTTTGAAATTGTCATGTAAAAAACCTTTGAAATTCACAGAAACAAACATAGGTTTCAGGCACGTTATAGTTTGAAATTAGCATTTAAAAAAACATAGAAATTGACTCAAAAAACCATTGGTTTCAGGAACGTTATAGTTAGTTTGACATTTCACTCTTACAAAACCATAGAAAGCCCAGCTTTATAGTTAGTTCAGCTAACTAAAGCTTGCACCCCTGCAATGCACTACTGATGATGTCACATATTACATCATTCATGACATGGTCAGTGACATCACTGATGACGTCTTAAATGACATCACTGATGCCATCATCCAGTGACTGTGTGTTGCTGTAAAGTTTAAATTTGTATTATATATATGCCAAGCTGTATTGAAAAATGAGTGGGTGTATAAGTGTCAGTACAGAGGATTTATCAGGTAGGTGACTGACTTTATAAGTGAGTAATTAAATGTGTCTTACTTAATGAATGGGTTAGTGAATTAACTGTGTGAAAGCCTGTATCAGTCTGTCTGTTGTTGTTTAAGCTGCTGCATGGGCTGGTGAGTAGCTGCATTAGTGTCTATATGTGTTTTTGATTACTTGCCTGAGTATTTGTATGGCTGCCTGAGTGTGTGTGGGTGGGTGGGAGGTGTATGACTCTGTGCATTGATGAATGAGTGGTTGATTCACTGGGTCTATGGGCTCAAGAGTGCATATGGAAACAGCTGATGAGTGTGTGTATGGGTGTGTTGGTGAGTGCATGGATGTCTCAGGGGTACATGTGCAAGTAACTACATATGTAAAAGGCAGTATATGTGAGTGATGGTGTATATAAATAACTATATGTGAGTGTCAGTAATTGCTAGAGTGGCTGCATGGATGAGTGTGGATTTGTATCAGTGATTCTATAAGAGAGTAATTATGTGTTAGTATCTGTATGAATAAGTGAGGTGATGTCTGTATAACTGTGTAGGTGAGCAATTGGATTCTTTGCAAGACTGACTAGGTGTTTGAGTAACTCTGGATATGTGGCAGTGTGTAAGTGTCTGTATAGATGTATGAGTGCATATGATAGTGTTGTATTGATGAGTTAGTGTATGTATGAGTGACTGTATGGGTGAATGAGTGGGTGTGTGTGTAGACCTAGGACTCAGTGCATATTCAGTGACTGGTATTGATGTGTCTATATTTTCAAAAATGGTAGTCTGTATTTTAGAGTGGGTGTATCAAAGGTTACATTCAGGTGTCAGGAGGTGCATCAGATTTTCACGTGGAAGATGTCACCCGTGATGTCATTTGGATGTCATCAGTAATGTCACTGACAATGTCATGAATGATGTGATATGTGATGTCATCAGCAGTGCATTGCGGGGTCACAAGTAATAGTTAGCTGAACTGACTATAACGCTTGAATTTCTATGGTTTTGTACGAGTGAAATGTCCAACTAATTATAACGTTCCTGAAACCTATAGTTTTTTTAGTAAATTTCTATTGTTAACTATAACATGCCTAAACCTTTTGGTTTTTCACTGAATTTCTATGTTTTTTTAAATGCTAATTTCTAATTATAACATGCCTGAAACCTATGTTTTTTTCAGTGAATTTCAAAGCTGTTTTAAATGAAAATTTGTAGGTCTAATGTACCTCACTCATAGGTTGTTTTTTTATTTTCTATATCTATACATATATATATATATATATATGACGCTCCAATTCCTCTTTTCCTTCAAAAGAAGACGACAGCACTCGAGAGGTACTTCTCAGACATGCAAGTTTATTTCACAAGTAGGCGCTCCCCACAGACGCGTTTCGGCGTGTTGCCTTCGTCAGTGTGGTAACAGTGATTTTTTACAAGTCGATGGAATAAATACACCATTTTCACTTTTTTCACTTTTTTGCTCTATACATCGAGATAGACAGAGGACAACCCCACTATGGTCACTATGGGCGCCATCTTAAAGTGTGAAATGTGCAATCTAAAAGTTATCACAGATTGTACAATAAAGCCCATGGATGGGCAGATCCTAACAAGTAGTGGGTATAAACAATAAATCATAGCTTTATGGTATAAACAACAAAAATAAAGCCGTGGATCGGCTAGGGTCCTCTGTCTAGTAAACAATGGTCCACCAATGTATGCAGACAATCATCGTATGTTCATGCTATATAAGTCGCAAAGCAATACAACTCACAGTGTTTGGATCTCAGTTCCTCAATGATTATGTAAATGATAAAAGATAGAAAATTCCAAGATCCTCAGAACCCAGCATTATTAAATGCTGAAACATGTGAAGGTTCTAGGTAAGGGGAAAACCAAGAAAGAATGATCAAGATCCATACAAGAATAATTCATGATTCTATCTAGTGAGTTTTCTGCCAGTTGAACGACAATAATGTACAGAAGGTATATGCTAAATAAACAATCGTGAATGCCTTCACAAAACAAACAGAACAAACAGCAATCCACTTCAGTGATCATCGGGTTCAACATCACATTACAGTTATATACAGAAATCGATTATGGGCCAACGAATTCTCCAAAGTTCTTACTGCTATACCCCCCCAGGTAATTCTTGCAGATGGGGAAGTGTTATGGACATTACGTGGCCAACGACGGTACACTGTGTTCCTATTTTATTTACCCAGATGAAAAGCCATCTCCTCCCCTGCGTTTAATCCCCTAGGGTACTTCGTAGAAAGGTCTATTATGAACCTTGATTCCAGTCTACGGAGTCGTCTAAGGCGATCACCGCCCCTCACATTCGGTGGTATGGTATCAAGACCGAAATATTGTAGTAGTTTTCGGTCTCGTCCATGGACCTCTGCAAAATGGCGGGCCACTGGGTAACTGGGGTCTGCCTTGTCGATGGCCCTCAAGTGCTCCATAACCCTTAGCTTCAGTTCTTTAATGGTGCTGCCAATGTAGCGGAGGCCACACGGGCAGAGTAAACAGTAAACAGCATATTGTGTGCTACAGGTAATGAATTTTCTAATGGGTATACTCCTTCCTGTATCTGGTATGATGTACGAGAGAACTCTCTTGCTACTCGCACAGGCCTTGCATCTCCCACATGGAAAAAATCCTCTCTGATCTTTTAAGGTATTTGCCCTAGGGGGAGGTTTGTCTAGATGGCTCCTGACGAGTATATCACCCACAGACCTGGCTTTGCTGAATGTAACTAATGGGTTAGGTGGGAGATCGTCCTTTAGTACAGTGTCCGTTTGCAAGATATGCCAGTTCTTTTTAAGCATCCTTTTCAAATCATTAGCTCCTGTGGAATAGGGAGTAATCAACCTAAATTTATTGATAGTGGTGGTTATGTTTCTTTCACGGCCAGGTCCATCTGGTCTGGCAGTGAACAAACTCCCTCTTGATTTCTTTTTTACCCTTTTCAGCGTGTCATATAGCAAGTCTTCGCCATATCCCCTAACCATGAAGCGGGATATGCATTCAGAGGCAGCCGCCTCAAAATCACAATCTCTGGAGCTGTTTCTGCGGATTCTCAGTAGCTCACCATAGGGGATGCTATTGACAAGTTGTGGTGGGTGACTGCTGCTGGCAAACAAGGTGGAATTGCCAGCCATTTCTTTTCTGAACAGGCTCGTGTGTAGTTGCCCATCTTCAACAAACACCCTCAGGTCCAAATACTCCGCTGCCACATATATATACATTTTGGAAGGTCCCATCACCTTCCTTGCTGCACCCGCCTGAGAAGAGTGAACGGCGCCTTGATGGGGAATGAGCGTTGCAGCAGAACTGCATTTCGCCGAGCACCGCCACGCAATGAAATGTAACGAGTCCAAGACGGCGAGCATGCAGCTTGTGGGGAGATGATCATACACTTCTCCCTAACTTTAATATCACCACGTTGCCTGGCTGGCGAGGGGTCTCCAGGACAGGGCCATTGCATGACAAATGAAAACCCCGAACTTGCACGCAATCTGCGAGTAGGCATCACTGCAGGACTACAAACACCACAAGGCACTGCGCTCATCCAGGGGCGTGCCCTGAACATAAAGAAGGGTGTTTCCTGCTACTACCCTGCAAATGCATTCGTCCTCCTCTGAAGAAGAAGGCAACCGCCTTCGAAACGCGTCAGGACACTAGACGAAACAGGTTTCATTATGAACCTTGTTCCCGGTTTCCAGCTATTGAGCGACCTGTTATGAATAAAAGCCTTGCCTGGAAGCCCCGTGAGTGTGGTTGGTGTTTTACACTCGAGCTCTCACACATATATATATATAAATATATATATATATATACACATATATATATATATATATATATATATATATATATATAAATATGTATAATCAGTGATGTCATTTGAGATGTCATTTGAGATGTCATCAGTGATGTCATTTGAGATGTCATCAGTGATGTCATCAGTGATGTCACTGACCATGTCATGAATGATGTAATATGTGACATCATCAGCAGTGGATTGCGGGTGCGCGATATATAGTTAGTGCAACTAACTATATATGCGAATTTCAATGGTTTTGTGTGAGTAAAATAAGGTTTTGTAAATGCTAATTCCTAACTGTATATGGTCTATAACCTATGGTTTTTTCAGTGAATATATATATATATATATTTAAAAAAAATTGTGAATAATTTTTAGTTAGGAAAACTATATTCATTCATTTTTTTCTTTTAATATACAGAAGTCGTGCACCCTTCATGCTCTCTACACGATGGCTGCATGCCTTCCGGTAGCCATTTTCAAATGTCACGCTGGGTTCGTGACTTCGGCGTAGTTTGTAAAGTATGAAATATCTTTAAAATAATTATAAAAAAAGTTTTCCTTTAAGTGTTTGTCAAAATGTATTAATAAAAGTATTTTTAAAGTATTATGTTCAATATAATTTTGACGAAAGTAAAGTTACAAAATGCGCAGTATAGCCGCCTAATGTGCGCGACATCTCCCCTTGCGTATTTCTGGGATAATGCCATGATCACGCAGAGATCGCGCTAAAGTCCCAACTTCGGTGTATTTTTAAAATTGAAAAAATTACTATTGAAAGTTTGAATATGATATTAGACTGAACAGTTTTGCTAATACTTATTAAAAGTTTACAGACATTTTTATTTATAGTGTATAATGGTATATATGATTTGCCGCCACCCTACGCAAGTTCATGTCAGAAAAAGAAAAAAGGAATCTCATTGGTTGAAATCAATTTCATTGTGTAAGAGGGAGGATCCATCCTTCTGATATTTCCCTTACTTTTTGTCCTTGATAGAGAGAACACCTGTGTCTTGCTATATTGATATACCTTTTTTGTGTGTTTGTTTAATTTTAATACAACTATGCTTCCAGATTTGCTGAAGATAATCCACTTGCAGTAGAGGAGGAAGAACAGATGGTGCAGCAGAAGAAGAAAAGAAAGGAAATCATTGTGCATGCCCATCCAGTACCCCCTTGGTCTAGTTCCAAGCGGGCGTCTCTGCTGAGCTGCATCCAGTGAATCTCCAGGCTCGGCGACCTCAGCTTTACCCTTTGTGGCACGGGCCTCCGCGCAGCTTGCCAGCACAGCGTCGGTCAGCATGAAGGGTCCAGGACCTCTTCAACCCACCACAGCCCCTCGGCACCTTTCAACCTAAGGGCATGCTTCCTGCCCGGTGGGTCGTTGCTTCCAATGAGGGCAGGCTCCACTTCGCTTCTTCCATTCTCTACGGGCTGCCAGGGGTCAATGAACCAGGCTCTCCTGCTCCACCCCAATGCCGCATCCTCACTTCACTTGCTGCGCAGGGGTCCTGGAGCAGGCGCCAGAGACTGCTTGCATTCTGGGCATTCCACAGCACCCGTCACATGCCCGGAATGATCCACAAGGTCAGAGCTTCCCAGCCCTACCCTGGCAGGGGTGAATGGGTTCCTGTAGTGCCTTCGGTCTCCTGCAGACGGGTGGGATTGGCCGGAGCTCCCACAGACATCCAGCGCTCCTCTGCCAGTCTGAGTGAAGTCTACGAGTTGAGCAGGAAGAAGAGACTGCAAGGAGGAGCAGCTGCAGCCTCAGCCCTGGAAAGAGAGTGAAAAAGAAAGCAGCACCTTCAAAACCATCCATGAGAAGCGAGTGAGAGAGAAGGCATCACCCTCAAAACCTTTCATTCACTGCACCTTGCATGGGAAGGGATCAAGAAAAAGGACACAGTTGCTGCTGCTCCAAGGGGGCTAAGATGTAGATGACCCATAGTCAGAGAGTCCCAGACCCCCAGCGGGCCCCTGCATACTTCCATCCTCCCTGGCCCACCATTGCTTGAATGTAATAGCCCAGCAGGGGAGAGGCCAGGGGATTCTGGGTTTAGCCGTCCCCATGGGGGCTGAGGTAAGAATGGCCCAAAAAACTGGAGCAAAACCTGGCTCCCAGTAAGGCCAAAGATGACACTTACCAGTTACCACCCTCGCCCGCCCCCCATAGCCTGAAGTGCTATGGTCTGGCAGGGCAGGAAAGAAGCAGGGGCCCTGAAAAAATATGACCCACGTATCACCCTTAGGCACTAAAGCTTTGGCCAATGCCTGAATACCCGCATCCCAATCCGACGCTTGGTGACAAAGAGCTGCTTTTATTGGTTCCCAGGCTGGCAGGGATATGTTCTTGTCACTTAGGCGCTCTCACATCCATAGCCTTCAGCTTCTGCAGCACATGGCAGTTTGATAAATCAAAAGAGGTAGGGTGTGTCTGGTCTCCAGGGTTAGGAAGAGAACTTCTTGCTTGGGAGGGAGCCCTCAGAGGAGCCTAGTTGTTGGCAAAACAGCATCTGTAACGCCCATGGCTGTGCCACAAATTAGCATACTGATGTCAGCACACAGCTTGTCAAGCTCTGATTTAATGGATAAGCAAGTCCAACCTCAGGACTGTATGCTTGGGCAAAATGGTAGACCCTACGTTAAATTCGAACAAAAGTATACCAGATTGCGTTGAGGTAAACCTTGGCAGCCACAACTTCCTGAATCTTTCCGAATTTCCTGATCTGTGGGACTATTAAAACTGGAACTGTGTAGCTTGTTTTTGACACCCTCTGCTTTTTGCTCCACCCGCAACCATGTGTCATCTTGCTAACAACTCAAACAAGCTAATGGACACTTTATGGAAATTATACCATGTGACAGTGGATTTACACTCACACAATTGAATCGCTATTGTTTTAAGTACTGCAATAACATAACTGATAATTAATTACATACATTTTTTTATAACATATACATAAAATCCATAGATTGATTTATTAATATAGGACTTTGTATTCATTCTGCGTTGATTGCTAGAGTGAGGTCTAATTGTGCTTCACCTCCCTCTAACAGATTTACTCAAATATTTTCGTCACCTAAGTGTTCAAGCTAGCCCTTTGGGAGCAACTGTTTATGTTGCCACTCCAGAAACCGAAACCAGTGATCAGAGGGCAGAGGCCCTGCAGATGGCACACAAGGTGGGGGAGCCCAGTCGTGTGCACCGGTGGGGCAGCGAAGTGACAAGCACCACTACCCACAAAATAGGTAATGAGGGCACTGAATAACACAGGATCTTCGCTTTGCATCTGCCAGGAACAACAAGGGTAAAAATGCCCTAGTTCCAAAATGTAGAATTAGTGATACAACGGTCTACAAGAGGACCTGCAATGGATACCGCGTCTGCCTCCTGTACCCTGGAGGCGGCGCGGTCATACTGCAGTGGGACGCACACTCGTTGACCTCTCATGGCACTGCTCCACACTTCGGGGAGGACACTTTCTGATGACGTGTCACACCGGCCCGTCCAACAACGAAACTCCTTTAGATCCAAACAGACTCTTCCACTCTCTCACCGGAAGTGAAACCAGGCCACGCGGACACTTTCACAATATAACAGCCGGGAATGCACCACATTCCTTCCTCCTAATTTATCAAATAAACGACACTGAAGAACAGGGGCCAAAACATGCATTACCACGCATGCATTGCACATCGTGAAGTTATTGCTACACATTTGTTTAGAACGCTTGGTCCTTTACCACACATGCCTTTATAACGAATTTCGTTGTAATAGTATGTATGGTAAATGACCATGCGTTCTAAGAAAATGTAGACAATCCACTTTGTTGTAAGGAAACAGAGGCTGTTCCGGTTCCTCACGACAACGTGCACCGCCCCTCAGAGATGACATGAAGCAGGAACCACAAGGAGAGAGGAACGACAAGGAGTGAGAAATAAGGGGGATTGGTATGGGGTAGGGGTTTCTTTTCTAGGGTTTAGGGTAGTGCAGTGGTGTTTGGGTAGTGTAGGGGTCATGCTGGGGGTAGTGTTTTAGGGTTTAGGGTAGCGCAGTGATGTTTGTATAGTGTAGGGGGTCATGCTGTGGGTAGATATAGGGTAGTGCAGTGTTGTTTGTCTAGTGTGGGTGGTTGTGCTGGGTGTAGTTTTTTAGGGCTTGGGGTAGTGCACTGGTGTTCGGGTAGTGTAGGGGATCATGCTGGGTGTAGTGTTTTAGGGTTTAGGGTTGGGCACTAGTGTTCAGTAGTGTAAGGGGACATGCTAGGGAAAGATTTAGGGGTTAGGGTAGCGCAGTTGTGTTTTTGTAGTGTAGGGAGTCATGCTTGGGGTAGTGTCTTAGGGTTTAGGGTAGTGCAGTGGTGTTTGGGTAGTGTAGCGGTACGTATGGGGTAATGCTTTAGGGTTTAGGTTAGAGCAGTGGTGTTTGGGTAGTGTAATGGGTCATGCTGCGGGTAGTGTTTTTGGGTTTAGGTTAGCACAGTGGTGATTGGGTAGTGTAGAGGGTTGTGCTGGGGTAGTGTTGTAGGCTTTAGGATAGCGCAGGGCTGTTTGTGTAATGTAGGGGGTCATGCTGGGGATAGATTTAGTGTAGTGTAATGGTGTTGGTGTAGTTTAGGGGGTTGGGCTGGGGTTAGTGTTTTAGGGATAAGGTAGTGCAGTGGTGTTTGTGTAGTATAGAGGGTTGTGTTTGGGTAGTGTTTTAGGGTTTAGGGTAGTGCAGTAGTGTTTGTGTAGTGTAGGGGGTCATGTTGGAAGTAGTGTTTTAAGGTTTAGGGCAGTGCAGTGGTGTTTGTGTAGTGTTGGATGTCTTAATGGGGTAGTGTTGTATGGTTTAGGGTTGTGCAGTGGTGTATGTATAGTGTATGGGGTCTTGCTGGGGGTAACGTTTTAGGGTTTAGGCCAGTGCAGTAGTCTTTGGTTTGTGTAGGGGTCGTGCTCGGGGTAGTGTCTTAGGGTTTAGGGTAGTGCAGTGGTGTTTTAGCAGTGTAGCGGTACGTATGGGGTAATGCTTTAGGGTTTAGGTTAGAGCAGTGGTGTTTGGGTAGTGTAATGGGTCATGCTGCGGGTAGTGTTTTTGGGTTTAGGTTAGCACAGTGGTGATTGGGTAGTGTAGAGGGTTGTGCTGGGGTAGTGTTGTAGGCTTTAGGATAGCGCAGGGCTGTTTGTGTAATGTAGGGGGTCATGCTGGGGATAGATTTAGTGTAGTGTAATGGTGTTGGTGTAGTTTAGGGGGTTGGGCTGGGGTTAGTGTTTTAGGGATAAGGTAGTGCAGTGGTGTTTGTGTAGTATAGAGGGTTGTGTTTGGGTAGTGTTTTAGGGTTTAGGGTAGTGCAGTAGTGTTTGTGTAGTGTAGGGGGTCATGTTGGAAGTAGTGTTTTAAGGTTTAGGGCAGTGCAGTGGTGTTTGTGTAGTGTTGGATGTCTTAATGGGGTAGTGTTGTATGGTTTAGGGTTGTGCAGTGGTGTATGTATAGTGTATGGGGTCTTGCTGGGGGTAACGTTTTAGGGTTTAGGCCAGTGCAGTAGTCTTTGGTTTGTGTAGGGGTCGTGCTCGGGGTAGTGTTTTAGGGTTTAGGGTAGTGCAGTGGTGTTTTAGCAGTGTAGGGGATCATGCTGGGGGTAGATTTAGGGTATAGGGTAGTGGGTATAGGGTAGTGCAGTGGAGTTTGTGTTGTGTAGAGGGTCATGCTGGTAATAGTGTTTTAGTGTTTGGGGTAGTGCAGTGGTGTTTGTATAGTTTGGGTGTTGTGCTGGGGGTAGTGCTTTAGTGTTTAGGGTAGTGCAGGGCTTTTTGTGTAGTGTAGGGGGTCGTGCTATGGTAGTTTTTTAGGGTTTTGGGTAGTGCAGTGGTGTTTGTGTAGTGTATCGTTCATGCTGGGGGTAGTTTTTTTGGATTTAGTGCAGTGGTGTTTGTGTAGTATAGGGGTTCATTCTGGGGGTAGATTTAGGGTTTAGGGTAGCACAGTTCTGTTTGTCTAGTGTAGGGAGTCATGCTGGGGGTAGCATTTTAGGGTTTAGGTAATGCAGTGGTGTTTGTGTAGTGTAGGGGGTCATGCTGGGGGTAGTGTTTTAGTGGTTAGGGTAGTGCAGTGGCATTATTGTAGGGCTGGGGGTAGTGATTTAGGTTTTAAGGTAGTACAGTGGTGTTTGGGTAGTGTAGGCGGTCATGCTGGGGCTATATTAAGGGTTTAGGGTAGCGAAGTGGCATTTGGTTAGTGTAGGGAGTTGTGCTGAGGGTAGTGTTTTAGGGTTTAGGGTAGTGCAGTGCTGTTTGTGTAGTGTAGGGGGTCGTGCTGAGATAGTGTTTTAGGGTTTAGGGTAGTCCAGTGGTCTTTTTGTAGTGTAGGGGTCATACTGGGGCTAGTGTTTTGGGCAGCGCAGTGGTGATTGGGTAGTATAGGGGGTTTTGCTGGGGGTAGTGTTTTAGGGTTTAGGATAGAGCAATGGTGTTTGTGCAATTTAGGGGGTCATGCTGGGGATAGATTTAGGGTAGTGTAATGGTGTTTGTGTAGTTTAGGGGGTTGGCTGGGGGTAGTATTTTAGGGTGAAGGGTAGTGCAGTGGTGTTTGTGTAGTATAGAGGGTTGTGTTGGGTTAGTGTTTTAGGGTTTAGGGTAGTGCAGTCATTTTTTTGTAGTGTAGGGGGTCATGCTGGGGGTAGATTTAGGGTTTAGGGTAGTTTAGTGGTGTATGGGTTGTGTAGGGGGTCATGTTGGGGGTCGTGTTTAGGGTTTAGGGTAGTGCAGTGGTGCTTGGGTATTGTAGGGGGTCATGATTGGGGTAATGTTTTAGGGTTTAGTGTAGTACAATGATCTGTGGGTAGTGTAGGGGCTTGTGCTGGGGGTAGTATGTTAGGGTTTAGGGCAGTGCAGTGGTGCTTGTGTAGTGTAGGGGGTCTTGCTAGGGATAGTATTTTAGGGTTTAGGGCAGTGCAGTGGTGTGTTTAGTGTAGGATATCTTAATCGGGTAGTGTTTTAGGGTTTAGGGTTGTGCAGTGATGTATGTGTAGTGTAGGGGGTCGTGCTGGGGGTAATTTTTTAGGGTTTAGGCCAGTGCAGTTTTCTTTGATTAGTGTAGGGGTTGTGTTCGGGTAGTGTTTTAGGGTTTAGGGTAGTGCAGTGGTGTTTTAGTACTGTAGGGGATCATGCTGGGTGTAGATTTAGGGTTTAGGGTAGTGCAGTGGAGTTTGTGTTATGTAGAGGGTCAATGCGGATATAGTGTATTAGTGTTTAGGGTACTGCAGTGGTGTTTGTGTAGTCTGGGTGTCGTGCTAGGGGTAGTGATTTAGGGTTTAGGGTAGTGCAGTGCTGTTTGTGTAGTGTAGGGGGTCGTGCTGGGGTAGTGTTTTGGGGTTTAGGGTAGTGCAGTGGAGTTTGAGTTGTGTAGAGAGTCGTGTTGGTCATAGTGTTTTAGTGTTTAGGGTAAGCATGGACTGAAAATCCATTCTGTTGGCGAAATTTGCGGATTGTTTGGCAATTTTGTGATCCGAGAATCACGCGAAATTACCAAAAAATCCGCAATTCCCAAGTTCGCAATTTTTTTTTGCTTGTTCGCGCTTTAAAAGTACAATCTCGCGCGCGCTGTGTTGACTTACCTTGATTCTGAGTTTGCCGAGTTGTTTTCCTCCCGCGAACAAGATGGCCGCGCCCAAAAACGACTGCATGGGTAAGTTTGAGGTAGCCGCGCTGAAAAAAAAACCTAGCAAACAAGCCAAAATAAAAAAATGTGCAAGTTCGCACAAATTCGTGAATTTTGCGGACCGCAAATTCGCTTTCGTATGAATTTGTGAACCGCGAATTTGCAAATTTCGCCCATACTTAGTTTAGGGTAGTGCAGTGGTGTTTGTGTAGTCTGGGTGTCGTACTGGGGGTAGTGATTTAGGTTTTAGAGTAGTGCAGTGCAGTTTGTGTAGTGTAGGGGGTTATGCTGGGGTAGTGTTTTAGGGTTTAGGGTAGTGCAGTGTAGTGTAGGGGTTGTACGGGGGTAGTTTTTTTAAGGTTTAGCGCAGTGGTGTTTGTCTTGTGTAGGGATTCATGCTGGGGGTAGCGTTTTAGGGTTTAGGGTAATGCAGTAGTTTTTGGGTAGTGAAGGGGTTCATGCTGCGGTGGAGTTTTAGGGTTTAGGGTAGTGCAGTCGTGTTGGGTAGTGTAAGGGGACATGCTGGGGGTAGTGTTTTAGGGTTTAGGGTAGCGCAGTGGTGTTTGGGTAGTGTAGGGGGTTGTGCTGAGGATAGTATTTTAGAGTTTCCATGCTAAATTGAACACAGACATTAAACTAAATGATATGCAAGAGAAACAGGAGAAAGTGAAACAAATACCTCAAAATCACAGGGGTTAGACAGGCATACAGAGATTGGGAAAGAGAGAGTGAGAGAAAGAAAGAGAGAGAAAGAAAGACAAAAAATAAAGAGAGAGGCGGAGCAAATTCAAAGAGAAGATAGATATGAAAAAGGTAAACAAACGTATATTTCTAAATACTACATAGGATGAAATCTTTAAAGAAAGAAATGTACACATGTTCATACTAAAGGGAAGCCTTTAAAGATGAGAAGAGTGAGGAACAAGGGAAGGAAGGGTGACCATGTAAATAAGGGCTTAAGGGTATGTGTAACTGTACGCACTCACTCATATTGTGAATTTTCACTTCTCTAAACATATTGCAGAATTCTAGCCCGATCCCCAGCCCCACCCTGAGCCCTAAAATGTCTCTCAAATCCCAAAAGTGTACCCCGATCACTGCTCCAGCCCTGAGCCCTAAAACAGTCCCTCAAGCCCCGCCCTGAGACCTAAAACTACCACCTCCCTCTTGAAAACAAACCCCTTCCTCCCTGAGCACTAAAAACTTCCTTTTCCCCCAAACCCTAATAAGTACCCTGATCCCTAACCAGTACCCTCAGCCCTACAACGGCCCCAAGCCCACATTCAGAGATCTAAAACTACACTCCTCGCTACTGAAAACCAAAACCCTCTCCCCAAAGCCCTATAAACTGCCCAACCGCCCATTAGCCCTAGAAACTACCCTACCCCCAAGCCCTAAAAAACTACCCTGACCCCCCAGCCCTAAAAACAACCTGGACCTCTCAGCCCCGAAAACTATCCCCACCCCGCCAAATACGTAGTTTAGGCATATACGTGGTTAAGGCAGGCGTGGTTGCGCTTGCGTTGTTCAGACACTTGTGGCTGAGGCTGCGTTATTCCAACGGTTTCCTGATTGCAGTATATACTACTGTTCGACTTGGCCCTTTTTCTAGGTCACTCACAGCTTTTTGGCTTCTGTTACTGAAGCCATTTTTGTTGGCATTAGGACTCTGTTTACCTTTTCCATACTAACCAGGGCTAAAGTACTTGTGCTCTCTCCTTCAAACATGAGACAATTGGACTATGCCTAATAGACACATTTAATTTACTTGTAAGTCCCTAACAAATGGTACCATCTGTAGCCAGGGCATGTAAATTAAATGGCACAAGAGGGCAGTAGTACTGACTGTGACACCCATGAAAATAGCACTGTAAAACATGTCTGAGGCCTGCCACTGTAGTCTGTAGTGCAGCTTTAAATTAAAATTTCAACCTGGAAAAATATAACTTTTGCCAAGCCTAAACCTTGCTTTTCAAAAAAAGTCACCCCAAAGGCAGAACCAAAAGGCTCATAGGGCAGGGTGCACTTTATTAAAAAAAACAAAAAGATATGTGTATTTATGTACTTAAGTTTTACATGTCTTGGCAGTGAAAAACTACTTTTTTTCACTTTTGTAAGGCATACCTTTCCCATTGACAATAATAAGTGCTAACTTGAGATTGGGAGCAGGTAGAGACATGCTGTCTACAATCAATTGTAATTAATAAATTAGAAAATTAAAACAGCAAGGGGATGGGTGGAATGCTCAAATTAGACTCATACACTGGCAGTTTGCTAGGGCCCGCATCCTAATCCATTTTGTTTGTCCACCATGCCACTGCAATTTAGACCCAGCTATATGCAAATCAATCTTGACCCTGCACCTCAATGGAACAGTACAATGCAAACTGCCAGGCCAGGTACTCCCTGAACTGGAACACAAGCAAACTGAGGCTGGTCTTGCCCTAGGTAGAGCTCTTCAGCTAGGTATAGCTTGGTTCCAGTGGCTTAGTGAGCCAGGACTGACATCTGGGCATACCCAGCAAACTTAGGAAGTCAAAAGCAACAAGGTGATGGATTGAATGCTAAAATGAATCTCAGCCACTGGTAATCGATCACAAACTATAGCCAGCTGATGAGCCCATGACAAGGGCATAACCGGTCCTGGGTTGCTTGTGTTCCAGTTCAGAGAGGATCTACCTTAGTAGTTTGGGCTGGACTGTTCTCTTGAGTAGCGGGTCAAGATTGATTTTCATATGGCTGGGTCCAAACTGAGGTGACATGGTGGGCAAAAAATGATGGATTGAAATGTGGCTCGAGCTATTACCAGTGGCTGAGATTAATGTAGGCATTGCATTCATTGCCACATTATTTTTGAACTTTCAGAAAGTTAGCATTAGACAGTAACAGAAAAGGGGCTTGGGTGTAGACAGGATCGGCAACCACGTAGGATGACTGGGGAAGAGATGTACAGGGCCACACATACACTTCAAAGGGCCTTGCCTCCTGCACACTCAAAGGAACCACACACGAGGCCTTCACACAAGATCAAGGAATACAATCTCTTGATTGCAGCGGGAACATGGTGGCCGCTAATCCATAATAGTCGCGAGCTGTCCTACCTCATCAATGGGCGAGCGTAGCTAGAGCCATGGTTTGCACTCGATGATCACGGAAATATGGATTTGGGTCCCGAGGTTTCTGTAGGCATTCTTTTTTCTGAGTTTGTGGCATCTTGGAGTATTCCCGAGCGTCAGATTGTTTCGGCATTTTTCCTCTGCGGACGGCCCTACTCCCTTGGAGCTACGCGGTGAGCCGCAGCAGTGATGCTGGGTGGTGTATGGAAGGAAGCATCAGCGTGGCTTGGAAGGAGCTTACGCTCTGCAGCGAGGGTCGGGCTCCCGCATAGGGGGTCTGCTGGCACAAGGTTACCCCGTAATATTCAGGGGGTCAAAATAAAATCATCTGGGGAAGCTAATGCAGGGGACTCTGCATCAACTGCTACTATAAAGACACAGGAGCCTCAGAATGGGAGAGGGAAGCCTACATCGATGACCCCGGTAAGGAAGCAAAAGTGGGAATCTTTTGAGGAGGGTGCTGCAGGGAGGGGGACTGCAATCTCAAGGAAAACTCCGGGGAAGAAGGGAAAAAATGGAAAAACAGAGGAGAGGGTGCAGGAGAAGCTTAAGGAAATATCTAATAGCAGCACAATAAACAGATATACATTAAGGAGTAGAGGGGTTTGGGATGAGGAGGACCTCACAGTGAGCACAATAAATCCAAGACCAAGAGTTCAAGTGATTTCACCACCAATACCAATGGAGCCCTGTTTGGATAAGCTGCCTACTCCTGCCCCTGTATTGGAAGCACAAGCAGGGGTGGCACTGAAACAAAGTTTGAACCAAGGGCATAATTCCCCCAAAAGCTCTATACAAAAAGGAAAAGGAAAGGAAAAAGTTGCACCCTCTCTGCGCTCATACTTCAAGACTCAAACCCAGGAGTCAGCAACTAATATAAAAGTCAACCCAGGTCCACCAAAATTTTGTAACATCACATCGCAAAGGCAGGAATTGGTCAAGAATATAGATTCGGCCATGTCTATAGGCTCTCAGGAAGGTCTAGTTTTACAAATCCCCACAAAAAATAGTTTTGAGCCATTAGTAGCTCTGGATCAGGAAAATGTCCCAGATTCAGGTCTGGAAATGCATAAACACCGCAACTGCTCAGAGCCTAATATCTTTATAATATTCTTCAGCATATTTAGACAGAACAGTGGAATCAGGATCATCGTCAGTGCAGTCGGTACAGTTGAATCCACAAGATTTGGAGAAGCTAATGATTACAATGTAATCTAAAGTAAGACAAAGGTTCATTACGTCTGAAAGCAATCAACAAAAAATTCAGGGGCAGTGTGATTCAATGGAAGAGAAGATGAGAGGCCTAGTAGTGGGCTCTACGGAACATGCGTATGGGCAACTTGCAGCAAAAGTGGTGGGAAACCAACTGGAAATTGCAAAATTAAAAAGAATGAGCATGAATAAAAAGATAAGGTCGAAATCCTCTAAAACAATGCGAGATGCAATAACCTTACAATCTTAAATATCCCAGAGGGTTCAGAAGGGGGAGATATAAAGGCCTTTGTAGTCACTCTTTTAATGGAGCAGAACAGGGACCTTGATCAAGCTTCATTGGCGGAAGACATACAGAGAGTTCACCGGGACCCCTTTGTAGTAAGTACCAGCAGGAAGACAGCCTGAAGGATTCTGGAAAATTTCAGAACATACACACTGAAGGAAAGGATTCTTTCAGGAGCATTAAAAGCAGTGCCCTATAAGAAAAGGGACTGGTCGTTTTGGATAACGTCCGAAATATCCCGTACGACACTGGATCGGCAATGGGAGCTTGGCAAATTCATTCAGGAACTCAGAGATCTAGGGGCCACAGAAAACATAAGGTTTCCTGCATCATTAAGAGTTATGAGGAACAATAAGATGCACAATAAGATGCACAATTTCCAGGACCCAAATGATGTGAGAACCTTTATAGATCAGATTACAGCACAATTGCAATAAAAGTGTATGTTAAGTCCATCAAAATGTGGGAGAGCTCAAATAGAGGTGTATTATTACAACTCAAGAAATTAGCTTATTGTTGTTTTTTGAGCTACCTGGAAAAATACAGAAGTATTATTTACTAGAATGGCAGTTCTAACTAAGTCTAGTTGTCAGATAATTATAACATGGAATGTTAATGGCTTAAGGGTTCCATCAAGAAGACAAACATTTTTAGGAGGTTCTGAAGCTGTGCGACTCAGACATTATATTCATTCAAGAGTCACATCTTGTAAAAGAAGAATGGTTAGAAATTCAAAGCATCATTCATGGATAGACTATTGTATATGTACCTCTCAAACAGTTACAGTAAAAGGAGTCACAATCCTGGTCAAAAAAGCCTGTCAGAGCATATTAGGAGAAACTCAGATAGACCCCTTAGGTAGATGGGCAATAGCAAAGGTTAAGGTTCAGGGCGTTTGGCTTGCATTGGTAGGCTACTACGGCCACAATTTGGATGAAACAGCTCCTTTAAAAAACTATTTCTACGTTTAATTGAGGTAAATGAGCCCAATATCTTGGGAGGTGATTTTATCATATCCCTTGAAAGTAGTGCAGGGCACAACATCTAAGAGGGCTGCGTTGACAGTACCAAAAATGAGAGCAACAGTAAAACAAATAATCCAAGACTTAGGACTCGTGGATATTTGGTCTTTAGGGAACGTTAAAACGGGGTCAGAAGCAGGTAAATATACATTTCATAATAAAAATCATGGCCATAGGTCCAGGATTGATTTCTCTTGAGTGTCAGCCTTGATTAGTCAACAGATTAGAAATGTGGTGCTTATCCCAGAACATTTATCTGATCATTCAGCAGTTTCATAACAATTGTAGTTGAGGAATAAAACAGTCGAAAGACAGTGGACTTTAAATCGTGCTCTACTTTAGACACCTCAACAACAGAAAGATTGAAACATATTACAAGCAATTTTTTTCTTTTTAACTTGAATACTGCCTCTTTAGATAAGGTATGGGAAGCGTACAAAGCACATATTAGAGGGACACTAGTCGGCATCAATGCATATGAAAAGAAAAAGGACAAGGTAGAACTTCAGGCATTAGAAAATGCAATTAAGCAGGCACAGGGGAACTTAGAATCTACGCAAAACTTAACCACAGAATTAGAATTAACAAAAGCAAAGAATAATTTAGCTGATTATTTGGAGATTAAAGTAAAAAAAAATGGGAGGCAAGTAACCTGGCAAATCATGAGTATGGGGAAGGTTGCTGTAAACTTTTAGCGTGGAAAATAAGGGCAGATCAAGTTAGAAATATAATAAGAGAAGTAAAATGCCAAGATACCGGGAAAAGAATCACTGAAGATGGGGAGATTAAGCAGGCATTTGTAAAAATATTTCAGGATCTTTATACAGAGGATTTAGGTCCAGGTAGGGGTCAAATAGCAGATTTTTTGTCTCAGTGATGATCTTAGGGAGGAATTATCGGCTCCCTTCACAATAGAAGAAATTAACAGGCTTTTTAAAAACGTAAAGAAAGGTAAAACTGCTGGACCTGATGCCCTCCCGAACAAAATTGATTCTCTTATGAAAGAGGAACATTCTGCTTGATTTGTTTAATTTCATTTATATTGCAAAACAAGATCTCCCCCTATCCTGGAATTTGGCCACAATATTTATAGTATTAAAACCTAACAAAGATCCAAAACTCTGTGAGCCATATAGGCTGATCTCCTTGCTCAACTCAGATTATGAAATATACACACAAGTAATTAAAAAAAGGTTGGAGAGGATGGTCGGCCTACTGATTCACAATGATCACAAGGGTTTTATTAAGGGTAGGCATCTTCATGATTTAACTCATAAATTAATAGGCACAATTGATTTGGCTATTGTAAATGCCATGCCCTTAACGGTAATGACTTGTGACACAGACAAAGCGTTTGATAGGGTCAACTGGCTCTTTCTTCAAAAAGTAATTCAACGCTTTAATCTAGGCCATAACTTTTTATTAGCAATCAAATCATTGTACAAAAATCCCACTGTTCGAGTCTTGGTAAATGGCACTCTTTCCTCTCAGTATAAAATAGATAGGGGCACTAGGCAGGGGTGCCCACTTTCACCTATACTGTTTAATTTGTATATAGAGCCGCTCACTATCAAACTAAGGGAGTGTAAAGATATTATTCCATTCTCTTGTAATGGATGGGTTAAGAAAATAGGTCTCTATGCAGATGACCTGATGATATTTACTGTATATCTTCAAGAGTAAATAGAAGTTATTTGGGAAACTTTAAAAGGTTTTAGGGAGGTATCGGGATATGCAGTTAATCCAGTCAAAACAGAGGTCATGCAATGGAATACGGACCATAGTATTAGGTATCTGGGGATGGAGGTGGTTCAGAAGCTTGACTTAATACCAAAGGTAAATGTCGATAAAGTAACATCTAAGGTTAGGTTAGGGCACAGCTACACCAATGAGATTCGCTACCTCTATCCTTTTTGGGAAAGTTGAACATTTTGAAAATGGCAATTTTACCTACATATACATTTTTACTCAATTCAATTCCATTGGAGTTCAAAAAGGACTGGATAACTAAGATACAAGGCCTTTTTTCTGGTTTTACTTGGTGTAAGAAAAGACAGCAAATAGCCTGGCGAAAGCTAAGGGAAAGAAAAGGAAATTGGAGGGGTCTCCAGCCCAGATCTTCTGCAATACCAGAGAGCATTTCACTTTAAAAATTTCAGTCAGCTATTGGGTGACACTGATGATTTTACACCACTATTCTGGGCATTGACATTCAGTTTCAAGCGCCAATCCAGGTTTTTTCTCTTCAAATTTGGAGATCCGAATTTAAAAAAAAAAGTGAAACTAAAAATCATGCTGGCAGCTTGTAAAGTTTGGCATCAAACTAGAGTGATATTGCAAATACCCTATTATAGAACTTACGCTCCAATATGGAATTCACCCGGAATGCCAGTATGTCTACTATATTCTCTTGCAGTACCAATCCAAGCAAAGAGAATCGAGAGATGGGGTGAATTGCTAGAGGAGTCGGAGTTAATCTCATGGCAAAAGATAGAGGACATTACAGAAGGTGCTATCTCCAAATTTAAATATTATCAACTATCTATTTGGGCGAAATCACTGAGAAGAAGTGGAAACGGTAACAAACTTTTTTAATCTAAACTCGCTACTACTCGTTCGGGTCGAAAATAAATTGCTGAATGGTATTGGATGTTAGTGCAGCCCCAGGATGACAACAGTCGTAGTTTAAATCAATTTGGAGGAAGGAACTGCCGAGCTAAGATCTGGACACTTTATGGCAAGTATCTCTTACTTTTCTAGGGCAAAGTATAAAGTCTTCACCTCTAAGAAAAAATCATTTATTTACTATTCACAAGGCATATTGGACCCCGCGAAGGGTATCCAAAATGGGCACCAAAGCTGTGAAATGCCTTAAATGCTGGGAAGTAGATGCAGATGAAGCACATATGTTTTGACTGTGTCCTTCCATCCAAACCTTTTGGGAAAAAGTAAGTGAAACGATTACCAGCATTATGGGGCATGAAATTAAGGTAAGTTTTCCACAAGTTATTTTTGGTGTAACATCAGATGAAGATTGAATAATTAATGTATCTAAACAACTAAAAACCCTCATGTTTTTGCAAATTTTATTGGAACGCAAAGAATTATGCATAAAGTGGATTTTACCGGTTCCTCCTGTAGAGTGTGAATGGCTAAACTAGATACACAGATCCGCAAAAATGGATAAGGCGATACACATTTAAAAAAACTAAATTTTGGAATTTTTTGGGATGACTGGTGTAAGAGCAGGCAAATGTAACAAAACACTGCCTTAAGTATAATTATTTTATTTCCCCTTTGTGGTAGCTCCTTCTATTGTCTGGTTTTGTTGTTTTTGTCCCTCCATCATTTTTTTTGTTATGGTTAATTCAGTCCTATTATGATTATGATTATGTGGTAGCAATACAGGCCAGGAATGTTCAAGATGGTTTGGACTGATAGCCCTGGAGCGGTAATTCCGCTTGCCCTGTTTTACTGGAGAAATAAAATGGAAAGAAAAGAAAAAAAGAAAGGGGTATAGGCTAGAAAAATGGAGGGTTTCGAGATGCACAATACATCCCCTCCGTAAAGGAGTGATCGGTTTACCTCACATATTGGTATTAGAAACAAGTCGGAAATATAAAACCTCCTATTTCTTGTGAATTTTTCTTTTTTGCATATCCAACTTACAATTGCTGAATACAAATGAGGACAAGAAAAAGGAACCTCACATGAGGCCTGCCCTGCCTTTTGTCACCCCCAGGCAGTTTGGACCCTAGGCAGCGGAACAATTTTCCAGAGCAAGATGTGGGGGTAGGACAGGGAGTCCCCCTTACAAAGGCTAGCACCAGGTATACATATTGAACCTCCAAAGCCACTCTTCAGCACTCTCCTTTACCGTATCAAGTTACTGAAGAAGGAAGCCCTGCAGCCAAAGGACTGCCCTGCTGCTGTGCATTGCCTTGCTGTCTGAGAAGGACGATTGTACTTGTTTACCTTTATCCCTGGCTAACCCAGAAAAACTGCAAAGGTCAGTTGGCTGACATCCTGTGTGAGGTACAGTGACACATCAAGTTTCAGAGGCCTCCCTTCAACTGCCCAGCTGGCTTGCTGCAACTGAACCTGTCTAGTCCCACAACTGGATTTGCCTGAGCCCTGATGGCCTCTGCTGGAGTAGGTCAGTGATCATGAAGAGATGAAACCCAGGCCCTGACCCTTGGTTGGCTGGTAAAGAAAAGGTGAAAATCCTGTAGTTTAGGCTCCTTACAACTATAAACAGGCCCGTTTCCACCATGAGTGTGCAGCTCATAACGATCACCAAACTGAAGTTCTGGTAAAACCTTATTTTTATGTCAACAGCAGCCACTAGTGACGACTGGTACTACGAGACCCGCACTTTGTGCTACAGCAACGACAGCCAGTGGGGACCGCCAACACAAACCTACAGGAATGACTGTCTGTTATACGCTACTCAGCCTAGGTGTGAGCCATCGGTCGCCCCAACCCGTGAGTGCCAGTTTCTGTTGTACTTTCTTTTCCTCCTCCTGTTGAACCTTCCTTTCCTCCTCCCTGCTGCCTTGGAACTACTTTCTCTGTTGCTACGCGAGCGTGCCAGTTCCTCTTCAGCTTTTTTCTTTTCCCCATGCTGAGGCTTTGGTAGTGTTTTCTTCACCCTCAACCTAAGTGTGCCAGATTTTGCCATACCTATTTCAAGTGTACGAGAGCTACAGTGTATTAGGCCCTCTACTGTGTCCTATGTACTACCTGCCTTTTTTTACCGTATGCAGCCTGGGTCAAGCGTCACAGGGGAAAGCCCTGCAAATGTCACTATATGTTTAGAGTGAAGCAGCAGTGTCACGATGCGGCTGACCAGTGCCTGCGATAGTCTGTTTGGAAAGTCAAACTGGTTTTCATGGTTACTCGAGTTTTTAAAAAAAACTTTTCCGAGCACCGTGGCAGTACTTTACATTTTACCGTTTTTCACTTGCGACATTTGAACATGCCGCGTGGCACCTCGAGCCTCAGTCGCATTGATTACCTTCTGCTTTGCCTTCCCGTAACTAAGGAACTTCCATTTCTGATTAATTTTCTTCGCGTCACTACAGCTGTAGGACGATTTTGGAAGCATGCTTGTGCCGGAGCCACCCAGCCCGCAGGTACTATGTGCCGCCATCTTTGGTCGTGCACCATCCAGGCACTAGAGCCACACTGTCTTTTGTGTTTCACCCTTCAGCGTGTTCTCTACCAACCACGTTGGCATCTCTCTGTAGTAAATCAGTTCCAAGGCATAATAACTTGTTAAGGTGGATTATTAGGAGAACAGCAAAGAATGATCCAATGCCTGCTGACCAGTCTGCAAACTGCCAACAAGAGAACATGGAGTGTAGATGTTATAAAAATGAGGACAAGGCGGCACACCAGCGTCGTGTTGATCAGGGTCTTTTATTAGGTTAAGACGTAGGAAAACCCAACCATCATGAACGGGACCAAACGGGCAACTGCCAACCGTGGACCGAACACTGGACATGTCACCGAGTCAGGCAGCGCGAGCACAGCGCGCGACATGAACAGCGACACAGAGCACAGGGTGAATATAACACATCTCTTTTCCTTAAACAGAGAATGAAAAGAATGCAACAGAATAAATAGGACAAAAGCTCATAGTAACCTTTTGCAATGAAAAGGTGAAACACAATGAAAAACAATGCAGCATCGAACACACTACTTACTCTTGAGAATGCAGGACAAGATAAAACAGGCCATTCAACCCCACATCCTCCCTTAAACAGACAAAATTACACATAGTCTTTTAAATAGGCAGGAGCAACCCTACGGCGAAGAGGTCTGCAAACCCTATCAGCAACCACATTCTTAGAGATTTGTACTGAAGGAGCAGACTTAACCCTTTTCTGGTAAAGTGCTACCCTGCGGAGGTTCCACGTTTGACCATTCTGCAACTTAACATAATTGCCAACTACGGACCTTACCTGGGAGGGCCCCCTAAATTTGTTGAACATCCTCTGATTACCGCCAGGTTTCACTTTTACCAGGTCCCCTTCAGCTATTTTGGTAGAGACAGCTTTTCCCAGGATGTTGCCTCCCACCTTGTTTTTTTTCTCATGTAGCCAAGTAGGAATAAGTTTCGTGCCTGGCACCCTCCCCCTCATGAGCTCAAATGGTGTTACAGACATGTTGCTATGAACAGTTGTGCGGTATGCCCACAGCATTTCTTTAATCTCCTTCTGTACAGAGCGGCCTGACGCTAAGGCGAGCTGCATAGTGCCCTTAACAAGCCTGTTTATTCTCTCAAAAAGTCCATTCCCTTGTGGGTTGTAGAGCGACGTACGCAAATGCTTTAAGCCAAGAAATACGAAATAATCCTCCATAATGGCAGAGGTAAGCTGCGTGCCATTATCTGTTAACACCATGGAGGGAATACCCTCACGTCGAAATATCTCATAAAGGACCTTGACAGTGGACTCAGCAGTGATGCTTTTCATGAAGGCAACCTCAACCCACCTGGAAGTTGAATCTACCAATACCAAGGCGAATTTCTCAGCATCTATTAGGTCATGAAAGGGACCTATGAAGTCAATGCAGACCTTCTGCCACACACCATCGTCAGAAATAATTTTGCCCATGCCATCCTTACTTGCACAAACCTGTAACCTCTTTTCAGACTCCTTGCACGGCTGGCATTGCTCAACCCAACTCTTCACCGGTGCATCTACCCCCGGCCACCAAAAGTCAGCTTTGACGCGTTTGCCAGTAAGGGTTTGGCCTAGATGGCCCTCATGCGCCAAGGCAATGATACGGGGTCTAAGGGATACCGGAGGTATATATTTTTCGCCCCGCACAAGGATATACTCGCCCTGTAAAGAAATCTCATCTTGTAACTGAACATAAGGCCTAAGAGCAGGTGAGACCGTACTTTGCCTTGACACCCCTTCTTTGCACATCTTGATTAAGCCAACCATGACAGGATCTTTCCCCATTTCCTCAATCCATTCCCTCCTAGATATAGAACTGGGTAAATCACTTTCTAAGTCATCTAAAAACGCGACCACATTCTCGGTCACCAACTTCTTAGGTGGCTCTTTAGTGTCAGGTAATCTAGATAAACAGTCCGCAACACTGTTGCACCAACCAGGTAAGTATTCTACATTACACGTGAATTCTTGTACACTAACAGCAAGTCTCGCTAACCTCCCTGAGCAGTTCCTAATTCCCCCAGGGGCCAAAACCTTCAACAGAGGCTTATGGTCTGTTCTGAGTGTGAACGTGATTCCCCACAAATACACCCTGAAGTACCGGGTTGCCCATGCAGCCGCCAATGCTTCACGCTCTATGACCGAGTAATTCCTTTCGGTCTCAGTCAGATAACGCGACGCAAACGCAACAGTGTTCTGTTTACCACCCCCTTTTTGTGTTAGGACCGCACCAATCCCAACAGAACTGGCGTCAACAGTGAGGATGGTGTGATATGACTGCACAAAACTGGAAAGAATGTTAGCATCTAATATGTTTTGTTTGATTAATAAAAAGGCATTCCTCTGGTCTGCACCCCAAGTGAAACCTTTCCCTTTCCGCATGATGATTCGCAAGGGTTCAACCTTTTCTGCAAAGTTCTTTACGAATTTCGCATAGTACTCAACCATGCCCATAAAAGGCCTTAGTTTGTCTTTGTCATCAGGTTCAGACACATTACATATTGCGCTTACAAGGTCTTTTTTGGGTTGTATACCAAGGCCAGACACGTGGTACCCCAGGTAATCTACTTCCTCAACAGCGAACACACATTTTTCCCTGCGCAATGTTAAACCAGCCCTTGAAAGAGCAGTGAGAACTTTATTTAGAATAACATCATGGTCACCCACATCCAAACCATGAATCAGGATGTCGTCCTGGAAAAATACTACCCTTTCAATGTCTTTGAGTACATCTGTAATGATCCTTTGGAAAGCACTTGCTGCAGAGCAGAGGCCAAACGGAAGTCTTTTGAATTGGTATGTACCCTCCGGAGTGATGAATGATGTAAATTGCTTTGAGTCCGGATGAAGCTTTACCTGGTGGTATGCGCTGCGAAGGTCCAATTTTGAAAAGATCTTACCTCCACCCAAACTCAGGACAATTTAATTTATGTTTGGAAGCGGAAAGTTATCCATTATCACGGCTTTGTTAAGACTCCGCATGTCCACACAGAAGCGCAAGGATTTGTCCAGTTTCTGTGTGATCACCACTGGACTCAACCACTGTGTGGCCTCCACAGGCTCGATTATATCATCCTCCAATAACTGCTTGATGATCTTTCTGACCTCATCTCTTGCAGATAGGGGTATCTTCCTTGCGGTGTGTTTCACAGGTGCTACACGTTTTTTAGTTTTGATGACATGTTGGTAACCAATGGCCTCCCCCAACTTCTCATTGAAGATGCTTTCATGTTTCTTAAGAATGATTTCTAGGTTCTCCTGAACTATATTGCACACACTTTCTCCCTCAACACACATTACAGGTGGATCAGCTCTCGGGTTCACCCTTATATTAAGCTCATATTGGTGTAACCATCCCAAAATAGCAGGGCCATGTGGGGACACATAAACCTTCCCCTGAGTGACTCTCCCTTTAAACTTAATATTGGCCTCAAAGAAACCAAGGACACCAATGCCCACACCTTGGTAACCCCTTAGTGTGATGTCAGATTTCACTAAAACAGATTCAGTGCAAGATGAATTATACAATTTCTTAGGGATGATTGTGTAAAGCGACCCTGTATCCACCATTAAATTGACAACAACTCCATTCAATTCAAAATCTGCTTTAGGCCGAGATAGGACAACACCCTCTGTTGACTCTAGGTTGCCAGCAGACATAATCATCATTACCTCCGCTTCGTCATCAGTAACTTCACTTTCAACCATAGCAAACTTTTTCGAGCCATTTGTTCTACACATTCGTGCATAATGCCCTTTTTTCCCACATTTTAAACAATCTCTGGACAAAGCCGTACAATTCTTTGAATCAGCTAAATGAAAAGGACTTCCACACCTATTACAAGACCGTGTGGTCGGTTTAAATTTGCTTTTTCCACTTCTATTAAAAGAGGTTGTGGGTTTCCCCCCCCTATTTGTTTGTTTTCCTTGTATTAACCCTATGCTTTCTGAAGCATCTGCCTGTAAACTTGCAACTTCCTGACAACTAGTGTGTCCCAGTTGTATTCTTTTAAGCTCCTGCATGCACCTATCGCTTTCTTCAGCGACTTCAGCAATAGTAATTGCCTCAGTGAGGGTGGGGTTTTTAGCCGCCCACAACTTTTCCTGTGTTTTTTTGCTAAAACATTGCGCGATCAATTGATCCCGAATCATCTCATCCTGTATGTTCCCAAATTGACATTTCACAGAGAGTTCCCTTAGCCTAGAGACAAATTCATCTATTGTTTCATTTTTCCTTTGAGGGGCAGTGTAGAATTTGTGCCTGCGCATTACAACATTCTCCTGCTTAGCGAACCTAGTATATAGTCTAAACAGAGCATCTTTGTAAACATCATCAATGTCAAGAGACGGGTTCGGCAAGTATTTAAACACTCTTTGTCCCTCTTTCCCTAAGGCACCCAGTAACAAAGCTTTCTTCCTGATGGCAGAGAACTTTGTACCATCCAAGGCTATGATATAATTCTCAAATGCCTCACACCAATCATCCTATTCCATGGAGGGTTCACCTGGGGCACTTAGAAAAGGGACCTGGGCTTGAATAGCATTGTTCACATTCATAGTGAATACCCAAGAGTAATACACAAATCACATAAGAGGATAAGTTAAACAGGAAAATTTAAAACACTCAGCAATGTTCGTAATGTCCCAATTTAAAGTGTGTGTGTCACTGTCGTTTATGTTGAAAAAAAAATGCGTAACACACTGTGACGAGGTTGACTTTAAAGTGAGTGTGTCACTGTAAATTTGGCTTTCCTCCAAAACGGTCGTCTTTAACGACAAACGTGTTTGTGGTTGCGTGACACACAGAGACGAACTTGCTTAAAAGTGAGTGTGTCACTGTAGGTAGAATTGCGCTGGTATTTGTTTAAAAATGCTCTCTCTTTAGTTGTGCGTTTCCCTTTTAAGTTGTTCCGCCCTCCGAGCGGTGGGGCTCACTGGTACTGCCTTTCTTTTTAAATTACGATTTCCCCTTTAAGAGTAATGGCACCAAGGGGGCGCTGTCGCCTGCGTTGACGGGCTAAAGAGCAACAGTTAACGCTCCGTCACGCTTGGGGCGAAGACAGTTTATGATCACAGTTCCCTTCACGGTGAGCGATTTTCCAACATACCTTCACTTGAGGCTTACGTTATTGGTTTTTCTTTCAAACCGCTTTCTCTTGTCCGTGAAAACCTCCTCTGGTCGGGTTTCCTTTCTCGCGTCATCTTTTCTGGCTAACTCTGTTTTTCTTCCTCGCGTTACCCTCCGCCTTCAACTGTCGCCAAAATGTTATAAAAATGAGGACAAGGCGGCACACCAGCGTCGTGTTGATCAGGGTCTTTTATTAGGTTAAGACGTAGGAAAACCCAACCATCATGAACGGGACCAAACGGGCAACTGCCAACCGTGGACCGAACACTGGACATGTCACCGAGTCAGGCAGCGCGAGCACAGCGCGCGATATGAACAGCGACACAGAGCACAGGGTGAATATAACACTAGAGTGCAAGGAATTTATCTTCTGGAATGTGGGGAGTACATAGAGAACAAATACCATAGAGATGTGAGATACAGACAGTATTTACAACACTCTCCAATTTGGTTCCTGTCAGACAGCTCCCATGTTGTTCCCAGTGTTGTTTACAATTCCTTTCGTGACTTGTGATATTTTGTACTCCGCCCCTTATCGTTCTGAGGACCCTGTGAGGTGTTTCTACATTAGTAGTAATAATACGTTCTACATGTGATGTATGTTACTTTGCTATTGACTGCCTTACGCAGTATTATATTGAATTCTTGTAACTCGAGAGGGGCGTTTTAGCCCTATTTCCATCCCAACTTTGTCATCGTAAAGGACAGTTCTACGCGTGTTTGCCTGCCTTTGGTGACACCCACACCCTGTCATTTGGTGGGAGTTTGCCTATTTACCACCCCTGCTTGTAGCTCAAAATTGCTTTGGCCTATTAACTTTGCATAAGTTTACTAGACTCTTGTCCTAAGCTGTAATCCGCTCTACAACATATTGAAATTTATTTTTAATACGATTCTAGTATTTAATGAATTGCAGGCATTATTACAAGTGAGAGTGTTAGATGGCTGGACATATTTACTTATATAATATACTATGTGTTTTGCCTTTACCTTTGCCTTTGTCTTTGCCCTTAGATGCACTTCCACTTCTGCAGATTTTGGAGGTTCTACACTGTCAAACCCCATTTCTTAAAACTAGCCACATTGAAACTCGGAACCCAATGCAGGCAGGAATCAGCGTCACAGAATTCAAAACTAAATCATTAATCATTAATTTTCTACCCAACCTTACAGATTTAGCAGCTGTTGTTGGATATTGATGTGTGCAATTAACTGCCCAGGTATCTCCAGAAAATGTTGGTTCCCATATCTTTCCATAGAATTACCACAGTGCTGATGATTCCATCTTATGGAAAAATGGTACCAAGACAACTGTGTCCATATATCTCTCCCCTTGCTCATCAGATGTCTTTTTCAGAATATGGGGTCACATGTACAGAAGGAATGAGTGCTTTCACAGCCTGCATTGCTGAACGCACCATGTATGATATTCCAGAAATTGCTTGGAAATTGCAATTCCAGCATTGTCAGTTCCTGTGATTTGAACAGAAAAAACACAATAAAATGGTGATTCACCTTCCTGGGGATTTGCAAGCAGATGCAGAAATGCACTGCGGCTACTCATCTGACACAAATTGTGAATCCGTTACCAGCTGCCAAGAGCAAGCTGTCCATTTCAATGTGGTTCCGGGTGAAAGTGACAGAACACAGTATAATGCGGGACAAACAGCACTCCTATGTACTACTGGTTACCCCAAAGAGACATCCCATTGCAAATGCTCCTCTATTTTTGGCATCCCAATATCCCCCCTCTGATGCGAATACAGAGACATTGGTTTGCTGTCTCCTGCTGCACCTACCTTTCTAGACCTTAAAGTTATGTTACACACATTAGTATGTTCTCTACAATAGCAATAAGGTGGCATGTGTGTCACTATTAAAATAGCCATTTCTATTGTACTGAATTAGACCATCGAGGGTACTTCAAAGATTAACGCAGGCAGGGAGACGTTGCTACTCTGTGCAAATACCAGCACAGTGCTGCAAGTGCAACCCGGCCATTTAATACATTTGCTGTATGCCGCTTCTTTGTCTTAGTAGGAAAGTTATAGAAACTTCATTTCCCAATTGTCCGACTGCCAGACAATGAGGAGATGCATGCCGTGCCATCCATTAATTTCTACAGAATGAGAAAGCACATTTCCTATGTTTCTCTTAATTCTTAGGTTTGTTTTGCAAAGAAACAGAAGTCTACGGCCAACAAACTGTATTAAACAGAAGGCAACAGTGAGTGCAAGTGAGAACAAAAATCCCTTTGTGGCCCTCATTAAGGGGCCTATTATGATCGCGGACGGACTTGAGTCCGCGACCATAAAGGATGAAGGAACCTCCGCATGGCCTGCTGAGTTCCCTCCTGTCCAATTAGGATGTGACCGCCACTCTGGCGGTCACATCCTCTATTTTTACAATTGCGGCGGGTGCGGCTTCAAGCTGCACCCGCCGCAATGGTAAAAATGCATACATTCCATTTGTATGCAGAAAGCGGCAGGCACCGTGCGGTGCCTGCCGATTTCTGCATACAAATGCAGAGGGGTACCATAGGTACCCCCCATGTGCACCCCATCCCCCCTTCACCCAGGGGGCCCGCAACGGGCCCACACAGTGAAGTTCCACATGCTTTTCCACGGCGGAAAACCCGCCGCGGAAAAGCATTTTTTAAAGCCCATCCTAATATGGCTGGCGGTGTCTGAGAGACACCTCCACCTTATTAGAGCTTTTCCACCGCGGTTGTAAGCCAACCGCGGCGGAAAAGCTGCGGACGGAAACCAGGACCCACCAGCCATCCTAATGTGGCGGTGGGTCTGTCGTGGATCTGCTGCGGTTTTTCCGCATCCTCCGGGCCGGCGGTGGCTTCTGCCAGCCTGGAGGATGCGGAAAAACCGCAATTGTAATAGGCCCCTAAGTTTGGTACCCGTGCACCTAGAATGTGAAGACGAGGGCATTGCTGGTGCACGTGTTCCATATTCGTCTTCCTTAAGACCAGGCTTCAAATACATGTCAGTTGTTTGAAAATTCCATTTATAAATAAAGCAAATTAGTGTCCTACATGGCCAGCTAGCCTATTATACAAAACCACCATATCCCACCATTCACTGACAGATGTAATACAGTGTCCAGAGTCAGAATGTATGCATGAGCTGGCCATGTTTGCCTATTATCCAGAGAAGTTCTACAACATAGAGATAGGTCCTGTTTATTTTCCAAATGTAAATAAAAGGAAACACTGATGAAGCAGAGGTGTAAACAAGAGCCCCTATGTGTACCTGTGTCTACACCTGTCAGATATAACAAGACTGAAGAGATCCACAGGAATTCATATGTTTGTTTGCTTAGTCGTTGGCAAAGAAGATGTATTTGAAAACCTCACCTGTGTGTGAAATTGTGTTAATTTGTGAAAATGGGATTTTTTGTACTGTTTCTTTGTCAGCCAAAATGAGTGTCCATCTGCCACAAGGACTGCTATCTGCCACCAAGTGAACGAAGCACCAAACCATCATTCCTCCTTCTGAAACTTGCTGTCCGCACTGCATTCAGCTTGGCAAATGTGGTACACCCATCCCATTAAACATATGCCTGCAAACTTTATGTGACCCTCTCTCCATACCCAGGCCATCATGAAAACGTATATATACTGGGTGCTAGACATGGCATCCTTGGTATGGTTTCCCCTGACTTTTTTTCTTCAGACCTCCTGTTTTTGCTGTCTTCATTTTTGCAAGTCTTAGGACTCGGGCACTTTACACTTCTAATGGGCATGTGCTCTATGTTTTAAACATGATAACATTGACTTATCCATAATTGGCATATTTAATTTACTTACAAGTCCCTAGTAAAGTGCAATACATGTGTCCAGGACCTCTAAATTAAATGGAACTAGTGGGTCTGCAGCACTTATTGTGCCACTCACTCCAGTAGCCCATTAATCATGTCTCTGGCATTCCATTGCAGTGTCTGTGTGTGCAGTTTTAAACTAGCATGTCGACCTGGCAAGTTAGCCCTCTTGCCACACTGAAGCCTTCCTTTTTAATACATATGTCACTTCTAAGGTAGGCCCTGAAAAGCCCAAGGGCAGGGCATGGTGTATTTAAAAAGTAGGAAGCGTACTTTTAAGTTTTGCATGTTCTAGTAGTGAAAAACTCGTAAATTCGTTTTTCACTTCTGCAAGGCCTATCTCTCTCATGGGTTAACCTTATTACATCATAATGATGTCATTTCCGATTGGGAAGAAATGGGAAACCCAAGTTTAGTGTCTTTGGAATCACAATTTAAAATCACAATTTATAGTGAAGTTAGATTCTGAATTGTAGTTCTAAAAATGCCACTTTTTGAAAGTTTGCAATTACTTACTTTAACACAAAAAGATGACGGACTGCATGTTGAACATGGTCAAACATTCAACCCCAGTCACAGATCTAGGTTTAATCAACCATTATTTTGCTGCTACTCCACTCCAGTTTGGACCCAGCCATATGCAAATCAGCCTTGACCCTGTTACCCATGGGAACAATCCAGCCAGAACTGCCAGGCCAGGTCCTACCTGGACCAGAAACAAGCATGCTAGACCGGCTTCGGGTCATCACCCCAGATCAGCCAGGCTAGCTTGAAACTGGTGGCGTAGCAATTCCAGGGCCCACGTCAGGGCATACCCTTCCCACTTAGAGTGAAAGTGAAACACAAGCTTGCCTGGCTGATGAGGGGTGAAACTTTGAATCTGGTCCTGGATGCTTGTTTCCTGTCCAGGGAAGACCTGGGCTGGCAATTCGGGCTGGACTTTTCCCATGAGAACATGGTCATGGCAGCTTTGCGTTTGGCTGGGCCCAAACAGGGGTGGCATAGTGAGCAAAAGAACTATGGATTAAACCTAGATCTGTGACTGGGGGTGAATGGCTGACAGGTTTCATCACTCCATTCATCATCTTGTTCCGGGAAGGGTGACAGCTGGGCTTTGCACACTCCTTCTAGACAGCCATACAAAAAGGGAGCTTAGGTGTGACTGATAGGCCATCCACATTCTGATGGGCCATCCTGGGCAGAATGGGAGGGAGGAGCTGACACTTACACTTAAATAGGCTGTGTCCTGCCTCCACACAAAGGGCCACATATCTCCCTGTTGTGAGACTGGAGCCAGGGCATGGATTCTGTGCACTGCAAATGCCTCTCTTTAAAGTATCCCCCACATCAAAGTCATAACTGGGTATAACTGAGGGACCTCTGGCACCACCAACTCAGTAGACTTCTAGACCTGTGGAAAATATGCCAGGAAGAAGTACTACTCAGCTGCTACAAGGACTGACATTCTGCTGGACTGCTTCTCTGTGGGACTTCTGCTCTGCTTTGCTGACCTGCTGGGAGGGAAAAGGACTGGACTTGCATCTCTCTAAACCAGAACCAGAGTGACTTCAAAGGGTTGCTGGCTTGCGTCCTGTAAGAAGTCTCTGGGACATTAAAGACTTCAAACCTTGCCCTGTCAAGTGGGCCAGTCCTAGGCCCTTGGAAGTGGGAATACAATGATGTGACTACTGAAATCCAAGCATTGCCATTGTTGCACAGCTTGGAACCGAAGCATCTCCCTCAACGCTGATGCATTGCCGCTGTCGCAGGGACCAAAGACATTGTATCGGCAACTGAGTGACGCATTGTCTACTGTTCCTGATGCAATCTTGACTTATGTAGGTCAACGAAGAAGCATCAACTACCTTTTGTAGTTGACAACAACCCATTTCAGTCTAACACGGCTTGGAACTGACATATCACCTACATCTGAAGGGATTGACAACAACGCATCTCCTTCTCTGCTTCACACATTGGGCCCTTGCCAATGAAACAAAAAGGTGTCTTTGCAGTGGGACAAGGGTGGGCACTGTATCAGTGTGGCCCTCCATTATACTCAGACTGAACTTTTGGATTGACCCGGTCTAGTGCAACCAGATATCCCCGCTTGGTCCTTTATACTTTTAAGCACTGCATTTTAGTTACATCTTTAAAAATGCATAACTCTGTTTATACTGATTGGATTTTTGTTGTGTTCAGTAAATTAGGATCTATTTGTATAACCAGGTGTGGTATCTTTTTGGGCGGTATTTTCACAGTTTTACTGTTTGAAGTGTTGCAAAAATCCTTTACTCGTTGCTTCTCAAGTTAAGTCTGACTTCTATATGCCAAGCTACCAGAGGGTGCGCACATGGTTAAATTATGGTGTGTATTTATATGACTTTCCCTGACTAGGATTGTGGTTTCTGCTTAAACAGGGTACATACCTCTGCCATCCAGAAAACCAATTTCTAAAAAATTGAGTTTTAGAGCGAGAGATGGCTTTGTATATACACGTATGCACACATATTACATATGTTCATTTGTATCCACTCCATTCTTATTATTTCAATAAGCTTCAAGGAGAGATGAGACAATAAATAGGCAGCATGTGTCCATGACCCCATACATAATGTGCACCAGTTTTGAATATTCCTTGACAATAAACCCTGTCGAGATACACAATACCATGATCATTAGGGTCGGTATCGATTTGCATCAGGCGAACCTTTGTCTAGAGAGGAATGGTGTGAGAAAAACGATGGAGTGGAATGCAGCCTGAGTGACTGCACGTGTCCGAGATTATTTCAAGCATTCTAAACCTTCTTGTTGTTGCTGTTGACATACATACCCTTACTACCAGGAGTTGTACCCAAAGTCTGTTGTTTGTAATACAAGTGATCTATGTCGAGGGTAGTGATGCCCAGTGAGAGAGAAGAATATGGAGTGGTAGAGTCATAGATGTATCTATCCCACAACAATCACTTGGTTAAACTCTCGAAACAAAAAATATTAAATGGATAAATTATCAATTTATCTGTGGTGCATTTAAAGTAATGAAATCTGAGGTCAGGTATAATCCTACCAGGTAGCTGTGCCTAAGATTGCTGCCTCTGGAAGACCAGAAGTTCTGCATCTCCCTGTCTCTGACATCATTTTAGGGCATCCAGGAGTGCCTGGTGGTGGTAGTCAGCCCCTCCTGCAGCATCACATGATTTTGTGAGTTTGCAAGTAGGAGGGCCGTAAACATGAGAATGAAGCGAAGGGGTGAGAGCAGATGGTAGAGATTAGAAGAGGGACATAAAGGTATGAAAATGGCTGGTTTTTGTTTCGCTGGGAGGCTAACTATAGGTGAAACTGAAGTTTAGTTGGTACTGGCAGCTAAACACTTAAAAACCAGATTATGTAGGTTCAGCTCCAGCCCTACCAGTGTAACAGATTTAGTGAATCTGTAAAACAGTGTTGTTCTATTTTGTATTGGAAAAGCAAATCCCTTAATTGCCATCTTTTCGGATGGATGTCACTTAGGGGTCAGCAGAGGTCTCAAATGCAAATCTTGGCTTGAGTACAGTAACCACGGGCACTGTTCTTGCTACCTTTATTAAGCAATGTTTAAAGGCAAAGCCTTTGCCAAGAAACGACAAACTGGGGCTTTTTAAATACAACATGATCTGCCTTTCATTTCTGAGCCAGTTAGAAAAGAGCAGCTTCATGTTGGATACTTGTAACTATGTCACTATCTAGCAAAAAGCTGTCAAGGGCTCCATGGCCCATGATACAACCATCAATGAGGGGGTGTCTACAACAAGGCCTAGGGCAGCAAGTTTCCTTTTAACTGGGCCTGTAGCTTTCTTCTGACAGGGACCTTGAATGTGTAAATCTGACTATGAGTCAGATTCTCAAGGTTCATTCAGAGCAGCACTCAGATAAATCCAAGCCAGTTTTGTCTCTTAATTAGGCCGTTTGGGATGTCCTGGCCTGGAGAAAATTGCTGCATCTGTGAAGCTACTCTGCACCGCCACCACCTCCTGCAGCCTAACTACCCAAAGACCCTTAGCAGAAAAGCACAGCACTGGCCTGGCATGATAAGTTCTGAAGTGTAAGTATATACATCGTAGTCTCTCAGTCTGTGAGGCTGCCTCTGCCTCATTCTCAGACCATATTTCATGATCAGCCACAGCCCGTAGCGCACAGCCCGCAGCTCACCCTGCATCGCAGCGATGCAGGGTGCTCTACGAAATTCATTTTATTTAATAAATTGTTTACTTACCCTCAATTATCCAAGCTCCAGTTTTTAGCACCCCCCTGCCCCTCCTCCTCCCCTCCTCTCCGTCCCACTGAAACTCCCTCCACCGGCCGTGGCTGTTCATGATTAGTTTTTGTCATTAAGGCCCATAGGTACGAAAGGATTTTGCTATTCTTAACGGGTGGAATTGCTATTTCAGGTCATTTAGAAATGCAAAATTGACTTTCGGTATGTATGAAAAGCATATGCAGCATTGCAAAATAAGATTTCTACCCAGTATAACTCGCATTTTGCAATTCTCAAAATAGGAAATCGCAAATACTTATTTCCTATTTGTGAATCAGTACATAGCATTTTCTAATTCCAACTAGTCACAAAATGGGCATTTATACAAATGCAATACCCACTGAATTGGATCAGGTGATAAACAGGTGCAAACTAGAAAAAAGGCTCCCAAAATGCAGGAGGCACTTTTAGAATCGTGACACTGTATGTTTTGGAAGGAGAATGAGGATTTTGATAGTGAGGCAGAGAAGGAGGAGACAGGAGAATATATTTATGGCGAACAGACAGAGGAGAATATTATTGATAGATACAGGGTGAGCAGCCAGGAAATACTTGATCTAATAGCTGAGTTAAAACCTCAGCTACAGGTCCTAAGACTCAGAAGCAATGCAATACCACCCCATGTGTAGGTACTGTGTTGCCTATATCTCTTAGTGTCGGGCAGTTAGCGGGGGGTCATAGCAGGGGCAGTGGGGTGTCACAAAGTGCGTTTTCCAGGTTCTTTCACTTGTTCTTTGACATGATGGTGAGCAAGATCAACAAATATATATTTTTCCCCAATACCCCCAATCAGTGTAGCTAAACAAACTTATGTTCTACAGAGTAGCACAGTTCCTCAATGTCATTGGCTATGTTGATGGGACACATATTGCCATTTGTCCCCCCTCAGCAACTGTATAAATCTACTGGAACCTGTAAAGCTCACACTCACTCGATGTGCAGGTAGTATGTGACATCTCCTGTATCCTAACAGACCTTGTGGCCAGATTTCCAGTCAGCACCACCGACTCATTCATGTTCCATCACAGTACAATTCACAACCGACTGGCACAGGGTGAATTTGGTTATGGTTTCCGACTTGGTAAGAGAAATACAGACTCAATGACTACAGTGGCCAGCACAGTGTGTACAATGTGAGCTAGTGGTTTTACTGCTCATGCTCTTAAAGTGGCAGCGCATAATCCTTATGGCCCTGGCTACTCACACATACCTGAATTCGAGGACAAGAAGTGAGAGGCCATATAGCTGTGCACTTAGGACAACATACTCCATCATTGAGCAGACCATTGGGATCCTGAAGTCCCGCTACCACTGCCTATACAAAACCAGTGGGGCACTATTGTTCAGACCAGATACATGACCAGATACAGTATGCAAGATCATCGCCACTTGTGCCATACTGCACAATATTGCAATGAGGAAGGGTCTGACCAACATCCCCATAGAGCCAGGTACTAACTCTGATGGTGCGTTATCACCACTACAGGTGCAGCAGGAGGGCACATGTTTAGCAGAGTGGTGGGAACAATGCAGAGATCACCAACTGCTATTTCTGAGGTAAGAGAAATTAGATTATCAAATAATGGGACAGCAAACTATGCTAATGCTTGGTTCATAACCAAGACACCACATTTTATTTATTTAGCAACAACATTGTAACACACAAGAATTAACTGTTTCCCTGTGAATGTAACATTGTTAATATAGTAACAACAAAAGTGACAAATGCAAAATAAAACACAGGCAACTCATTCATCTGAGTGTACAGTGCTTCCCTTATTTCTGCCTCTGTGGTTGAGTGCTTTGTCAGCAACATTGAGCTGTGGGACTGGTGATATGTCAGTCACAGAAGTGAGTCTGCGTGAATGCCTGGTACTGCCTAACTCCTGAACGGATGTGGACTGAGGCTGGGGGAAGATCTTGGGGACAGAGAGGTTGTGGGTCTGGATGTTTTCTAGGGCATGGTCACTTGCACAAGCCCACTCACAATGTCCTGACAGCAGTGCTCCATGTCAGTCTGAATGTTTACAGTCTGTCTTGTTAGAGGTGCTGTGGCTATTGCCAGGAGGTTGAAGGCCAGGTGAATGAATCATACCTTGCCAGGTACTGCCTGTGCCTCTGTTTCAGCAGATGGTGCCCCCTCTCCATTGTGGTTAGCCAACAGTCATGCCCTTTCTCAAAGTTCTACAGCAGCATATGTTGCAGCTGCCTACTGACTGTCAAGATCTGTTTTGTTGGCAGTCGCTGTACAGAGATGATGGACCTCTCTAACCCACCATTCACAGAAGCACTATCCCAAATGTTGTCTAACGTGTTCTCAGTATGGACTGCTGATCTTTGCCCTCTGAGCTGTCTGTGTGCCCTGTCTCATATGTTGTGGGCTCTTTGCTCTGTGATTGATGCTCATCACTGTCCACAAACTCCGGCAGCTGTGAGATGGTTGCTTTACTGCCAGTAGGAGTTAGGGCGAAGGGTGGAGTGGTTGGTCGTGTTATGCCCTGCTTGACCACATCCATGTCAGTATACATTTTGGCTTCAATGGTCCTGACATGTCTGGGCTTTGATCTGTGTAAATGCATGTAAAAAGTTACTGTAAATAAATAGCTTTAAAGTGTGGCCACAATATTGCCTTGACTCTTTTTCATGTGTTTGTGATGTCTTTATGTTGTAGCAATATGTTTGGGGTAGTCATCAGGACACAGTTCAGCAAGCAGGCAATGTGTACTACAACTCCTATAATGCATTGCCAGGGTGCGGCAACCATCTCAATAGAGTTAATCATGCTGTGATGTATGATATATGGCTTTACTAACATTCTGTTTTGTTAGGTAAGTAGAGGGAAGATGACTTACCCTGGATGGTGCATGCTGGATTAGTGGTGGCAATGTCCACTACTCCGACCACACTCTCCCTGCTTCAAGGGTCCCCTCTATCAGTGTCTCCATGAGAGTTGATGGAGGTGTTTTGGGGGTCCTCCACCAGTTCCAAGTACCTCTTCCATCCTGCTCGCCACCTTCTCCTTCATATGAGACCTCAGATCATACCACCCTTTGCGCATCTCAGGAATAATCCTCTGGGTCACTCCTAGGGAGTTCACCTTCTCCAAGATGGTGGTCCAGATCCAGGTTTTGCACAGAGAAGGAGGCATTTCCAAGCAGTTGGTCCGTATGGGACACACATTTCTCTATAAGGAGCTCCAGCTCCTTTTCAGTGAACTTAACTTTACGCTTTGTAGACCCTGATTCCTTGGTCCCATCCACTGTGGCCATTGTCTTCTCCTGGGAGGTGTAATCAAGGGGCAGTTGTGATGCAGGGACACTTCTTACTTCCCATGAAGGCCTCTGGGTTGTGGACACCCCCTATATTTATAAACTATCTGCTCTGGCATCATCATTCTCCATCAAGTGAGTTTGTTTCCTTTTTTGCGATTCCCTACATGGAAATTGTTATTTTGCAATTTCCTATACAACATTGATCCAATAGTGAACGCAACCAACGTTTACATGCATTCTATTTTGCAATTCCCAAATAACGATTTCTACAGATTCGCTATTTGAGAATCGCAAATTCGGGATTTCCTACATATGGGCCTAAATGCTTAAATGTGTCAGCAGTGTGCAGTTCCAACTGGTGAAGACAGCAAGACTTGAATATGAATTTCTTGTCAGAAAGATAAAAACAAGCTTTGTGTATTTATTATGGGAATACGATTTGCTGAGCAAGAATGACCAACCTTAAAATAAAAAAGAAAAGTGCATGTTTATTTTAGTGACCATAAGTCAAAACGCAATATCTTTGAATTGAATATCATAGCAGATCTATTTCAATGCGTGAAATAAAAGTTGTCTAATCTGTTTGAGGTGTACATGCTTTATTTTTATTTGAGTTTTTGTTTTCTTTTCTAATTTAGGAAAAAGGATTTCATCACAGAAAAAATTATGTACTCTTCATATAGACCGACCCAGAAAACAACTTAAAATTCTTACAGTTTGCTTCGGTCCTGGTAAAAAATAAAAATCTATTTAAGTATGTTTTGGAGGCGCCCTATCTTTTCCCGAACGAATTACCAACAGAAGGTATTTGACTTTTCAAGAGTATATGGGATTCATTTTGCAAAGCATTTTCAGATTTTTGACTAAGGCCTGGCTGGCACTCTGGAATTGTAGTTTTTTTATTTGAGAATCACTGCAGCGCATTTAGATTTGTGGAACCTGGTAGTTAATTCTGGCTTCTCATCCTGTAAGGTCTTTGGAACCTGACAAATATCTCAGCTGAGACATGGGCCTGTAATAACTGGGTGGGTGGCCCATGGGAAAGCCACTCGGGCTGAGACCAAGGCTGTTAGCTCTGCATTCTCAAGCCTGTCCAGAGGTGTATTGGTTTTGTTTATTTCAGTCTGCAAGTCCCATGATCATTCTATCTAAAGGTGCATTACTGAATTTCAGCCAATAAAACACATATGTAAACTGAGCCATGGCTCTCATGCACGTAATATATGTGTGACCTATAGGATAGTGGTCTTGTTTCATTGTTTGGCCGTAGTCTCTGTAGCATGCGGCATAGCTCTGCAGCAAGACATTTACACCTGTATATCTGGTTTATTTGTAAAACAAAAGTTGCATTTTCTGCCCACTACCACAGCCAGCCCCTGTGCCACCCACCCCACCTCTCATTTTGATTGACTTGCAGAGCGATATAAACAATCAAAAGTCCTTCCCTCGGCAAACCACTGCCTGCCACCAGCAGTGCATAGACACCACTCTGGAAACAGGTGTTCTCAGAGCCCTTCCTGGATTCAAATGTAAAGACTTGCTCTCCTCTCCAGGAACAGATCACTTGGACCACATCCTCTCTTCTCTGCCAAGAAACAACCGAAACCCACCAGCAAACCTGCAACTTGTAGTGACTTGTTGGTCACTGGTCGATTTGTTATGCTACCATCCACTCCCCGACGCCTGGCTTACAGCTCACCCCACACCCATCCAGCACAGGCGTCGCAGGGCACGTGACCCTGTTAATGAAAGGGGCCAGGCGCACATGTCCTGGGCCAGTTCTACCCAGTAACTAATGATGTGTGTGTCGCAATTATGCATGCATGAGGGCCTAGGGCTCTACCACAACTCACACTATGCCTTCCTTCACCCTCTCAACTGCCCTCCCACACTACACACGTATGCCCTTTTATACGCACCTGCCATCTGCAGTGGAAATTAGGACTTTGAAAACATGTCTCAGGCCTCCCACTGCAGCCTGTAATGCAGCTTTCAACTGCTATTTCAGCCTGGGAAAATAAACCTTTTGCCAAGTTTAAAGCCTTCCTTTTTAATACTTATAAAAGAGTCTCTACAGCAGGTACTTAAGGCTTGTAGTGCAGGGTGCATTGTATTTTAAAGTAGCACTAGTAAACGTAATTGTTACCTGTCCTGGTGCATGTCTTAGTAGTGAAAACTCCTAAAATAATTTTTCACTGCTGCAAGGACTATCTTTCCCATTGATTAATTTTGGGTTACCTTATCATATTTAAAAATGATAACTTTGGATTGAGAGCAGAAGGTTATCTACTGTTTGCACTCAAATGAATTTGTAATTTAAAACCTCTTTACTAGTAAAGTCAGATTTTATGCCACGATTCTTAAAATGCCACATTTAGAAGGTTGGCATTTTCTTGTACCAGCTGTGTGTGCCTTATGCTAGTTTCCTAGGTCACATGACTGTGAATAACTCTGTTGTTTGGGGTTCATAAATTGCTTCCAGACAGTAAGACAAAGGGGGCTTAGGAGTGGACAAAATGGGCCATCCTGGCAGAATGACTGGGAAGGGCAGTAACCAGCCCACCTCCATTTCAATGGGCTTTGCCTTTCACACACACAAAGGAAGATAACACTTGGAATACCATGAATGTTGTCACCCCAGAAAGTTTGGAGCCTTGACAGGGTAAAAGAAATATCTATCCAGATTCAGATGTGGGGGTCCTATATGGAATCCCCCCACATAAAGGCAGGTGCCAGATATAAATATTGGACCACCAGAGCCACTCTTCAGACTACTCTTGGCCTGTGGACATTACAGAAGTAGGTTTGCCCTGCTGCTGAGAATGAAGACTGAACCTCCTTACCTTCATCCCAGTCTAACCTGAGTAATTCTAAGAGTCAGGTGGATGGCCTCTTGCGTAAGCTACATGGACATAAGAAGCTCCAGAGGCATCCCTGCAACTGCCCAGCTGACCTGTTGCTCTGGACCTACCTGGACCTGCCTGGGTCCTGATCGCCTCTTTTTAAGTGAGTTACTGATCCCCAACAGGTGCCTCATTAGGTCTTGGACCCTTGGCTGGCTCAATTTTGAAATCCTCCAAAGAAGAATGGGCGAAATCCTGAAGTCAAGGCTCTTTGTGACTATAAACTGGCCTCTTCACGCTGAGACTCTGCCGCCTGTGACAACCGTCAATGCGAAGCTCTAGTCACACCTCATGTTTGTGCTACAGCAAACACCAGCAATGACAACACAACTTCTGCACTCTGTGCTCTGCACTACAGCAATGGAACCCGCGGTTACCACCAACGCGGAGCTCCATTAATAATGACCATTCAAGATACCAAACTTTTCAGTATAAACGTTAAAATTGAATATCTCCGCGTCTACTGACTGGTATCATTTTACTCTATTTTTCTAAATTGTTTTTGGATTTTTCTTGTGTTGTGTTTTCACTGTATTACTTTCTGTGTGCTGCACAAATACTTTACACATTGCTTTTAAGTCAAGCCTGACTGCTTTGTGCCAAGCTATGCGAGGTTAATTTAGTGACCTTTGTGGTTCACCCTGACAAGAATTGTGGTTGTTGACTGACTGGGGCTTCCATTACCATTACCATTTGTAATGCTTTATTCAGCATTTAATCATAAAAACATGTACCAAAATATTTCAACATTACATAAAAGCCCAATTCTTAAGGTACAATTAATACATATGTTGACTCTTGTTAAAACTAAGCATTTAAGCTCTCCATAGATAAAAAAGGATTAAAAATCTAACACAATTCTAAATAGAATGGTTACTCTAGATTTTAAACTGGATGGTCTCAACAAGGGTAACCTCTTCTTATAGACCTAAAGGCTTAAGCGTGAAAACAAAACCAGATATCAGGTAATACTGTTACAAGAAACCTGGTCAGCAGAACCGCTCCATCTTCAGGGATTCAAAACATACCACCTCCCAGCAAGGAGAACCTCAAAATTTGGCCATGAGAAAGGTGGTTTAACGATCTACACTGCGATACAAACAATTAACCACGTAAAAGAACTTCTAAATAAAAATATTTCGGGAACTGAAAACGGGATCACTGCAGTTCAGCTGGAAATATCAATACCGGGTTCCAATAGGCAAGAAGTTATCCTGGTTAACACCTATCTGCACCCAAAGGGAAAACAAAAGGGGGCCACTGCCCTGGTGACAGAACTGAACAAACTAATAACGGTAGTGGATAATCCGAACCTTATTGTCTCAGGAGACTTTAATATGTTCCTTTCAAAATCATCAGGGAAGAACTATCCAATGGAAGACTATTTGCATGTCAGGGGGATTCTACCTCTGGAAGTGTGCCCCTGGGGCAAACAAACTAATCTATCAAAAAGCTTAACAGAAGATCTAACCAATTTGGGTCTGATTGCGGCAAATGGGTGAACACCGGGGGACCGTCCCCAAGCAGCAACCTTCCACAACTCGGTTACATCATCGGCGATCAACTACACCTTCTTGTCTTTTTCACTGTTCGCATTAGTACAAGATTTTAAAATCGGAATATCTGACTGCAGTGACCATCTCCCGCAAGAACTGTCACTGAGGGCACAAGGGACAGCGCTAACACTTTTAGCAAATGGCCCAAAGCTGACGACCTCAGCAAAACACAACAGAATTAAGTGCAATACTAGCGACCCAGTACGATTAATGCAAGAAGCAAAGATGTGCTGGGAAAGTGCTGCTGAGCTGAACGATAGCAAAATACACGCCTGGGAGTCCTTCTTGAAATCCTTTGGCCTAAAGAACACTAAGCAGAACGTCGCTATAGAAAATAGGGTACGGACAAGCCAAAACAAAACATCATCTAGCCCGTCAAGCAACCCAAAAAATTACTCTCAATCCTCTGTAACGCCAAATCTAAGGGCAGTAAAAACAGCCATCAACAGAACACTTCGCGAGCTGCGGAAAGCCGGGAGCGACAATGACTTAGCATCTAAACTGAGATCACTAAAGTGTAAAAAGAATAAAATCCTGTGGCGAATCAAACGAGAAGCCGCGGAAAAAACATGGGCAAAACTACTCTACGATTCAAAAAATAATAACAGTGCAAGATTTTGGAAAACTGTTAACAAAATAGATAATCCGAATGCCCCTGGAGTGAACTCCCACATCACAGAGGCATCCTGGGTAAACTATCTGTTCCAACACTTTAATGATGAAGTACCAAGCATGGGCCACCGAAACTCGGAACTCTGTAAGCCGATCTCAATGGCCCTCAAGCCCCTAGCTGCTGACACCGACTTCCCAAGTTCGATTGACCAATTGAAGGGACGAATTGCGAAAGGACGGAAAGAGGGAGCCCCAGGCCCAAACGGAATCCCTCCCATTGTCTATAAACAAGATCCAACCTATTGGGCGGAACAATCTCTCCCGCTCTTTGAAGAAATCTGGAAGGTTGAACAAATTCCGTCCTCTTGGAGGGGTTCAATAATAGCTCCAATCTATAAAAAAGGCAACAAGAATGAGGCTAAGAACTACAGACTGATAGCTCTTATAGACATAGATGCAAAATACTTCTCAGGGCTGCTCTTGGAAGAACTAACCTCCTGGGCGTCAACCAAAAAATTAATCCCCATCAACCAGACTGGTTTCCAAAAAAATCTAGGGACCTCGACAAACATCTTAGCCCTCTCCCTGATGATGGATGCCGCCATCAAACACAAAAAACCATTATATGCGTGCTACATCGACTTCTCAGCGGCTTTTGATAGCATTGATAGAGGGAAATTGTGGTCAAAACTTTCAAAGTGGGAGGTGGACAACAAATTGCTCAACTTACTGATCTTTCTACATTCAGATACTTGGATCCAAATAAAACTGGGGGCCGGCAATTGTTTATCAAAAGAGATCCCGACCACAAAAGGACTGAAACAGGGTTGCGTCCTCGCATCGACCCTGTTCAACCTTTTTGTGCCTGACCTTTCTCAAGATCTGGACAACTGCAACCATCACTCCCCAAAGCTAGGGGGGCTTACACTGTCGAACTTATTATATGCAGACGACCTGATACTAATCAGCCACACCCCAGTAGGCCTGCAACATCTTATTAGTACAACAAGTACATTCTCGGATAAAAACGGCCTGACCATAAACATGGACAAATCGAAGGTGATGGTTTTCAATCAAAAATCAAAAAAGCAAACATTTCAATGGTCTCTGTACGACTTAAAAATGGAAACAGTTAAGGAATACAAATATCTGGGGATAACTTTTGACTCCAACGGCTCATTCCAGCGACATGTAACAACAATAAAAAACAGAGGGACTTCACTGGCCATCGCTTTAAAAAACATTAAGAATAAAATAGCGGGCCCAAGCTTAATCCCCTTGCTGGATATACTGCGCGCAAAATTACTACCATCAATAACATACGGCAGTGAATGCATGAGAGGGAGAGATGAGGTCACTCTAGACAATGTGGTCAGTAAAACACTCCGAATACTCTTCTCACTCCCCCCCTACACCTCCCCAGCACAGTTAAGGTTGGAGTTTGGTTTACAGAAGCAGCAAATAGCACGTAAAGGTGCATATGCTAAATGCTGGCACAAAATAAAGAATGCTGAACCTGACTCCTTGAACGCCCACCTTTGGAAAGAGCAAGAGACAAACAAGGGATCCCCCGCAACAGTGTACTTTCAAGCAGCTATAAAATCCCTCGCACTGGAAGACCTGTGGCACTCGAGCTGTTCACACAAGTGCTTCAAGCGCCTTGTCAACAAGTCAGTAAAAATTCTTTCCATGGAAGAAGACAAAGATGCCCTAACCAGGAGATCACATGGGTGGTTTGTGATCCAAGGTTACACTAGCGCCCTACCTCAGCCATACCTCAACCTCAGCTTCTCAAGGAAGGTGAAGGAAGATTTCCTGCGGCTGAGGATGGGGGTAATTCCGTCAAAAGTGCATCTTCCCCCATGGAAACGCTTGGAACTGAACTCCAATTGCAGGCTTTGCGAATATCCAAAGGAGGACATTCTGCACTTGTTATGTAGCTGCAAAGCTCTAGACAGTGCTCGAAGCGGCAAATTAACACAGCTCTGGAACCAAAAAGGTGTGCGAACTCGCAGGCAAGCCTTGCTGATCAGCTTCAAGGGAGAAGATATTCAATTAGCCTGCAGCCTAGTGCGCTTCATGAAAACAGTTAACACAATCCAAAACCCAGAGGACAGCGATTGAACTTGACTCAATAAGACTCGCTTCTGCATCTCAAGAAACTCTCCTTTGATTAACAAAGACTCAGTAAATCTCAAAATGCTTTTCTCTTTTACAAACACAATGCGTTGCATCAGTTTGCACGATTCTTTCGTCCATATCTTTTACCCTCTTTTACTGTTTTAACTTATTTTGTAAAACTCTTTGATTATGTATCTACTCCAATGTTTTTAAGAGTCATTGCAAAGATTTTTATTAATCACGCAATAAAGTTTATTATTATATGCTCAAAAAAAAAAAGATATCAGGTAACTAAAAATAGTTACAGCACAAGATCAGCATTTGCAGATGATACTGTGGGTTTTATATTGGCATTATTTTGACCGTATTGCCCAAGCCCACCCTAGATATTTTGCAACAGCTCATAAAATGGTGGATGAAGTGCTTGTGCGTATAATCCTTTCACCCTCTGCACTTCTGCATGTATCAAGCAGCTTACATAGTGGTCTCAGCCAGACCCGGCGGAGAATTGCATAGGCTGGACAGACAAAAAGCATGTGTGCTAAAAAACACAGTTGATGGACAGAATGCAGAACAATGTCTTACATACACCCCAGTACAAAGATCTGGGCCTAAATCCATCGTTTTGTTGCACTCCACACCACCCTAGGTCAGACAATGGCTATATGCAAATCAGCCTTGACCCTGTGCCTCATGGGAACAGTCCAGCCCGAACTACCAAGCCATGTCTTTCCTAGACCGGAATCAAGCATCCAAGGAGCGGTTTCTGGCTATCAGCCTTCTTCAGCCTGGATAGCTTGACTCCAGTGATGTGAAGAGCCTGTTTCTTTGTGGGCCGGGCAGTTAGGGCACTTAATGTCAGTAGGATTAGACCACCTTGACGTGAAAGACCTTAAGGGTAGCGAGCCAACCCTCATCTGGAAATACAATTTCCTATCTAGTGGCTTTGCAATTATGTCCCAGTATGGTTTGAGGTGCGTAATATGTTTGAATTCTGGAAATGTACCTGTCAACGTGGCTGATTTACTATGTCTCAAGGTATTGAGAGTGATCCTCTCCCAGTATTTTTCCTTCAGGTTAATTTTATAAGAAGAACTGCCCTCATATGGATCATCCCAGAGCAATTTCTGACCAGGGTCAACCAGAATGTCTCTAACACCCCAGAGCCATCTAATCTTATGAAAGCTGTCTGATTTGATTATGTCCATAAAGCCTGAGGCATACATTTTTAGTTCCGGAGTTGCCAATAACCTACGCCAGTATAATACTGGACATAATTTTACAATGTCTAATAGGAACTTTCTTCCAAGATCATAGTGTAGCGGGCACAATGGTGGACTTTGGGTTAGGTTGGTGATGCTACTTAGAAACTTGTTTTCGGACACAGTCATTTCCTTTGTACTTTCAAACCTCCATATCTCAGCACCATAGAGTGATGAGCTGACCACTTTCAAGCCATAAACCTGGAGCACTGGTCCTATTGGTTTGGTGAGTGACTTCTTATGCTCCAGACATAACGCTCCTGCCAATTGTCGGTGCTTGAGTGTTGCCAGATCGATTTGCTGGTTCCTCTGTATATGGACCCCCAGATACTTGAATGCTCCTACCTGTTCAAATGGACGATTGTTCATGTTTTTTCTGCCTACAAAAGATCTATGCGGGTTAAAAGCCATACATTTTGTCTTCAACACATTGACCTTGAGACCACGATCAGTACAAAACTTTTCAAAAATTATTAGGGCATGCTGTAGCCCACTCGGGGTCTCCGAGATTATCAATGTGTCGTCGGCGAACATCAGGATTGTTATTTTAACGCCTGCTAAAATCGGGGCATCAGTATTCAGTGGTGCCTTGCAATCAAATATTCCATTAATAAACAGGGAAAATAAGGTGTGGGCCATGACACACCCCTGACGTACCCCTCTTCTATTGGGAATAGGCTGGGATCCATGCCCTGCCTGCCCCAACGAGTTTTGGCATAGTTATTCTCATGCAGTCTCATTATCAGTGTGAGGAGTTCTTTAGGCAACCCCATTTCCTGCAACTTCACCCACAAACAGGAGCGAGGAACACGATCAAATGCAGACCTTAAGTCTACGAAGGCAGCATAGATACTGCCTTTGCCCAGGACCACTGTTTTCCACAATAATAATATAAAGTATATACCTTGTTGTTCATAAAGGTATGCATTCAGTAGTAGCATGGAAACATAGAAATGACAACACTGTAAAGTTCCAATATGTGTTTGAATATTTTTATTTAAATTCTCACATACATAATCGGTTAGTAATCTTTCAAGTACACTAATTAGTCAGCAAATATTTTAAATGGATATAGGAAAATGTAATGTAATCTAAGCTGCTAACTAACTAGACATACCCAAAAGCATTGTGGAATCTGTAAATTACCAGTTGTCCATGCTAATACAGGATATACGACATTGGACTTATCTCTGCTTTCCTGCTGCAGTTCCTCAATAACCTCTAAGGGTTGCCAGATGCTAGCTGGAGATTACTTGGCTAGAAAGCGTGCCATACATGCTTTCAAACCTGTAGCTGATTAAGCTTAGAAATGAGTCTCTCATCTGCTGCTATCAGTGCCGCCGAGTCAACCCATTTTTCATAAACAGGCGCTGTTATCATTTTCTATTTCCTGGAAATGCACAATTTTGCACCAGCAAAGACTGTGTCAATCCATCTGTTCTTGTGATTGTTCATCCCTGTAATATGCTGGGTGTTGTGTAGAATTGCCCGTTTAGGTGAAGCGTTAATAAACAAATCGCTGGTATTGGTAATGGTGTGCAGTATTTTGTGGCAGTATGTTTGTATGCTTCAACTTTGCCAGAGAATGTGGAGTATATACCTTTCTGTTGATTTGCAGCACAATAAAGTGTACATTTTGGACCTGTGCACTTTGTACAGTCTAATGCCAGTCTGGTATAAACACCTGGTCGATGGTGCCGGTATAGGACCTGAACCGAGCCTGCAGGGGGGACAGTATACTGTGTTCGTCTATCCACTCATGGATCTTGTTGATAATCATTCTACACACGTATTTTTGCAGAGCATCAATCAAACTAACGGGACGGCAATTACCTGGTAATAATTTGTCGCCTTTTTTTATACACGGCAATAATTACAGCTCCTTTAAAGGAGTCCGGTACTGGGGCATATTGGGCAACTGCATTGGCAACTATGGCGATATATCTTCACCATCTTGGTTTGTCATATTTAAAACATTAGGAGGGACGCGGAGCTCTCCCGCCTATTACTGCATCGAGAGCTAGCATCACATTGTTAATGTTAAAAACGTCTTCTGTATAAAATGCATGACTGGGGTCAGAAATACTGTTCGCTACCTGGGTTAGCTCATATTGTGGTTTAAAATGCTTCTCCCAATCTTCCTTAATTATATGATTTTGGGGTTGTTCAGGTTGTCCCCCACGATCCCATTTCAGGATGCACCAGAACAATTTGCTATTGTTCTGGATGCTGGCCTCTTTAAGGTCCTGCCAGCGTTTCTCGTCCCAGGAGCGTTTGGCTTTGTACATGGCACTCTTGTATGCCAGCCTGGCTCTCCGTACCAACGCAAGGTCCCCGTCTTTTATTGCCTGCCCCAGGAGCACTCTTGCCTGTATACATTCATTGTTATACCAGCGGCTGGGCTTCTGGCATAGTGGTTTCTTTGGCTTGCAACGTTGAACAAAGTGGGCGCTTAGGTGCCTAAAGAAACTTTCATGGGTCAGAGTGACGAGCTCCATTGGGACATTGGTGGACAGAATATTCCCTAGCTCTAAATGGGCACTTTCGACATCATTGGAAATACTATCCTGGGTCTCGGGATTTTCCGCTAGTCTTTCCCACTTAAGGCGTCTCGTGTCGATGGTGGGGACTATGTCACAAGGGTGCAGTTCGACCTCGCCCCCCTGTATTCGCTTCCACCCCACTCAACCCTGTTTCTTTCACTGGGTGTTTGGGTAATTGCCAGTAAGTTGGGGGTGTTTCCAGGCGTATTTGAAAGATGATGAGTATGCAGGTAGGTGATGACTGTCTCACTCGCCTGTAATAGGTATACTCCTGTCATGTCATTGGTTTGCTACTACATTATGATGCCTACAGCCTCACTTGTATGCAAGTTATAACTAAAATATGAATTTGTTTGTTTTAGTAGCCTTTTTTTAAATTCAGTTTATCATGCACTTACAATTATTTCAATGATATTACTTCTTGTGATGTTAACTGGGTTAAAGGTCATATGACGACTTCCTGTGAGGTAATTAATGGAAAGGTGAAGTAGATTCACTTGAGGTGATATGAAAAGGGGTTAAAAGGCACATGATGTGACTTGCACTACTCCCAGCATTTTAGTGAACTGACACCGTCGCCCCCTCTTGGTAATTCCCTACATTAAATCCAACATGTCACAAATGTATCACAATTAATTATACAAGGCAGAGGTAAGCAGAGATTGGCTTCACAGGTTTCTATGCTGTCTGAAAGAAGCGAAAACAGTAATTATTTAAACATTGAATAGGTTCATGAGAGCCTTGTGTTTACCCCTGTCTTCTCAGTACAATGAACAGGAATGGTAATCAACACCTTGTGACTGGAAGAGATAGCTATTCAGACAAAGAACTAAACGCAGGAGTCTCTCAAGCAAGACCAAGTAGCATTGACAACTTAAATTCCGAGCTACAACTAGTATGGAACCCTAGATATGTATTCTATTACATGCAGCTTTGACATCTCACACTCGGTACCTTTCACAAATCACAAACCCCCAACAGATATTACTCTTGCAGACAAGTCTAACTCACGAGTAATTTACAACTAGCAGGAAATCCTACAAATAGCACCCTTTAGCCAGCAGTTACACGCACCAAACACTCTAACACGTGAGAGCATTCAAAACACAGCAATGTTTCACATGCATATCAGCTTGAACGTACACATACACTTTCGATTGAAGTATTACACCCCATTCCCAATATAATCCACAATCCTCTCAAAATATTTCAGACCCTGCTCCTTGACGGTGTACCGGAACAACTTGCAACACCCACACTTCAATTTCCTTTCTTGCAAAGCAGTGTTGCCTCCTTGATAATAATGCAGTATATCCTCTGTGAAATGCCCTTGACTCCATCCTCTCCATATTTCATTTCTGCCGGTGACCACACATGTTACTCACGCTTCTGTAATAGGCTTTCACTTGGAGATGGTGAGACTTCTATGCACTTTGGTGCCCTTCTGTGAGGGTGTCTTTTGGGCTCTGTCTTCCGTTCTCTGGTGCCCACATCTTATCATGGTTTATTTAGAGGGAACGACGTCGATTTTTCCTGAAATATAGAAATCTGGTACTTTTATAACAGGAGTTTCTCCTCCTCCGTTAACAGGTTTGCATCACCCAAGAGCAGCCCACACCCAGGGACCATTGGACTGCGAAGGCCATAAAATCCACATCTTAGCCGACTTCTCCAAATAAACAAATGAAAAATGTAGGCCTTCCTACATCTCAGACCCCTGCTGCGTAAACGAGATCTATCACAGTTGATGGCAGATCACAAGACTTATGTGATCCAGAAGAGCTGCGCTCCTTCCTCCAAGGCATCCAAGAAATAACCATGGACACCTCTGATGCCTCTTTGACCATGTTGCCATTCATCAAAGACTCTGCTGTACCTGAGACCAAGTCCCAGATTCACGGAGGCGAACACCAGTTTAGACTTACCAGATCCCACAGTGGCAAGGACAAAGCAATCCAGGCGTTGGTGGAGCTCACACAAGACAGGGGCGGCAACAAATCCCGCTCACTGACTCACTACATAACTTATCATCTTGAGAAGTCCCCCGCTGCCAGCAAAGGAGCACTGTCTGCACCTTGAGGTTCACCAGTGTTAAAACTGTTTGTTGCAATTAAACACTGAATGTCTCTTGTATGTACTGCACAGTCTTTCTCGTGGATGGGGCAGTATGTTAAAAATAACATTATTGCTTTTATTCTACTTATCAATCTCTTATTATTCCCCTAGCTGACAAGACACCCTAACAGTTGCTGTTAGTACACCACTGGTTAGACAACTGCCACCTTTCCCTTCCCCCTCCCATGACCCCCTCCTGCCGACATGTCTGCTTTTGCGAAATGCTTTTGTCTACTGATGGGCATCATCATGCTTAGATCCTGCTGCCCCCCCCCCTTTAGGGGGGTCTACCCTACCTCACGGCAAGCAGCATAGCCTACTTACATCCTGGACACCCCTGCTGGCCTCATGGGTAATGCAGATGCAACAGGATCCGACTGATGAAGACAGGCCTAGAATGGATATTGGCTTACTACTCGCTGGACAGAGTGTGTTCCCTCCCTGTACAAGGCGGCTTTTGACCACACAGAATGGTGCTCCCCTTAGCGACACTGGATAGATTCAATCTTGGCACCTTTTTGATCATCAAGATTGGCTGGCTACGCAACTCTCCCTTGACACAGTGCAGCAGTGATGGATTCCTGTCAGATCCCTGGAGCATTACTGTGCAGCCCTCCATCTGGCACACGTGCCCTATATGCAGTACCATGTCCAGGATCCTCCTTAGTGTGTCATGATAGAGAGTGCCTTCATGAAAAATCCACCAGGGGGTTAGGTTCTCTATCAGTATTTTTAAAGAAGAAGTAGGTCGTTTTTCTGCAGCTTGGGTGTAGATTACAGAGGGTTGATCTCGAGAGCAGGTAGAGGGGAGAGGAGCAAGTTCGTTGAAAGGAGATGTTATAAATGAGGAGTAGGGAGGGAAAGAATGGGGGACTAAAAAGGAAGGAAGTGGGCGGTAAAATGTATGAAGGGAAGGAAAAGCAGGGATGTAAACGAGGGTTGTTACATAAGGTGAGGTAAATGGATGAGATCGGTGAACGATGAGCTGGGAGGATTACACTTCAGGTTAATGGAACATGTGAGGTGGCAGAGTTTGAGGTTTAAAATGAGAATGAAGTAACTGGATTTGGGAGTCTTTGACTGAACGCAATGGTGATATGCATATAAATAGAGAGTAAACTGTTACAGTCTAGTGAATATTTTTGTCTTTAAAAATTGTAGTTATTTTAATGTGGGTTTAAGGCGTCTATTTTTATGAGATGGAGTGCAATTAGCATACTTATAGAATACAATGAAATTGCGCATTTTTAAGATTGTAATGTACATCTCATTGTTAATTTCAGTTATCCCTGATGAAGGGCCCTCGAGGCTCGAAATGCATTGGATATCAATAAAATTGCTTCTGATGGAAATTGCTTTTGCACGTGTTTTTGAAGAAGAGGTTCGGATGGCCCACTCAAACATGAGAAACTTCAGGAAATTGCAGTCACTTGCATGTGGATTTAAAAGATTACAGTGAAAGAGCGAATGGAACATGGAATTGAAAGAGTGAATACGAGTAAAAAGTCTAAAGGAAAATGAACATTTGCAAAAGCAGTATTGGCTGTGCCACTGGTTTTGGGTTAAAAGACAACCCCCATCATGATGGTCTCTATCAGTATGGCCCACACTTGCGAATGTGAGCCCTATTATTCAGACCATGATCATAAAGTGGGCGCAGGATCATCGGCCACATGCATCAATGTTGCCGTTTGCGAATTCTTAATTGCAAAAATTAAGGAATCCCAATTAAGAATTCGCAAACGGCAATGCATCAAAATTTCACAAATATTTTTGCGATTTCTTATTTTTCCTTAATTGCGATTCTCAATTTGCGAATCGCAATTAAGGAATCCCATTCCCATTGATTCCTATGGGCCAAGAGGCCCATAGGAATCCATGGGAAGGCATTCACAATTTGCGAATCGCAAATTGAAAATGCAATTTCAAGGGTTCAGGGGGGGTCCATAGAACCCCTCCCTGCACCCCTGAAATTAAACTTAAGTGCAATTTACACACACACATGTCCCAAGGACATGTGTGTGTGAAAAATGCAACTTTCAAAAATGCAATTTAGTGCATGTTTGAAAGTTTTCGGTAAATTAGCATGAAGTCCAACTTCATGCTAATTTACCGCTTCCAAATTGCGAATTCGCAATTTTGAAATGATCATGCATTGCATTTAAGAAATCTCACATTGCGATTTCTTAAATGCAATCCCAATTTTTGAAATCGCAACATAATTGCAATTTCTAAAATTGCGAAAAAAGCAGAAAAGCTTAATGCATCCCAAATCAATGAATTGCATTCACAAACGGCCGAATTTTGCAATTCCCACCGTTTGCGAATGCAATTCAGTTTGATGCATGTGGGCAATAGGATCACAGGCTCCTCTTGTTGGACACTCACTTAACACCTTGGCTGCTAGCAGTTTTCCCGTCCTGTGCTGGAAATTCCTATCTTACATTATTCATGACGAGCTCAGCTCGCCATCAGCACAGCTCAACCGTGCATCATGACGAGCTGAGCTCGTCATCAGCATCGAAAGGGTTAAACAACAAAGTGTTGCTATGGCATGATGCCTAAATAAGTATCAGAGGTGACACACTCAACAGGTACCAGTGGCTCTAAGGGGGATCCTATCCTTGCCCCATCATCGCACAAGTGGCTCTCAAATCTTGTGAGATGCTCTGTGAGGAATTGCATTTACCACTGACCCTACAGTGAAGATATAAACAATTGTGTCACTGTCTCTCCAAAAGGCTGGGGGCACTCACTTTGGCCCTCCTAACATCTCTGGTGATACCTTACCTCGACACCCTGCGGCACTTCAAAGGAGGGATATTGGGCCTAAATAATCTCCTGGTGAGGCACAGTTGGGCGAAATCAACTCCAGGTGGATTATGAAAGTGAGGACTGGGTCGACATACGGAATAACCTGCATCATGGAGCATAAGAAGGCCAGAATTAAATTCTGCCTCTTAAATATGCTCCAAGACAGCTACTGGACACCTGCAACACACAAGACTGCAAAAATCTTGCATCATTCAGACTGCTGATGGTGTGATCATAAACAATGGGCCATCATTCATTTGCTCTATGACTGACCGGACGTGTGCAACATTCAGGGATGCAGTGGGGCATACTTTAAGCAGTGCTGCAGTGATCCCCACCCACTGTTAAGCCCCTTAATAATGCTTCATGACACAGCACACTGCCCTTCAATGTCCGTCCCGGACCGTTGACTTCTTCATAGGTCCCTTACAGTGGTCAAACCTTTGCATCTTACACCACTGTTGATCTCTGTGCCCATTCATAAATTAGAAATGGCTCACTGAAGTGAACAAGACTGCTACCTTTGAAGCTCATCAACAATTTGCAGGCAAAAATCTTTCTCCGTGTGTGGTTGCCCTTCCTGAACAATGATTAGTGATCAGAGATAACCCAACTGACTCCCTCTTATCCTAACACCCACCAGCCCATTGATGTCCTTCCATTCAACCCTGGCCCCACTCTCACAGTGACTCAATTCAGTTCTCCCTACTGCAGTGCCCCACGCATGCTCCCACGCTACTCATAGGAAGAGCCCAACTCTGACAGAACTCTTCAGTGGGAAGGGGACGGAGTGGCGGGAGCCAAACTGACCAAGGGTGGGGTGGCTTAATTTAGGCCTGATGGCGGCTACTTTAATTACAAACCCTTGAGCACCAATGATACTTTGTAGGGCGCCAACTACCAGCAATCCAATAGACTTCATGGATCCAGCACCCTCTGAGATTGTTTTATGATACAACCATGCACACTTTAACCATGCGTACTTAAGCAACACAGTCTGAACCATGACTGCATCTTTACCACTCATGCCATTACCACACATACCTTTGCAATGAATTTCATTGTAAAGGCATGATTGGTAAAGGTATATGCATGCTAAAGTGTACTCCCCAACCCCCTGCACCCTAAAACCCAGTACCCAAGCCCAGAAATCCACCCCACTCCTGCCCTAAAAACTACCCAACTCCCTACCCTGAGCCCTAAAACCCGGCCCCTGCCAAAAACTACCCAAACAACCCTCCACCCTGAGCCCTAAAACCTGACCCTTGCCAAAAAACTACCCTGACCCCAGCCGCTCCGTACTGAGCCCTAAACCTGACCCTCAGCCCTGAAAACTGCCTTTGCCCCACCTGATCCCTAAAATATGGCTCCTAGTCCAAAAAACTGCTACAACCTCCCTGCCCTAAGCCCTAAAACCAGCCCGCCCCAGTTATAAAATCTACCCCCCTAAAACCCTGCTCCAGCCCCACTTACCAAGCTGTGCCCCAATCCTTTCTCTTTTGTATATGGAGCAAGGACCCCCTGAAACAATGGATACTCCAAGTCCTAGGTCAGGGATTAATAACATGTGAGGTAACAACCAAGGCACTCGAACTAGACAATTAAAACAATAAACCAGATACAAATTAACATAAAAGTTAAAATGTTCCCAATCCTTTCTCTCCACATCCATCTGCACATCTAGGTTGCTGACTGCTTTATCCAGGCATATGCACACATTTAAACTGCTGCCTGCCTTAATCACACAAATGCGGGGTTAAAGCATATGTGTGGTTAAGACATATGCATGGTTCAGGAAAACGCTGCTCCACTTTTGTTGAAGTGGCATGCGTGTAAATGCTGTTTCCCCTCTGGGACTATAGACCTTTCTATAGTCTAGCATACATTATGACCAACTCGCGCCTCCCTTTCCCGATACAAGAGAGTCACAGGACTGAACACCCCCTCCTTCCATTCTCCCATCTTTTTTCCATCCGTCTCTTTTGTGCTTATGTTCCACCTCTAATATTATGCTAACTTGTTGACCAAGTTGTGATTCTAATCAGATTATCATGTTTACAACCAACCACCATTCCAAGTATTTTTGCAATTATGGTTTGATATATAGTGTTGGGTTACTTAATGGCTACAAATTCACAATAAACAATCACAACAATATATAAATAAATAACAGCAGTTTTTGTTCACAGATGGGTATCTGAGATGCATATATTCTCGGTGTTTCACTTACAGAGGGAAACACTTGCATATGTTCTTGTTGTTTACATTTTTCTGATCCAAAAAGGCTAAATAACGAATAGCTGGCCTTAGGGGACTCTCATCCTCTTCACAGTAAACAAAATCCTTTAAAGCTCTAGTGGTATTAAATAGCTGTAGTAATGGACGTATATTCCTTGTTGTTCATAAAGGTATGCATTCAGTAGTAGCAGGGCAACATAGAAATGACAACACTGTAAGGTTCCAATATGTGTTTAAATATTTTTATTGAAATTCTCACATACAGAATCGGTTAGTAATCTTTCAAGTACACTAATTAGTCAGCAAATATTTTAAATGGATATAGGGATATGTAATGTAATCTAAGCTGCCAACTAACTAGACATACCCAAAAGCATTGTGGAATCTGTAAATTACTTAGAGTGGACTTCCCCAAAAATGTTGCATTCCTCTACTTGTTTTTGTAGATCTCGTTTTTTTGTTGGTCTTAGGACTTAGGATTGATACTACAAGTCCTCCTTGTTAATCACTCACCCTGATGAAGACCTCTGGTAAAAGAAGCGCCATACAGAAGGTCAAAACGCATTGGTTACATTCTCCTGAGAGGCGAGCCTAAGAAAAAAAAACAGGATACATTTATGCCCAGAACTGTTGGCATTTTAGAGCCCACTTTGTACGGCTCTAATCTGGGTTCCAACCTTGAGGCAGCCTCCCTCTGGCTTATAAAAACATTAGTGTATCATGAGGACTTTAATGAGAAGAGTCCCCGTGCCACGCTTTAAGAAAGGAGTAGGACTATTACTTGCCTGTCAAATTACACAGTTCTATGTTTATAAATTGTACAGTCATTTGTTTTGTGTAAATTGTATAGTCACTTGTCTTGAGAAGTGTATAGATGTAAGTCTAATGTAATTTTGGTTTATATTTTTCGAATACTGATTTTGTCTTGTGCATATTTTACACACAATGTGGAGCAATAGGCTAGTTTTCTAGTAAGTCCTGCACAGGGACAACATGTCTTGGTAAAAACAACAAATATGTTCAATGTGCATTTATTGCAAACCAGGGATGAATAAAAAATCCAACTGGCATACAAGAAGACTGGTATCTATGGTGTCAGAGGTATTTTGTTGTGAATATAGTATTAGGATTCCCACCTCTGTTCTCCTTAACAGAATCATTTCCCTTTGTCCTATCGGCATTGCAGCCTCTGTGTGCATTTTTAAACTGCCATGTCGACCTGGCAAAATAAATCATTTGCCAGGACCAAACCTTCCTTTTTAATATGTATGTGTAACCCCTAGGGGTAGTCCTGGACAGCCCAGGGGGCAGAGTGCAAAGTGTGTAAAAAGTAGTACATGTACTTTTAAGTTGTACATGTCCTGATAGTGAAAAACCTTCCAATTCAGTTTTCACTACCGTAAGACCTACCTCCCCCATAAGATAACATTGGAGTTACCCTATTACATTTTATAAGTATAATTTCAGAATGTGAATATGTAAGCAGTTCATTTTTGGTGTCACTGGAATCCCAGTGAAGTCAGATTTTAAATTACATTTTGAAAATGCCACTTTTATAAAGTTGGCATTTTTCTGATTTAGCCACTTAGTGTCTGTAGCCTGCCTCTGGGTCACATGGCTGGGTGTAGTATTCATTCTAGACAGTCACACACAATAGAGTGTTTATAGAGGAGTCATCACTGGCAGGGTGGGATGGAAGAGCTGGGCACGGCATACTTACACTTGAATAGGCTGTGTCCTGCCTCCACACAAAAGGCTGCATACCATCTGTACTTATTCTGCTGCAAGAGCAGGATAGGCAGGACACCTGTTCATTTAAAAAGAAAGCCTCTATACGCTTCTCCCCCACTTCAAAAACACATCTGGGTATGCATTAGGCCTCAGGTACCACCTCTTCAGTACACTTCCGGATCTGAGTATACTCTGCCAGGAAGAAGGACTACTGTGTTGCTGAAAGGATTGCCACTCTGCTAGACTGCTGCTCTGGAGTATCTGCTATTCTGCTGTGCTAACCTGCTGCCTGCTACTCTTTTGCCTGAAGTAAGAAGGAATGGACCTGCATCTCTTGAACCCAGAACCCAAACTGACTCCAAGAGCTAGTTGGCTGTTCTTCTGATCTGAAGCCTCGGGACACAAGATGCTTTCAATGACCTTGAACGTGCACCTGGACTCTGCCATATGTGAGTCTACCCTGCCAAGTGGTGCTATCCCAGTCCTGGGCCCTTGGAAATGGGCTTAAGGTGCTCTGCCAGCCTCTGTGTATCCAGCGGAACCAAGGCATCTCCCCTGCTACACAGCACAATCCCAAGCAGAACCTATGCATCACAGCTGCTTCGTGAATTGGACCTGTTGCAAAGACCAGCTGCCACTGCAGCTCGTTGGACCCAGCGAATCGCCACAACTGCATGTCACAACCCTGGCGTGGGACCTCGCATCCCTCCTCAACGGTAGCCTAGATGACAATGCTGGACTTTGCATTGCAGCCTCACAACTTTTCAGAACAGACGCATCGTAGCGATTGACTGCCCCATCCCTGACACCGGACTTCACATCGCAAGCCCTGTCGACTAAGCATATGCAATTGTAAAGGGTGTTATGAGAATAGCATCATATTTGGTTCAGTTTATTTTGTACCCTGCAAAAGCAGAGAGATCAGTGATGAGTTGCATCAGGGCTGTTATGATGGTGTCCGGTTTACTAAATATCAGACTCTAAAACACAAGAGAGTCATCCTTTTGTAGAAAAAAGGATAGGGTAGTGTAGAACAAGAACATTATAAATCTCCTCTTTTTCTCCTTATTTTATGTCTATACATACTTCAAATAATATAGACACTCAATAATTAAAAATTACATATTTTTTTTGGGGGGGGGAATCATTTAAAAACATCAAATGGACATGAGCCTATACATATTATACAAACAATAATTGAATTACAGAGTCCTTAAATAAATATCAAAAACCAAAAGCCTTGTGCATAATAATTCTTCTTTACCTTTCCTATGATATATTTTCTATGGGCTTATGAAGAGTCCACAATAAATTAAGCAAAAAGTTAAAAACAAACATATTTGATTTGTTTGTTACACCTTAACTGCATAGCCTTCCTATAAGACCACCATCACATAGTTAATATTTATTGTTTGTATAGGATCATGTCTATTTGTTTTTTTGTTTAATGATTTCCAAAAAATGTGTTTCATTCTTACTTTTTGAGTGTGTATATTATTTGGAGTATAATTACTCGAAAAGGTAGTAGTGGTCCCTAATAGGGAAAAACTGCACATCAAAATAGAGAACAAGTATCCTTAAAAATCAGTCAATGGCGTGATAAATGAACAATTGCTGTATGTATAGCGGGTGCTAAGAAAGCTGGAAGCACTCACTACCCAGAAGTGGTGTTAGCAGTTTAAATAAGCAACCTGCCAATACAATTGTCAACAAAGTTTAGCTAGTACATCACACCCATCATAATCAATATAAATAGGTCCTAGACACAGCATAGTATAAATGGACCAATGTTGATGACAATTCAATAAACAATTTCAGACAGTCATGAGGTAATGTAGATCATTCCAAAGTCCCACAGGATAAGATGAACAGCCCACGAAGCTTCAGTATAAAAAGTTCCTTTTATTAATCTTCATGCCCACGTCCAATATAAAGAACAGCCAACACAAGTTTTATCTGTACTTGGTCAGTTCTCAGACTTTCTCAAGGCAGTGAACATAAAATATGTTCACAATCAATACACTCATTGTAGCGAAACAATATCTCCTACTAGCAAGTGCATGTATAGCATCTGGTGCAAATAAAGATCAAAGATTTCACAATTAGTAAAGATCACCCGAAAAAAAGTGCTCAAATAAAGATCCGTATATAGACAACAGGTTCCCCAAGAGATGAAAGATAAGAACTAGAAAAGAGAAATATAAGAATAAAAAGACACGAAGAGTGTTCAAAGGGGGCAGTTAACCAAATCACATGGGTTAAATGCCCTGAAGAAGTGAGGTGTTGAAATAAGATGCTAAAGGAGACCCACTTCACTCTTTAAAAGAATTGTATAGAAATCTAGAATGTTGCCAATGCACCTCAATAAGATAAAAACCAAGTCAAGTATGCAAATGTGAAGAGAACAATTAGAATTCCTTCCACCTAAATAATCTGAATGGAAAAAGAAATCCACCTCCTGAGTGGTTCTTAATAGTTCCAGAATTAGGTAAATAATGATGAAGAATAGATAGCAACTTGATGAGGAACCTCCACAGTGTAATGACTATAAGAAATCAGGCCAATCTAGTTGGAAAAATGTGAAATGACATACTAAATATTACCTTATAGCACTGGAGAGTAGGAGATATTGTTTCTCTACAATGAGTGAATTGATTGTGTACATATTTTATGTTCACAGCCTGGGGAAAGTCTGAGTACTGACCAAGTACAGACGAAACACGTGTTGGCTGTTCTTTATATTGGATATGGGTCTGAAGATTAATAAAATGAACTTTTTATACAGAAGCTTCGTGGACTGTTCATCTTATCCTGTGGAACTTTGGAATGATCTCCATTACCTTATGACTGTCTGAAATTGTTTATTGAATTGTCATCAGCATTGGTCCATTTATACTGTGCTGTGTCTAGGACCTATTTATATTGATTATGGGAGTGCTGAAGTAGGTAAACTTTTTTGTCAATTATTTGAAGTATATATACATAAAAAATAAGGAGGAAAAGTGGAATCTCATATTGTTTTTGTTACTAATTATCAGTACATCATCCATGTAGAACATGAGTTTAAGTTCTCCTGCTACTGTAATTATCCCTATAATCCTGAAGAAAGATTTAACAGCTATTGTCAAAGTTGCTAATCCCAGTATGAAAAGTAGTGGTGACCGTGGACATCCCTGTCTAGTACCCGTCCAATCTTGATGTTTTTGGATATCAACACATTGGAATTTATTCTCTCCTTGGGTTCTTGGTATAACCTGTAGAACATTCTTATAAGTGAATGTCCTAGACCAAATAGTTTCATGGTTCAAAACAAATAGTCCCACTTCACTCAATCAAATGTATTTTTAGCATTAAGGAAGAGGATCATTTTCTCATTCACATCTTGTTTAGTCTGCCATAATAGAGGTCATACTGTCCGCATGTTATTCGACGACGAGTGATTAGGCACAAACCCTACATGCATCTAGTAAGGGGATGACTTTTCTTAATCTTGTTCTCAAAATGCTTGCTGAAAGATTAACAACACAGTTAAAAAGAGAGATAGATCCGTAGTTGGTGCTTGACAGGTCATCTCTCCTCCGTTTGGGAATTAGGGAGGTTTATGCCATATGAAATTCTGCTCAGAGGATACATTCTCCATAGCTTCTCAGTAGACTTTCTCCAAAAGCTGTACTGTGAGGAACCATGTTCACTTGTTGAATTCCAAGAGAAATCCATCACCTACTGGGGCACTATCAGTTGACAACAGTTTCACTGCTTCTGCAATTTTAGTATGAGAAATCTCTTAATCTAATTAACAGTTGAGAAAATTGTGCTCTTAATAATGCTGCCACAAAAGCATCTTCTTGACTGTGTGATTGGGCGCATTGAATCTATGTAGTTTGGCATAAAATGACTCAAATTCATTTGTTGTGGTTGGTGATGAATTGTGGTAGAATTTTACCTCCATAATCTCTCATTGCAGGTATAGCTGATTGCATTTCACGCTATTTCAGCTCTAGAGCTAAAAGTCAATCTCCAAGCTCTCTCATCATGTTCATAGGTTTCTCACTTATACAAGTTAGAGCCTTCTATCGCACAGAAAATAATATGGGATCTTATTTACAATGTGTGTTACTTTCAAGGAGAAGGGTTGCATCATATTTACAATAATATGACGTATCCCTGAGAATAGGCACGTTACAATGCACGTGTTACAACACATGTCATTACAACTAATTTTTTACAACGCAAAATCGATGAAATTGCATGTGGGTACAATGCATGTCATTACAACGTATAATCCATTACAATGCAATTACTATTCTAACTCCCCTGGGACATTACTTTGGGGAATGCGTTGTAATGGATTATGCATTGTAATGACAGGCGTTGTAATGGATTTTGCATTGTAAAAAATGTGCTGCAATGACACGTGTTGTAAATGATGTTTCCCATCCCTGAGCTCTCTCCTGCGCTGGTGCGCAATTGGCTGCCATGCACCAAAGCAGGAACCCTTGCACCTGGGTGCAAGGTTGCCTGCGTTGAATGATGATTGCTTTTGTGAAAGAAAGAACACCTTCCAGCTTAAAAACAATCACAAGAGGTGTTTTCCTCTTTCTATGTGTGCTGTAGAATGCTGAACGCATAGAAAAAGTTAAAAAAGGAGGATAAATAAAAGTATATCTCTTTGTTGCCCATCCTTACACCTCCTCTGGGGAGGCTTGCGATTCTGATGCATTCCCAGAGTTATGAAATGTTGTAAATCTGGGAATGTGGCAGAATCTATGGGGTTTTATTGGGAACACCCACAACAGCACCCATGGAACGCCCCTTTCACGCAAAGGGCCTCGTGAAATGGGGCCGAATTTACAAGGACACGAAAATCCACGAAGGGCGGCTTTTCACCGGGGCATCAGAAAAAGAGATGCACCTGTAGCACAAGGGGCTTGCAAATATACGCCATGGTATTCAGATAAAATAAATTGTCATTACATTTTTTAGGTTTTTATCTGTTGGATACTGGCTGGAGCATTTTTAAAAGGAATGAATTTCAGTCTCAAGAGTGGTCCTCTTGTGTACTCTTTTTTTTCATACCGTAACTGAGTCTCGCATTAGGACACCTTGTATATGTGTGCCCTGCTGCCCATAATAGCTGCTGTGAAGTATTCAATGTTTTGTTTGATTGCGTGAATCTTGCTGCTTACTCTTTTTTGACGGAATACTACATTTCAGTATATTCATCCTCCAACTAAGGGATTTAGGAAACACTATTTGAAGACCTAAACATATGTAGATCGGTTCATGGTCAGAGACACAGCGAATATCAATCGAACAGGTTTGTACCTTGGGGAACATGGCACAGTTCAGCAGAAAGTAATGCAATCTTGATTCTGAACGATGCGCTATGGAGACGTATTTATATACTTTAGATATAGTGTGCAGCAAGCACAATTAAACCAGGAGTGGGTGATCTGACATTATATTTTGAAACAGACCCTAGATTCCAATACACACCCACTCTGACTTTGGCCTGTCCGAATTCTGTGCATGACATGTTCTGGGTGAAAAAAAAACAATTAGTAGCCATTAGAAGCATAGACAGAGCCCACTCTGACAGTAACTTGCATAATAATGTTGGCAAATGCACAGCTACGTCATCTGTATCTGTCTATAAGTTTTGTATTAAATTCGAAAAACAAAGTGTGGGTTTGCTGATTGGTCTGTACATCTCTTGACATACTGAGTCTAGATGTACATTTTCAAATGAATTTGTACAGGGTGCTCGGATGGCATTCTAATACCCACGCACCATGGTATTTTTTATCTCTAGACCTATGAGGTCTGAAACTATAATAGTACACCAGAGCACACTCAATCACTATATCTATAATCCAACAAATCCTATAGCAAGCAGGGGAGGAGATTTTTCCTCATGATATGTGTCAAATAAGTCCTTGTTTCAATGTCCTTTCAAAAATTACTTCATCCACACACCCGAATCAGGTCTTTTGTCTTTAATTTCGGAAATAACGAAGATTGTAGCAACAGTAGACGCGTGTTTCGCCCTCAGGGCTTTTTCAAGGCTCAATAAACTGTTTTTGTAGATATTGATGAGGTTGCTACCCAAAGTAAACCTAGTTTATTGTAGAAATTCCTTGTATGAAGAAAAAATGCAAATAAAATCACCGGCAAAGTTGGCCCGCGGTGGCACGAAAGGCTATGTATTCAAATTCCTGGAAGTATATCCTGTAAACAATTCCTGGACCTTGATAGGTCTGTATATATTTGTACAGCAGACGTCCTGGTTTGTGAACCCAATTGTCGACTGAACCAGTCGACAACTGGTTGACTTTGGGTAGCAACCTCATCAATATCTGCAAGTTCTGTATTAATGTAGCAAGTTTTACATATAAAAAATGCCACTTACGCTTTTCGGCAGTTCGAAGGTCTCTCTCAGTCATATTAGTTATTCAGACAAGAAGAAGATGGCACTTTTCCTACCCAGGCTCTTCGCAGTTTGTCATATTCTTATTCTGATTTCAAAAGGATAGCCTCTTATAAGTGGGAATATTGGGCTTCTTGGGCGCTAGCTAAGAGAGCACCATTTTCCTCTTAATAGAATGATAATATTTGTTCATGTTAGGGCATCGTTATGATTCTGGATGGTCGGACCCCCGACTGCTATTGTGGCAGTCAGGAGACCGCCGACATGCATGTGGGAGGTCCAACTACCCCATTATGATGTGACTGCTGGGTTAGCAGTCAGAAATGCTGTGTGTAGGCATGCTGCGGTCTTGTTAAATGACAGCAGCAGTCGCCTCCACAGAGCAATTCCTCCTATATGTCAATCAATCAATCAGAACATTTTTAAAACATGCTACTTACCCATGTGGGTCTCAAGGTGCTGAAGGGGGTACTGCTGCTTCTGCTCGAATGGCCAGGTCTTTAGGAGTCTTCAGAAGGTCCTGGGTTTGCCGTAGGGGGTGGGGAGGGTGTTCCAGGTCTTGGCGGTGAGGTGGGAGAACGATCTGCTGCCGGAGGTGGTTGTTTGGATGTGGGGGATTGTAGCGAGTGTGAGGTCGGCAGAGCGGAGCTTGCGGTTGAGGGTGTTGAAGCTGAGTCCTCTGTTAAGGTACACAAGTCCGGTGTTGTGAAGTGCATTGTGTGCATGGGTGAGGAGCTTGAAGGTGATCCTCTGGCATGCAGAGGTGTTCTGGATGTGTTGAAGTCATTTCAGGAGTTTTGCCGAGGCTCCTGCGTAAAGGGCGTTTCTGTGGTCCAACCTGCTGTTGACGAGGGCCTGGGTGACCGTTCTTCTTGTTTCGGTGGGATCCACCTGTAGATCTTTGCGCAGCATGCAGAGGGTGTTGAAGCAGAAGGAAGAGACAGCGTTGACCTGCTTGATCATGTAGAGGGTAGAGTCGAGGACGAAACTTAGGTTGCGTGCATGGTTGGTGGGTGTTGGAGCTGTTCCCAGTGTCATTGGCCACCAGGAGTCATCCAAGGCAGAGTGGGTGGATGTGAGGATGAGGACTTCCATCTTGTCTGAGTTTAGCTTTAGTCGGCTGTTCTTCATTCACTCGGCTTACATTCATTCATTGATGAGGGTTTTGGCGATGTGGGGGTCCTTGGTGAGGGAGAAGATCAGCTGGGTGTCGTCGGCGTAGGAGATGATGTTGAGGTCATACAGTCGGGCGACGTGGGCGAGCGGTACTATGTAGATGTTGAATAGTGTTGGGCTGAGGGATGAGCCCTGGGGTACGCCGCAGATGATCTCGGTGGCTTCGAAGGGGGAGGCAGACGCTTTGGGTTCTGCCCGAGAGGAAGGAAGCGGTCCAGTCCAGGGCCTTCTATTGGATCCCAGCATCGTGGAGGCGTGTGCGTAGGGTGCGGTGTCAGACCATGTCGAAGGCGACTGACCGGTCCAGGAGGATGAGGGCCCTGGTGTCTCCGTTGTCTAGCAGGGCCCTGATGTCATTTGTGGCTGTGATGAGGGCAGTTTCGGTGCTGTGTTTGTTTCGGAACCCGGACTGGTACGTATCCAGGATGCTGTTTTCCTCGAGGTAGCGGGTCAGTTGCCTGTTGACGGTCTTCTCAATGACCTTCGCCGGGAACGGGAGTAGGGAGATGGGCTGCAAGTTTTTGAGATCCTTGGTGTCAGTCTTGGGTTTTTTGAGTAAGGCATTAATTTCGGCGTTCTTCCAGCTCTCCGGGAAGGTTGCTGTCTTGAAGGAGATGTTGATGGCTTTCCGAAGATGGGGTGCGATGGTGGCGCTGGCTTTGTTGAAGATGTGATGTGGGCACGGATCTGATGGAGAACTGGAGTGGATGGTGTTCATGATTTTGATGGTGTAGTCGTCATCTATGTTGGTCCAGGAGAGTAGGGAGATGGTGCGGATGGTGACCGTGGGGGCGGGGGTCTCAACGGTTATCTGGCGGTAATGGCTTTGAAGCTGTCGTGGATGTCTGCAATCTTGCGATGGAAGAAGGTGGCAAGGGCGTCACACAGGTCTTGCGAGGGTTGGATGTCATTGGAGCTGGGGTTGGAGAGTTCCTTCACGATGTTGAAGAGCTCTTTGCTGTTGTGAGTGTTGTTGTCTAGGCGGTCTTTGAAGGAGGCCCTTTTGGCGGCTCTGATGGGGTGATGGTGTCTGCGGATGGTATTCTTTTGGGCTGTGTAGCTTTCCAGTGTCCGTTCACGGTGCCATTTCTTCTCTAGCTTTCGGCAGGTTTGCTTGGAGGCTTGAAGGTCTTCAGTTAACCAGCTGGCTTTCTTGTTGGTGTGACTGTTGGAGGGTTTCCTGATTGGGGTGAGGGTTTTGGTTCAGTCATCTATCCACTGTCTGAGGTTGCGGGTGGCAATGTTGAGGTCGGTGTGGTCGGCGGGTAGGCTCCGGGCGATGGTGGTGGTTAGCTGGTCTTCTGAGACTTTGCTCCAGCAGTGGCAGGGGATCTGTTGGATGGGGTGGTGCGTGGTGGGTTTCCGGAAGGTGAATTGGATGCCGCGATGGTCGGTCCAGTGGAGTTCAGTGGTGTTGGTGAAGGAGACGTGGGAGCTTGCAGAGAAGATGGGGTCAAGCGCGTGGCCAGCGTAGTGGGTGGGTGTTGTGACGAGTTGGCTGAGTCCAAGATTGTCAATGAGGGTGGTGGAATTGGTGTCATTGTTGTTCTCGAGGTGGAGGTTCAGGTCCCCAAGGAGGATGTAGTCTGTAGAGGCGAGGACATGTGTGCTGACGAAGTCGGCGATGGAGTCGCTGAACTGTGGTCAGGGCACTGGGGGGTCTGTAGACGACGGTTACTCTGAGGGTGGTGTTGGGATCAGTGTGGATCTGGTAGTGCAGGTGTTCGGTGGTGCTGAGGGTGTCGTCGGTGTACCTGCCATAAAAAGGTTGTCGGAGAGGGATATTGTAATCCAGATGGCTGTGCCTGTCTCGGCACTACCCCCATGCTGGGATGTAGCTCAAACTGCTGTACCCATCGGGAACTCTGATCCTGGGGGTGGTGGAAATGACGATCTTGCGTCATACAGAAGTAGCTCCGACCACCAGTATCATAATGCAGCAGTCACGCAAAAAGGTATGTCAGTGGTTGGACTGCTACCAACAGCCTGTCGGTGACCTGACTGCCCAAAATCCAAATCAGGCCCTAAATGACAAGATGGGAAGTTCCTTTTCATTAGTGTGCGCCATTTCTCTTTGTAGATCGATAGAACACAGATAAAGAGAGAGATTACAGGGGTAGTTGTGTTTCTGTTCAATGTTTGCCTACTGTGGTTCTCCAGGTGCATTAGGAAAGCAGGATAGAGTTAGTTAAATAGTGATTTGTGTTTAGTATTGACTGAGGAAGAAATGTGCCTTAATTGTTAGTTGTTTTTCATCCAGAAGAGTTGACGTTGATAATGATAATTATTTTAGCCAGATAGTCATTATGGTGATAGAAACCAAGTACATTGGTCTGATGAGTGTCATCCACCATTGTCTATGTGCGCGCACCTATTACTTCCTAGATCAAGGACATCATTATTATGTAAAGTATTAGAGCTGGTATTGAGTTAAGCATATGCTGCCTTACAACAATCTGAAAGTTTCATAACAGACCCTAAATGAAGCTATTTATTCCTCAGTGGGGATCAAGATTTGTGTCTGTCTGCTGCCGGGGAGACTGCTTCTCCATTATGTGTCCCTGCATCTGGGCACTTGCTCTTTTGTGGAATGTACTTGCACCTTTGTGGGATGTGAATCTGTGTGCCCCGATTCGAGTTGCTCCATCATGAATTTGAATTTGAATTTGAATTTAAAATATTTGTATAGCGCAACATACACCATGCGGTTTCTTGGCGCTGTGGAGGCAAATTTAGCAGTAGAAACGGAGAACTGGTGGAGAAGAGAGGATTAAAATCAGTTTACATTAAGAAAAGCCTGGGTGAAAAGGAAGGTTTTAAGATCTTTTCGGAAAAAGGAGTAGTGGCCAGACGCAAGTGATCGGGGAGGGAATTCCAAAAGGATGGTGCCAAGAATGAAAAGTTGGCTCCACCCCATTTCTTGCGTCTGTACCGGGGAACCTGGAGGAGTGATTGAGTAGATGAGTGAAGCTCACGGACAGGGATGTACTCTTTTAGTAAAGAAGAGATGAAGGCAGGGGCAGTCCCTTGCCGCGCCTGAAAAACCATGCATCCGGTTTTAAAGAGGGACCGCTCCCTAACAAGTAGCCAATGTAGTGCCTTCAGTAGGGGAGTAGAGTGATGGGAGCGGGGGAGGCCATACACCAGTCTGGCCGCCTGGTTTTGAACCAGCTGGAGCTTCCGTAGACTATACGCTGGGATGCCGTTGTAAAGGGCGTTGGCGTAGTCCAGCCGGGAGATAACCAGAGCGGGCATGATTAACTTAAGTGCAGGGGGAGAAAAGAAACGGGAAACAGAGCGGATAGTTCGAAGGACAAGAAAACAGGAGGAGACCACAGAACTGATTTGTGAGTGAAGGTTGAGATGATTGTTAAGTTTAATGCCCAGAGTTTTAACTGAGGGAGAGGGTGTAGGAGGGGATCCTAAAGAAGAAGGCCAAAAGGAAGAGTTCCAGGGACTGGAGGAACCACCCGTAAGGACCAATTCTGTTTTATCAGGGTTCAACTTCAGATGGTTGTGGTTCATCCAGTCCCTGATGAAAATCATAGTAGACTGGAAATTAGGAATAGAACTCGGGGAAGAAGACAGGTTAAAGATAAGCTGGAGGTCATCTGTATAGTTATAAACAGTAACCTCCAGTTGCTGAAGTGCAAAGATCAGAGGATAGATATAGAGATTAAACAGAAGGGGGGAAAGAGAAGAACCCTGAGGGACACCACAAGTGACTTTGAGTTGGGTGGCCGAAAAATCCCCCAACCGGACCGCCTGGGTGCGGTCCCTCAGGAAGGACGATAGCCAGACCAGGGCTGAGCCCTCGACCCCCGCCGCTCCGACACGGGAAAGTAAGATGGAGTGATCCACCGTGTCGAAGGCGGCGGAGAGATCGAAGAGCACCAGAGCCTGGTAGTTGTTTTGGTCCATGCCCTCCCTGAGATTGTTCAGGACCGACACCACGACGGACTCGGTGGAGTGCCTAGGCCGGAAGCCTGCCTGGCGGGACGCTAGGCCCTCATTGGCTTCTACATGGGCACTGAGGACCGATGTTACATGTCGCTCCAGCACCTTGCCTAAGTAGGGCAAGAGAGAGATGGACGATAATTGGCTGGAGCGGAGGGGTCCGCGCCAGGCTTCTTTAGGATGGGGACTATGGTGGCAGATTTAAGGGCTGGAATTACCACCCCCTGAGCCAGCGAGCTATTGAGGAGGGATATAGGCGGTTTGGGACAAACGGAGTAAATCTGTTGCAAGATGTGGGCTGGACAGATGTCCGCCGGGGAACCAGATTTTACTTTGGGAAGTATTGCAAGGAACACTTCTCGGTAAGCGGGGGGATAAAAGAAAGACAACTGTGAACAGTCGGGGGAGAAGGCTCAGAAAAAGTAGGGGAAGGTGGTGAGATGTTGGCTCTGATGTTGGCAATTTTTTCTAAAAAGTAGGTATTCAAAGAATCACAGAGGGACTGAGAAGGGGGGGGCTTGAGGGTGGCCCTGTCAGAATAGGCCAGTTCCTGAACGATGGAGAAAATCTCCCTGGATTTGTTCTCCGCTGCCAGAATTTTAGCTGAGAAGTGTGTAGTTTTAGCGCTCAATATGGCCCTTTTATAGTCACTCAGCAGAGTCAAATAATGAGTTTTTTGTAAAGGGCAGTAATCCTTTCTCCATTGCCTCTCGGCCCGCCGGAGGGTCAGCTTTTTTATCTTCAGGTCATCGCCAAACCACCGATTTGACTCCTTGGATCTTCGGGTAGATATCCCTCGTAGTGGGGCTACGGTATCGCAGCCTCCAGCAAGGCAGGTGTCGATGGCCGCGGCTTGAGAGATGGAATATAAGCCCTCTAAGTTAGGTGCGGAGTTCAAAAGAGAGGATGACAAAACAGGAAGGTCTACCCTATTCCAGTTCCGTGCCCAGGTGTTTTTGGCAGGGGGGATCTTTGTTGCCGACTTAAGGCGGAGGGAAAAGGAGATCAGGGCATGGTCTGACCAGGGGCATGGGGACACGGTCATGGAAGAGACCAAGGCATTGAGAGACCAGACCTGGTCTAGTACATGGCCCTGGGTGTGCGTAGGGGTGTGCAAATGGGAGATAAAATTAAAAGATGCAAGTGAATCAGAGAATTGTTTAGAGGCAGTACATTCCTGGGGGTCTAAGGGCCAATAATTAAAATCCCCTAATACCAAGACTGAAGCGTGATTAATCGCTAAGGTGGCCAATAGGTCCTGAAAAGCTGTCAGAAACAGGTGGGATGGCTGGGGAGGGCGATACATTAATAAACAGGTAAGCGGGGGAGAAAAGGCAAGTGAACAAGCTACCAGGTGCTCGGTAGGATTAATAGTAGAGGAGGGAAGAAGTTGGAAATTGTGCTCAGATCGGGAAATGAGAGCCACACCACCTCCTGCCTTGCACGCTGGTCGATCGGCGAGAAGGGCCACATAAGAAGAAGGAAGGGCAGCCAACAGAGAGGGCAGGGAGGAGTCACAAAACCATGTTTCTGTTAAAAGTAACATGTCAGGCTGGTGAGTATCAAGCAGCACAAATAGCTCCTGGTGGTGCTTTACTGCCGACCTAGTATTGAGTAAGATAAGGGACAGGGGGGGGGAAGGGGTGAGGGACCAGGATCAGGGAAGTGGGACAAAGATGGGATCATATTGGTAGGTGTAGGGTAGTGGGGGGTAGGATCAAGGCCAAGTGCAGAGATGCGCCTGATAATGGGTGCAGCCAGGGGCCAGGGGCCCTGAAGAGCAAGTAGGTCCATAGAAGAATAAGGAGGGCCATGAGGACGCGCCCCTAGCCCCGTCTGGCCGCGGACGGGCGCAGACTGGCTTGACTTAGGCTTGACTTCGGTGCGCCTTCGTCGCGCCCGCTGCGCTCGTCCGCTGTGCTTCCTCATTGGGGGACGTTTAAATAGGGGCGGAGCGCGGGGGTGGCGCCGAGCTAGGTCGCCTGACCAGCCCAAACGAAGATGGTGCCCACACTCCTCCGAGCCCTGAAGCATGAGGTAAAAAAGTTTTGTCTCCTGTTGACTCTGGAGAATTAAAATCAATAACAAGAATCCAGCGCCACTGCTCGCGTTCAGCAGGGCGTCAGCAAGCACAGTCTCGTGTCCCACTGCAGGCGCGAACCCTCTGCCACCGGGGTCGCCTGCCTCCAATGTCGAGCACTGAGGAAGCCGCTCCTAAATAGGGGCGGAGCGCGGGGGTGTGGCGCCGAGCTAGGTCGCCTGACCAGCCCAAACGTAGATGGCGCCCACACTCCTCCGAGCCCTGAAGGATAAGGTAAAAAAAGTTTTGTCTCCTGTTGACTCTGGAGAATTAAAATCAATAACAAGAATCCAGCGCCACTACTCGCGTTCAGCAGGGCGTCAGCAAGCACAGTCTCGTGTCCCACTGCAGGCGCGAACCCTCTGCCACCGGGGTCGCCTGTCTCCAATGTCGAGCACTGAGGAAGCCGCTCCTACATAGGGGCGGAGCGCAGGGGTGTGGCACCGAGCTAGGTCGCCCGACCAGCCCAAACGAAGATGGCGCCCACACTCCTCCGAGCCCTGAAGAATAAGGTAAAAAAGTTTTGTCTCCTGTTGACTCTGGAGAATTAAAATCAATAACAAGAATCCAGCGCCACTGCTCGCGTTCAGCAGGGCGTCAGCAAGCACAGTCTCGTGTCCCACTGCAGGCGCGAACCCTCTGCCACCGGGGTCGCCTGCCTCATCATCCTTTCCAAGTCTTCGGGGTCATATAATTCTCTAGTTTTTCCATACATGGTCACACACCTCATGCCTGGATCTGGCAGATCATATCTGCTATGCCAATTCCTGAGTTAGGGCATAACAGTAAAAACGCATTGCCAACAATATGAGTCTCTTATGAAAAATCAGCGGCAAAAGGAATTCTGTCGTCTTGATACACATATAGTTCGTGTTTCCTGGTTATATGCAGTATTTCTGTCTCATGTCTGTGTCGTAGGAGTCAGTCTATATGTGGTCTGAGATTGTCCCTTGGGAATTATTTCTTTGTCAAAATGATATGTGCTCTTTGAAATTCAAGAATGGAGTAAATTCCAATACCGTAGGTACGAATGTTAAGAGGAAGTTAATCATATCTTGCCCATGGTCCATTTCTGGGACCCCGAAAATTCTCATTTTGTTCTGATTACTCTTTCCTTCGTGGACGGTTACTTTATTTTTGTTCCACAGGTCAGATCTTCAATCAGGAGATTTCATGATTTTTAATTTCCAGAGCGTTCGTCCAGTTGTGTCCTCAGCGTGGTGTGTTCTCCTGGGAGTGACCTGATCTCTTTGTTGATCACTGTTATAGAGTCCACTGTTGACATCACAAGTTTAATGTTTTTAAGTTCCAACATAATGGAATCCAGCATCACGGTAGTCCTGTTTGAGGCTTCAGACCAAGGGTTTACCTCTTACTGGTGAGAGCTTCTGCAAACAGTAGTTTCCTTGAAGTCTTGTGTCCTGACATTTAAATCTGTGCCATCTGGTTAAAACTTGAAACAGGCTGCCACAGAATGTACCTTCTTGGGAGATATAGCATGTGCTGTTTGTTCCTTTGAAGTATGGCCTTTTCCTATGTCTATGTATCAAGATACAGGCTCTTGTTTTGAGCTCGTCCTCCTGCATTTTGCTTTTTATTTTCTTGATTTCAGTCTATTTTTACTTGCCTTCATTCATGTGCTGTAGTTTTGTTGGATAATATTGCTTGTGAATGATTACATAATACTATCGACTTACCTGGTTCATTGGTGCAGTTCCAAATATCCACCAGTATGTGGCAGCATCTTCCGAGCAATTGGCATTCAGTCCCTTAGAAGAAAAGTCAGCTTCTACACAAGGGGGAGGTCATCACAGTGTGACCTCCCCAATCCAAATTTAAGTTTCTCCAAAAGCTGGTGGCTGCTCTACTTTCACCCCCAAGGAGGTGTATTTATCCCCAGTGTTGGCTGTGCACTGCCTGTGTTCTTCACGGACTTTTCATGTGCTCCCTGCCTCCAGATTGTGTTCTCTAAATGTTCCTTGATGTCTTCTGGTGCAGAAAGAAGGCTTTTTGAAGAGGCGGCTACTCACAGCACCAGCCCCTTCCAGGGCTCGATGTGGCCTTTTGTCACAAGACAGGCACATGTTTGTGTTGTGCACACCATGATGGCAGGCAGGGGCTGTCTGTTTATGGCATAGCAGATGAGTCTGGACAGCAGCCTTGCCCTGGGTGTTCCATTTTCAGACAGTGCTACAGAGTTCCCGCCTGGCAGGGATCAGTCAAACTGTATGCCCCACCAATGCTGAGCTGGTCAGCTGCAATTATCACATATTCAGGAGTTTCATATGTTTATCCTGCCACAATGAGTGCTGAACAGACACAGCTTCTCTAAAGAGCAGGGATTCAAGACATGGTGTAGATCCACCCAGTTAGGCCCCAATTCGAAATATGCATATTAATATCTGAGATGTCTGACACAGGCACTTGAACTCAGTGCTAGACATATGTTATGATAAGTTAATGGCTATCCTATCTCATTCCACCTGTTCGAGTTGCCTAGTACAGTGGTAAGGTACTCACTGAACTTGGGTCAAAACTTACTAGGATGGCTGAGGACTATCCGAATTGAGCTAGTATTTGAAGGGCAGAATTCATAGAATAGTGCTTAAATGTAAAATCGTTTAGCCAAGCCCATCGGTTAGCTACCTAAACTGCTTTTTGGACAGAGATGTACCTCCCCTATCTCAAATAACTTCATTATTAGTCAATTAAATAAAGCTCCCAGTTTGGTGCACAAGAGAGGCTGTAGGATCCAGCATGTGATCTGTACCACTAATTCAGACAGTTATACCGTGACACTAAGCCACTTACATTTAAGTGTTTAGGGACCCCAAATATATATTTCATGCTGCATATCCCATATCACCTCCTCTAACCCCATCCAGCCGTACTACATCCCATGCAACTGACCAGCATACTGTAAATTGGTATGACTAGCAGAAATAACAATAGGAAACAGACTCCAAGCAGTTGGTCTGACTGGATACATAGGGGCAGATTTATGATAACTGGCGCAGTTATTTTGCGCCGCTGCTCCGCCACCCATGGTGCGCCGCATTTACAATGCGGCGCAGCATGGGGCAAAAACGGCACAGATGCGTGACGCATCTGTGCCGTAAAGGTGGCGCATTGCTGGAGTTTCGTCGCAAGCGCAGCGCAGCTCCAGCAAGGCTCGAGGGTGCCCTATCTGTCCAATGCTGCGTCAAGACTTACGCCTGCTTCAAGCAGGCGCAGGGTTTTAACGCAGTATTGGCCTGAAAGTGACTGAGTGAAATCTTATAGATTTCACTCAGCCACTTTTGCGAGGCGCACCTGCCCGGGAATGCCCACCCTGCGCCGGAACGCCCACAAGTGGCGCAGGGCTTTACAACGTGACGCATCTGCCTAGATGCGTCATGTTGTAAATGGGTCGTAGGGATGCGCCACGTTTACGCCACAGTTGCAGGACGCAAACGTGGCACATTACCAACATAAATCTGCCCCATAAAGTGTAGACCTCAAATTGCCAGAGCAGTCCCCTACACAGGTTTGCCTTTCGCATTCCCACAACTCCACTGAAAATCTCCACAAAGTCCCCAGTGAAGCTTATCTCCCTGAAAGCTAGCACCCATTGTCAGGGCCCCCCAGAATGAACAATCATAGTCAAGTCCTAGTAGCTGTTGCTGGCGCCGGTGTCACCACAAACTCAATCCCTATATCCACGCAGAGAGACATCTGTGATCAGCCCATATGTGGTAGCATTTTAGATGTGAATGATTTTAGTAGGTAAATATTGATTTTCATTTTAGGTTTAAAAGAGATACTAGAACATAATGATTATGTCTGAAACAATTCCAATTAGATGTGCAAACGTATGTTTATTAATGTAGTCTAATTATGCCACTCTAGTTCATATGTACCCAGTTTGTTGTTACACATCAAACTTCTGATCTTCCCCCCTCACATCAAGTTCTCTTGCGATGTCTGCTATCCCCACAGGCTCCGAGTACTAAGAGACAAGCTGATAACAACGTTTATCTTTCCAATGTACATGTATTATGCATGAAATTTGTAGTGTTTGTTTACATTTTGTAGCAAGTCAAAGTTGTTCTGTTCTTCCGTTGTACTGTTGCCAGGCCTAAAACTCTTTGGCGAATGTGTGACATTGTTTTTAAAATGTTGCATCTGGTAAAAACTTCCTGTCATGATGTGTTGCTGAAGCTGCTCTACGTTTTCTTAGAAATTGGATGGTACTAACGTGTAATGTTGTATTGATTTCGTTGATTTGATAAAGGGAAATGGTACATTGAATTACACCATGCTGAAGCTGTGGTTTTGCTAATTTTCAATGCAGAATTTCAATATGAGATTCCCTTGAATTTGGGGGTGAGGCAGAATTTAGAGGTTAGGTTCCTTTCTTGTCTACTATGACTGCTGTCCACTTATTTAATACTGTTTTCCTGTACATCTATAATTTTTTACTCTGCTAAACTAATATTGGTTTGTGTTCTTTATCGCAAGATCGAGGGTGGTGGAGCAGAACCTCTAGGATAAATTTGGGTGATTTTCATTTTGAGGAGCATTTTTGGTTTGGAGGTCTGCTCCCACAAACAAAGGTAGCAGCGGATCCTTGAGTAAGAGCATAAGGTTTCATGTGCTTAATGCTCAATTAATAGTTCCTGGAGTTTTGAAACTTTGGCAGTACTGGAAATTCAAGAATTGTGCATAGAGTGTGTTCATGAATGATTTGGAGAGTAAGTATGAATAGGGTGAACTGGATTTTGTATGGTGTATTTATTTGTGCTGTGTGTTGGATTACGAGTTTGAAGAATGGATTTCTGCTCATGTGAGTTGTCTGTATGTTTGATAATGATTGTGGGCTCAATTGATGGGTTGATCACTATTGTGTTGATGTCTCATTCATATTTATATTTACATTTGAAGTTCTATTGGCTTTTTTGTTTGGTTAGTGGATTCATCAAAATGCAAGATTTTGAGATGTATTGATTGTACTTGTCTGTATAAGGTGATCTGTAGAGTGAGGTGACACATACACATGTAGAGGGACTATAAACTAATTACTTTTTCTATCTACGGTGCGTGCTTAATTTGTTTTATTGTAACTTGCTCTTGAGTTCACGGGAGCAGGAACACTGACTAAGGTAGTTTGCCACTAAACAGGAGTTTACCTAGTGTGAATTGTGGTTTACATGGGGTTTCTGCTTTCCATTCTTGGTTTTAACTTTAATTTTTGTTTTTCAAGTTTTTTTGTGTCATAATTTTTTATTGGAGTTCAAAGAAAGGCAAGTTGCGATTGGATTGTCTTACTTGATGTATTGATTTTTCTTTCCTATCTAGGGTAAACAGACAAGTGTTTCTTTAGTTTATTGGTTTAAAAATGCTTGCAATTGTTGATCTGTTCACAGAGGAGCTGTGCTGTGATTGGTTTGTCAGCCAGTGAGCCTCGCTTGGATTAATGACATGTCAACACAAACCTATCCTCGGATTGGTTGGTTGCTGACAGAGGTGGGCTGTGATAGGTTGACCTTTGACAGCGCTGCTCAGTGGTTGGTTTTTGTAGATAGTATGTCTGTTGTGACTTTGAGGTGATTTTCAGTTAGCTTGTTGTAAAAGTAATGGAGAATGTGTTGAAAGACTAATTACAATATCAGTCAGAAAGCCTCTGACCACTAGTTGGAGGCTTTCTTACTGAACATTGTTGGTTTACATTCCGACCACCATATTAGGATGACCGGCGGTCGGAGTTTATACTAGCCGGGGAATCCGACGGGGTTCCAACAGGCTCAAGGAGCCTTTTGGGCAGTCGGAAAGTCATCATAATCCCTTAAGGACGGCATTTTCACTGTCGAGCTTATGATGTTGATTTCCTACTGCCAATCCATGTTGGCCTTTCTGACAAGGAATGGCTAACAAAACTGACTTTGGTGGCCCCTTTAGGGCTCCCTCCCCCCTGGCCTTCTGCATGTATCCCTGGGGGCACCTATGATGAAGTGACTGACACATTGTGCAGGGATGTTTTGAAATATCCCTTTTTCTATGGGAGCTTAGGCTGTGGGCGTTTTTCGCCCAACGCACAAGTTCCCATAGGAAAATCAATGTTTCCGACAGCAGTTGCATCCGAATGATGCGGTTGGAACTGCCAACCTGAGGTAGGTCGGTTCCCAATCGGAAATGATGTTGGGCGACACAACATCATAATCAAGGCTAATGTATGATATGGCTCCACGGCGCGATCGTGCACCGGGACGTCTCCTGTCGTTCCACCAAGGACGAAGGAACCTACTCAGCCCATCATATAGCTGAATATACGGGTCCCCCACTCCCTTGGACCCCCACCCGGTTCCATAATCCCTACAAGCGTCCTTGCCTCAATTGCTCACGCGTCGCTATCCTGGTCACCCTGAGACCCACGCCGCAACTTCCTTGAGACCTCGCCTCCAGCTGTAGCACTACCAGGATCCCCGCACAGCTGTCCCAATACTGAAACCTCAGACTATTTGCAACTACGGTGCCGAGTCTACTGCTTCATTCCCCTCCAGGGCACTCGGTACAAGCGCATCGGCACACCACGGCTAGCTAGCTGTGACCCAGTCCCCCCAGCCCTTCTGGACTTAGCGAGGCAGACAATGGTAGTCCCGATGATGATCCACTATCCTTGAATGGATCGAAACGCCGTCGACATGATATGTGGGCTTAACACTAGTTCACTATTATGTGCATAATCTGTTTTGTTCCCCACATATGTGAAGCAAGCGTATTGTAGAGTTTTCTTTTCTTGCTCCATTTTTTGTTTACATGCCTGATACATCCTATATGTTTGTATTGTCTCCAAGTTTATGTAAGCGTTGTGGATACAGGACTGTGTCCCACTGTTTTATTGTTCTTTAAATTGGTTACTGAATTATTGAATAAATCTGCAAGTCCGGCTGGACTTTTTCGCTATTATAGCGCACATTGTGGCCTATAATTATTATAATCTTCTATTTTTGTGTCAAGGGCCATTGTTTTTCGTAAAAATGTATGTTTCAGGTTTTTATTAACTGTACAATTAATTAAAATCTTTACAGTAAAAAGAGAAGGTACAGAGAACAGTAATTCTAAAAAAAAAAAAAGAAAAAGACTTCTTTGCTTGTTAAAAAAAGTGTACCCTGTGGTAATTAAAAGAATGGTATAAAAAAAACAAAATGAGAAAGAAGGATACAGCTCCCACAGTCTTAGTCCCATTGATTGGCGTTTCCCGGGATTGTATGCATTGGGACAAGTCCTTACTTTCTTCCATATGGGGGCATGCAAGTGGCATTGTCAATGAAACTAAAATGTATGATATGAAGCCAGTTACCCAGGCATACACAATGTGAGGCTCTAAATGGGTGGAATCGAATGACAATAGAAATAAAGAGAAAGAAAATGACAAAACAGGTGAAGAGCTGATTTAGACAGTAGCTCGAGAACCAGTGGGACAACCAGGAAAAAGACTTGAGGGAGGATATGATTGAGTGTGCAAGACTTTCTGCTAAAGTTTTGAAAACACATAGTAAAGACAAGTCAAACAAGAGAGAGAAGCCTAATGCTGATTTCGATTATTTTTTTGATTTTTAGAGTTCCTCCATACAAAGCAAGGCCAGCGGGGACAAGTGATACCAACTTAGGACATAATAAGCGTGCTGGAGGAGATGGAGGTACAGTTGTGCAGAGTTCGGCTGTTACTGTAGTGGCATTGAGTGCAATAACAGGGACAGTGATGGCAGCACAAGTGGTGATACACAATCAGGTGAAGAGATTCAAGCTGTGTAGCACCTATAAGAACAGTGGTAGCTGATGAGATTCCAAAACCAATTGATATTGACATTTTTAAAATTTTAATTTGATGAAATGATGTGCAAATGTAGGACAGGATTACCCAGTAGAGTTAACTGATAAATAAGAGGTTAACAGTAGCAAGATGAATAATGTGAGACACAATTATTAGCTGTATTTGACACACTGTGAAATTAAAGACTTGGGTTTCATTACATTGAGAGCCTATATTAAAGAGTTTATTGAAAAAAGTGATTTAAAGAAATATTGAGAAAGATGGAAGAGAGGGACAGCACATACAAAGCAATTGAAGGGAACTGAAGGTGGAACACAAAATGTGGTGAGTGATTCAGATGCAAGATCATGAGCAATTTGTGATTTTCTTTGAGAGACGTTCATGGAGAGAATTTTGTGTATGGCTATGGACTCAAGCTGATTTATATGCATTTACTACTAATTTATTGTAGTTGGGACAGGATCAGGGACAGACATATCAAGAGGTACAGAGTTTGACAAACATTTCCCAGATGCTGTGGCATGATTTAAATTCACTGTTTCAAATTGTGGTTCCTAGTGATTTGTGGATTGAGTGTACGGCTGTTGCTTGTTGGCCTGCATAAGAACTGGCTAGGACTACACCTTTTGGTGCTCCTTCTCAAGAGGCGTTCATATAAACTTGACATGGGTAACTGTATATCATTTGAACAATTGTCCCATGGAACTCATTCAGAAACGTATGTGCCTTTTAAGGTGGCCTGAATCTAATAATTATATCAGTCAATTCTGTATCAAAATATAGTAGGAAATAAACAATGGACACGCTGGGTTTAAAAAAGTATATATTTTAAGCAAATTCATATATAAGGAGGTGGGATTTTATTGAAAAGTGATCATTGTGCAGACAATGCAGTGCTCAAATTGTATTGTACAAAAATATAATATCCCAACTGGTATTAGATAAAGACAATTTATAAAAGACATGTTGAAAAACATTATCGGGAAAGACAAAGGAGACTCAAGTGTTAGTTATAAATGTGCCTGTGGCATCATATGTATCCATAACAAGGGTAAAGACAAATTACAGTTGTAGCAGCACTGTAAAAATTGTTACAACCCTACTTGTACTTGGTGCTCAATGGGTGCAAGTGGTGTGCACGGTGGCGACGCAAGTGAAAAAAAAAAAAGCAAAATGGTGGCGCAATATATACAGTGAGTTATGGCAATAATGTGGTTCCAGCTGAATTATGGTACATTTGGAGGCTGGCAATACTCTTAGGTAAACCACATTTGCATGTTCACGCCTTCAATTGCGCTGAATGCTCGACGACGTTTTGATCCTCCTAATTCGGGATCTTCATCATGACTGGGTTAGTTAATGGACAGTGCTGTACAGGGGGGAAGGAGGTCAAGGTTAGAGGGATGGACATGGGGATGTGGATGCTGGGTGGCACGGTTGGTAGGAGGCAGGGGGAGGGCAAGTGAGGGCAACGGAGGGGATGTGTGTGGTCCGGGAGAGCAATCTAGCTGGATTGATTTGCTGGTGAATGTGCTGGTTTATTCCGGGGATGAAGGAATGATTTAGGATGTTGCTAGACAACAAGGGGGACTGATAATGAGTGGTCCAAGATATCAATTCGGGCTTGGTCATATCACGGTCGAAATTGCTGCTAAAATTAGTGGTACAGGAGTGGTCATATCCAAGGCTAGATGAAGATGCCTGTGTCTGGGCGGCTAAAGCGGGCAGGGACCGAGGGACTAGGAGCGCAGTGGTAGTCTACGAAGGGCTGTGCAGTGAGCAGGTGGGTGGTTGTTGTCAGGGCGGCGGGCGAGGGAGGTGGGCGCGATGATGGGAAGAGAGCTCTGAGGCGGTCGGAGGGCTCACCTGAAAAGTATAGCGGCAGGGTAAAGAATCCGTGTGGGGTGGAAATTCATTGTATTAGGAAGTGCAGTCATCGGGCGTAGTCAGCGGGGGCTGGACCTGCAAGGTAATTGAGATTCAGTTACGGGCAAAGGCCTGGGGTCAGCCGGGTGTAAGAGCGGCAGCGGCTGCTTACCTCGAGGCTGTTACCAGTTACTATTTACCCCAATACCATCCGGTTGATGGGTTTTGCTCCTGTAGAACATACAAGTGCTCAAATTGTGGACATATTTACAACATAAATGACACAAAACCCTGTACAATTCCCAATGGTTGTATACATTATTTCGAACAGTTTACATTCCAGATAGTTTGGATCGGTATACATTCTCTTAAAGTTAAGTATGCATGTCAACCAAAAGGGAGTGTTTGTTGGCGCTTCGACCCCATCAGATTTTTAGGGTGTTACCAGGATTAAGTCATCTGTCTACCACAACTACATATGAGGGAGACAGAAACATAAACAATCCTCAGTCCTTGTGCTCATTCATGGTAACTCCCTCACAATTTCCTTTCAGTGCATTACCCACCACATTGAAAAAGAACATATGGTGTTTCAGGAGATTAATCTGCAATGAAATAAAACTCACCGGTTTATATTTCTTATATATGTCTATATTTAGAGGTCGAACCTTTACCATCACCAAGATCTAACACACGACCTAAAGTGAGCAAACACTAGGTGAATCTATCACCAAATTCCATGTGAATATGCATGTTCTCAATCCGCTACTTTGAGAGCTAACTAGTACAGCATGCTCCAACATGCTTTTCAAAGAGAGCATTAGTGAGCAGCTTCCAGAACCAAATTGTGAAATGTGCTATCGAGCCACTGTGAGAAGTTGGCCTGGTATATGATGTCCACTAATTAAAGTGGGTACCTTGTAAATGTAAATGTAGGTGTACTTATATAGCGCAACCTGTCACCCAAAGGGCATCCTGGCGCTTGCTTAGGGAACCCGTCCTGGTATTCCCCTGTGAGAAGCCCCGGCAGGGTGTCCACAGGGTGAAAGCCAGGCATCCCGCCGCGAGGGGCCGTAGTGGAGATTAAGCAAGCTATTGCCCAGAGTTGCATAGTGAGACCCCATGAGTCGAGTAGGCACCGGAGCGAGAATTGTAAAGGCCGTGGAATTTTGAGCCCGAGACCCGCTGAAGCGGGGAATCGAACCCTGGTCCACGGTCGATCCCAGCTTCATCTTTTAATGAATATAGATTATACTCCATGTATGCTAGCGGAACGCTATCAGCGTCAGACCACATTGAGTGTCAGGTTAACCTGACACTCAATGTGGTCTGACGCTGACAGCGTTCCGCTAGCTATCCCCTGAGGAAGGGCTACGGTTCAGCCCGAAATGCATTGGGATCAGTGAATATTGAGAACTTATGTTGTGGATGATATACAGTACCAACATTTGGAACATGATGAAGCATACATGGAGTATAATGTATATTCATTAAAAGATGAAGCATCATTGAATCTTGTGGATTGAACTTTATATGAAGGGTGTTTCAAAACTTTAGACCTTGTGTCATTTTGAAGCTGTGCACTGGGGAGTCTACCTCTCATCAGGGGTGGCTTTGTAGTACACCAAAGAACAACCCAAGGTGAGTAAGAGGTGCCGCACTGAGGGTGGGTGCAGTGTGAGAACACGACCTTTTGCTATGTGCAGTTCAACGGGAGAGTCACGGTTGTAGTTTTAAAGTCTAAGTACCCTTCCCAGTGGATTACGAAGAAACCCTTTGGAACATAGAAGGTAGGAGAACCACTCCACCCATGGATACCGAAGTACCAGTGTTACCTGTCCCAGGGAAGCTTGGTGCATAAGGCTGAAGTGGCGTCTTCAGTAAACCAACTGGCTTTCTTGTTGGTATGACTGTTTGAGGGTTTCTTGTTTGGGGCCAGGGTGTTGGTTCAGTCGTGTATCCACTGTCTGAGGTTGCGGGTGGCAGTGTTGAGGTCAGTGTGGTCGGCGGGTAGGCTCCGGGCGATGGTGGTGGTTAGCTGTTCTTCTGTGACTTTGCTCCAGCAGCTGCGGGGGATCTGTTGGATGCGGTGGTGCGTGGTGGGTCTCCGGAAGGTGAAGTAGATGCCGCGATGGTCGGTCCGGTGGAGTTCGGTGGTGTGGGTGAAGGAGACGTGGGAGCTTGCGGAGAAGATGAGGTCAAGCGAGTAGCCAGCGGAGTGGGTGGGTGTTGTGACGAGTTGGCTGAGTCCAAGATTGTCAATGAGGGTGGAGTTGGTGTCATTGTTGTTCTTGAGGTGGAAGTTCAGGTCCCCGAGGAGGATGTAGTCTGTAAAGGCGAGGACATGTGTGCTTACGAAGTCAGCAATGGAGTCGCTGAACAGTGGTCGGGCGCCGGGGGGGTCTGTAGACAAGGGTTATTCTGAGGGTGGTGTTGGATCTTGTAGTGCAGGTGTTCGGCGGTGCTGAGGGTGTTGTTGGTGTACCCGCCATGAAAAGGCTGTCAGAAAGGGATATTGTAATCCAGATGGCAGTGCCTGTCTTGGCGCTACCGCCATGCTGGGATGCAGCTCAGACTGCTGTACCCATCGGAATCTCTGATCCTGGGGGAGGTGGAAATTGTGATCTTGCGTCATACAGAAGTAGGTCCGACCGCCAGTATCATAATGCAGCAGTCGGATAAAAAGGTATGTCGGTGGTTGGACTGCCACCAACAGCCTGTCGGCCACCTGACTGCCCAAAATCCAAATAAGGCCCTAAATGACCAGATTGGAAGTTTCTTTTTTCTATGTGCGCCATTTCTCTTTGTAGATCGATGGAACACAGATAAAGAGAGAGATTAGAGGGGTAGTTGTGTTGCTGTTCAATGTTTGCCTAATGTAGTTCTCCAGGTGCATTAGGAAAGCAGGATAGAGTTAGTTAAATAGTGGTTTGTGTCTAGTATTTACTGAGGAAGAAATGTGCCTTAATTGTTAGTTGTTTTTCATCCAGAAGAGTTGACGTTAATAATGATAATTGTTTTAGCCAGATAATCATTATAGTGATAGAAACCAAGTACATTGGTCTGATGAGTGACGTCCACCATTGTCTATATGCGCGCACGTATTACTTCCTAGATCAAGGACATCATTATTGTGTAAAGTATTAGAGCAGGTATTGAGTTAAGCATATGCTGCCTTACAACAATCTAAAAGTTTCATAACAGACCCTAAATGAAGCTATTTATTCCTCAGTGGGGATCAAGATTTGTGTCTGTCTGCTGCCGGGGAGACTGCTTCTCCATTATGTGTCCCTGCATCTGGGCACTTGCTCTTTTGTGGAATGTACCTGCACCTTTGTGGGATGTGAATCTGTGCGCCCCGATTCGAGTTGCTCCATCATCCTTTCCAAGTCTTCGGGGTCATGTAATTCTCTAGTTTTTCCATACATGGTCACACACCTCATGCCTGGATCTGGCAGATCATATCTGCTATGCCAATTCCTGAGTTAGGGCATAACAGTAAAAACGCATTGCCAACAGTATGAGTCTCTTATGAAAAATCAGCTGCAAAAGGAATTCTGTCGTCTTAATACACATATAGTTCGTGTTTCCTGGTTATATGCAGTATTTCTGTCTCATGTCTGTGTCGTAGGAGTCAGTCTATATGTGGTCTGAGATTGTCCCTTGGGAATTATTTCTTTGTCAAAATGATATGTGCTCTTTGAAATTCAAGAATGGAGTAAATTCCAATACCGTAGGTACGAATGTTAAGAGGAAGTTAATCATATCTTGCCCATGGTCCATTTCTGGGACCCCGAAAATTCTCATTTTGTTCTGATTACTCTTTCCTTCGTGGACGGTTACTTTATTTTTGTTCCACAGGTCAGATCTTCAATCAGAGATTTCATGATTTTTAATTTCCAGAGCGTTCGTCCAGTTGTGTCCTCAGCGTGGTGTGTTCTCCTGGGAGTGACCTGATCTCTTTGTTGATCACTATTATAGAGTCCACTGTTGACATCACAAGTTTAATGTTTTTAAGTTCCAACATAATGGAATCCAGCATCACGGTAGTCCTGTTTGAGGCTTCAGACCAAGGGTTTACCTCTTACTGGTGAGAGCTTCTGCAAACAGTAGTTTCCTTGAAGTCTTGTGTCCTGACATTTAAATCTGTGCCATCTGGTTAAAACTTGAACCAGGCTGCCACAGAATGTACCTTCTTGGGAGATATAGCATGTGCTGTTTGTTCCTTTGAAGTATGGCCTTTTCCTATGTCTATGTATCAAGATACAGGCTCTTGTTTTGAGCTCGTCCTCCTGCATTTTGCTTTTTATTTTCTTGATTTCAGTCTATTTTTACTTGCCGTCATTCATGTGCTGTAGTTTTGTTGGATAATATTGCTTGTGAATGATTACATAATACTATCGACTTACCTGGTTCATTGGTGCAGTTCCAAATATCCACCAGTATGTGGCAGCATCTTCCGAGCAATTGGCATTCAGTCCCTTAGAAGAAAAGTCAGCTTCTACACAAGGGGGAGGTCATCACAGTGTGACCTCCCCAATCCAAATTTAAGTTTCTCCAAAAGCTGGTGGCTGCTCTACTTTCACCCCCAAGGAGGTGTATTTATCCCCAGTGTTGGCTGTGCACTGCCTGTGTTCTTCACGGACTTTTCATGTGCTCCCTGCCTCCAGATTGTGTTCTCTAAATGTTCCTTGATGTCTTCTGGTGCAGAAAGAAGGCTTTTTGAAGAGGCGGCTACTCACAGCACCAGCCCCTTCCAGGGCTCGATGTGGCCTTTTGTCACAAGACAGGCACATGTTTGTGTTGTGCACACCATGATGGCAGGCAGGGGCTGTCTGTTTATGGCATAGCAGATGAGTCTGGACAGCAGCCTTGCCCTGGGTGTTCCATTTTCAGACAGTGCTACAGAGTTCCCGCCTGGCAGGGATCAGTCAATCTGTATGCCTCACCAATGCTGAGCTGGTCAGCTGCAATTATCACATATTCAGGAGTTTCATATGTTTATCCTGCCACAATGAGTGCTGAACAGACACAGCTTCTCTAAAGAGCAGGGATTCAAGACATGGTGTAGATCCACCCAGTTAGGCCCCAATTCGAAATATGCATATTAATATCTGAGATGTCTGACACAGGCACTTGAACTCAGTGCTAGACATATGTTATGATAAGTTAATGGCTATCCTATCTCATTCCACCTGTTCGAGTTGCCTAGTACAGTGGTAAGGTACTCACTGAACTTGGGTCAAAACTTACTAGGATGGCTGAGGACTATCCGAATTGAGCTAGTATTTGAAGGGCAGAATTCATAGAATAGTGCTTAAATGTAAAATCGTTTAGCCAAGCCCATCGGTTAGCTACCTAAACTGCTTTTTGGACAGAGATGTACCTCCCCTATCTCAAATAACTTCATTATTAGCCAATTAAATAAAGCTCCCAGTTTGGTGCACAAGAGAGGCTGTAGGATCCAGCATGTGATCTGTACCACTAATTCAGACAGTTATACCGTGACACTAAGCCACTTACATTTAAGTGTTTAGGGACCCCAAATATATATTTCATGCTGCATATCCCATATCACCTCCTCTAACCCCATCCAGCCGTACTACATCCCATGCAACTGACCAGCATACTGTAAATTGGTATGACTAGCAGAAATAACAATAGGAAACAGACTCCAAGCAGTTGGTCTGACTGGATACATAGGGGCAGATTTATGATAACTGGCGCAGTTATTTTGCGCCGCTGCTCCGCCACCCATGGTGCGCCGCATTTACAATGCGGCGCAGCATGGGGCAAAAACGGCACAGATGCGTGACGCATCTGTGCCGTAAAGGTGGCGCATTGCTGGAGTTTCGTCGCAAGCGCAGCGCAGCTCCAGCAAGGCTCGAGGGTGCCCTATCTGTCCAATGCTGCGTCAAGACTTACGCCTGCTTCAAGCAGGCGCAGGGTTTTAATGCAGTATTGGCCTGAAAGTGACTGAGTGAAATCTTATAGATTTCACTCAGCCACTTTTGCGAGGCGCACCTGCCCGGGAATGCCCACCCTGCGCCGGAACGCCCACAAGTGGTGCAGGGCTTTACAACGTGACGCATCTGCCTAGATGCGTCATGTTGTAAATGGGTCGTAGGGATGCGCCACGTTTACGCCACAGTTGCAGGACGCAAACGTGGCACATTACCAACATAAATCTGCCCCATAAAGTGTAGACCTCAAATTGCCAGAGCAGTCCCCTACACAGGTTTGCCTTTCGCATTCCCACAACTCCACTGAAAATCTCCACAAAGTCCCCAGTGAAGCTTATCTCCCTGAAAGCTAGCACCCATTGTCAGGGCCCCCCAGAATGAACAATCATAGTCAAGTCCTAGTAGCTGTTGCTGGCGCCGGTGTCACCACAAACTCAATCCCTATATCCACGCAGAGAGACATCTGTGATCAGCCCATATGTGGTAGCATTTTAGATGTGAATGATTTTAGTAGGTAAATATTGATTTTCATTTTAGGTTTAAAAGAGATACTAGAACATAATGATTATGTCTGAAACAATTCCAATTAGATGTGCAAACGTATGTTTATTAATGTAGTCTAATTATGCCACTCTAGTTCATATGTACCCAGTTTGTTGTTACACATCAAACTTCTGATCTTCCCCCCTCACATCAAGTTCTCTTGCGATGTCTGCTATCCCCACAGGCTCCGAGTACTAAGAGACAAGCTGATAACAACGTTTATCTTTCCAATGTACATGTATTATGCATGAAATTTGTAGTGTTTGTTTACATTTTGTAGCAAGTCAAAGTTGTTCTGTTCTTCCGTTGTACTGTTGCCAGGCCTAAAACTCTTTGGCGAATGTGTGACATTGTTTTTAAAATGTTGCATCTGGTAAAAACTTCCTGTCATGATGTGTTGCTGAAGCTGCTCTACGTTTTCTTAGAAATTGGATGGTACTAACGTGTAATGTTGTATTGATTTCGTTGATTTGATAAAGGGAAATGGTACATTGAATTACACCATGCTGAAGCTGTGGTTTTGCTAATTTTCAATGCAGAATTTCAATATGAGATTCCCTTGAATTTGGGGGTGAGGCAGAATTTAGAGGTTAGGTTCCTTTCTTGTCTACTATGACTGCTGTCCACTTATTTAATACTGTTTTCCTGTACATCTATAATTTTTTACTCTGCTAAACTAATATTGGTTTGTGTTCTTTATCGCAAGATCGAGGGTGGTGGAGCAGAACCTCTAGGATAAATTTGGGTGATTTTCATTTTGAGGAGCATTTTTGGTTTGGAGGTCTGCTCCCACAAACAAAGGTAGCAGCGGATCCTTGAGTAAGAGCATAAGGTTTCATGTGCTTAATGCTCAATTAATAGTTCCTGGAGTTTTGAAACTTTGGCAGTACTGGAAATTCAAGAATTGTGCATAGAGTGTGTTCATGAATGATTTGGAGAGTAAGTATGAATAGGGTGAACTGGATTTTGTATGGTGTATTTATTTGTGCTGTGTGTTGGATTACGAGTTTGAAGAATGGATTTCTGCTCATGTGAGTTGTCTGTATGTTTGATAATGATTGTGGGCTCAATTGATGGGTTGATCACTATTGTGTTGATGTCTCATTCATATTTATATTTACATTTGAAGTTCTATTGGCTTTTTTGTTTGGTTAGTGGATTCATCAAAATGCAAGATTTTGAGATGTATTGATTGTACTTGTCTGTATAAGGTGATCTGTAGAGTGAGGTGACACATACACATGTAGAGGGACTATAAACTAATTACTTTTTCTATCTACGGTGCGTGCTTAATTTGTTTTATTGTAACTTGCTCTTGAGTTCACGGGAGCAGGAACACTGACTAAGGTAGTTTGCCACTAAACAGGAGTTTACCTAGTGTGAATTGTGGTTTACATGGGGTTTCTGCTTTCCATTCTTGGTTTTAACTTTAATTTTTGTTTTTCAAGTTTTTTTGTGTCATAATTTTTTATTGGAGTTCAAAGAAAGGCAAGTTGCGATTGGATTGTCTTACTTGATGTATTGATTTTTCTTTCCTATCTAGGGTAAACAGACAAGTGTTTCTTTAGTTTATTGGTTTAAAAATGCTTGCAATTGTTGATCTGTTCACAGAGGAGCTGTGCTGTGATTGGTTTGTCAGCCAGTGAGCCTCGCTTGGATTAATGACATGTCAACACAAACCTATCCTCGGATTGGTTGGTTGCTGACAGAGGTGGGCTGTGATAGGTTGACCTTTGACAGCGCTGCTCAGTGGTTGGTTTTTGTAGATAGTATGTCTGTTGTGACTTTGAGGTGATTTTCAGTTAGCTTGTTGTAAAAGTAATGGAGAATGTGTTGAAAGACTAATTACAATATCAGTCAGAAAGCCTCTGACCACTAGTTGGAGGCTTTCTTACTGAACATTGTTGGTTTACATTCCGACCACCATATTAGGATGACCGGCGGTCGGAGTTTATACTAGCCGGGGAATCCGACGGGGTTCCAACAGGCTCAAGGAGCCTTTTGGGCAGTCGGAAAGTCATCATAATCCCTTAAGGACGGCATTTTCACTGTCGAGCTTATGATGTTGATTTCCTACTGCCAATCCATGTTGGCCTTTCTGACAAGGAATGGCTAACAAAACTGACTTTGGTGGCCCCTTTAGGGCTCCCTCCCCCCTGGCCTTCTGCATGTATCCCTGGGGGCACCTATGATGAAGTGACTGACACATTGTGCAGGGATGTTTTGAAATATCCCTTTTTCTATGGGAGCTTAGGCTGTGGGCGTTTTTCGCCCAACGCACAAGTTCCCATAGGAAAATCAATGTTTCCGACAGCAGTTGCATCCGAATGATGCGGTTGGAACTGCCAACCTGAGGTAGGTCGGTTCCCAATCGGAAATGATGTTGGGCGACACAACATCATAATCAAGGCTAATGTATGATATGGCTCCACGGCGCGATCGTGCACCGGGACGTCTCCTGTCGTTCCACCAAGGACGAAGGAACCTACTCAGCCCATCATATAGCTGAATATACGGGTCCCCCACTCCCTTGGACCCCCACCCGGTTCCATAATCCCTACAAGCGTCCTTGCCTCAATTGCTCATGCGTCGCTATCCTGGTCACCCTGAGACCCACGCCGCAACTTCCTTGAGACCTCGCCTCCAGCTGTAGCACTACCAGGATCCCCGCACAGCTGTCCCAATACTGAAACCTCAGACTATTTGCAACTACGGTGCCGAGTCTACTGCTTCATTCCCCTCCAGGGCACTCGGTACAAGCGCATCGGCACACCACGGCTAGCTAGCTGTGACCCAGTCCCCCCAGCCCTTCTGGACTTAGCGTGGCAGCTCTCCTCGCCCTGATGCTTTTAATCAGGCAGACAATGGTAGTCCCGATGATGATCCACTATCCTTGAATGGATCGAAACGCCGTCGACATGATATGTGGGCTTAACACTAGTTCACTATTATGTGCATAATCTGTTTTGTTCCCCACATATGTGAAGCAAGCGTATTGTAGAGTTTTCTTTTCTTGCTCCATTTTTTGTTTACATGCCTGATACATCCTATATGTTTGTATTGTCTCCAAGTTTATGTAAGCGTTGTGGATACAGGACTGTGTCCCACTGTTTTATTGTTCTTTAAATTGGTTACTGAATTATTGAATAAATCTGCAAGTCCGGCTGGACTTTTTCGCTATTATAGCGCACATTGTGGCCTATAATTATTATAATCTTCTATTTTTGTGTCAAGGGCCATTGTTTTTCGTAAAAATGTATGTTTCAGGTTTTTATTAACTGTACAATTAATTAAAATCTTTACAGTAAAAAGAGAAGGTACAGAGAACAGTAATTCTAAAAAAAAAAAAAGAAAAAGACTTCTTTGCTTGTTTAAAAAAAAAAAAGTGTACCCTGTGGTAATTAAAAGAATGGTATAAAAAAACAAAATGAGAAAGAAGGATACAGCTCCCACAGTCTTAGTCCCATTGATTGGCGTTTCCCGGGATTGTATGCATTGGGACAAGTCCTTACTTTCTTCCATATGGGGGCATGCAAGTGGCATTGTCAATGAAACTAAAATGTATGATATGAAGCCAGTTACCCAGGCATACACAATGTGAGGCTCTAAATGGGTGGAATCGAATGACAATAGAAATAAAGAGAAAGAAAATGACAAAACAGGTGAAGAGCTGATTTAGACAGTAGCTCGAGAACCAGTGGGACAACCAGGAAAAAGACTTGAGGGAGGATATGATTGAGTGTGCAAGACTTTCTGCTAAAGTTTTGAAAACACATAGTAAAGACAAGTCAAACAAGAGAGAGAAGCCTAATGCTGATTTCGATTATTTTTTTGATTTTTAGAGTTCCTCCATACAAAGCAAGGCCAGCGGGGACAAGTGATACCAACTTAGGACATAATAAGCGTGCTGGAGGAGATGGAGGTACAGTTGTGCAGAGTTCGGCTGTTACTGTAGTGGCATTGAGTGCAATAACAGGGACAGTGATGGCAGCACAAGTGGTGATACACAATCAGGTGAAGAGATTCAAGCTGTGTAGCACCTATAAGAACAGCGGTAGCTGATGAGATTCCAAAACCAATTGATATTGACATTTTTAAAATTTTAATTTGATGAAATGATGTGCAAATGTAGGACAGGATTACCCAGTAGAGTTAACTGATAAATAAGAGGTTAACAGTAGCAAGATGAATAATGTGAGACACAATTATTAGCTGTATTTGACACACTGTGAAATTAAAGACTTGGGTTTCATTACATTGAGAGCCTATATTAAAGAGTTTATTGAAAAAAGTGATTTAAAGAAATATTGAGAAAGATGGAAGAGAGGGACAGCACATATAAAGCAATTGAAGGGAACTGAAGGTGGAACACAAAATGTGGTGAGTGATTCAGATGCAAGATCATGAGCAATTTGTGATTTTCTTTGAGAGACGTTCATGGAGAGAATTTTGTGCATGGCTATGGACTCAAGCTGATTTATATGCATTTACTACTAATTTATTGTAGTTGGGACAGGATCAGGGACAGACATATCAAGAGGTACAGAGTTTGACAAACATTTCCCAGATGCTGTGGCATGATTTAAATTCACTGTTTCAAATTGTGGTTCCTAGTGATTTGTGGATTGAGTGTACGGCTGTTGCTTGTTGGCCTGCATAAGAACTGGCTAGGACTACACCTTTTGGTGCTCCTTCTCAAGAGGCGTTCATATAAACTTGACATGGGTAACTGTATATCATTTGAACAATTGTCCCATGGAACTCATTCAGAAACGTATGTGCCTTTTAAGGTGGCCTGAATCTAATAATTATATCAGTCAATTCTGTATCAAAATATAGTAGGAAATAAACAATGGACACGCTGGGTTTAAAAAAGTATATATTTTAAGCAAATTCATATATAAGGAGGTGGGATTTTATTGAAAAGTGATCATTGTGCAGACAATGCAGTGCTCAAATTGTATTGTACAAAAATATAATATCCCAACTGGTATTAGATAAAGACAATTTATAAAAGACATGTTGAAAAACATTATCGGGAAAGACAAAGGAGACTCAAGTGTTAGTTATAAATGTGCCTGTGGCATCATATGTATCCATAACAAGGGTAAAGACAAATTACAGTTGTAGCAGCACTGTAAAAATTGTTACAACCCTACTTGTACTTGGTGCTCAATGGGTGCAAGTGGTGTGCACGGTGGCGACGCAAGTGAAAAAAAAAAAAGCAAAATGGTGGCGCAATATATACAGTGAGTTATGGCAATAATGTGGTTCCAGCTGAATTATGGTACATTTGGAGGCTGGCAATACTCTTAGGTAAACCACATTTGCATGTTCACGCCTTCAATTGCGCTGAATGCTCGACGACGTTTTGATCCTCCTAATTCGGGATCTTCATCATGACTGGGTTAGTTAATGGACAGTGCTGTACAGGGGGGAAGGAGGTCAAGGTTAGAGGGATGGACATGGGGATGTGGATGCTGGGTGGCACGGTTGGTAGCAGGCAGGGGGAGGGCAAGTGAGGGCAACGGAGGGGATGTGTGTGGTCCGGGAGAGCAATCTAGCTGGATTGATTTGCTGGTGAATGTGCTGGTTTATTCCGGGGATGAAGGAATGATTTAGGATGTTGCTAGACAACAAGGGGGACTGATAATGAGTGGTCCAAGATATCAATTCGGGCTTGGTCATATCACGGTCGAAATTGCTGCTAAAATTAGTGGTACAGGAGTGGTCATATCCAAGGCTAGATGAAGATGCCTGTGTCTGGGCGGCTAAAGCGGGCAGGGACCGAGGGACTAGGAGCGCAGTGGTAGTCTACGAAGGGCTGTGCAGTGAGCAGGTGGGTGGTTGTTGTCAGGGCGGCGGGCGAGGGAGGTGGGCGCGATGATGGGAAGAGAGCTCTGAGGTGGTCGGAGGGCTCACCTGAAAAGTATAGCGGCAGGGTAAAGAATCCGTGTGGGGTGGAAATTCATTGTATTAGGAAGTGCAGTCATCGGGCGTAGTCAGCGGGGGCTGGACCTGCAAGGTAATTGAGATTCAGTTACGGGCAAAGGCCTGGGGTCAGCCGGGTGTAAGAGCGGCAGCGGCTGCTTACCTCGAGGCTGTTACCAGTTACTATTTACCCCAATACCATCCGGTTGATGGGTTTTGCTCCTGTAGAACATACAAGTGCTCAAATTGTGGACATATTTACAACATAAATGACACAAAACCCTGTACAATTCCCAATGGTTGTATACATTATTTCGAACAGTTTACATTCCAGATAGTTTGGATCGGTATACATTCTCTTAAAGTTAAGTATGCATGTCAACCAAAAGGGAGTGTTTGTTGGCGCTTCGACCCCATCAGATTTTTAGGGTGTTACCAGGATTAAGTCATCTGTCTACCACAACTACATATGAGGGAGACAGAAACATAAACAATCCTCAGTCCTTGTGCTCATTCATGGTAACTCCCTCACAATTTCCTTTCAGTGCATTACCCACCACATTGAAAAAGAACATATGGTGTTTCAGGAGATTAATCTGCAATGAAATAAAACTCACCGGTTTATATTTCTTATATATGTCTATATTTAGAGGTCGAACCTTTACCATCACCAAGATCTAACACACGACCTAAAGTGAGCAAACACTAGGTGAATCTATCACCAAATTCCATGTGAATATGCATGTTCTCAATCCGCTACTTTGAGAGCTAACTAGTACAGCATGCTCCAACATGCTTTTCAAAGAGAGCATTAGTGAGCAGCTTCCAGAACCAAATTGTGAAATGTGCTATCGAGCCACTGTGAGAAGTTGGCCTGGTATATGATGTCCACTAATTAAAGTGGGTACCTTGTAAATGTAAATGTAGGTGTACTTATATAGCGCAACCTGTCACCCAAAGGGCATCCTGGCGCTTGCTTAGGGAACCCGTCCTGGTATTCCCCTGTGAGAAGCCCCGGCAGGGTGTCCACAGGGTGAAAGCCAGGCATCCCGCCGCGAGGGGCCGTAGTGGAGATTAAGCAAGCTATTGCCCAGAGTTGCATAGTGAGACCCCGTGAGTCGAGTAGGCACCGGAGCGAGAATTGTCAAGGCCGTGGAATTTTGAGCCCGAGACCCGCTGAAGCGGGGAATCGAACCCTGGTCCACGGTCGATCCCAGCTTCATCTTTTAATGAATATACATTATACTCCATGTATGCTAGCGGAACGCTATCAGCGTCAGACCACATTGAGTGTCAGGTTAACCTGACACTCAATGTGGTCTGACGCTGACAGCGTTCCGCTAGCTATCCCCTGAGGAAGGGCTACGGTTCAGCCCGAAATGCATTGGGATCAGTGAATATTGAGAACTTATGTTGTGGATGATATACAGTACCAACATTTGGAACATGATGAAGCATACATGGAGTATAATGTATATTCATTAAAAGATGAAGCATCATTGAATCTTGTGGATTGAACTTTATATGAAGGGTGTTTCAAAACTTTAGACCTTGTGTCATTTTGAAGCTGTGCACTGGGGAGTCTACCTCTCATCAGGGGTGGCTTTGTAGTACACCAAAGAACAACCCAAGGTGAGTAAGAGGTGCCGCACTGAGGGTGGGTGCAGTGTGAGAACACGACCTTTTGCTATGTGCAGTTCAACGGGAGAGTCACGGTTGTAGTTTTAAAGTCTAAGTACCCTTCCCAGTGGATTACGAAGAAACCCTTTGGAACATAGAAGGTAGGAGAACCACTCCACCCATGGATACCGAAGTACCAGTGTTACCTGTCCCAGGGAAGCTTGGTGCATAAGGCTGAAGTGGCGTCTTCAGTAAACCAACTGGCTTTCTTGTTGGTATGACTGTTTGAGGGTTTCTTGTTTGGGGCCAGGGTGTTGGTTCAGTCGTGTATCCACTGTCTGAGGTTGCGGGTGGCAGTGTTGAGGTCAGTGTGGTCGGCGGGTAGGCTCCGGGCGATGGTGGTGGTTAGCTGTTCTTCTGTGACTTTGCTCCAGCAGCTGCGGGGGATCTGTTGGATGCGGTGGTGCGTGGTGGGTCTCCGGAAGGTGAAGTAGATGCCGCGATGGTCGGTCCGGTGGAGTTCGGTGGTGTGGGTGAAGGAGACGTGGGAGCTTGCGGAGAAGATGAGGTCAAGCGAGTAGCCAGCGGAGTGGGTGGGTGTTGTGACGAGTTGGCTGAGTCCAAGATTGTCAATGAGGGTGGAGTTGGTGTCATTGTTGTTCTTGAGGTGGAAGTTCAGGTCCCCGAGGAGGATGTAGTCTGTAAAGGCGAGGACATGTGTGCTTACGAAGTCAGCAATGGAGTCGCTGAACAGTGGTCGGGCGCCGGGGGGGTCTGTAGACAAGGGTTATTCTGAGGGTGGTGTTGGATCTTGTAGTGCAGGTGTTCGGCGGTGCTGAGGGTGTTGTTGGTGTACCCGCCATGAAAAGGCTGTCAGAAAGGGATATTGTAATCCAGATGGCAGTGCCTGTCTCGGCGCTACCGCCATGCTGGGATGCAGCTCAGACTGCTGTACCCATCGGAATCTCTGATCCTGGGGGAGGTGGAAATTGTGATCTTGCGTCATACAGAAGTAGGTCCGACCGCCAGTATCATAATGCAGCAGTCGGATAAAAAGGTATGTCGGTGGTTGGACTGCCACCAACAGCCTGTCGGCCACCTGACTGCCCAAAATCCAAATAAGGCCCTAAATGACCAGATTGGAAGTTTCTTTTTTCTATGTGCGCCATTTCTCTTTGTAGATCGATGGAACACAGATAAAGAGAGAGATTAGAGGGGTAGTTGTGTTGCTGTTCAATGTTTGCCTAATGTAGTTCTCCAGGTGCATTAGAAAAGCAGGATAGAGTTAGTTAAATAGTGGTTTGTGTCTAGTATTTACTGAGGAAGAAATGTGCCTTAATTGTTAGTTGTTTTTCATCCAGAAGAGTTGACGTTAATAATGATAATTGTTTTAGCCAGATAATCATTATAGTGATAGAAACCAAGTACATTGGTCTGATGAGTGACGTCCACCATTGTCTATATGCGCGCACGTATTACTTCCTAGATCAAGGACATCATTATTGTGTAAAGTATTAGAGCAGGTATTGAGTTAAGCATATGCTGCCTTACAACAATCTAAAAATTTCATAACAGACCCTAAATAAAGCTATTTATTCCTCAGTGGGGATCAAGATTTGTGTCTGTCTGCTGCCGGGGAGACTGCTTCTCCATTATGTGTCCCTGCATCTGGGCACTTGCTCTTTTGTGGAATGTACCTGCACCTTTGTGGGATGTGAATCTGTGCGCCCCGATTCGAGTTGCTCCATCATCCTTTCCAAGTCTTCGGGGTCATGTAATTCTCTAGTTTTTCCATACATGGTCACACACCTCATGCCTGGATCTGGCAGATCATATCTGCTATGCCAATTCCTGAGTTAGGGCATAACAGTAAAAACGCATTGCCAACAGTATGAGTCTCTTATGAAAAATCAGCTGCAAAAGGAATTCTGTCGTCTTGATACACATATAGTTCGTGTTTCCTGGTTATATGCAGTATTTCTGTCTCATGTCTCTGTCGTAGGAGTCAGTCTATATGAGGTCTGAGATTGTCCCTTGGGAATCATTTCTTTGTCAAAATGATATGTGCTCTTTGAAATTCAAGAACGGAGTAAATTCCAATACCGTAGGTACGAATGTTAAGAGGAAGTTAATCATATCTTGCCCATGGTCCATTTCTGGGACCCCGAAAATTCTCATTTTGTTCTGATTACTCTTTCCTTCGTGGACGGTTACTTTATTTTTGTTCCACAGGTCAGATCTTCAATCAGGAGATTTCATGATTTTTAATTTCCAGAGCGTTCGTCCAGTTGTGTCCTCAGCGTGGTGTGTTCTCCTGGGAGTGACCTGATCTCTTTGTTGATCACTATTATAGAGTCCACTGTTGACATCACAAGTTTAATGTTTTTAAGTTCCAACATAATGGAATCCAGCATCACGGTAGTCCTGTTTGAGGCTTCAGACCAAGGGTTTACCTCTCACTGGTGAGAGCTTTTGCAAACAGTAGTTGCCTGGAGGTCTTGTGTCCTGACATTTAAATCTGTGCCATCTGGTTAAAACTTGAACCAGGCTGCCACAGAATGTACCTTCTTGGGAGATATAGCATGTGCTGTTTGTTCCTTTGAAGTATGGCCTTTTCCTATGTCTATGTATCAAGATACAGGCTCTTGTTTTGAGCTCGTCCTCCTGCATTTTGCTTTTTATTTTCTTGATTTCAGTCTATTTTTACTTGCCGTCATTCATGTGCTGTAGTTTTGTTGGATAATATTGCTTGTGAATGATTACATAATACTATCGACTTACCTGGTTCATTGGTGCGGTTCCAAATATCCACCAGTATGTGGCAGCATCTTCTGAGCAATAGGCATTCAGTCCCTTAGAAGAAAAGTCAGCTTCTACACAAGGGGGAGGTCATCACAGTGTGACCTCCCCAATCCAAATTGAAGTTTCTCCAAAAGCTGGTGGCTGCTCTGCTTTCACGCCCAAGGAGGTGTATTTATCCCCAGTGTTGGCTGTGCACTGCTTGTGTTCTTCACTGACTTGTCATGTGCTCCCTGCCCTCAGATTGTGTTCTCTAAATGCTCCTTGATGTCTTCTGGTGCAGAAAGAAGGATTTTTGAAGAGGTGGCTACTCACAGCACCAGCCCCTTCCAGGGCTCGATGTGGCCTTTTGTCACAAGACAGGCACATGTTTGTGTTGTGCACACCATGATGGCAGGCAGGGGCTGTCTGTTTATAGCATAGCAGATGAGTCTGGACAGCAGCCTTGCCCTGGGTGTTCCATTTTCAGCCAGTGCTACAGAGTTCCCGCCTGGCAGGGATCAGTCAAACTGTATGCCCCACCAATGCTGAGCTGGTCAGCGGCACCAATTATCACATATTCAGGAGTTTCGTATGTTTATCCTGCCACAAAGAGTGCTGAACAGACACAGCTTCTCTAAAGAGCAGGGATTCAAGACATGGTGTAGATCCACCCAGTTAGGCTCCAATTCGAATTATGCATATTCATATCTGAGATGTCTGACACAGGCACATGAAAGTGCTAGACATATGTTATAATAAGGTAATGGCTATCCTATCTCATTCAACCTGTTCGAGTTGCCTAGTACAGTGGTAAGGTACTCACTGAACTTGGGAAAAAAGTTACTAGGATGGCTGAGGACAATCCGAATTGAGCTGGTATTTGAAGGCAGAATTCATAGAACAGTGCTTAAATGTAAAATCGTTTAGCCAATCCCATCGGTTAGCTACCTAAACTGCTTTTTGGACAGAGATGTACCTCCCATATCTCAAATAACTTCCTTATCAGCCAATGAAATAAAGCTCCCAGTTTGGTGCACAAGAGAGGCTGTAGGATCCAGCATGTGATCTGCACCACTTATTCAGACAGTTATACCGTGACTCTAAACCACTTACATTTAGGTGCTTAGGGACCCCAATAATATATTCCATGCTGCATATCCCATAACACCTCCTCTAACCCATCCAGCCGTACTGCAGTCCATGCAACTGACCTGCATACTGTAAATTGGTATGACTAGCAGAAATAACAATGGGAAAGACTCCAAACAGTTGGTCTGACTGGATACATAAAGTGTATACCTCAAATTGCCAGAGCAGTCCCCTACAAAGGTTGGCCCTTCGCATTCCCACAACTCCACTGAAAATCTCCACAGAGCCCCCAGTGAAGCTTATCTCCCTCAATTAATAGTTCCTGGAGTTTTGCAACTCTGGCAGTACTGAAAATTCAAGAATAGTGCATAGAGTGTGTTCATGAATGATTTGGAGAGTAAGTATGAGTAGGGTGAACTGGATTTTGTATGGTGTATTGATTTGTGATGTGTGTTGGATTACGAGTTTGAAGAATGGATTTCTGCTCATGTGAGTTGTCTGTATGTTTGATAATGATTGTGGGCTCAATTGATGGGTTGATCACTATTGTGTTGATGTCTCATTCATATTTATATTTACATTTGAAGTTCTATTGGCTTTTTGGTTTGGTTATTGGAGTCATCAAAATGTAAGATTTTGAGATGTATTGATTTTACTTGTCTGTATAAGGTGATCTGTAGAGTGAGTTGCCACATACAAATGTAGAGGGACTATAAACTAATTACTTTTTCTATCTACGTTGTGTGCTTAATTTGTTTTATTGTAACTTGCTCTTGAGTGAACTGGAGCATGAACACTGACTAAGGTAGTTTGCCACTAAACAGGAGTTTGCCTAGAGTGAATTGTGGTTTAAATGGGGTTTCTGTTTTCCATTCTTGGGTTTGACTTTAATTTTTATTTCTCAAGTTTTATAGTTGCGATTGGATTGCCTTATTGTCCCTCCCTCCCTCCCTCGCTGGTCTCACGCACTGTGGACGCCGCAGATCGAATTTGGGTGACTAGCGCTGTACTTTGTGGTGACGCTGTGTTAACATTGTGCTCTGTGATTTGCACTGTGCCTGTACGCTTACACTGCATTATTAGCCCTTAAGCGCCCGTTTTAACTAGCGCTGTGCTTGTGTGCTTAGACGCCCGATTTTAATTAGCGCTGTACTTTGCTGACGCTGTGTTTGCTATACGACCTGCTGGTCCATTTGCTGCCCCTGCCTCACTTTCACTATCACCCTCCATTTTGCTGGTAGTAGTTTCCTGGACCGCCCCTCCTCCCCGCTACCGCCTCCCAGCTGCTGCCCCTCCCACGCTCCGCCCCCTCCAACATCCATTTATGGCCAATGCCTCCTCGCGCAGCGTCCACGCGCTTCGGACACGCCGAAGGTGCGCCAAAGGTAAGCCCGTCTACGCCCGTCCGCGCCTGGACCGCGCCCAGCGCCAGACCCCCTGCCCCTCGCGCAGCCAAGCCCCCCCCGCATTACCTACGATGCCGCCACCCTCCTAGCCCTTAACCCCGGCCGCTCCCCCAACTGCATCCAAGCCGCTCCTGGACGCACCCATGGACCGTTCTCCTGCCTCTCCTGCAAATTTAGCGGCACCGACAACATCTCCGCTGCGACCACAACACAGATTCCCGACCCCAACCACCTAGAATGCATTCTTCTCAACACCCGCTCGGTCCACAGGCACGCCATTGACCTTTGGAACCTAGTAGACACCATCTCTCCTGACGTCGCCTTCCTAACGGAAACATGGATGAACGCTTCCTCCGCCCCTGACATCGCCATCGCTATCCCTGACGACTATAAGATCACTCGCAAGGACCGCACCGACCATACAGGAGGAGGAATCGCTATCGTCCATAAGAAATCCATCCGCATCACCACCAGCTCCGACGCCAACCTCGCTAACTCCGAACACCTTCACTTCCAGATCCACATCGACCCCACGACCACACTCAGAGGCACCCTTCTCTACAGACCACCAGGACCACGCGCAAAATTCAGTGAAGACATCACGGACTTCATCACCCCACACGCGCTCCCCTCCAAAGACTACATCCTTCTGGGAGACCTCAACTTCCACCTTGAAAAGAGCAACGACCGCAACACCGCCACCCTCTTAGACAACCTCGCCAACCTCGGACTTAAACAACTGGCCACTTCCCCCACACACATCGCAGGTCACACTCTCGACCCCATCTTCACCTCCAGCAACCATGTCTCCTTCAGCCACACTACGGATCTCCTCTGGACTGACCACAGCTGCGTTCACTTCACCTACAACAAGCCGAAACCCATCATCCACCTCCAACCAACTCTACAAAGAAACTGGAACAAAATCACCACAGAGCAGATCTCCACATCACTCCTTCAAACCTCCCCAGCCCTCTCTTCTAATGCCAACGAAGCCGCCTCCAACCTCACCCTTTGGTTATCCAACACCGCCGACACCTTAGCACCACTGAAAAAACGTCAACACAAACTTGGCATCAAGAAGGCTTCATGGTTCAACGACGACCTCAAGAAATCCAAGAAACTGTGCCGCTCCCTTGAAAAGGCCTGGAAAAAAGACCCATCCACCAGCAACAAGGACGCCTTCAAAAGCGCCATCCGTACTCACCACCAACTGATCCGAAAAGCCAAGAAAACAGCATTCAAGGATCGACTTGACAACAACGCCCACAACAGCAAGGAACTTTTCAACATCGTCAAGGAATTTTCCAACCCCTCGGCCAACTCCAACGACGTCACCCCCTCTCAAACCCTCTGCGATTCCCTAGCCTCTTTTTTCCACAACAAGATTGCTGACATCCACAACAGCTTTGACAACCAACCCGGAAGCCAACCCACCCCACCATCAACTGACCATCTTCCCCCCGTTAACACCCTTAACGCCTGGAACCCAATCTCCACTGAGGACACCATCCGCCTGATGAACTCCATCCACTCTGGATCCCCCACAGACCCATGCCCCCACCACATCTTCAACAAAGCAGACTCCGTCATAGCTCCGCACCTCCGAGACGTCATCAACTGCTCCCTCAACTCCGCTACCTTCCCAGAAGATTGGAAACACGCTGAACTCACCGCCCTTCTGAAAAAACCAACAGCAGACCCCACCGAACTCAAAAACTACCGCCCCATCTCGCTTCTTCCATTCCCGGCCAAAGTCATTGAGAAAGCTGTCAACAACCAGCTCGCCGCCTTCCTCGAAGACAACAAATCACTCGAGCCCTCACAATCTGGCTTCCGAGCCACACACAGCACTGAGACCGCCCTCATCGCAGCAACAGACGACATTCGAACTCTACTGGACAATGGAGACACAGTCGCCCTCATCCTCCTCGACCTCTCTGCAGCCTTCGACACAGTCTGCCACAGCACCCTTTTACAACGCCTCAGAAACATCGGAATCCAAGGTAAGGCACTGGAATGGATCACCTCGTTCCTCACCGGAAGAACCCAGAGAGTCCGCCTCCCACCATTCAAGTCCGAGGCCTCCGAAATCATCTGCGGCGTACCACAAGGATCCTCACTCAGTCCCACCCTCTTCAACGTATACATGAGCCCCCTCGCGGCCATCGCCCGCCAACACAACCTCAACATCATCTCTTACGCGGATGACACTCAACTGATCCTATCTCTCACCAAGGACCCCAGCACCGCTAAAACTAACCTACACGAAGGAATGAAAGAAGTCGCCGAATGGATGAAACAAAGCCGTCTGAAACTGAACTCAGATAAAACAGAAGTCCTCATCTTAGGTAAATCCCCCTCTGCATGGGACGACTCCTGGTGGCCGGAAGCCCTCGGAAATGCACCCATCCCAACAGACCACGCACGGAACCTTGGCGTCATCCTGGATTCTTCACTCTCAATGAACAGACAAGTCAGCGCCGTATCCTCTTCCTGCTTTAACATTCTTCGCATGCTCAGAAAAACATTTCGCTGGATCCCCCCCGAAACAAGGAAAACAGTCACCCACGCTCTAGTCACGAGCCGACTGGACTACGGAAATACCCTCTACGCAGGTACCACCGCGAAACTCCAGAAGAAACTACAACGAATCCAAAACGCATCAGCCAGGCTCATATTAGACATCCCTCGCAACGAACACATCTCCGGTCACCTTAAAGGCCTCCACTGGCTACCCGTCAATAAGAGGATCACTTTCCGACTGCTTACCCACGCACACAAATCACTCTACGACATCGGACCAGATTGCCTCAACTCTCGACTGTCCTTCTACACCCCCTCCCGCCAACTCCGCTCTTCCAGCCAAGCCTTCGCCACTGTACCTCGCATCAACAAGTCCACCATGGGAGGCAGATCCTTCTCATACCTGGCTGCCAAAACATGGAACTCACTCCCCGCTTACCTTCGCCTCACCCAGAATCACCTAGCGTTCAGAAAGCAGCTTAAAACGTGGATATTTGACAAATAATCGACCTCCCCTTCCTAAGCGCCTTGAAACCCTCTGGGTATGTAGTGCGCTATATAAATGTTTTGACTTGACTTGACTAAACAGAGTTTCTTACGTTTATTGGTTTAAAATGTTTTGCAATTGTTGATCTGTTCACAGAGGAGCTGTGCTGTGATTGGTTTGTCAAATGCAAAAACAACAGTTGATGGACAATATGCAGAACAATGTCATACATTCACCCCCAGTACAGAGATCTGGGCCAAAATCCATCGTTTTTTTGCACTCCACACCACCCCAGTTCAGACATGGCCATATGGAAACCAGCCTTGACCCTGTGCCTCATGGGAACAGTCAAGCCCAAACTGCCAAGCCATGTCTTTCCTGGACCGGAATCAAGCATCCTAGGACCAGTTTCCGGCTATCAGCCGTCTTCAGCCAGGATAGCTTAACTCCAGTGGTGTGGAGAGCATGGGACTCACGTCTGAGCATACCCATCCCACTCGGGGTGATGAATGCAAAAACAACAGTTGATGGACAGAATGCAGAACAATTTCATACATTCAACCCAGTACAGAGATCTGGGCCTAAATCCATCATTTTTTTGCACTCCACACCACCCCAGTTCAGACATGGCCATATGCAAATGAGCCTTGACCCTGTGCCTCATGGGAACAGTCCAGCCTGAACTGCCAAGCCATGTCTTTCCTGGACCGGAATCAAGCATCCTAGGACCGGTTTCTGGCTATCAGCCGTCTTCAGCCAGGATAGATTGACTCCAGTTGTGTGGAGAGCATCGTCACACCACTGTCAGCCAGTGAGCCTCGCTTGGATTGGTGAGATGTCACCTCAAAACTATCCTCAGATTGGTTGGTTGCTGACAGAGGTGGGCTGTGATAGGTTGACCTTTGACAGAGCTGCTCAGTGGTTGGTTGTTGTTTGATAGTATGTTTGTTGTGACTTTGAGGTGATTTTCAGTTAGCTTGTTGTAATAATAATGGAGAATGTGTTGAAAGACTAATTACAATATCGGTCAGAAAGCCTTCAATCACTAGTTGGAGGCTTTCTGGTTTAAAGTCCGATCGCCATATTAGGATGATGGGAGGTCGGAGTTTATACTGGCAGGCGAATCCGAGGGGGCACCAACAGGCTCAAGAAGCCTTTCGGGCAGTCGGAAAGCCATCATAATCCCTTAAGGACGGCATTTTCACTGTCAGGCTTATGATGTTGATTTCCTACAGCCAATCCATGTCGGCCTTTCTGACAAGGATTGGCTAACAAAACTGACTTTGGTGGCCCCTTGCAGGGCTCCCTTCTCCTGGCCTTCAGCATGTATCCCTGGGGGCACCTATGATGAAGTGACTGCCACATTGTGCAGGGATGTTTTGAAAAATCAATTTTTCTATGGGAGCTTATGCTGTGGGTGTTTTCCGCCCAACGCACAAGCTCCCATAGGAAAAAAAATGTTTCCGACCGCAGTCGCATTCGAATAATGCGGTTGGAACCGCCGACCTGAGGTAGGTCGGTTCCCAATCTGAAATGGTGTTGGGCCACACCCCATCATAATCAAGGCTCATGTATGATATGCAGCCAATACCCAGGCATACACAATTTGAGGCTCTAAATGGGTGGAATCGAATGACAATAAAAATAAAGAGAAAGAAGGGACAAAACAGGTGAAGGGCTGATTTAGAAAGTAGTTTGGCCTGGAACCCGAGTTCTTAGTCGGACCCGGACAGACTGAAAGATGCGATCGTGCGCTGACTTCTTGATTCGCAGGCATCTTCCTGCCAGAAACCTCCCGACTCGATTAACACCACCGGCGGCATCGGTCGCCCCCGTATTCAATTCGGCTTTGTGCGGGCAGAGACCCAGCACCTGATCCTAGGATGGGTCATTCCTTCTATACTTCCACTCACAGTGTACCCGGCCGGGTTCACTGTAAGTAAATTTTAACGCTCCTTAATCACGCATGGCTGGCTCACCTGGAATATTAAGAACACCTCACCCAGATGTCCCACAGCAAATTGGTCCTGACGAGACCCGTCATTTACCGTCCGGGTCGAAACGCAGTCGACGCTATATAGAAATGAACCATACGAAACAGTGCCTATGATTGTAGATAGGAAACCAATGCGGGAGCACACTGCTTCACCTCCCAGCGGGATCGCCCCTGAGCATTGTGGTCAATGCGGTTCACCAAGCGTGTGGTGTGCTATTAGGAAAATCTCGAGTAATTACACAGTTGTGCTGGCCATCTCTGGACACGTGTTTCTGGATCTTTATCCATCATCAGCAGAGATTAGGCATCAAGTATTCGGGGTTGCTGAGCAGGCTGCCAAAATGTTCTCGGGTCACGGTACCTCTCAATGCGCGCAGGTGCATCTCTACAAGCTCGTCAGCTCAACAGGCTCGAGGGAGCCTTTTAAACAGGAAACCAATGCAAGAGCACACTGCTTCACCTCCCAGCGGGATCGCCCCTGAGCATTGTGGTCAATGCGGTTCACCAAGCATGTGTGCTTTTAGGAAAGTCTCGAGTAATTACACTGTTGTGCTGGCCCTCTCTGGACATGTGTTTCTGGATCTTTATCTGTCATCAGCAGAGATTAGGCATCAAGTATTCGGGGTTGCTGAGCATGCTGCCAAAATGTTCTCGGGTCACAGTACCTCTTAAGGCGCGAAGGCGCATCTCCACGAGCTCGTCAGCTCAACAGGCTCGAGAAAGCCTTTTAAACAGGAAACCAATGCGGGAGCTCACTGCTTCACCTCCCAGCGGGATCGCCCCTGAGCATTGTGGTCAATGCGGTTCACCAAGCGTGTGTGCTTTTAGGAAAGTCTCGAGTAATTACATAGTTGTGCTGGCCATCTCTGGACACGTGTTTCTGGATCTTTATCCATCATCAGCAGAGATTAGGCATCAAGTATTCGGGGTGCTGAGCAGGCTGCCAAAATGTTCTCGGGTCACAGTACCTCTCAAGGCGCGCAGGTGCATCTCCACAAGCTCGTCAGCTCAACAGGCTCAAGGGAGCCTTTTAAACAGGAAACCAATGCGGGAGCACACTGCTTCACCTCCCAGCAGGATCGCCCCTGAGCATTGTGGTCAATGCGGTTCACCAAGCATGTGTGCTTTTTTGGAAAGTCTCGAGTAATTACACAGTTGTGCTGGCCATCTCTGGACACGTGTTTCTGGATCTTTTTCCATCATCAGCAGATATTAGGCATCAAGTTTTCGGGGTTGCTGAGCAGGCTGCCAAAATGTTCTCGGGTCACAGTACCTCTCAAGGCGCGCAGGTGCATCTCCACGAGCTCGTCAGCTCAACAGGCTCGAGAAAGCCTTTTAAACAGGAAACCAATGCGGGAGCTCACTGCTTCACCTCCCAGCGGGATCGCCCCTGAGCATTGTGGTCAATGCGGTTCACCAAGCGTGTGTGCTTTTAGGAAAGTCTCGAGTAATTACATAGTTGTGCTGGCCATCTCTGGACACGTGTTTCTGGATCTTTATCCATCATCAGCAGAGATTAGGCATCAAGTATTCGGGGTGCTGAGCAGGCTGCCAAAATGTTCTCGGGTCACAGTACCTCTCAAGGCGCGCAGGTGCATCTCCACAAGCTCGTCAGCTCAACAGGTTCGAGGGAGCCTTTTAAACAGGAAACCAATGCGGGAGCACATTGCTTCACCTCCCAGCGGGATCGCCCCTTAGGATTGTGGTCAATGCGGTTCACCAAGCGTGTGTGCTTTTAGGAAAGTCTCGAGTATTTACACAGTGGTGTTGGCCATCTCTGGACACGTGTTTCTGGATCTTTATACGTCATCAGCAGAGATTAGGCATCAAGTAAGTAACTAAGTAAGGCCGTAAGTTCTGAACTCCTGAGGCGGAAGCCGGGAGCGTGTCTCGTTTTAACCTGTTTGTTTTTAACCATTTCAACTGTCAGTCACTGAATACTGCTGCCCAACACCTACCTATTTTGCCTCTACCCAACTCCGGTCACACAGCGTATCTAGCGCTGCTCCGGCCCCCCAAGTAAAATTTTCTCGCCGTCATCTCGGCGAGCCCAGAGGCCACGCCCCTTTCTTCGAGGCCAGGCCCCCGGCCGCCGCCCTACTTAGAGGTGCTGATTGCAAGCGCCAGACCTGTAAGTTCTGAGCTCCTGAGGCGGAAGCCGGGAGGGTGTGTTTCGTTTTAACCTGTTTGTTTTTAACCATTTCAACTGTCAGTCACTGAATACTGCTGCCCAACACCTACCTATTTTGCCTCTACCCAACTCCGGTCACACAGCGGATCTAGCACTGCTGCGGCCCCCCAAGTAAAATTTTCTCGCCGTCATCCCGGCGAGCCCAGAGGCCACGCCCTTTTCTTCGAGGCCACGCCCCCGGCCGCCGCCCTACTTAGAGGCGCTGATTGCAAGCGCCAGACCTGTTAGTTCAGAGCTCCTGAGGCGGAAGCCGGGAGCGTGTCTTGTTTTAACCTGTTTGTTTTTAACCATTTCCACTGTCAGTCACTGAATACTGCTGCATAACACCTACCTATTTTGCCTCTACCCAACTCCGGTCACACAGCGGATCTAGCGCTGCTCCGGCCCCCCAAGTAAAATTTTATCGCCGTCATCCCGGCGAGCCCGGAGGCCACGCCCCATTCTTCGAGGCCACCCCCCCCCCCGGCCGCCGTCCCATCTATCCATAAATTATGTGCTTTTTCCGGACGCGCAGCGGACGAGCGCAGCGGGCAAGGCGTTTATGCGCCGAAGGCGCGCCAAAGGTAAGCCCGTCGGCGCCCGTCCGCGTCCGGCCGGGAATAGGGGATCCTCACTATGCCCAGAATATTCAATATTCATCGAGCAGTTGACTAACCTCCAAGGTCCGTGGCCCCTGGACAATACCGGGACAGCAAGAATCAACAGCCTGGGCTTGGCAGCCTCGCGCTCCTTTTCCTTCCCCCCCCTTACTCTTTCCCCTTACTGTTGGTCCCTGTCCTGACCTACCGGTTCCTTCTGCCCCCACCACCTTATCTGTTCATTACCTTAACACCAGGTCAGCAGTCAAGCACTGTCACAAACTCTTCACTTTACTGGACCTGTATAAACCCGATCTCCTATTTCTCACAGAGACCTGGTTCTGCGACAACTCCCTTCCTTCCCTACTAGCCGCGCTCCCAGCCTCATACTATGCTCTACGTGCCGACCGACCCTCTGGCAAACTGGGCGGCGATGTCGCTCTCATTGCTCATAAAGAAATTTCCTTTCAAACTCTAGTCTTCCCCCCATCGCCTCATCTGACTTTTTAGTCGCTTGCTCACTTTCTTTTTCTACCCCGCTGACCTGCCTTCTTATGTACCATCCTCCCCCACCTTCCCATCTCTTCCTCTCTAGTTTCCAAGACCTGGTGGCTACTCTTGCAGTCAATAACTCTTCAATCCTGGTGTTAGGAGACTTTAACTTTTGGCCTTCAGACCCGGCTGAATGCTCCACTTCAAAAGAATTTTCGGAAACTCTTTGTTCCCTTAACTTTGACCCTCACGTTCACTCCCCTACCCATATCCAGGGAAATATCCTTGACCAGATTTGGTCCCTGAACTGCCCAGTGACCTCTCTATTTCCCCTTGCACTTGGTCCGACCATTTCTTGATCTCTTTTTCCCTACCTCTTAGTCCAGCCCCCAAGCCCTCTCTTCCCAAAAACATCTGGGCGTGCTCCTGGAAAAATGTAGATGTGGCCTCTCTATCCGCCATACTCTCTGCGTCCAGACCGGACCTTTACGGTCTGTCGTCATCCGCGCAAGCCAACTCCCTCAACCTATGGCTTCAATCAGGCTGTGACTCTGTCGGCCCCCTAAGGCGGGTGTCATCCAGAAGCACCAACGACGCAAACCGTTGGTTTAACGAGGAACTCAAGGCCCTAAAGCTCCGGGGTCGTCGTGCTGAGCGGGCCTGGAGGCGGGATTACTGCCCGAACCTTAAAAATCAATATATCACCCTTCTGGCCTTGTATAAAAAATCAATCTTGGCGACCAAGACTGCTCATTTTTCCTCTAAAATTCTAACTGCCAAAAATCAGTCCAGAGAAATCTCTATCGTGCACGATCTTACCTATTCTGACCGTGCTACCCTCAAACCAGCTCCTTCCCAGTCCTTATGTGATTCCCTCAACTCCTTTTTCCTAGATAAAATCTCCTGTATCAAAGCAGAAATCCCTCCCCCCCTCCTCCTTTGTCGATCCCCAGTGTCGCCCAATCTCGGCTCGCCTTGATTCCTTGCCCCTCCTTACAAAAGAATCCTTCCTCTCCCTCCTGCCCTTGGTCAAATCAGGCTCCCCTCTGGATCCCTGCCCTGCTCACATCCTGAAACAGATCTTCTCTGCCTGTGTCTTGCCCCCTCTTAATTTCCTTAATAATTCATTATCACAGGGCATTGTCATTCCATCTCTCAAATCGGCCATCATCCTTCCCATTCTTAAAAAACCCGGCACCGACCCCTCCTTTCTCGAAAACTATCGTCCCATTTCTTTGTTGCCCTCTCTGGGGAAGGTACTAGAGCGCTATGTGACCAGAGCACTTGGCACCTTTGTGAAGGAGAACAGGGTATTAGTCCCCCATCAGGCTGGCTTCCGCCCGCACACTCCACGGAGTCCGTAGTGTTATCGGTCCTTGACAACCTCAGAGAGGGAATGGACACCAACCACCCCCAGGCCCTGGTCCTCCTCGATCTCTCCGCCGCCTTCGACACGGTTGACCATTCCATCTTACTGTCCCGTGTCAGGGCAGCGGGGATTGGGGGTTCGGCCTTGGTCTGGCTGTCCTCCTTCCTGAGGGACCGCACCCAGGCGGTTCGCCTGGGCGACTATTCGGCAGACTTCCATGCAGTTCATTGCGGAGTCCCCCAGGGTCCTCCCTCTCCCCGCTGCTATTTAGTTTGTACATTGCCCCCCTCATTTTTGCCCTTCAACAGATGGAGGTCTCCGTCTACAATTATGCGGATAACCTCCAGCTCATTTTCTCTTTATCCACATCCCCCGAGTCCATGTCTAACTTCCAATCGGTGATGCTTTTTATCCAGGACTGGATGAACTACAACCACCTGAAGCTAAACCCCCACAAAACGGAGCTGGTTCTGACAGGTGGTTGCTCCAGTCCCTGGACCCCTCTCTTCTGGCCCCCCTCCCTGGGTCCTCCCCCCCCATTTCATCTGTTAAAACCCTCGGTTTCAAACTAAATGATCAACTCACTCTTCACTCCCAAGTTAGCTCTGTGGTGTCCTCTTGTTTTCTTTCACTTCGTACCATTCGCAAAGTCTCCCGCTTTTTTTCTTTCTCTGCCCTTAAGGTCATAGTCCTTGCAATGGTAACCTCTCACCTGGACTATGGCAATGCCCTTTACTGTGGCGTGCCCGCCTACAGCATGCAACGGCTCCAGCTAGTCCAAAAACAGGCAGCCCGCCTGGTCTTCAACTTGGCCAAATCCCATCACGTCACTCCCCTCCTCAAGTCCCTCCATTGGCTCCCTATCCGCGAATGAGCCCAGTTCAAGCTGGGCTGCATCACCTTTCAGGCCCGGGCCGGCGTAGCCCCTGCCTTTATCTCTTCTGAAATTAAACCCTACGTCCCTGTCAGGGAGCTCCGTTCATCTGCCCAACAACTGCTCACAGTTCCTCGCTTTAAACGCGAATAGTGGGGTGGCACGAAATTTTCCACACTCGCCCCCGCTTTTTGGAACTCTCTCCAGGCCCACCTCAGATCTTGCCCTCAATACCAACTCTTCCGTAAGGCCTTAAAAACTTTTCTTTATTCTCAAGCTTTTTCCCCATAAACTACTTTTCCCCACCCTCCTTTACTTTCTAGCCTCTTGGGCTCAGCACTTTATAGCGCCATGAAGCCGCCAGGTATACGTGCGCTTTATAAATAATTTTAAACTTAAACTTAAACTTAAACTTAAGTATGCGGGGTTGCTGAGCAGGCTGCCAAAATGTTCTCGGGTCACAGTACCTCTCAAGGCGTGCAGGTGCATCTCCACGAGCTCGTCAGCTCAACAGGTTCGAGAGAGCCTTTTAAACAGGAAACCAATGCGGGAGCACACTGCTTCACCTCCCAGCCTGTGACTGTTGTTTGGCAGCCTGTACAGCTACCCCAAAACTGATCTCTACTGATGAAGGATTTTATCCTGAAACACGAGTCGTGTCTAGAGATACCAAGTACTTACTTTCACCAATCTTAGTGAAACACTTACAAACTTTTTCCTAAATATTCAAGTTATACGAACTGCTTGTCCCAGAATGCAAAGGGGCAATCCAGCTGAGGGGCTAGGAGTGTGCTCCCATCTTTGTTTCCTGTTAAAGGGCTCCCGTGAGCCTCCGTAGCTGACGAGCTATTGGTGATGCACCTGCGCGCCCGAGAGGCAACGAAGCCTGTGACTGTTGTTTGGCAGCCTCTACAGCTACCCCAAAACTGATCTCTACTGATGAAGGATATTATCCTTAAACACGAGTCGTGTCTAGAGATACCAAGTACTTACTTGCACCAATCTTGGTGAAACACTTACGAACTTTTTCCTAAATATTCAAGCTATACGAACTGCTTGTACCAGATGCAAAGTGGCCATCCAGCTGAGGGGCTAGGAGTGTGCTCCCATCTTTGTTTCCTGTTAAAGGGCTCCAGCGAGCCTCCGTAGCTGATGAGCTATTGGTGATGCACCTGCGCGCCCGAGAGGCAATGAAGCCTGTGACTGTTGTTTGACAGCCTCTACAGCTACCCCAAAACTGATCTCTACTGATGAAGGATATTATCCTGAAACACAAGTCGTGTCTAGAGATACCAAGTACTTACTTGCACCAATCTTGTTGAAACACTTACAAACTTTTTCCTAAATTTTCAAGTAATACGAACTGCTTGTACCAGAATGCAAAGGGGCGATCCAGCTGAGGGGCTAGGAGTGTGCTCCCATCTTTGTTTCCTATGATTGTAGATAGCCACTGTAATACTATTGTGAAAATTGTTGTTCACGGTCGCTTTCCCTTTCCCTGTAAAATACCCCAAGTAGAAACCTGTATATAACTCACTTACTGTCACTTAACTGTTTCTTGGTTCTCACAATACACATGGGACACTTTGCACTTTTCATTAATACTATGTGTACAATGTGTATAATTGATTAATTTCCTCTTTCTGAAATACAAAGACAATGATGATATAAAATCTGGTATATGAGCCTTGTTTCTCCTTCTGACATCCCTCTCCAATCCCTCTAAATGTGATTGCTATTATGCTATGTATTGATTTATTACTGTACATCTATTGTATCATCATTCTGGCAGTCAGAGGGAAGACGTTGTTGAATTATCTGTTTTTCTGTTAAAAAACACTGGACCACTAACCTAAGTCGGCCATCTTGAAGGAAGGCAAACTTCCTCATCAACACTCTGCAATATATTTTCCCCTTTGTCAAATGATACTAGATCGTTAGCATAAGTCGCCCATATATAAGCGTTGCATTAGCCCTAACACCCAACCTGGAAGCACCCAGCATAACAATCCTTGAGAACTATGTGTTGTACACATCACCTGATGACCATGCCTTAATATATCCACACTTCCGAACCAAGTTCACTATGGTTTGCCTGATGATGGAGCAGTGTAGGCCAAAAACTAAACACATAACCTGCTGGCCATGTCTTGCTGTTTCCACACTTCAAGGCCAAGTTCATTATTCTCTTACTGGTGATAACACAGTGTCAGACGAAAATGAATCACCTAACCGTTGTTGAAAGCAAAGCTCAAATTTCCACATACATATCAAGTGCAGCTACAATCCTGGGTCTTTGGAACATCTATATCATCATATGTAAACTAATGGAGAAGGAAACGTCCCCCTAACACTACACACTATGTATCTTGTTCATTTTCAGAATTAATATCTAGCAGGGACAACCCTTGCCCTATCATAAGCACTTATGAGCAACCAGGTCCTAGTGCAATTTGCACCATACTGTATATTATACAGTACAATTATTATTTCAATATGGGTCCTTAAGCAATTTTTCATGTAGTCATGGTAAAAATGGTAGTAGTAGGAAATATATGGCTATCCTGTGATACAATTGGCAATACCCATATAGTACTACCAGTCTCTGTACAGTTGTAACAGTTTATACGATCATCTGTTCGATGTTGTATCACTGATAACCTGTGTAGGTTATTGAGGACACTCCTGGTGCTGTCCTGAACTCCATCCACTTACACTCTCTTATAATCATTAAGGCTGTAATGTCAAATCCGCTGCTGTCCAAGAAAGCCACTTCCACCACCTGCCAATACATATCATTTTCCAATGTCCTCACTCAACAACATTTCAAATCAATGGGTTTCATCCACTTTGCTAATGTTGATTTTATGTTGGGTAATTGCATCGTCTGACCTGTGTACCATTAAGGGCCTGGACACCTGAATATAAAAACAACATTTTGCTTGTTAGAGTTCTAGAATGATCGCAAATTAAATACTTTACTGGTGGTCACAAATGTTCTTGTTTCTTAGATAAAGTTGCAGGAGGAACACCCACTGCGTCTATAATGGACTTGAACTTCAGGTAAGCCTTACTACCAAATCTTTCATATTTTTATTCTGCTTAAAAGTGATCAACAGATTCCCCACACAGATTTCTTGTAAGACGCACCAGTATTTCCAAATAATTATTTTCATATAATGAATTACTGGTGAGAATGTACTCACCATCAAGATACTGTTTCTCAATTCCTATTTTGGTCTAGGGGTTAAAAAACTTTCTCTTGTGCAGAACCACACTTTTTGGATGGCCCAGGACAAGATATTCTTGGGCTAACCCTTCTCCTGAATTTGAGTTTAAGTTATTCTGCTTCCTTAAAATAATCGTTAATTTTTAACGGGGTAAACCCAAATAAAACTACCCGACCTGGGTTATCATAACATTGCGTTTGAGAAAGGGTCAAGGTAGTATCAATGTTAATAAATTTTAACACACATTACACCAGAGCAATATTTCTTGATTTGTTCACCAGGAACATAGATTTATTCTACTGAGTGACACATTCATTAGTTGCTTTTTATTTCAAAACATAAATGTTGTTTCATGTATTCACTCGAATATGTTTCATTTACGTGTACATTCATTAAATGCTTTTCAAATCAAAATATTTACCTTACTTCATGTATACACTTGTATATACTTCAAGTATGTGTGATATTTACAGTGCTCACAATGTGATAGAAGGAAGGTTTGATGGGAAGAATGGGAGTGATTGGATAGGTGAGGGACAGGTCAAAGGTGTTGTGACAAGCACAATAACAATTATGTACCATAAAACCTTTACGGCCTTAGAAAGGTCCTCAATTCTCCTAGAGTCATAACACATAGGTCATAATCAATTTATTTCTTCTATTCTTATGAGTTTGACCATATGTAGAAGTCTACGTTTCGACCCCTATGTGATGAAGGGCTATTAGCTCCTCATTGTGGGGCCTTCGTCAGGATAGGCAATAGTTTGGAGCACCTGAAAATAATTAGTTCGATTTAACGTATGGATTGTCATGTGGTGAAATGAAAGTGCAGGGTAGGTAACGGATGGTACCTACTTGTTGGAAGAACTGTTAATGATGTTTCCTTAATTGGCAGCGAACCGCTCCTTGTGATCTGTAAAGAGATGTGCAATCTCTTTATTATAAAGAAGATGTTGCATTACATGTCCTCGATTAGCTAGGTTGAGAGGGAAAGAGACTTACTGTGATGGACGTAGAAGTAGTGGGGAAATGAATTTCCCACAGCGTGTTGTATATGTAGTCCACCACGCAGAGTCATAAATCACTGCGACAAGGGGTCATGAATCTCCCATATGCATTGCTCGCAACAAACAGAACAAATCTGTGGATAAGGTCATCAAAGAGATGTGTTCAGAGAATGGAAAGAATTATTTAAAAAACGGCTAGAAGATGGCATGGTGCTTAACTCGTTCGATGCTACTGACGGAACCGTTCCGTCACGCCCCTCGGGTGGGCTGTGGTGGTGACGGAACAGTTCCGTCATGGCCCGGCCGCCGCGCCTGCGCGGCGCTGATTTCGCACCTGCGCGGCAGGTTTCATTAAGCGGGCGGGGCTGTGACGGAACCGTTCCGTCACAAGCACAGCTCACCTGCGAGCCGTGACGGAACGGTTCTGTCACCAGCGCAGGTGAGTCGCGCGCCCGCCCGAGACCGTTAGCGCTGCGGCAGAATAGCCGCCGCAGCAAAGAAGTTAAGAAGCAGTGTTGAATGGGGAGCAATAATCGTGGTAGAACTCAATATTGTTGTCCCGAATGCAGTTACCTGGGAGTAAGTATAGTGTGGGTCAGTGTACGAGTATTGTTATAGTGAACTAAAGAACCGTCGTGCGTTCTGTAATCGGCTGATAATCGTTGGTTAAAATGTATGAAAACATTTGGAAATTGGTGCTGGACTGCGTGTGGAGTCCGGTATGTTCCGCTTGATGACAACATAGTCAGGTGAGTAAAGAACAGTGCCCTCGGAATGTTCGATCCCCCAAGTTGTAAAAAAATAATAAAAATCGGCCTCGTGGAATAAAAGTTGTCGGCTGAATTAATGCGTGAGTGGGAAACAGATTTTAAAGAAGCCATGCTCCGTGGCTGGGAGGCTTTAAAAGACGTGCCGTCACTGTCGTTTAAATGAGAAACGGCGGACCGACTCCAGGGGAGGAGACCGGGCTCTTACCTCGAGCTCTTCTGGTTTGGAAATGGCAAGCTGATCATTCGTGAGATCAGCGTGTAAAACAAAATCGCTTGTGGGCGTGGTCTGTTCACGCGGTGCTGCCTCTGCATGCTGACAGGGGTCGTCTCTGCTGGAGCCAATGAGAGCCCTGGTTGGTTAGGACTGAGCTAGCCGATCGTAGTTATGGGAGCAGCCGTGTCATGAAGTTATTAATATGGTCATGGCATTATTAATGTGGTCAATCGTTCACTATGTGTGCATCCTACGCTGACAAGGAAAAGGCCACCAAAGGGCTCTGGATGCGAGCGGCATCCTAGATCAGGGGCGGTTGCTCTGGGGGGCATTGAATGGTGTGTCACTGGAACGTGAGTATGGCTCGGGCATTTTAACCGGTGAGGGTACCTAGGTATGTGACACTAGGAATCTCATGGAGGGGATGACTCTGTGCGGCTGTATATTGAATTATAGGTGGTACACATCAAAACAATCTATTTATGGCACAGCATAGCGTGGTAATCAACATTATACTCGGAGTTATACACTATCCAGATGTCCATTGTAGGCGGCCTTAACTCAGCACATTGCTCGTGTATTTTGCTGCTAGGGAGAGCATTGGTCTTTGATATTAGAAGAGGTGCAAATTGTGTAGTTTGGTGAGAGTACAAATTGAAACAGTGTGTACTTAACATTCCAAGATTAAATTACCATGGGCGCCTAACAAAAAGTCTCTGGTTAGGGGCACATTGCATGGTTCGGTGAGAGTACAAAATGAGACAGTGTTGGACAGTTCCAGCATAACGTTGTTCTACATTATATTAAAAAATTACATGGTATTCAATTATCTTCAAACTGTGAATCTAGTAGATTGGTTCATAGTCATGCCCCTGTGGGTGACTAAATGTCTTGGATCATATCATGTGTGATACAGTGTCGTAATATGTATGTGTACCTATTCTGTTTTAGACCTGCCATGCGTACGTATGTGGCATCCATTTCATTGAGGCCATTGTTTACGGTGTCCAGTAGGTGCATCCACTTACATTCCCTCGTCTTCAAGATAGGGCTGAGGTCCATCACAGTGAGTCTCTTTCCCTCTCAACCTAGCTATTCGAGGACATGTAATGCAATGTCTTCTTTGAAAAAAGAAATTGTACATCTCTTTACAGATCCAAAGGAGCGGTTCGCTGCCAAATAAGGAAGGTACATTAAAAGTTCTTCCAACAAGTAGGTACCATCCATCACCTACCCTGCACTTCCATTTCACCACATGACAATCCATACGCTAAATCGAACTAATTATTTTCAGGTGCTCCAAAGTATCGCCTGTCCTGACGAAGACCCCACAATGAGGAACTAATAGCCCTTCATGTCATAGTGGTCGAAACGTAGACTTCTACCTATCGTTAAACTCATAGGACTAAAAGAAATAAATTGATTATGACCTATGTGTTATGACTCTAGGAGAATTGAGGACCTTTATAAAGCTGTAAAGGTTTTATTGTACATAATTGTTATTGTGCTTGTCACAACACCTTTACCCTGTCCCTCACCTATCCAATCACTCCCATTCTTCCCATCAAACCTTCCTTCTATCACATTGAGAGCACTGTAAATATCACACGTACTTGAAGTATATACAAGTGTATACATGAAGTAAGGTAAATGTTTTGATTTGAAAAACATTTAATGACTGTACACATAAATTAAATATATTCGAGTGAATACATGAAACAACATTTATGTTTTGAATTGAAAAGCAACTAATGAATGTGTCACTCAGTAGAATAAATCTATGTTCTTGGCGAAAAAATCAAGAAATATTGCTGTGCTGTAATATGTGTTAAAATTTATAAACATTGATACTACCTTGACCCTTTCTCAAACGTAATGTCCTTAAATTAATCCTCCTTTAATTGTTCTTAGGGAAAGTATACTTAATTGCACAGGAAAGATAGCTATTATACCTTAATAGGGAATTGGTGTCTATTGGTTTCATGTAAATTGTGGTATATAATCTCATCAGCATTTTTATGCCGGATCAAGAGATCCAGATCACTGAACTCTGTTGCATTGTAATTCATAGTAAACTTCAAATCCAAACTTTGTTTATTTACAATGTTTCAAAAGCTTTCAAATCATCTTCACCCCCATGTAAATGCAGGAAAACTTTATCAATATAGCACGTCCAGGTGCTAATGTTGTTAAGAAAGGGTTAGTGATGTACAACTCTGTTCTCAAACTCCCCTACATAATTATTTGCCACATTAGGAGCAAAACAAGCACCCATTAGTGTTCCTTTTGTTTGTACATAGTACACCTACTTGAACATGAAATGGTTCCTTTTATTAGCTATCCAGGCTCACTCAGTGATTAGCTTGCATAGAGCGTTGTCGCTACCCTCTTTAGTCACACTTCTCTAAATCACCTTAATGGCCTTGTCATGGGGAATATTCCTATATAATTATTCTGAGTCAAAAGTAACCAGGATATATTTTCCTTCTTCTAAGCCCGTACCCTTTTTGTCATTAATGAACTGCATGCTGTCTCGGATATATGATTGTAACTTTGAGACCTCATCCTTGATGTATTGATCTATATATCTACAGATTGGCTCTAAAAACTAAGCTCATCCAGATGCAATTGGGTATCCTGGATAGTTAGATAGATTTTTGTGTACTTTAGGTAAGTATAAATGACTGGTGTCCATGGGTTGGGTTTACTGAAAAAAGCATGTTCCTTCTCCTTGATGGTGCCTTCCCCAAGTGCTTTAGACATAATCTTACTAATCTTCTAGATGTTTCAAAAGGGTCCATATTTTGTCTCTAGTAATGTCTAACATCTTCCAATTGTCTATAGATTTCTTCATCATAATCTTGAATATCCTAAATTTTGATGGCTCAACCTTTGTCTGCTGGCTTAATCATTATCGCCAAATTACATGCCAGAGAGTCTAATGGTTCTATTTCACTCCAAGAGATGTTATAGGGAATTATTTGTTTCTGTTTCTCCAGTTCTTTAACTTGTTTGAGAACAATAATCTAAGATGATATAATTTCTTCACTCATTAGATGGGTCAGGGGTCAAACTGAGAGGGCAAGCTAAAACCTGAAACACTCTCAGGCAGATTGTATGGTTTAGTTTTGATCGAATGTTTCAGTGTCATTGTTTTGAAGAACTGATAAACCTCACCTCACAGTTTAAAGAAAAACGGGTGCTCTGGAACTACAAAGCGTAATCCTATATTTAGGACACTGTTTTCTTCTTGACTAAGAACATATTTGGATATATTGAAAATAGGTGATTTCTTGGACTCAGTAGTGCTCACCAGCTGTAATATATTTTAAGTGTTTGTTTTTTCCCAGGTTAGTACTTGTTGCCTTGCCATCCCATTCCTCGGCCCCTGCCCATGCCCTTTCTCGCCCACTCCTATGTTGGCAGTAATCTAAAAAATATCCTGGGGTGCTAACTCCAATGTTGTTAAGTCTCATGTGCTTAAAATGGGAAGTTCTTTATCATCCAAATTAATGCAATAATCCGAGAATGTCACAGTTTTCTGTATTGTTTGGGTACCTGAAGAGGGGTAATATTCTGGTCTCAAGTAAGGATACATCCTTCTATATTGAACCTGGCCTTAACCTTTTGGACTGTGCCAATTTTTGGCCTAGTTGAATTGAGTGGAACTTGTCAATTGTTTTTTGTAGATTGGCCAGTACACACTTAGCATAGTCTATTGTGCTATTGGATTACATTTTTTCTTCCAGATCACTGATCAGGTGTAGGTATTCTGTGAGTAATTTATCATGCATTCCTGTTCTCACTGCCTTTTTCAACTTATCTACTTCATCTGTGTCTGTTTTATCATTCTTATTTGGAGCTACAATTAAACTTAAAAAGGAAGCACCTTTTATATTTTTTGCAATGCATTCAGTAGTATACTAAAAAGTTTCTTATTTTTGCCATAATATATCTACCACTAGTCTCTATATAAAAACATCCTTTCTGGCAACAGTATGCTCCAATCTCTGTACATATAACAAACAGAACCCTATCTGGCCCGAAGGACCAGGTTAATTGTATATTATTTGAAGTGTTGTCCTGTGGGACTCATCCAGAAACAAAGACCTCGTATGTGCCTTTGAGGGCTGCTAAATCTCATTCTTATATCACTCAATTGTGAGTCAAGTAGGAAATAAGTGCAGGACAAATTTCAATTCTATCAAAGAAACACATTTATATACAAAAACATTAAGCATTTATCAAAAACTGATGATAGTGCAGATGACGCAGTGGTGAAATTGTGGACACAAGTTTATGGCATACTTAGGAAAATAATGTTTATGTATTGGATCTTGTGAACAATACAAAAGCCAACAGCGATTACTGTGGTCATATGTGCTGCCTATAAGGCTGGAAAGTATGTGATCACACTTATGCATTGCAGGATGAAGCAGTTGTACAAGAGGGTGAACATGATGAATTGAGACCTAATTCAGTACAAAATAAATCAAATAATTTATGAGAGATTTATACGATTATACCCCAGAAGATGAGAAAAGAAAGTGAGGGAGTCTAGTCTATAAGAAGTATTATTAGTATTTGTATGTAAATGATGAACATAAATATATCACCATATTTCCTGTTGTATCCAATGTGCCCATATACATCAAATCTTGTACAGGGAAAGTAAACCTACTACAAATATTCAATCAAGTATTGGGTAAACACAGGATTTTGAAATATTGCTGAGTATGTTTGCAACTGATGTATAACATGCCATTTGAATAATCAAGAGAAAAATACAGCTACATTCATGAATCATATCAGTAAATCAGAGAGTCCATTTAAGACTCAAAGCAGATTTCATTGAGATGCTAAATTGAAATAGTTTAAAATGCATCTTGGTAATTATCTGCTTATTTTTTAAATGGGTTGCAGCCTATTTCATGAGAAGTTCAGATAGCCTTACAATTGTCAAATCGTTGTTGAGGCAGTTGGTACGGCGATTTGATCTTTCTGCTTCTATTGAGACAGATTGTAGGACTCATTTTAGAAATTAGATTTTTTAAATAATCTCCACAATGTTTGCAATCAAATAGAAGTTTCATTGTAGTTATCGAGCAGTCTTCCTGAACTCTGAAGAGATCCAATGGCAATCTCAAGAATAAAGTGGTGAAAGTATGTGAATGAAACTGTTTAAAATGGCCTGATGCACTCCCTTTCGTTTTGATGGGCATGAGAAGTACCCCTGAGACAAAGACAGGTTTATTTTAGGGATAGGTGGAACTCACTGAGTTTCGCTCCACAAAATTACACAGAGTTACTTAAAACTCTGTGAGATTATGTGACGTTCAGAGATCAGGCAAAATTCAAGACGTCCCATTGCTCATGTTGATATTTAGTGCCAGGAGCTTAGTCTGTGGTGCAAAATCAGTCTGAATAACACCATTCGGTGCATCAAAGGCGGCTCCTTCTTTCTATTGCTTGAGAAGATTTTTTTACTTGAGCAGCAGCTTTCTCAACGTGAATGGGTGTGTACCGCTGCAACCGTGTTTGTTGAGAAATTTCACCAGGAGGCATACTAGTGCACGAAAATCCTGCTAGGGGACTTACATTCTCTCTTGCGCTTGCTAGTTAACGTTAGGAAGCCACTCATGAGAAAAAACTCCACCACGTGGAGGTTGGCAGAGTTTTGCCAGAATTCTATGTTCTAAGTAGAATGCAGAGTGGTTGATGATGAAACAAGATATATTTCATGTCATGATCTCTACCTAGGAGACTGGATTGTAATTCAAAATCATGTCAGGAAAAGTTACCTAGAGGAGCAATGGGGAGGTCCTTTTCAAGTGATATTGGTGACTAATACTGCAAAATGTGCTAGTGTACCACAGCGGATCCATGCTGCTCACACGAAGAGGGTGAAAGTGGCAGTGACAGTGAAAAAATCAACTTATGAATAAATGTAAGTTCACAAAGCCAAGTTCACAGTCCATGCTCAAGTTCATAGAGTGGAACCAGAGGGGCTGAAAAATTAGAAGAATAGGAAACTGTTTAAGACAACAGTCAAAACAAAAAAGTAGCAGAGTTGTTTCAGGCTTTTGAAGGCTGTGAACAAAAACCTGAAAATCCTGGAGTCGTTTCAAAAGAGGGAGCAGACTGAAGAGCTGTTATAGAGCAAAATACAAAGGCATGAGTGGCTGCAAGAAGTAGTAATGTCTAACCCAAAGAATGAAAACTTGCTATTGAAAAATAACATTACAAATACCCTCAGAGGAAAGAAGAAGCTCACAGTGATCTGAGCAGACACAGTTGTTCATGGTTTGAGCTCAGGTAAGGAGAAATTGCTAAAGACTGGTTCTAACTGAGAATAGCTGAAGAAGATATTCCCAGGAAAATAACTTGCAAAAAAAACACTTTGAACGAGAAGAGAAACATGAGAGACAAAAAGATTTTGAAACTAGTGGAAGTGAATCACCGATAGATAAAAGATCAACAAGAAGCAGAGTGCCAAATCGAAAAAATGCTTTGCTTGAGTGGATATATCTAGCTATGTTTGTGTATTTGAGAAATACAACATATTATTGAACAATTATGATAAAAGTAAAAAATATCCACATTTTCTATTACATTATGAGCATGCAAACTTATAATACCACAGATTTTGTCCAATACGTAGTCATGTCATGCAAACACAATATAGGTGTGTTCATGACTAGTAACTTGCAAAAAGGAAACATTTATCAATAATTTGAAAATGTTGAATAAAAATGTTTGGAGGAGTGCACAAACAGCATTATAGAGAAAGAGTTCAATAATAAAGCGCCTGCCCATAGTGTAGCATTGCTACTATCTCTTTTGTTTTAACTGTGTCCGTTAATTGTTCTGTAAAAATGAAAAAACAAGGTACAAGTATGGTGAGCAGATGGGTACTGTCTCAATCACTGAGATGCTGGGACCCTCACTGCCACCATCCGACACACAGGTACAGGCACAGGCTTCCACCAATAGTACAAATGATAAGAGCATTAAGAACATTGTTTGTACTGTTGGTGGAAGCCGTTGCACCTTGTACACATCTGCTGGCTGTGGAGGAAACTGTGCTGTGCCTGTGTGTTGAATGGGAGCACTGAGGGTCCCAGCATTTCAGTGATTGAGACTGTCCCAGTCTGCTCTCCATTCTTGCAACTTGTTTTTGCGGTAATAACACACAAGTTGCCCTTCAGCCTTCCACAGCTTTCATCATTCCCTCGCCTCCCACAGCTCCAGCTTTGCCTACAGAGTTGCCTCCAACTGTCATCGCCCAGTTTGGGCTCCTAAGGTCTCTGGCTCGCTTATCTTCTGTAAGGTTGAAGTTTCATTCTTTTTTTTCATGCTCCACCTCATGTGTTGGTGAAGGTTCAGTTTCCCTGCCTGGCCTTTCCTTGTTGTCAACAGCATCCATCCACCAACCATTCTCTCCAACCTTAAAACATTGATCAACTTAAGGAAGTTCCCCGAAAGGCTTTTGTTAAATACAATCATCTACTGCCTATAGCATCTTGAAAACAATATCACCAAAAAGCAAAACAAAGTTTGATAACAGCCTCTACAACAGGGGAAAGCCAATACTCATGTAATTTTGGAGATCCTATCAAATCTGGTATCAGGCGTCGGTCTGACTTCTGTAATTTTGGAAATTTAAGACTACCCTCCCTCATCAGGGTCCCAAGCCATAACAGATCATTCTTTTCAGCCCCATCATAAAACTTCACAACTGAATTTACCCAGGTTGACAAAGCAACTCTCTATTATAGACTGTTTTTCAATAGAATCCAATCTGACGGGAGACACAAGCAATACCAACCCATCCAAGTGTAACAGAATAAGATACTTCAACTCCAAGACTCTCTCCACCACTTCTTACAACTTTGTGCATGATTACAGCAACAGCTATATCTAGCGATATATCTGACAATGCAAGCTTTTACACCAGTCAGTTAGAGACGGACTCAATTTATGAATCAGACCCTTTGTTAGAGGAAGTGGACAACAAGGATGTTGAAGCAGAGTTTGTAATGGAAGAAAACAGCAATCCTTTGTCACATAATTCTCTCAAAAGCTCTTTGGATAGTATTGACTTGTTTGGAGGAGCTTCCTGGCCTAAATAGCGAGCTTATATCTGACCTCCATTCCAGTCCACGGCTCTACAACCCAACTGCTCATGCTGACCAGAATTACTCTACTGCAGCCCCAGTATATTCTGTATGGGTGCAGTTACAATTCTTTCTAAAATGGCTGATACTACGTGAAGTCAATCACTTTACCTCTCAGAACAAACACAAACAAGATTATAAACACAGATTAAAAAGGACCTTAATATGCCTAACACTGTCAATGAGCCCCTCCAGAAAACCTATTAAATCCTAGAAAAAAATGTAATCTTTTTACCAATTTCAACTATATAGTAGATTTGTTAGAACTCCTGCCTCGGAAGTCAAATTGGACAGTCTTCTCATTCTGTGATTATGACCACTCATTTCACAGTAGGGGCCAATACATTTTTTACCTCCCACTAAGACAGCAATATATTACAGAAGTAACGTCAACAATCCTTGGACTCTTCGGGGCAAAGAATTGTCAACCATACAGGGAGTGAACTATGACCACTAAATGGCTTACTCCGATGAAATGAAAATTAAAATGTTACCAAACGTTTGTGCAAATGGCAAATATTTAAATGATTCAGAACTTAGAGCCTCAAACAAAGAATTTGAGCAGTATATCAGTATCTGTTTCCCAACAATATTAAGGAGGTTAAATACAAACTCTAATCCTAAAGAGGCCCAAATACGAGCTATTAACAAAGTCAAAAAAACACATATTAGAATACAAAAATAAATGAATGCACTGTGTACCACTTATCTTAACTTTTGCATTAATAGTTAAGCAGAACAAACAAGTTTAATACAAGCAGCAGCAGTAGCATAAGTATGAGTAAGCATGAAGCAGCCATCTTGGCACTAGTGCGCAGAAGCAAGAAGTTCCCACCAAAAGCAGAGGTACGTCACACCACGTAGATGTGGCGGATGCATGCACAGTGAAATTACCGCGTTTTCGGTGGCCATCTTAAGATACTCGGGTTACTGTTAGTAAAAGCACATTGACAAGCTTCCCCAGCTTGCGAAATATGTCGTGTAATGCAAATATTAATGAACAAAACAAGTTGATTAATATATTATATGTTATTTTGAGAGGGTTGAATACAAGCAAGTTTCTGTACGTGTGAAACCTTGCTCCATCAATCCCCTCTTTGATGATATTTTATATCATCACAAATTAAGGAACCAGGTGCCAACTTTAGCATTCTCCCAGTTCCATCTTTTCAATTACTTTGGGAATTCTTTTTCCACTTTCATTCTGGAAAACTTACATTCTCTTATATATATTCCACTTTAACTCTTCCATTGGAATTTCATCTAATTTGTGTTTCTTCTTGTCCTCATTTAGTGTATACCTTTTTCTGTTTCTGCAGCATTTGCACTAAATCATTATCACCAATATTATCAGGGATATTCCCATTATTGGCATCAGTACTTCACCTACAATACTTTTACCTACATGCGAAATCTAACTACCAACTGAGGAGAGATCATCAGTAAGTCTCTTCTGTGCACTATTTACCTCCAGTGGTTTAAATTCTTCTTCCAAATGAGTAATATTTCTTACATACTTTCCAATTTCAACACTTTTATCAGGTATGTAAGTGCAGCAATGTTGCACATTCAACATTCTACAGACTCCGCTCTCTTTTGCAAATAATACATCAAGAGTAAGTCGATTTTGTAAAACCATTGATATGATCGCAACCAATTCGGTATTGATCAATAAAAATCCTCCAGCAGTGTCAGTCCATAAGCGATCCATTACTGTAAACAATTTACACATTCTTTGAGTATTCAGAACTACTCCCACTGAAGGTATCAATGCACAAAATATATCACCTAGAATTTCTGCAAAACTAGTTCATTTAATTTTCGTGTTCATTGTTTCCAGTGATTTTTTTTACATGGTATACCTTTGGGAATACTATTCCGAAATAGCAACTCCTATAGCAATGATCAGGTAGCTTAAAGTAAGCTTTGTTCCCAAAAATGTAATAGACTCCAGGAAATACTGGATCACTTCCCCCTTTTAGTCCCAAATCCCCAATTATGAGGAAATTGTGTTTGTACTCACTGGAACCGATGAATACATTGTTATACTCAGTTTTCTTTCTATGGTGACAGATTTTCCCCTTCTTTTCAAAGTCCAGTGATATAGCAGCATGAGTCTTGCCAGTTGCCATAAATTCTTCCCTTTCAGCCCATTTGGGTACCTGGGTGTTCGTTTCAGGGGCCTTTCTATAGAAATCCTGTCTCCTTTTCTCTACTAAATTCAAAAATATCTTCTCTTCCTCATGTAATCTACAGGTTAATTTGTCGTTATGTGCTTCAGCTATATCTATTGTTTCCATTGTTAGAAAATATTCACCTGTAAGTTGTGAGTCTTTACTATTAAGGACGGGATTCATTCTTCTACGGATAGGGATTTCGTTGAAAATGCCATCTATGTTTGAATAATAATACTGTAATCTTCCTGTTTTATAAAATAAACTAGTTAATATACTACAGGAAATGCCATAGGTCAGGGATAAATGGTGGTAAGTAACACCTTCAGCTACTGAAGTTGGTAATTTCATACAGACATAACAGTCACTAATTTGCATTGCCACTACATAATGAACTAATAGATTAGCGAATACATTCATATCAGTTTCATTTCTATTTCTAAAGTGATGTAATTCTATCTCATCTGGTGCTTCTAAATCTACTCTATCTTGTTTGTGATGCGCTATCTTTCCGTGTATACTAGTGTCATTCTGTTTAGCAGCCATCAAGTACGGTATTGCTATTGTCAGTCCTAGTCATACTATAAGTACTATTAACACACTACATATGCATATCCTACAGCATGTCTTTATACAATTTCTCTTCAAGTTTCCAGTAACTCTTTTATCAGCCATTTTGACTAAGGAGGCTTAACCCCTCTTTGAGAATTTTACACAGAATACACCTGTGATTGTATCTCAAGTTGGCCTCACTTCTTCAATAGATTGATCAGTAATCAATTCTTCATCACTTTCATCACTGATTTCCAGATTCTCAAAATCGGCAAGTATGACATGCGTCAATTCAGGGCCTTTGAATTTATTGTTCAGCTTTTTCAGGCATGGAATTCTCCTTCTTAGATTGCTTGTAGATGGTTCAGTTGGACTTGTTACTTCGTCTACATGTTCAGGCTCTTCATCTATTGAGACTAGGCGATATTTCAGTCTTTTAACAAAACCAGGCCATTTATCACTTGTTCTGAATCTTTTAGCTGGCACTGTGCTTTCTGTTTCTTCAGATGTTCTTTTGTCTAAGTTGTGGCACAACTTGTTTTTTGTCAACTTAAGTATCCTCGCTATCTGACCTTGTCCAGGGCTTATCATTGTTGACTGTTCTGCCTGGATGGATTATTTTAGACTAATCTGACCTGGTTCAGGATATGACTTTGTTGGCCCTGAAATGTTATCTCCGTCCTGGACCCCTTTGACTAATCCTGTCTGGTCCTGCACAGGTCTTGCAGTTTCTTGATGGTCTTCTGCCTGTGTGCTTTGTCTAGTACCTATCTGTCCCTCCTCAGACACAGGTGTTCTGATGGGTGTTTTGTTGGTCTGAGTATATTGCTCTTTCCTTATCTGATCCTCCTCATGATTACCATTAGCTTGGATTTCGGTAATCTGAGTATGTTCTTCTATTCCTATCTCAGCTTCACTATCAGTCTGAATATCTAAATACGTTTGGCTTCTTGTTCTTATTCTTATTTCAGGTATTTCAACCACTGGGATCCATTCTTCCTGACTGGTGCTCGGTTGTTCTTTGTTAACTACTTCAGGATCAACTTCTTGAGACCCTTCAGCTGCACAACCTTCAGCTTCAACTTTGTCAGGTGCTGTTACCCTTTTGGTGTGGCTGGCGTGGATCCAGTTGGGGATTCCCTTGCACTTTACAGCTTTGATGGTGACCAGAATCACTTGATGTGGCTTAACCCACCTTGGTGCTACGCAAGATTCCCGGGAGTGATTTTTTATCACTACCCAATCTCCAGGGTTCAAATCATGTGATGGAGTTGAATGTCTGGCTTCAGCGTCTTCCCCAACCTGGTGAGAGATAAGATGCAGTTGGTCAGCCAACTCTTTGCAGTACTCCAACACTAAATCATCAGATAAAGTTAACAGCTGATGTCCTGGCACACATGCTTGTCTCATTGCCCTTCCCATGAGTATTTCATGGGGACTAAAGCCTGTTTTCTTGTCTGGAATGCTTCTGAGTCCAATCAGGACAAGAGGTGAAGCATCAGGCCATTCAAGTTGGGTAGATTCACACATCTTTCCCAATCTTGCTTTAATCGTGCCATTCAATTGTTCTACCACTTCAGAAGCCTCTGGGCGGTATGCACAGTGCAGCTTTTGTTCAATTATGAATGATTCACGGATCAAACCAATAATTTCATTATTAAAATGTTTCCCTCGGTCTGACTCAATCATTACTGGAAAACCGAACCAAGGAATGAGGTATCTTAAAAAAAGTTTGGCTACAGTTAAGCTGTCATTCCTGCGGGTAGAGTATGCTTCCACCCATTTTGAAAATAGGCAGACAATGACCAAGACATACTTTAATCCTCGACAAGCAGGTAACTGAATGAAATCAATTTGTAATCTGATAAATGGGCCTTCAGCTTTCCCAATTTTCCCTGGACAAACCACAGTTTTCTTACAGAGGTTCATTTGTTGACACGTTAAGCATCTCTGGCAAAGAGTCTCTGCTATGTTCCTGAACTTTGCATTGAACCAATCCTGTCTGAACACCCGGATCATGGCATCTCTCCCTTTGTGTGTGTCCCCATGGTACATCCTAGCCATTGGTGCAAGCATACAGTCCGGTAACACTGGTCTCCCATCTAGGTAAACTATCACACCATCTTAAGGTCTTGCCTGACACCCTATTTTCTGCCAGTCTTCCCTTTCCTTAGGCTCTGCTTCACCTCATAAATCTTATTCAGCTACTTGTGCAGACTTGACTCCTGGTAAATATGTAAATGCATAGGCATTTATATAGCGCACTACTTACCCGTAGGGTCCCAAGGCGCTTCGACCGCTGCGAAACCCTTCCTGGCTTCCCTGAGAGATGGTCCCTTAATGGGTATCTCCAGGGTGAGACCAGGCATCCCCGGCGGTCTGGTGGGGCCGTTAGTGAAGATGAGGCAAGCTAATGCCCAGAGTTGCCGAGTGTGATCGCTGATCAGAGTGGGCACCGAGGCGAGAGAATTATCGAGTCCGCTGACCCTGGTCCAGAAACCTGCCGCGCCGGGATTCGAACCCTGGTCCCGGGCCGTCCTCTGCTCTCGGGTCTGCCGCCTCTAACCAGTGAGCCACACTACTTCACCAAATAATAGGATGCTTCGACTATACCAGATAATGTGCACACAGTATAAGCAGCGCGTAATCCTCCTTCCTCATGGCGCATACACGAGCCATCTACAAACAGCTAATGTTCTGGGTCTTTTACAGGTTCTTCCTGTATGTCTGGGCGAGTTTTAGTACTGAATTCAGTTTAGTCGATACTATCATGTTCGACTTCCTCTGTCACTTCCTCAAAGTGAGAATATGGCAATAAGGTGGCTGGATTTAGAACAGTGCACCTGACTATGATCATGTTTTCTGAACCAATGATGATTCTTTCATATTTGGTGATCGGACTAGGGGTTAAATGCTGAGTAAGTGTTTTGGTAACAGAATTACGACTGAATGTGGGACATACACTGTTACAAGGTGTCCCATGATAATGGATTCACTTTGCTCAAGACTCATACAAGTTGCAGCTACCGCTTTCAGACAATCTGGCAGTGCTGATGGCACTGGGTCCAATGTGGCAGAAACATATGCCCCAGGTTGTCGCATTAATCCATGGGTCCGGGTTAGAACTGAGAGAGCGCAATTGTCTCTTGTGTCACAAAATAGTGCAAACTCTTTTGAGTAATCAGGCATTCCTAATCCTGGAGCTTCACACAGACTGTTACACAGTTTTAGGAAAGCAGTCATGCTTTCATCGTCCCATTCAACTGGATCTTTTGCTTGTTTCTTTGTCATTTGAATCAATGGTTTTGCTAGCACTGCAAATCCCACAATCCACTGCCTGCAGTAACTTACAACCCCGAGAAACATTCTAATTTCTTTCTAGTTTGGGGTAATTTCATGCTTTGAATTTATTTTAATTCTTTCAGATGTCAATCGTCTGACTCCTCTTTCTAGCTGGTGTCCCAGATATTTGACTGAGGTTGTACAGTAATGCAATTTCTCTGGGGACACCTTATGTCCACCTTTTGCAAAATGGTTCAATAATGCAATGGAATCAATCACACAGTCATTTCTGGTTCTCGATGCCATTAATAGGTCATCGATATACTGCACCAAGACTGATTGTCCGGGCAGCACCAACAATTCAAGGCACTGTTTCGGGATTTGATGAAAAATGGATGGACTTTCCATGTACCCTTGTGGAACATGATTCCAAACGTAAACATGCTCGTCAAACTTGAACGAAAATAAAAACTTGCTGTCTGGATACAGTGGGATGGAAAAGAAGGCATGGCATAAATCAATTAGATTGAACCATCCTGCTCCCCATGGTATTTGATACAGAATCACTGCTGGATTTGGTACTACTGGGATGACAATTTGATTAATCTTTCGGAGGTCTTGGACCACCCTGTACTTTCTGTTTGGTTTCTTTATGCCAATTATGGGTGAATTGCATGGACTGCTCATTATTTCTTCTAGAATGCCTTGTTTAACCAAACGCTCTATTTCTTTTGCAACACCTGCCTTTATTTCGGGACTCATTTTGTACTGTCGAATGTTTGGGTAAACTGCACCTTCTTTCACTGTCACTTTTATGGGTTCAACTTCTACCATTAAACCTACTTCTTTTCCTGAAAAATCCCACACATCAGGATTCACAAAGGTTTTTAGTTCTCCTGGTAAATCTTCTAAGGACATCTTTTTAACCTCTATTTCTTGGCTGGCTAGCATAATTTTATACACTCCATCCTCATCTGAAGTTTGAATTTTAACACCATTTTGTGTGATTATTTGCTTGCTGACTTAAATGAAGTTCTGGCTTCTCTGCCATTTTTACTTGAGCCCACATTACCTTTTCTTCTCATTTATTTTGCCTATTATCAATTTCATCCTCACAGTTTTTTGCATACTTAAGAATTTAGTTGACAGGGTTTGCTTGGCAACACCGTTTATGTTCTCTAATCGTTTGGGAGATTTCTGGTTTTAGTCCGGACACAAAACGATAAATAAAATCTCCTTATTATCAATGTTTTCTAAACCACTGTGATGTTTAAATACCTGCAAGAGGCGTTTATAATATGCATGTACAGATTCATCTTTTTTTTAGTGGTTCTGTCTATTTTAGTCCAATCGTTTTCTTTTGGAGGAATCTTTCCCCTTAAGTAAGGGCCCGATTCACAGATTGAACTTAAGACTCAATCCTAAATTTACTACTATTTTGGTATTCACAGAATGCACTTACTACTTTTGGCATTCACAGAATGCACTTACTACTTTTGGCATTCACAGAATGAACTTACTACTTTTGGTATTCACAGAAGTTAGGATTTTGTCTTAAGTTTGTCTTAAGACAGACTTAAGACAGACTTAAGACAAACTTAAGACAGACTTAAGACAGACTTAAGACAAAATCTTAACTTCTGTGAATACCAAAAGTAGTAAGTTCATTCTGTGAATACCAAAAGTAGTAAGTGCATTCTGTGAATGCCAAAACTAGTAAGTGCATTCTGTGAATACCAAAATAGTAGTAAGTTTAGGATTGAGTCTTAAGTTCATTCTGTGAATCGGGCCCTAAGTTATCACCTGATTATATTTTTTTATTACATCTTCAGACGTGGCTCCTGTTTTAGGATCTCTGGGGTATTCATCATTTGGCCAATCTACTGTGATTTTACACTCGGTCCACAAATCAGCTGGAACAACAATGTCAAATAAACCATCTAAACCTTTTAACAGTACTTTCAACACTTTCACAAACCTTTCAACCTGCCGATACCATTCTACAGGTTTTTCTCTAAGCTTTGGGAAGTCATTAGTAATTGATCAAATATCTTGTCGGGACCTTGGGACATGTACATAACCTCCTCCTGGAACTTCCCTCATCGGACACAATCGTTCAACCTTTTCTGCTTCTCTTAATAAATACTCAGATGTGGTTTTATTTGCCTGTGCCTCTTCCTTTTCTTTGTCGATATAGCTTTCCATTTGTCTAAATCTCCCCATTTTTGCAACAGCGACAACAATTATTTTATCTGCAATTTTCGTCCTGATAAATTCATATTTTCCAAATCCTTGTCATAAAAATCAGCTCTATATAGTTTCTGTAATACATTTGATTTGCCAATGTCAATTCCCATTTCAGAAGCCAAATTCATTAACTTTTCATGGTAAATTTTAGTATTTCGAGTAATACTTCTGCATATAAACAACAATTCAATTTCATCAAAAGAATTTAACCTTACCAATTCCACATTACCAGCTACCATTTTTTCTAATTCTACCCTTAATTTAAATATGTCCAATATTTTAGGCTGTGATTTTGGCTTCTTGGTATCTTGGGTCCATCGATCTGATTCTTCTGGGATTACTACAGTTGCATTTCTCGTTCCTGAGGATGTTTCAATTTGAACTTCCTTTAAACATCGGGGAGTAATTTTCCTCATCGAGTCAAGTCAAGTCAAGTCAAGTCAAAGAATTTGTATAGCGCACTACATACCCAGAGGGTTTCAAGGCGCTTAGGAAGGGGGGGGGGATTACTTGTCAAATATCCAGGTTTTAAGTTGCTTTCTGAATGCTAGGTGGTTCTGGGTAAGGCGAAGGTATGCGGGGAGTGAGTTCCATGTTCTAGCAGCTAGGTAAGAAAAGGATCTGCCTCCCATGGTGGTCTTGTTGATGCGAGGTACAGTGGCGAGGGCTTGGTTGGAAGAACGTAGTTGGCGGGAGGGGGTGTAGAAGGACAGTCGTGAGTTGAGGCATTCTGGTCCGATGTCGTAGAGTGATTTGTGTGCGTGAGTTAGCAGTCGGAAAGTGATTCTCTTATTGACGGGTAGCCAGTGGAGGTCTTTCAGGTGACTGGAGATGTGTTCGTTGCGCGGGATGTCTAATATGATCCTGGCTGAGGCGTTTTGGATTCGTTGGAGTTTCTTCTGGAGTTTTGCGGTAGTACCTGCGTAGAGGGTGTTTCCATAGTCCAGTCGGCTCGTGACCAGAGCGTGGGTGACTGTTTTCCTTGTGTCGGAGGGGATCCAGCGAAAAGTTTTTTTGAGCATGCGAAGAATGTTGAAGCAGGAGGAGGATACGGCGCTGACTTGTCTGTTCATTGAAAGTGAAGAATCCAGGATGACGCCTAGGTTCCGTGCGTGGTCTGTCGGGATGGGTGCTTTTCCGAGGGCTTCCGGCCACCAGGAGTCGTCCCATGCAGATGGGGATGTACCTAGGATGAGGACTTCTGTTTTGTCTGAGTTCAGTTTCAGACGGCTTAGTTTCATCCATTCGGCAACTTCTTTCATTCCTTCGTGTAGGTTAGTTTTGGCGGTGCTGGGGTCATTGGTGAGAGAAAGGATCAATTGCGTGTCATCTGCGTAGGAGATGATGTTGAGGTTGTGTTGGCGTGCGATGGCTGCGAGGGGGCTCATGTATACGTTGAAGAGGGTGGGACTGAGAGAGGATCCTTGTGGTACGCCGCAGATGACTTCAGAGGCCTCTGACGTGAATGGTGGAAGACGGACTCTCTGGGTTCTTCCGGTGAGGAATGAGGTGATCCATTCAAGTGCTTTTCCTTGGATTCCGATGTTATTGAGGCGTTGTAACAGTGTTTTGTGGCAAACTGTGTCGAATGCTGCAGAGAGGTCAAGGAGGATGAGGGCGACGGTGTCACCATTGTCCAGTAGAGTTCGAATGTCGTCTGTAGCTGCGATGAGGGCGGTCTCAGTGCTGTGTTTTGCTCTGAATCCGGATTGTGAGGGGTCGAGGGATTTGTTGGCTTCGAGGAAGGCGGCGAGCTGGTTGTTGACAGCTTTCTCGATGACTTTGGCCGGGAATGGTAGGAGCGAGATGGGGCGGTAGTTTTTGAGTTCGGTGGGGTCCGCTGTGGGTTTTTTCAGAAGGGCGGTGAGTTCAGCGTGTTTCCAGTCTGCCGGAAAGGTGGCGGAGATGAAGGAGCAGTTGATGACGTCTCGGAGGTGCGGTGCTATGACGGAGTCTGCTTTGTTGAAGATGTGGTGAGGACATGGGTCTGTGGGAGATCCTGAGTGAATGGAGTTCATTAGGCGCATGGTGTCTTCAGTGGAGATTGGGTTCCAATCGTTAAGGGTGTTCGCCGGGGGAGGATGATCAGCAACTGGTAGGGTGGGTTGGTTTCCGGGTTGGTTGTCAAAGCTGTTGTGGATGTCTGCAATTTTGTTGTGGAAAAATGAGGCTAGGGAGTCGCAGAGGGTTTGAGAGGGGGTGATGTCGTTGGAGTTGGCCGAGGGATTGGAAAATTCCTTGACGATGTTGAAAAGTTCCTTGCTGTTGTGAGCGTTGTTGTCAAGTCGATCCTTGAATGCTGTTCTTTTGGCCTTTCGGATTAGTTGGTGGTGAATGCGGGTGGCGTTTTTGAAGGCGTCCTTGGTGCTGGTGGTTGGGTCTTTTTTCCAGGTCTTTTCAAGGGTGCGGCAGAGTTTCTTGGACTTCTTGAGATCATCGTTGAACCAAGAGGCCTTCTTGCTGCCAGGTTTGTTTTGACGTTTTTTCAGTGGCGCTAGGGTGTCAGCGGTTTTGGATAGCCAGATGGTGAGGTTGGCGGCGGCTTCGTTAGCGTTGGATGAAAGGGCTGGGGTATTTTGAAGGAGCGAAGCGGAGATTTGGTCCGTGGTGATTTTGTTCCAGTTTCTTTGCAGGGTAGGTTGGAGGTGGATGTTGGGTTTTGGTTTGTTGTAGGTGAAGTGGACGCAGCTGTGGTCAGTCCAGAGGAGGTCTGTGGTGTGGCTGAAGGAGACATGGTTGCTGGATGTGAAGATGGGGTCGAGTGTGTGACCTGCGATGTGGGTGGAGGTGGTGACAAGTTGTTTAAGTCCGAGATTGGCGAGGTTGTCCAAAAGGGTGGCGGTGTTGCGGTCGTTGTTCTTTTCAAGGTGAAAGTTGAGGTCTCCCAGAAGGATGTAGTCTTTGGAGGGGAGCGCGTGTGGAGTGATGAAGTCCGTGATGTCTTCACTGAATTTTGCGCGGGGTCCTGGTGGTCTGTAGAGGAGGGTGCCTCTGAGTGTAGTCTTGGGGTCGACGTGGATCTGGAAGTGAAGGTGTTCGGAGTTGGCGAGGTTGGCGTCCGAGCTGGTTGATATGCGGATTGATTTCTTATGGACGATAGCGATTCCTCCTCCTGTGCCGGTACGGTCCTTGTGAGTGATCTTATAGTCTTCAGGGATGGCAATGGTGATGTCTGGTGCGGAGGAAGCGTTCATCCACGTTTCCGTAAGGAAGGCGACGTCTGGAGAGATGGTGTCTAGTAGATTCCATAGGTCAATGGCGTGTCTGTGGACCGATCGGGTGTTGAGAAGGATGCATTGTAGGTGGGTGGGGTCGGGAGTCTGTGGTGTGGTCGTATCGGAGATGTTGTCGGTGCCGATGAATTTGCAGGAGTAGCAAGAGAAGGGTCCATGGGTGTATCCGGGGGCGGCTTGGACGCAGTTGGGAGCGCGACCGGGGTTAAGGGCTAGGAGGGAAGCGGCATCGTAGGTAATGTGGGGGGGCAGGGAGGGACGGGGGCCAGGGGGTCGGGCGCTGGGCGCGATCCAGGCACGGACGGGCGTAGACGGGCTTACCTTTGGCGCACCTTCGGCGTGTACGTAGCGCGTGGACGCTGCGCGTAGTTCCATCTGTCCATAAATGGATAGTGGAGGGGGCGGAGTGTGGGAGGGTCGGCTGGGAGGCGGGTGCGGGGAGGAGACACGGGGAGAGGGTCAACACAACAACAACAGCAAATGGCGGTAGGGTAGCGCGGGACAAATCAGGGGCACAGTCGTCGTTCTGAAATGCTTAAATTAAGTTAAGCTCAGATTAATTAATTATTTTACCGCTACGTGGGAGCACAGATAAATAAGTAAATCAAAGAAGTTAAGCGCAAATTAATTATTTATTTTCCCGCTACGTGGGAGCACAGATAAATAAATAAATCAAAGAAGTTAAGCGCAAATTAATTATTTATTTTCCCGCTACGTAGGAGCACAGATAAATAAATAAATCAAAGTAAACGATACCAGGCGCTAGGAAAACGCCGAGGCACTTTCTCTGGACAGGCAGGGAGCGAGTGGGAGCGGCCGCTGAGTACAGGATCCAGACGGTCACAGAGGTAGACGAGGACGGGGCCTGCAGTGTGATACAAGTGAGTGGGAGGGTCGGCTGGGAGGCGGGCGCGGGGAGGAGACACGGGGAGAGGGTCAACACAACAACAACAGCAAATGGCGGTAGGGTAGCGCGGGACAAATCAGGGGCACAGTCGTCGTTCTGAAATGCTTAAATTAAGTTAAGCTCAGATTAATTAATTATTTTACCGCTACGTGGGAGCACAGATAAATAAGTAAATTAAAGAAGTTAAGCGCAAATTAATTATTTATTTTCCCGCTACGTGGGAGCACAGATAAATAAATAAATCAAAGAAGTTAAGCGCAAATTAATTATTTATTTTCCCGCTACGTAGGAGCACAGATAAATAAATAAATCAAAGTAAACGATACCAGGCGCTAGGAAAACGCCGAGGCACTTTCTCTGGACAGGCAGGGAGCGAGTGGGAGCGGCCGCTGAGTACAGGATCCAGACGGTCACAGAGGTAGACGAGGACGGGGCCTGCAGTGTGATACAAGTGAGTGGGAGGGTCGGCTGGGAGGCGGGCGCGGGGAGGAGACACGGGGAGAGGGTCAACACAACAACAACAGCAAATGGCGGTAGGGTAGCGCGGGACAAATCAGGGGCACAGTCGTCGTTCTGAAATGCTTAAATTAAGTTAAGCTCAGATTAATTAATTATTTTACCGCTACGTGGGAGCACAGATAAATAAGTAAATCAAAGAAGTTAAGCGCAAATCACTAGTTCTCTTATGGGTAAATCCATCAAGGAAATTACTGACTCACACTCACTTGCTTGGTCATCGACTATTAGATCTTCCTTCCTGGGCTGCACTATGGGTGTAGCTAGAACTGGAGTTTTAGGACTAAGTTGCTTGTCTCCATATAGAGGAACTACAGGACCTATAGTTACTGGTATAGTCAGGGCTCCTGGACTTGAATTTACCTGGGTTATTTTCTGTATTAACTCACTTCGCTGTCTGTTTAAAACTTCTTTCTCCCTTTCTTGGAGTACTTTTTCCAATGAGGTCTCATGTATAATCTGCGGAACTAAGGTGGTTGTAAAAATGGAGCACTAGGAGTAACCCTATGAGTTTCATCTTGGTAAGGCGGATGATTTTTCATTAACAAACCCTCTAAGTAATCATTATCTGAATCACAAACAAGATGCCCTATGCACACAACAAATATGCATAAAAGGTGTGTCAATGTGGATACATGTGAGTTACAATACAAAGCAAGCAGAAACAACACAAGTATTTTATTGCTTGATGTGTCAACATTTCAGTCTCTTTTAATCACTCAAGCAAGCTAACCAACACGTGTTTTGTTGCACAGGAATAGTATTTCCGCGACTCCTCAGGGCTGGGAAAGATACAAGGGACAACAATGGTACATATGACTTGATTAAAAAAACTTTGTTATACATTGCAACCAGTTTCATGTAGAAACTGTAGTTAGAGGAGACCAAAATGAGAAAGAACCATTAATATTTTTTGGTGCAACATTCACATTGCACGGGTAATTTATATGGTTTAACTCATGAAAAAGATTTTGTGACAGAGATGAAACAGAGAGTAGAAAAGTGGGTGGAATTTTGAATGGAGAAATGTGTCGAAAAGGAAACAGAAAAAGTGACGTGGTCACGCAAGTTCTACATAGATCTAAGTGAAGAAGTTGGTGACAGATGAATCCAAATCATGCTGGGGCTTTGTGTGAGATAAAGCTAACTGTATTGAAAGGGTAAACCATTGGAATAGTCATACCTGTGTGGGAAGTAAGACACAAATGGGTAGTCTGTGAGAGAGGGAGGAAGTGGAAAAAGCTAATGAGAAAAAAGTAGGAGAGGGTAAAATGGGGGAAGAATGATGAGGGTAGAATAGCGCTCACCGCTCCGCCGGTGATAATTCCGACACGGCAGGGCTCGAGACTCTAGATGTGTAGTTTCAGTAGGGTGTTAACTGCAGAGGGGACGAGAAGATAAAAAAGGACAGTATAAACCTCCTGTGCTCCATAAAAGTACAGAGGGGTTGTGGGGGTGTTACGTTATTCTCAGTGCAGGCCTTTCAGAAAGTGATGGGAAGAGAATAATCTCACCGGATATAAAACCTTGGTTTGAGATCCTAGCTGTCCTAAGGAGTTGCAGTCACTCGAAGGATACATCTGAAATGAAGTAATTGTGGCTCATTATTGTGCAGACGCTATAAGGATAAACAAACACATAAAGCAGGTTTTGTAAGAGGAGAAACCCGAGCATAGTCTGCCATTGAGGGTGGAACTAAATAAAAGAACCGAATGGTCCAATTACCAGTTTTCATGTTCAAAGAGCGAAGAGCCCCGCAGGCTGCGTGTAGAGAACAAAGGGGGAGCGGGGGAGCGGATAACTCCTAGTTTGTGAACAATCTGAAATACAGAGATAAGGGCTCGGTGTAAAACCGGTACGGCTATAGAATAAATGACACAAAATACCCCTAGTTGAAAACAAGGAGGGAGAGCATCTTACTTGTGGTAGCAGGCAGTGCAGGCTTTTTTCCTGCGGGTCGCCGTGTTCCACTTGTTGACACATGACATTGAAACCGGAAGTGGTTAAGTATCCACTGCCGGTAACTGACGCTGTCGCCGGATGAAAAAAACTAGGATGCGTCTGAATCACCACTAGTCATCAAATTTTTCATTTTCTCTGTGCTTTTACTTCCTGGTGGTTCTTCTAGGGTCAATACGGGATACAATCCTTCCACTAACATGGACTGTCTCCACCTTTTCATTTGCTTATCTCGAGTATCCTTTGGAAATTTGGGATAAAATCTACTAAGACTTCTACCACCTCGAGATAAGTCTCGTTCAAACACTTCTGTCTCCCACTACTCTAGGGCTTCATAGTGGGTTAATCTTCGTCTGGGATCTAATTCTTTAATGCAAGTTCACAAATTGTGCAATACTCTACCATCCAATGTACCATCATGTATGATGCAGGCGTATTTGGCGTGGAATAATAATCCCTTCTCTTGTTTTAATAGCTTTGTCCTTTTTGAAATAATTCTTTATTTTCTTGAAAAACAACATTTTTCTCTTTCCTCCATACATGGTATAAGGTCTTTCTCTAATCTGTTGTTCTTTAGCAAATTCTAAATATTATCTATCAGGACGATTTCCTATAAATGTTGGATCTAGATGCCACATATACCGCTATATAGTTTTCTACAAAATGTCAGTACATTTATTGAATTCTGTTTGTTTACTTTGCAGAAATATTCCCCCAATGACCAATGAAGTTTTGACTTACAAGCAGCGTTAACCAATGATTGCGCAGCTTTTCCTGTGACGTGAATCTCACTCACAGAAAACTGTTGCAAATCTATGTGTTCCCCTTCAGTGATTGGTCAGAAAGACGAGGAAAGGTCATCACACCATACTAAGATTCCGCCCACCATTATCATTTCATTTTATTATACAATGTTGTAAAATTTTGCAAGTTATCTGCTTTTTCCCAGGTCATGCTTTGTGGTTCACAGGCGCATCGCGGGTAAAACAGTCCTTGGCCCGGTTTCAATGCCACAGCTCGAGGTCTTTCAGTTCACCCGGCACCTGCGCTGTGTATATCCAAAATGGCGTTTCAAGTCACCCCTCAGGCCCAAATATGAGCTATTAATAAAGTCAAAGAGAAACATATTAGATTACAAAAATAAATGAATGCACTGTATACCACTTATCTCTACTCTAACCCATTACCTTAATTTAACTTTTACATTAATAGTTAAGCAGAACGAACAAGTTTAATACAAGCAGCAGGAGCATAAGTATGCATGAAGCAGCCATCTTGGCACTAGTGCGCAAAAGCAAGAAGTTCCCACCAAAAGTAGAGGTATGTCACACCACGTAGATGTGGCGGACGCATGAGCAGTGAAGTTCCCACGTTTTTGGCAGCCATCTTAAGACACTCGGGTTACAGCTGGTAAAAGCACATTGACAAGCTTCCCCAGCTTGCTAAATATGTTGTGTAATGCAAATATTAATGAACAAAACAAGTTGATTATTATTTTATATGTTATTTAGAGAGGTTTGAATACAAGCAAGTTTCTGTACGTGTGAAACCTTGCTCCATCAGTGGTATTGGTGGTGGTGGTGGTAATGGTGGTGGTGTTATTGGGGTATTGGTGGTGGTGGTATTGGTGGTGGCATTGGTGGCGGTGGTATTTTATTGGTGGTAGTATTGGTATTGGTGGTGGTTGTATTAGTGTTGGTGTTATTGGTGGTGGTGGCGTTGGTGGTGATTTAGGTGGTAGTGGTATTGGGATGGTGGTGGTATTGATGGTGGTGGTATTTGTGGTATTGATAGTGGTATTGGTAGTGGTATTGGTTGTGGTAGTGTTGGTGGTGGTGCTGGTGGTATTGGTGGTGGTGGTATTCATGATGGTATTGGTCGTATTGGCAGTGGTGGTGGTATTGGTAGTATTAATGGTGGTGGTATTTTTGGTGGTGGTGTTATTGGTGATGGTGGTATTTGTGGTGGGGGTGGTATTGGTGGTGGTGTTGGGGATACTGGTATTGGTGGTGGTGGTATTGGTATTGGTGGTGGTGGTATGGGTGGTATTGGTGGTGGTGGCGGTATGGGTAGTGGTGGTGGTGGTGGTAGTATTGGTGGTGGTGGTGGTGGTGGTATTGGTGATGCAATTGGTGGCATTGGCGGTGGTATTGGAGGTAATGGTGGTATTGATGGTGGAGGTATTGGTGGTGGCAGTGGTATTGGTGGTGGTCGTATTGGTGGTGGTTGTATTTGTGGTGGTATTGGTGGTGTTGGTGGTGGGGGTAGTAGATACTGCCCCTTCTGGGTTTCTGTCATTCCTTTTTTTTTTACTGCACTTGCATTCCTGTCTGTGGATATACATTCACTTTACCTATGCTCATTCGGTTCCATCTAACTCAAGGGTTTCTTTATTCCATCTACTTTTCCCCCTTGCCATTTCTGCTGCTCTCACTGATTTCTGCTATCTCTGTTATATATCATTTTCTGATCTCTGGTATATAGACCTTTTTCTTTTAAGCCTCCATTTTACGTTTCTTATTGTTTCTCCAATCTTGGAGTAATGACTACCTGCTTAGATGCACTAAAACTCCCTTTTAGACCTTTTCATCAAACTAACTTCTTATTTGGTGGAGAAGCGTGGCTTAATGGTTAGAGCGGCAGACCCTGATGCAGAGATCTGGCCCGGGACAAGGGTTCAATTCCCGCCTCGGCGGCTCTTGGACTCAATTTCCCCGGACCTGATAATTCTCGCCTCGGTGCCTAGTCTAATCATGGGTCCCACTCTGTGACTCTGGGCAATAGCTTGCCTAATCTCCACAACGGCCCCAGCAGCGCTGTGGATGCCTGGCTTCACCTTGGGGTGCCCAGGAGTGGAAATTTCACAGGAAAGCCAGGATGGGTTCCACAGTGGTATGAATACAGCGCTACCAGGCCTCCGGGTAGAAGTGCGCTATATAAAATACACTACTACATTTGGGAGTTTTCTTTCTTAAGTATTCCATACCACATGGTAATGATATAAAGTTGGATCCTAAGTTTTGAATGTGTCTTTTGTATTATCTTGGTGGGTCACTTTACATGTTGTACTGTTTATGATGTATGTTCACGTTACTTATTCATATGGAACAAGGTTTCTGTAAAACATTTTTAACACTATATATATGTATAGTCAGTCCTGTCACAATGTAATTATTTCTTGATTATATTGTATAGGCTGTGTCTGTTTAAATGTTCTCCATGTGTTTATTGTGCTGATATGTGTATTTATTTGTTATTCTACAGCTCTGAAGAAGTACAATGTTTGGACGAAACATGTTGGCTTGTCTACTCATCATGTTGTTTGATATGTTCAGATTAAACTTGTAATTAAATAAAGCGGATGACTTGAGGAACAACCTTTGACACAGACTTTATAACTTTGTGATATTGTATATAAGGTGGTGCACCAATTACTTTGTTTTTCTAAAGGCTTGTTCTATGTGAAGGAAAGCGAGGGCACATGGGGCCATCTGGGTCTCAGGGGCATGTAGAACATTAAAGATCCTGGAAAGATTTAATGTTGTGCTCCTTTTAGGTATAAACCACCCTGGTCTTCATGTACAAGTGTGGGCAAATGAGGGAGTAGTTGGGACACCAGCAGATCGCTGAGTATTTTAGCATCAACATTAAGCATCAAGAGTGGCCAATTGAATCATACCTCGTCCATTGGTTTGCCCGACTTGGGTATCAAGGCCTCTTTCATTGTGTCTGGGAGCTGTTCTACCTTAAAGGCCTTGTTATATACCTCTAACAGCCTGTCTGTGTGTGTAACTGCATTTTTGTGGTATAGCTCAGCAGGTAAAGCATCTCTTCCCTGGGTTTTAGCTGGCTTCAGGTGTTTTGAGGAAGTGAGGACCTCATCCTTAGTCAAGTCAGTCTCTAGTATATTTCTGTCTTCCTTAGACAGTTAAGGCAAGTCTAGGTCTACCCAAATTTTTTTTAGTGCAGAGTCAGTGGTTGTTGAGTTAGCGCACACACGTTCTTAACATGTTCTTTTATCAGCGTATTTATAGATGCCTGTGACGTATGTAATATGCCCGCTGCATCTCGCAGTGCCAGAATTTGGTCACAAGTCTGCAGTTGTCTCACAAGATTGGCCAGGAGAGCCCCCGTTTTGTCCCCCTCCACATGTAATTATTATCTACAAACCTATGGGTATATTTCTCCAGCCTATGCAAGCCTTCCAGTGTTATGCATCTTAATTGTCACCATTTCTCCGGTCTAGCGGGTTGAGTTGGGAAAATCCATTCAATTTCTACCAACTTGGTCTCGTCGCAATCCAAATCGCGCTATAGCTGCTTCCTTACCCCATAGGTAGCATTAATGTACACTCCATGAAAAACCAGCTTCATAGACTCCCATTCATGGGCCCTCGTGGTAAAATAGCCCCAGTTTCTACAAAAATAATGGTCAAGTGTTGTGTGTAAACACAAGGAGCTGATAGACAGAGTGCTGGAACTTTTCAGACACTCACCCCCAGTCACAGATCTGGGTTGAATCCATCATCATTCTTTAGCTCACTTCACTACCTCAGTTCAGATCCAGCCATATGCAATTCAGTCTTGACCCTGTGCCTCATGGGACCAGTCCAGCCCAAACTACCAAGCCAGGTTTTCCCCGAACAGGAAACAAGCATCCTGGGCCTGGTTTCAGTGTAACACCCTTCATCAGCCAGGCTAGCTTGAATCCAGTGGCAAAGTAGCAAGTGTTGTGTATACCATAGTTAGATATTTAGGGTCTGTTAATGCCTCTGCTCATAGGCGCCACTGTGTTACCGCTGGTCATGGCCGACCTTGTGCTATTATCATTAAGAGAGGGGAAAGATCAGGCTAAATATGTTGCTTCTGAGACTAGGGTTGCAATGTTTGAAGTTGTAAAGAAATATTTTAGCCTGCTGTAGGTACCTGCTGCTGACATATAACAGGAAAAGGCCATGGCCCCTGGGTGTCTTTCGTGCCAGACATCTTTGAAGCCAAAATAGCACAATAGTGCCTGCAAACAAGCGGTCAAATGCGGTTTCATGTTTATCTTAGGGGTCACAATCCAGGACAGGGTTCAACATGCAGTTGCAGTCACCAGTTAGTATAATGTCAATAGTTAATAACGGGGTTGCTGCCGTGATTAGATTGGTAAGAAAATGTGAGTGGTCCAACTTTAAAGCATATAATGAGACTAAACAGAGTTTGCAGCCATCTAGTGTGCCCAAAAATTTCACATAGCGGCCATCAGGGTCAATCACATGGCTAGTACCCGGATTAGTGTACCTCTAGCAGATCCAGAGTATGGTGTTGTGTACAGCTGACCTCTCCAGCTTTTCCACAGTGCCGGTAGACAATCCCCTCAAACATGCATCGCCTGGAGAAACACTAATGCAACATGGTGTCTTTTAAGATATGTGTAAACTCTCTAATGTTTCTGAGGCTGCGCTATGCCTCTGACCTTTCATGTTTCTATTTTAAGTGTGCTATCCATAATGTTCGTAGACAGTGTTGGGGCTACACTGCTTCGAAGCGATATATAGTACTTCTCAACCTATGAGTCAAAGTTTGTTCCCGTTCACCTGTATGTCCCCTTCCCATAACTTACAATATCAAACTGGTACCCTTTCTAACCCTAAACTCCCCCACCCTCTGACAGTACCACCCACCCCTCCCATTTTCAGACTTGCAATAGAAATAGTCACTGTTCCCGCCCCATACCCTGTTTTGTTCTTACAATACTAGAACCCAAATCATACAATGATTATTCTGCCATTATAGGGGTTAGTTCACCATGCCGGGTGCAGGAGAATACAAGGAACAAAATGCCAGGTCTACACCTGCCGCTTTCTATCCAGACATAGCCATACTACCCCTCGGTGTTAACTTGAATAACTGTGAACTCTGAAATAACAATGTCAAATGATAATGGCACACATTCTCCATCCGAACCTTCCAGACATATCTCTCCATAGTGAACATTACTTAGAGAATCCTGTAGTAATGGACTTATCTTTTGGAAGGCTACGCTTCTCCCAGTTCCAGGGCCAGTAGGTCTGAATTGTTAGCGCCCTAGGGTCTGTGTACAGTATTTAACAGTATCTTGTTTCCATCTCCGTACAGGGCCTATACACCATGCAAACCCTTTGCAGTTGGCTTTAAGGACATACATTTTGCCATTGTTGTGCTGTCTGAAGAATACTCTGGCCATTATGCCTTTCCAGGAGAGAGGCCAGTGGTGTCGGTAGAGTAGTGGCCTCTCGCAATGTTCCCTCCGAACAAATCTTTATGCACCCTGAGTTGATTGAGAATTCAGGTGTAAGGGTTTCAGGGTTCTGTGTTTTTCTCATGATGATCTCGTCTGTTCATTAAGCTGGCTGATACCTTTAGCGTCCCTGATAATTGGGCAGAAGGTGACGGAAGAGTATCAATCCCGTCTGAAACCTTCATTGCCAAGGTAAAGATATGCGTCTTACCCTGGTACACTACCTTAAGCTTGCTTGGGAACATCAAACTGTAGTGCAGGTTGTGTTCTCATACTCTTGCCTTTACTGCTAGAAAAGTTTGCCGTTGCTCCTGGACTTTCAGGGTATAATCCTGGAATACCGAGATAGGATGACCCTCAAAGCTAGGCGTACCCCTCACTTGCACATGTTGGAGGATTGCATCTCTGTCTCTATGATTAAACAGTCTTGCAATAATGGGCCTCAGGGGGCCCCAGTGCATGGGGGCTGTGCTAAGGTTCTATGAGCGCGTTCTACGGGGAAGAACTATGATAGTGACTTTGGGTGCATAATTTTACCAATCCATTCCTCGAGGAATAGCTCCGCTGATTGTCCCTCTGATTTTTCAGGAAATCTAACAAAGCAGAGGTTGTGCCTCCAGGAGCCTTTCTCTGGATCATCTGCTTGGTCCTCCAAACAAGTTGTCAGCTTCCGTAATAAGGATACTGTTTCACGTAGGGAGAATGCCTCAGATAGTAGGTCCGTTACCACCTTTTCAGCGGTGGTTACTTGGTCCGCAAACCTGCGTGGGTCAGCCAGCACAGCGTAACGTCCATGGTAACAGAGTCTACTTTATGTACCAGCTCCGTACTCGTATTTTGAATTCCTGCCATAAGATCTGTTAGTGTAGTTTCTTTGGACTGGCTACTATGTTGTTCTACTGCGTCCAAATGTTTTCTGTGCTTTGCCAAGTCAGGGCAAATACCTGGGTGTAGTGGTCAATTTTGTTGGACTGGGCGGGTCTGGTGATCTTGTCTTTGCCCATGTTGATGCATTTGCCCAGCAAGGGACAGGTCCTCTTCAAAATAGGCGGTGTGTTTGTAGCCCAAAAATTGCTGGATATGTGGGTATGTTATCTGCTTACCGGAGCCAGTTCTCATTTATTGTGTTAATATGGGACTGGGATGCTGAAGTACCCAAGTCTGCCCACAGAGGCCAGCCACAGGATGACAACGGTTAACAAGGGTCCATCCATACCCCTCCTCTAGGGGAGACAACCGCTCCAGTAAAATACCTCAGAGGCTCTTTGTCCAACAACCACCCGGGCATTGCCTACTCTGAAGGATGAGGTCACTTATCTCTCGGGCTCAGAATCGGGCTTAGAATAGGTAGGCCTTCACGTGGGAGGCCCCAGGCCCACTAATTCTTCACCACACAGTTAATTCTGGCTCAGAATCGTGACCGTGCCCCAACCCCTGTGCTCACCTCAGATCCAGCTGGGCTGCAAGGACCGCAACCCATCGCCATTGCATTGTTGATGTCCTCCAGCGGGGCCACGGGTGCAGACCTGCAGCAGCCCTGAGACAAAGCCTGAAAGTCCTGCTGTGCATACAGCACCACTCAGAACTCAACTAGGAGCACGGCAGTCTCTGCGGCATCCTCTCAGGTCTCCAGGGGGCTCCCCAGCATAGGCGTCTTCTCTCCCACCTCAGGCCAGGATCACACGCTCTTCTTTCCGCTTGTCAGCTTGCAGCACGGGTCACCAGACAGGCGTCATCCACCTCTTATCCAGCAGCTAGTCGGGGCCTGGTCCAGCGTCCTCATCGATGACAGCCTACCGTGAACCAGTGTAGCAGTCAGCAGTGTTCGCTCCAGAGAGGAGAGCACCAGGAAGTGTAGCCATTCGAGCCTGGGAGCACAGGTAGGCCCAATCTGCTTTGTAGGCGATTAATGTAGCTGCTCTCGTTCTGGGCAGTCTACCGACTCTGGAAAGGCGCCTCATTTGTAGCTCATATCTAGCACATGGAGGAAGTCTGCTGGATGTGCAAGTTCACAGCAGGATGATTATGGATGTTTGGGGTTCGGTCGGAGATAATTCAGTTTCTGTTTGACATCTTAGATGTCCCAGCCATGCCCTCATTCAGTGCTAACAGTTATCAGATTCAATAGTAGATTTTACTTGCAATCACAATTACAGAGTGACCCTAAGAATGAGTTGTAGCATGGCATGTACTCTCCAGACCGGTTGTTTTTTGCCATGAGACTTAGGTAGAAGGAGGTTTGCGATTCCCCATAGAATCCAGAACTTTCCATTACAGACATGTGAGGAAATGTTGTTTTTTAAGTCACGGTTTGAGGTTTACAAGTAGTTATTGGTAAAAGATCTCGTGATAGTTATGCTAGTGACCCCAAGTTGGATTCCCTGAGGTGTCCAGTTTAAAAATCAATTGAACATTTGCTGGGTTTGCCTAGGTGCTAGCTGAGATAGGGCCCAAAATGAACAGCTAATCACAGTGGGAATAAAGAGTTTGTTTTCAGTGGAAAAATGTGATGTATCCATGTTGTATTTCGGGGTGTTTCCAATTGCAGACAATGGGCCAAACCATACAAGTGACGTACCTTTTTTATCAGAAGACATGTGGAAGCTTACAAAAGTAGAACATTTATTATTACCAATTGGATTTCACTGTATTGGTGCCTTACAAATGTAAGCCAGTTTACAAGAAAGAAGGTATTTTGAAATGCCTTCCAAATCATGTTCTAGTACGGGTATCCACACATTCAGAGCTGTAGAAGTAACCACTGCCCCTAAACTCCATATCTTGTGCCCAATTCAAAAATAGACTTCCTTGATATCCTTTTTTCACTCTACATGTTTCACCATATGAATTGGTCTATACTCGGTACATTAAAAACCATTGCACGGTGCGGCTCAGTTGTTTGCTCTAAATACCTTGGGTTTTTAGTAAACCTGCAAACCCTATATATCCCCACAACCAGAATGGTCCAGTGAACATAATGATATATTGTTTTTGTAATTTTGCCCTCATGACAAAAAATTACAGAAAAAAACATTGTCACAAATTGCTGTATTTTCTTACTCACTTTCAATATTTCTTTATTTCAACAGATAGTTTCTTTGGGAAACTCCTTGAGGGATCTACATCCTTTAACCCCTGGCTTAATTTGTAATTTTGTCTACTTTTCAGAAACATATAGCTTTGCTAAATCTCACATGGGTTTCACACTGGTTTTCACCACAAACTAGAAGGGAGGTAAGAGCATAAAAATAGGAACTATGGGCTACCTCTTTGAAAAATGCCAAAACTATAGTAAATAAATTGGTTTCCTTATTATGCTTTGCATTCTCCTGTAAGTAGGGAGACGGTAACTGCTGCACAGCAAACTGTTTATTGATGTGAGGTAATATGAATTTTTATGGTCAATTGTGTCCCCTATCGTAGACCCCGACGGCTCCATGTACCTGCTTCTAGTACATGTAAGTTCCCTCCACAACCAGTTATGAAGATGCAAATACATTTGCGTCCAACGTTAATATGTCCTCTTTCAGATCCACCATGAATGGGTCCGATATTCAGTTCCAAAGTGTGCCTTGCCAACGTCTTTACATGGTGCACTTTCATGTTTTCCTGGCCCTGGCGAGTTGGGCCTTGTTTTCTGCCATTCAAGCTTTCTCCTGCCTTCTGCCTCTGGAAGCTGCAGCCTGAACCTGCATCTGTATCCATGACCTTTCACTCACTCCCTGCACGGCTAGCGGTGCCTGGCTCAGCCTGCCGGCCTGCCAAGACTGTATTCAGCCTTCAAGTTATCTGCTCCGCTCCTCGAAAAATACATTCCTGTCTAGTAGTTTAGGTAAACATCCTTCCCAGCTGCAGAGCAAAGGGCCCGGCCTTTCTGTCTCCATGCAAGTAATTCATAGCCTCCGTTACCATGGTAGGCCCATGGCCCCCTGCTTTACACGTATGCATGCATTAACAGTCAGTATAGAATAGCCTCTGCCCAAGAGACCTTTCCTTCTAGATAAAACAGTTCCTCAAACACAAGATATTAGATATGATTTGGGATTAGGTTGTTCTGACACTCCAGACTTCTGTCTCCACATGTAGGGCTAAATGTCAAGTCCCCTTCACCCTCCAGTTCCACGTCAATCATACGTCATGCTGCTGCGCGCGCATCTCTGCCACATGTTCTTGCTGACTCTGCAGGATCCTTCTAGGGATCCACCCACTTATGACACCTTTATGTGACGTTTCTTGCACACACCTCCGTGTACGCCCTAGTGCACGCCTCCTGTTACGTATTTCTGCTCTTATCTCGTTTCTCTCAGCTGTTACGCCTTCTGCATTCAATGTTACTGTATGAAATTACTATATATACGATTTCTTGTTAATAAATCATGGTACATGTCCATTGCAATTCCCACCCTGAACCCTCGTGGCGATGGGTCATGCTACTATTGGTTCGAACCAATTCCTTTTTAAGGAATAAAACCCCATTCTAAACCTCAGATACCACGGATTCTGCCTCTTCATTTTGACTGAGTTATTCTTATTGAACTTTACCGCATAAATTCCGTATAGGTAATTAAAATTTACCACATAATTTGGCGCCCGAATAGGGACCCCTCCCCCACCCCACGCGCCGGCGGTGCGTTGCAGGCCCGGTCCCCTGCCACAGCGCTGACGGACAACTACGCGTACCCGCAGGATTTCCTGTATCTCCCTCAGGCCAACGGAGGTGACTGAGGCTGCGATCGACACCCAGACGAGGCGGTGAGGAGTGCGGAGGATCCCGACCAGAGCCTAGCTGAGAGAGCAAAGTCCAAGGTATCCGGAGGCCCACCAGTTCCGAAGTTCCGAAGTGCTTACGTCACGAGTCGAGTCCAGTCGAGTCCAGTCCAGTGTCGAGTTTTCCGAGGCCTTCTGTTCCGTGCTTCCCGGTGAGTACCGTTGCTGGGGACGCATCTAGACGAGCGCATTAATTTGTGCCGGTCAAGACGGGTTTGGGTACACAGACCCGGTCTGCACTGTTTAGCGGTGTATCTGTACTGTTTAGCAGTATATCCAGTATGCAATTAACTAGTTTTATTCTAATCATTATTGTTCGTTCTGAAATGTTTTAGTATGTTTTAATGTCGTGGTATGAGTGATTGTTCGATCTGCATTATTGTGTTTACTGTATTAGTTGTGTCCAAATTCGAGTAAGTATCAAGCCCAGAGTAGCACGACTTAAACATGCCGCTGTTCTCCAAACTAAGACAGATAGGAACTAGAAAAGGGATTCTAGAAGAAGCAGTGCCCGTTCCACCTAGGGACACTCCAGGGCACTTTATGTACCACAAGCACGGCCTAGATGCTGTACTATATCTCGATTTGTGGGTAGACTATACTAAAGATTTAGCAGAGAATCAAAGATGGCCCGCTGCAGGGACATGGGATGCCGAGTGCATCATGAGAGTAGAGGAAGCGTTATGGAAAAAGAAAGCCAGACAGTCACAGAAAGACGCCATTGAACTATGGCGTAAAGAATCGCACAGACGCACAGAGAAAGCACTCAGAAAAGCAGAGAAACATAAAGAGGATTCAGACAAAGCCCAAAAAAACGTATTAGTTGAGGAGGGGATACGAGTAAGAACAGAACAAGTAGACCGACAACGAAACACTCTTATGAATGGTATGTACCCTTTACTGGCCGAGGGTTTACCTAAGGCCACTCCGGACATATCGAAGGATCTGCCCCCTCCCTTGCTCCCGACTAAAGTACATCACAAGACCACAAAGGACATATTCCTTTCTTCCTATCTAGACGACGTAGCTCCCGCATATACAAATCCACATGCTCAACCACTACCCGCTGATGGTACTCCACCCCGAAATCATCTACTCCCACCTCCGCAACGAACTCCTTCTCCCGTACCCCCTGCACCTGTTCCCCCAACCCTTCCTGCACCTATTCTTCCGATCATTAACCCTTTTAATCCTTTTGGTCCTGGCACCTCGGGAGGTGCAACAGGTTTTCAAACACCGCCACCAGCACTCCGATTGACTTATAGGGATCTAGCGCAACAACGAACACCTAAATCAGCCGATTATGACATACTTAACGAACGTCTCTCGGACTGTAGATATGATCCAGTACCCGGTAAAAATGACGACAGATTGATGCTCGCATCAGTACGCCTAAGACGGGTTACCAACTTTTTACTGTTACTACCAGGAATGGTTGATCATCTAGACAGAATATATCATTTTGTTCAAACAGGGGAAGGCCCTGAAAGTATTGGCGAGGCCATGGCTCACCAGAAAGTTGACACTCAAGCCAAGATATTACGTTTTTTCATAAACTGCCTAATAAGAGAACAAGATAGGCCGGGTGTAGACCCGGAAGAAATGAGAGCACTTAATAGATGGGGTCAGAATATAGCAGACGGGAACCATGATAAACAGAGTTGTATAAAAAACATGTACCAAAGAATCAGAAATGCAGTAATAAAAATACATGAAAGAAGACAGCAAGAACCAGAAATAGAGTCAGACAAGGTTGAATCCTCAGCGGAGGAGGAGACACCAGAAACGGCAACAGGACAATCACAATTACCAGTTAGAGAAATGATAGCATATGTAGGTAAAGGAAGACCCTATAATAATTCAATGCGTCCGGTACGTCCGGAAAGTAAAAGAATCTTTCAAGCTGCCATGTCAAATCCAAAGACCCCCGAACATCTATTCCAGGCTGCTGATAGAATACTTCAAGAACGCATGGGGTACCATGTACTCAATTCCATGGATGAACAAGAACTGGCCAGGTCAGCCGTACAATGGACTGACGATCCTGATAAATATGGTGATGATGGTTTAGTGCAGACCTTTTTAAACCTTTCCCCTGATGAACAGAAATTAGCTGGCATATATATGGTTCAGCATCTCATTACGTTATTCAAATGCCAACATTCTGATCCAGGTCCTTTACCTGATATTTTAATAGAACTACTCTCGCCACAATGGAGAGGTCTAGGTACTGACTTGATTAAAGTAATTCTAGAACATCGACACAGGTATAATACTTTCCTGAATACACGGTTTGTTCCAGCTCCACCCGTAGACAGAAAAATGTATTACTTAGACAGACAAAATCCCTTGCGAGAAGTGCATCCAGTCCAGAATGCTGATAATTCCTTTAGACACGTGTTTGTATACACGCCCATAACGAAAATGGAACTGTTAGAAATGAAGAAATTAGTGCCCAGTCACGATAAAGACCCAGCAGGTTTCCACCGCGAAATCAAAGACATGTTACTCATGGGGGATTACACCTACCCCGACATTATGAAAATATTGAAAGTGTTAATGCCTTCCGGTATTTACGAGAAACTCAAAGAAAAGGATTGGGAGGTAGGAGACCAAAAGATAGATTGGGCTGCATTAGAAGACGAAGAAAAGACTCGTACCCCAGGAACAGGGCTTGGGGACAAATCTAAAGCATTACCAGGATTGTTAGTGCAAGTATTGCCACGTTTATTAGCAACTAAAAAGGAGGACTGGGATGCAATCTCAGCCTGTAAACAGAAACCCGATAAAGACACTAGCGATTTTTATTCCCGATTTGAGAAATGTTTTGGTATTAATAGTGGCCTGAAAGCAAGTAGCGAGTCATATCCACATCTTTTCGTAACAAAGCTAGTAGAAAATTCCCTGCCTCAAGTTAAGAATCGTGTACAGAAAGTCGAGAGCACATGGCAAGCAAATACACCTTCACAAATGTTACAAATGTTACAGTATCACCAGAACAGAATTAGAGAGGAACATGAACACGAACAGAGACGCATGAAAGACACGAAGATGAAAATGTTAGTTGCTCAGTCAGTTCCAGCTGACGGTCAGAAAAAGGGCACAATACAGTCAAATAATTCACCAGCTCCTGTTAAAGGGACATGCAACTATTGCAAACAGCCAGGTCACTATATAAACGATTGTGCAGTTTTGAAACATAATATACTTACTGGAAAAACTAAAGAGAGACCGCGTCCTCCTAGACAGGACCAGGTCCAACAACAAGTACCACAGAATATTCAGCCTATGCAAGCCTCACAACAGACAGGACAGACAGTAGCGGTGCCTCAACCGATTGCTGCAACTCAACATGCATCACAGCAAATGTACCAGTATGCCCAGACTGATTATCCTGATTATCAGCGATACACATGAAACAGCCTAGAGAGGGAAGTTGGCTTGCCTCTTATTGAGGTTCCTGTAGATCAAGAGGGTCCTTATGTACACAGTCAAGTATTAGGGAAAGACAGAAAGTTTTTAATTGATACAGGGGCAAGCCGAACAACAATAAGTCGTGACGAGGTCCCAGGGGCACCCCTCTCAGGCTCACAGAATGTTTCCCTTGGTTTTTCAGGAAAGCCTATTATTAATGAAGTATCGCAACCACTTCCCCTTGCAGTTGGTCCATTGACACGTACTACAGATTTACTGCTCACAAAGTCATGTCCAGAAAACTTGTTAGGTATCAAGACTCTTAAAGCTCTAGGAGCTGTTATTTGCTGTTCTCCGGAAGGAGTACGGTTGTTTCTACGTGACTTTAAAGGTCACTATGTGTTGAGAGATATTGATCCCCGATTACAGAATGTACCTGCACATTTATGGGCGCAAGGCCCCACTGATGTAGGTTGTATGCACATTACACCATATCGAGTCACACTCAAGCCAGGTGTTGTTTTACCACGAATTCGACAATACAAGTTACCCCCCGATGCTGTAGTGGCTTTACTGAAAATCATTGAAGAGCTCATTGCACAAGGAGTGGTTGTAGAAACCAACTCGAATTTATGTAATTCTCCTATCATTCCAATTCTTAAACGTACAGATCCCAATGCACCACCAGTTTACCGATTAGTTATTGACTTGCGCGAATTGAATAAATGTATTGTACCGCAGTACCCTGTGGTCCCAGATATCTCATCTCTATTGACAGCCATTGATTCTGAAGAAACGTTCTTTACTGTTATTGATCTTAAGAACGCCTTCTTTAGTGTCCCAATTGATCCGGAAAGCCAATACCTTTTCGGATTCTGTTTAAATGGACGAAGCTTCAAATTTGCACGCGCACCTCAAGGATTCACAGAAAGCCCCAGCATCTATAGCCAAGCACTGAAAAGACAACTCGACAGTATACACATGCCTGAAAACACTGCCCTACTCCAGTATGTCGATGATCTGCTGATCACCGCCCGAAGCGAACCTGAATGTGAACTAGCATCACTGACGGTTTTACATTTCCTGGCTGACAAGGGGCACAAGGTATCCCCTTCGAAGCTGCAATTCTGTGTTCAGCAAGTTGTTTACTTAGGTCACTTGCTGTCCAAATGGGGGAGGCAGCTAACGCCCGATCGCATCCAGTTAATTGCAGGTATGCTACCACCCAGGACACAAAAGGAGGTGCGGGCTTTTATAGGCCTCACTTCTTACTGTAGACAATGGATCCCTCAGTATGCATTTCTAGCAAAGCCACTCATTCAGTTAACAACTCAGGAGGCAGCGTCTTCGACTGTCCTCCCTTGGACTCAGGAACATACACAAGCTTTTGACGACTTAAAGAAAGCCTTATGTCAAGCACCAGTTTTAGCAACACCATGTTACAGTAAGCCTTTTACACTTTTTGTCACAGAACGTGAAGGTACTGCATTGTCGGTACTCACGCAGGATCAAGCAGGTTCACACAAACCGTGTGCTTACTTCTCTAGTACATTGGATCCAGTAGCCCAGGCTCTGCCTGCGTGCTTGAAATCAGTTGCAGCAACAGCTCTAGCAATCAGACAAAGTGATTCAATAGTGTTAGGACATCCATTGACAGTACAAGTTCCATACTCCGTGGAAGTTCTTTTAAATGGAACACAGACTCAACACTTGACTATAGCAAGATTGACAGGTTACGAATTGACACTATTTCAGCCACACATAGAAATTAGACGTTGTAATACATTGAATCCTGCTACACTTTTGCCATTAACTGAAACAGACCCATTGGCACATGATTGCATTGAAGTTATTACTATCACGACGAAACCCAGACAAGACTTGACAGACACTCCATTACCAGATCCAGACCTGACACTTTATGTGGATGGTTCATGCATGAGAGCAAGTACAGGAGAATTAGTGGCCGCCTACGCAGTCACAACAGAAACTGAAGTCATAGAAACAAATTGTATTGACATCCTGTCAGCACAAGCAGCAGAGCTCATCGCTCTGACACAAGCCTGTATTCAAGCCAAGAACAAGAGAGTTAACATATACACAGATTCCCGTTATGCATTCGGAGTTGTTCACGACTTCGGTGTTCTCTGGCGAGAGAGAGGTTTTTTGACTTCTCACGGTGCCAAAATTCAACACGGTCCCCTCATTCAAACTCTATTAGATGCAATACATCTGCCTACAGCGATATCCATCATGAAGTGTAAGGCACATACAAAAGTTACAGATACTATTTCCCAGGGTAATGACCTGGCAGATCGAACCGCAAAACATACAGCTCAGAATCAGATTTACACCACTGACCTGACAAAGACAATAGGCGCGACACCGACACATTGCATGACAGTTAAGGATCCCGCCCTAGATGTAATTGACATACAGACACATGCTACATCAGATGAAATCAAGAAATGGATTGAACTAGGAGGGACCCAGACAGATCAAGGATGGATGACGAAGGGAAAATCTACATGGTTTCTCCCCGACTCTATGGTTCAAGTTATCATTAATACCGTACACAGTCCAGCACATTTAGGAGAAAAAGCCATGTTAGACAGTATTCAACATCTCTGGTTCAATAAACACTTACGAGCAGCAGCCAAACAGAAAGTGCGTACTTGCATGATTTGTTGTCAGCTCAACCCAGGTAAAGGCGTTCCCGTAGAGCAAGGTGGTTTTCATCCTCCCGATCACCCTTTTGAAGTCCTCCAGATGGATTATATTCAGATGGAACGTTGTCGAGGTTTCAAATATGTCCTCGTAGTTGTATGTGCACTTTCCCGTTGGACAGAAGCATATCCAGTCCCAGATTACACTGCTCCGACCACTGCCAAGCAGCTGGTTCGTGAATTTTTCCCTCAATATGGTTTGCCCCGTGTTGTGTACTCAGACAACGGTCAGCCATTCTCGTCCGAGCTTATGAAGCAGGTATCACTCCTGCTAGGCTACCAGTGGAAGTTCCACTGTGTCCGACATCCTGAAGCAGCAGGTCTCGTAGAGAGACACAATCAGACTCTGAAAACTCGTCTAGCAAAAATCTGTAAGGAGAAGGGTGTCGACTGGATCGTAGCTTTGCCAGTCGCCCTTTTTTACATGAGAATGGTCGCGCATTCCAGAACAGGGCTATCCCCGTATGAGGTGGTCTTTGGTAGACCACCGAATATGTGGGGGACGCCTTTGCCAAGAAAGATTACTGATGTCGATTGTAATATGTTGACAGATTACCTTGCCTCCTTGATGTCTGCACTACAATCATGTCGTTCACAGGTCGCTGCAGCCTTTCCCGACAACACCGAGGTGAAACCGCATGACGTTGTTCCAGGAGATATCGTCCTCGTAAGAAATTTCGACAGGAAAAGTCCGCTGGAGCCCAGGTGGCAAGCGCCGAAGTTGGTTCTTCTCACGACGAGGACTGCAATCAAGGTCGAGGGCCGAAAAGGGTGGCTGCACTCAAGTCACGTGAAGAAATTTCGTGCATTGCCAGAGACTGACTCCCCCTCCCCCTCTAAGGACTGTCCAGATTCTAGTGACTCTAAACTTCCCCTGATAGAGAAAACTCCACAGCAGGAGTATAAAGATAAATTGAGGTCTAGCAAGTCAGACAGTTTAATTGTTTAAGTCCTCCCCTAGGTGAATCGGTTAGACGTGTTTTCTGACATGTATCCCCTAGACCCCAACAGAGAGAGAGATAGACAGAAACAGCTCAAGAAACGTGAGTATTGCAAATCTCTTCGCAGCCACTGTATTGTGACTTTATTGATTATGTTTTTTCTGAGCCTTATGATTATTGCCGCAAGTGTGCTTCTCCACATATACTATCCTAAATTCAAGCGTGAAATTTCTCCCTTCAACGTCACTGCCGAGCATTCTTTTAGTGAACTGCCCCCACATGAGCTGTCTTACAGACTTGCGCTGCGCAACAATACATTCATTAGTATGTTACACCATTCTCATCAGACCAGCAATGCTACTAATTGTTGGATATGGGGCCGACTCCCTCCCTATCAGAAATACAAAGGAGTTCTGCCTCTTTTTCCGTACCCGTTCACACATAATGGGTCCTGTGGGGCATGGTTTAGTTTGATTAATTCCTTGAATTCAGACTCCGTAGTTTACCAGGGTAACTAGGTATGGGGAAACCTGAACGTTGTTTTGCATAAAGTCTGTTTCCCTGACAAGGAGGGTCTCCCCAAAAGGACAGGAACTGATCTAGAAAATGAAGTATATGGATTAGGTAACTTTACACTTAAACTCATGATTCTCAGTGTTGAATCCGAAACAGAACCAGTCTTGCCCGCCATGTCCGTACTTCCAGTCAAGGGTGAATTATGTGTCAGAAAAAATGGTTCAGTACACCTGGGTCATAGTAGATGCACTACTGTGATCGAATTCTTTTTTTTTTTTTTATTGTCAGTAAGAAAACTTTATTTGGTTAATTACAACCTTAAAAGTATACCCTATACATAAAATTACTGTTAAAACTTGAACAAGATCATATTAAAAACATGGCATTTGTACTTCCCGTAAAATAGTACATTCCTTCGTACTAAATACAAAAATACCCCTAGGGGTAATTAAGTCAGGTAATTTCCATCAGCATCAAATCATTTCCAAAGGATCCAAATCACAACGTTAACCTTTACATGTACAGGCTCATCCTCCCCCCATGAGCGCCGCCTAAGGTATTTACTCTGAACACTTTAGAAACAACTTGACTTTACACAAAAATTTCCCCATAGCACAAGCAATATCTAGATACCTCATTTCAGCTATAAGGCTAGCAGCTTGCATCCTATTTCTGATCCTGTATTTTTTAAAAATCGGACATAAAATTTCTTTTCGTAAATCTAAAAACATCATACAATCTAGTAAAATGTGTACAATATCGCAGTGGGTACCCAACCCGCAAGTACAGGTTCCATTAATATTTAACATAACATTTTTGGCTTCCTTGTTCCCATAGCAGGGGTTTATCCCCATTCGCACTTTTAGGACCTCACGTCTTAGGCGGTAGCTGGGCAATCTGTCTAAATAGGGGTACTGTTGGTTAAGTTCCCAGGCCAGGGTCATATATGACACCGAAACTTTCTGCGAGAGATACTCTCTATCATATGTGCGGGACGTCTCGGCTCCCAATGACCTCAATTCCTTCCTAGCTATATGTGGATGACTCAGTTCCGGGAATAGTTTTAAACCCAACACACCATAGGCTTCACTTAGTGCGGCTCTTGTTTCTTTCGCCCAGGTCAGTTCGCTAGCGACAATTTCACTTTTACACCACTGTGAAATTTTTAAGTGCTCTCCAGACCCTAGGCGCTGCCAAAAGCGGATTAGTGCCATACAGGCAGTTACTGCCCAGGAGGTAATTCCCAGCTCCAGTCTTGCAGCATGTACCATAGAAGATTTAGGCAAAGAGAACAGGTTTTTTAAAATATTTCCCTCCTCTTTATCCCACCCTTTTTTCCCACTTAAATAGAGCACTTCTGCCCCGTACAGGAATTGGGGGGGGACCATTGCTAGGTAGGCTTTTATGACAGGCCTATCTGAATTTTCCCCGTACACACTATTAAATCTTTTTAGCCCCTTCACAGAGGCAGATGCCCTCATTTTGAGAGCCTCCAGATGGGTATACCATTTAAGGTCACTCTTAAACCAGATTCCCAGGTATCTGTATTCGTTCACCCGAAAAGGGTGGCTGCACTCAAGTCACGTGAAGAAATTTCGTGCATTGCCAGAGACTGACTCACCCTCCCCCTCTAAGGACTGTCCAGATTCTAGTGACTCTAAACTTCCCCTGATAGAGAAAACTCCACAGCAGGAGTATAAAGATAAATTGAGGTCTAGCAAGTCAGACAGTTTAATTGTTTAAGTCCTCCCCTAGGTGAATCGGTTAGACGTGTTTTCTGACATGTATCCCCTAGACCCCAACAGAGAGAGAGATAGACAGAAACAGCTCAAGAAACGTGAATATTGCAAATCTCTTCGCAGCCACTGTATTGTGACTTTATTGATTATGTTTTTTCTGAGCCTTATGATTATTGCCGCAAGTGTGCTTCTCCACATATACTATCCTATATTCAAGCGTGAAATTTCTGCCTTCAACGTCACTGCCGAGCATTCTTTTAGTGAACTGCCCCCACATGAGCTGTCTTACAGACTTGCGCTGCGCAACAATACATTCATTAGTATGTTACACCATTCTCATCAGACCAGCAATGCTACTAATTGTTGGATATGTGGCCGACTCCCTCCCTATCAGAAATACAAAGGAGTTCTGCCTCTTTTTCCGTACCCTTTCACACATAATGGGTCCTGTGGGGCATGGTTTAGTTTGATTAATTCCTTGAATTCAGACTCCGTAGTTTACCAGGGTAACTGGGTATGGGGAAACCTGAACGTTGTTTTGCATAAAGTCTGTTTCCCTGACAAGGAGGGTCTCCCCAAAAGGACAGGAACTGATCTAGAAAATGAAGTATATGGATTAGGTAACTTTACACTTAACCTCATGATTCTCAGTGTTGAATCCGAAACAGAACCAGTCTTGCCCGCCATGTCCGTACTTCCAGTCAAGGGTGAATTATGTGTCAGAAAAAATGGTTCAGTACACCTGGGTCATAGTAGATGCACTACTGTGATCGAATGCAGTGATAAGGGCAAGTCTACTTTTAAAGCTTCACGTCATTCCTACTTCATTTGTGGTCATACCGCATATATACGCTTACCTCTAGATTGGGATGGCACCTGTTACATCGCATTCCTTCTGCCACCTGTTTTCCTAGCCCCTCCTGATTATCATAGAAACACTCATCTAGTACATAATAGACCCCAGAGAGATCTCCCAATTGTCGATTATACTGAAACGGCATGGGAACAATATACAGATTTCAATAAAGGTTTCTTCCCCTACTTAGGTGCTGTCTTTAATAGTAAACTGATACGAAAATTAACTAGAACCCTTGAAGCTGTAGTGAATGAAACTACTTCCGCCCTGGGCAACTTAACAGAGGAGCAGTCTGCGATGCGGATTGTTGTTCTTCAAAATCGTCTCGTCCTTGACGTCATCCTGGCCGATAGGGGCGGAGCCTGTAAGGTCATCGGGTCGAGCTGCTGTGTTTTCATTCCAGAAAACGCGCCATCAGTATATAGAGCCATAACTCGCCTTCATAAGATTGCAAGTCTGATACACCAGAATCCAGGCACCTGGACTTGGTCCGGTTGGTTCTGGACAACGCTGTCAGCCTGGGGATGGAAAATCCTATCCTTCCTAGGTATTGACCTTCTCATAGTATTCGGTTGTTGCCTATGTCTGCAATGTGGGCCAGCGATTTGCGGCTTGTGCGCCACATCATGTATTCCCCATTCAAGTCCACATTCAAAACGCCGTAAGAAGAAAGAAGAGCAAATGATGTTACATGAACAGATTGATAGATTAATGAGGATTGATATATCATGAAGGGTCCGTAGGGGACAAGGAGGGAATGAGGTAATATGAATTTTTATGGTCAATTGTGTCCCCTATCGTAGACCCCGACGGCTTCATGTACCTGCTTCTAGTACATGTAAGTTTCCTCCACAACCAGTTATGAAGACGCAAATACATTTGCGTCCAACGTTAATATGTCCTCTTTCAGATCCACCATGAATGGGTCCGATATTCAGTTCCTAAGTGTGCCTTGCCAACGTCTTTACATGGTGCACTTTCATGTTTTCCTGGCCCTGGCGAGTTGGGCCTTGTTTTCTGCCATTCAAGCTTTCTCCTGCCTTCTGCCTCTGGAAGCTGCAGCCTGAACCTGCATCTGTATCCATGACCTTTCACTCACTCCCTGCGCGGCTAGCGGTGCCTGGCTCAGCCTGCCGGCCTGCCAAGACTGTATTCAGCCTTCAAGTTATCTGCTCCGCTCCTCGAAAAATACATTCCTGTCTAGTAGTTAAGGTAAACATCCTTCCCAGCTGCAGAGCAAAGGGCCCGGCCTTTCTGTCTCCATGCAAGTAATTCATAGCCTCCGTTACCATGGTAGGCCCATGGCCCCCTGCTTTACACGTATACACGCATTAACAGTCAGTATAGAATAGCCTCTGCCCAAGAGACCTTTCCTTCTAGATAAAACAGTTCCTCAAACACAAGATATTAGATATGATTTGGGATTAGGTTGTTCTGACACTCCAGACTTCTGTCTCCACATGTAGGGCTAAATGTCAAGTCCCCTTCACCCTCCAGTTCCACGTCAATCATACGTCATGCTGCTGCGCGCGCATCTCTGCCACATGTTCTTGCTGACTCTGCAGGATCCTTCTAGGGATCCACCCACTTATGACACCTTTATGTGACGTTTCTTGCACACACCTCCGTGTACGCCCTAGTGCACGCCTCCTGTTACGTATTTCTGCTCTTATCTCGTTTCTCTCAGCTGTTACGCCTTCTGCATTCAATGTTACTGTATGAAATGACTATATATACGATTTCTTGTTAATAAATCATGGTACATGTCCATTGCAATTCCCACCCTGAACCCTCGTGGCGATGGGTCATGCTACCATTGGTTCGAACCAATTCCTTTTTAAGGAATAAAACCCCATTCTAAACCTCAGATACCACGGATTCTGCCTCTTAATTTTGACTGAGTTATTCTTATTGAACTTTACCGCATAAAATCCGTATAGGTAATTAAAATTTACCACAGATGCCAGTTTAAGGGAAAAACACTTTCACCTGGAGAACTTTTTGCCTAGTTTCTCAGTCCTTCCCCAGGCAAATCCATAAACCATGGGTACCTTTGGGATCCCCAGGATGTTTAGAAAAAGATTACATTTTGTTGTGGATACCTTGAGTGGGAAAAAACGTATGGAGCTCTAAGCGTGAACTACCCCAAAATAGCCATAAAATAGCTCCGCTCTGGGGGCAAATGGACTAGTAGTAAAGGGGTTAGTATTCATCTATAGTTCCAGATTAGAATTCAGCATTGTCATCTTCCTCCCCAGAAAGTGGACTCTCCTTGCTTCTGACTCAAGTTCATGTGGAACCTTAATGGATATAGCAGCTTCCTGACCACCTATTGATTGAGAGGCTTTACCAAATCAAGCTCACCTGCCATACTCAATGGAGAATTGGGCATCTGCCGAAATCCTTACAGCTGACTCTTCATCTCACTAACACTTCATACTCTGTTACTTCAGCTATGCAGATCAACCATTGTGGAATGGATGTAGCAGCCAAGCTTTCTTCTAGGGGTCAGCAAATGGAGCTGGTGCCACAGTCAGCACAGAACATGCCCGCCCGTCTGCCAAGAGAGCTTATTTTTTTTTTTTCAAATAATTTTTATTCGCAACTCAAAGGAGAAAGATATTATTAAACATGACCAACAAACACGAGAGAGGAATAATCAAAATAGCAGAATGAAAATTCGAACAATTACAGTATCAGACAATTCAATAACCAATAATAACATAACTTGATATATATGACGTTGCAGGAACATTCCCAAAAATAAACCACAATTTAAAGTTTTAAATAAATGTTCACATAGTGACGTTCTCATGCTAAAGGAACCCCAAATCTTATCACATTTCATTAAAGACTGAGTACCTCTAAGTTTAGCCAAAGCATGTTCCATAGAATAAATTTCATTAAGCAATGACCACCACTCCATAATTTGTGGCGGATTAGGAGATCCAGGCACTGGCAATTACTAATTTATCACATGATAATATAATAGAAATTAAAGCTTGCTGCGGAATGGAACTGGTATGAATATCAAGTAAGACTAAGGATGCTGTGAGAGGAGGAGAACAAACCAATTTTTGTTTCAGAATCTTATCCAAAGCTAACCAAAATTCAGATAACATAGGGCAGGAAAACAACATATGTTCCAAATCCGCAGCAATAGGAGCACACTTGGGACATTTAGTTCGATCACTAAATGAGATGTTCGTAGACCACTTAGATATCCTTTCTGGAGAAGTGTGGCTCACTGGTTACTATCCTGACTTTGGTTATAACCAGCAGTTTCAGTACAACCCTTTTTTAGGGCAACGCCAGGGGACATGGCGTCCACCTCGTGGCAGAGGCAATACCTGGCAACGCGGCCAACAACGTGGATCTCAACAAAACACAAACACATGGAATGGAGGTCGTGGCCAACCACAAAAGCAGGTACATTTCCAGCCAGAACCTCAACACGGGGAACGTGTTACCCGCAACAAAACCTACAGATGGTAACAGGTTCTGAAAATTCACAGACTGGTATGAATTCCGAAATCCATCCTCGGTTAAGACTATTGGGAGGAGCTCCCCCTGTGGCCAATAACCCTGTTGTAAATATATCGAAACATACTTTGAACAATGACGAAATTAAAATTTTGGGGAAAGGATTATCATATGTCCCCACTAGCCACCCTGACTCCTTCATCATTCGCACTGAACTGTATCGATTTTTTCGCAAAATAAGGTTAAAGTATTTCTTCCGCAACTCCGCACCAAGTATCCAACCATCTGTAACTGGATTGAGACCTCCTTCTACATTTGTTCCGTTTAACAGTGTCATGTCCCATAAGATTCTGGCATACGAATCGGTTGTGTTAAGAGATATATTACAACTCCTGGGAACGAAATGTTACACCAGATTCAACACAAGCAAAAATGAGAAATTGGCCCTTCAAACTTTGGCCCAAAATGCCCAACTTGTTATCAAATGGGCAGACAAGGGTGGTGCCATTGTGGTACAGGATGTCACCTCTTATGAATCGGAAATTCTCCGTCAGCTGAATGATGGTACCAGTTACCAACTATTACGATCGGATCCCACACAAGCAATTGCACGGGAAATTCTAGAGATAACCCAAGCCGGTCGCGATCAAGGGTTCCTATCGGAGTTAGAGTTTAATTTCTTGAATAAACCACATCCACGCTTGGCGACTATCTCTACCATGCCAAAGATTCACAAATCAATGACGAACCTCCCTGGCCGTCCCATTGTTTCCGGGTGCGGCTCCATCCTCGAGCCCCTGGGCAAATACATTGATTTCTTCATAAAACCGATTGCAGAGGCTACTCCAGCCTATTTGCGTGACACCATGCATACCATAAATACCGTAGAAGGATTAACATTTGACGCGGATCACCAACTGTTAGCCACCTGCGACGTCGTATCGCTGTATACGTGCATTCCTCAACAGGAAGCACTTATGGTTATTACCCGTTGCCTGCACCAGCGACCTGCTCCTGTCCAAGTACCTATGGAATTTATTGTGGCTTTACTCCGTATAGCCATGACCAAGAACTTTTTCATTTTCAAAGATAAATTCTACATCCAAACGTCAGGAGTAGCAATGGGGGCTCCCTTTGCTCCTGATGTAGCCATCCTGTATATGGCAGCTTTTGAGCAAGACACTGTGCTAAGTCAGATCAATCCATTCAGAGACCACCTCAGTCTCTGGATGCGATATATAGACGACATCCTACTGATATGGGACGGCGGTTTGCAAGAACTAATGGTGTTTTTTGGCTGGCTTAATGAGCAGTCCCAATTCCTTAAGTTCACGATCCAATCAGACAACCATCAGATTAATTTCTTGGATCTTACCATCTATGAGAACTCAGGTCAATTACTAACTACGCTATACCGGAAACCTGCCGAAAGAAATTCACTCCTGCACTACGACAGCCACCACCCCTGAGCATTACGAGATAACCTGCCCTTCGGGCAATTCCTACATATACGTCGGAACTGCTCTAATAAAGACCACTATTTCACTGAATCAGAAGAACTGAAACAGAGACTGTTAAGCAGAGGTTATCCCAAACAACTGATCAAGCGAGCAAGGAAGAGGGCATGGTTTTACCCTCGAGAAGAGCTACTGGTTCCTAAGACTGAACAAGACCAATCTGAACAAAGAATTGTCTGTGTCACCACCTTTAACACGAAAAGTAACCAAATAAAACGCATAATTAACCACCACTGGGAACTCATTTCAGACGACATCCTACAAACTGACCCGCCATTACATGCTTTCAAAAAAGCAAGAAGTGTCAAAGATCATGTGGTGCGCTCCTTCCTCAAGACACCAGAGGATCCCACCATTACCACTCTGTGGAATCTACCTCCGATTGTGGGCCACTTTAGATGTGGCAGCTGCAAAGCATGCGAGAGCACGATCCAGACAAAAGAATTTGCATATCGTCATCACAAAATTCCACTTAAGACACATACTAACTGCAACTCTGTTAACATTATCTACGCCATTCTATGTCCATGTCAACTGATATATATTGGCCAGACTCAGCAAAAAGCAAAAGTGAGGATACTCCAACACATGAGTCGAATCCGATGTCAAGCACAGGGCGCACCTTTGGTTGACCACTTCTCAACCACAGGACATACACCGGAGAGTTTAAAATGGGTAATCATAGAAAAAGCCACACTCGGACCCCGGGGTGGGAACATCTCTAACATCCTCAATACCCGTGAGCTAAAATGGATGTTCACCTTTGACTCGATTGAATCTGGGCTTAATGAACAGGACAGCTCTTTCTCCCAATTAGCCACCCTGTCTTGTATATTGTCTCATTCTAAGTACTATGGCCTTTACCCGCATGTGTGAGGTATGCCATCACTGTTAAAGTCATGGCAATTCTATGTTCATACTTGATATGATGGTTCAAATGCATGTACTACCTATTAGTCACAAGCTCAAAATAGGTACAGTGGATTTGTAATGTGGTCTTTACCCTCGTGGGAGAGGTACGCCACTGCATGGTTATTATGTTATTTAACGACAACTACCTATTAGTCACAAGCTCAATATAGGTACAGTGGATTTGTAATGTGGTCTTTACCCTCGTGGGAGAGGTACGCCACGGCATGGTTATTATGTCATTTACCAACTACTATGAGTTCTAATTTATCCAGAAGATGTTTTTATTAACATTGTCATTAAGTCATATATTGTTGTATATCTGAACAAGTCTGCACCAGATCGCATTCTGTATGCCACATTAATGACTACATTGAGGCGGAAAGTCACACATCCTAATTGTGTACACTACCCTGTGAATTATCGTGCATACAGCACCCTAGTACGTCTAGTATGTTCATTTAATAATGACGTGAATAGCGGCGGCATTCGCCGCATCCCAATGAAACCAGTTACTCTTTGAATTATCATGTACTATGATTACCTACTGGAACTATCGCGCACGCAGGACAGCAGTTGCTAGGTTCCCTGTAAACAAGTAATCCCAGGTAGTCTTTCTACTATGTTGAGCTGAGGCAGTAATCACCACGTGACCCCGTTACCACGGTGATATACTGAAACCCGGAACTCTGCGTCGCCATTGCGACTGTGAGCAGAGACCAGAGCAGGATTAACTCCGTGACCGGTAAGCGAGTTCAGACTGAGGAGGCTTTCTCAACTCTTAAGCGACTCGTCAAAGTGCTCGATCACTAACGCAGCCTTTCCCTCCCCCGGTGTTTAGACACAGCTCTTGACCCACCTCCGCCTGATCGCCACAGAACACGATCTCCGCCGGACGTGTCCTGTCTACGGCGTGTAGGTGAGTTCACATCCCGTTCCTCTGGCACCAATGATTTTGATCATTTCTAGTGTTTCAATGGTTCCCTAATCAGCGCTTCTGCCCTGTGTTTGTTAGATTACATATTATCGATGGTACAAGGGACCCCCCTGAATCCGTGGAAACATACGAACAACATCTGGGTTACATCACGGTGAGTCTCTCACCATTGTATTAGTTAATACAATTACCTCCCCCACCCCCTTTTTAAATTCTAAATATGTACCGGTTGAAAATCTACATTCTAACTTTACAGATCCTTTCTCGAAATTGACCTCGAACCCACGTATCACCGGGTCCTGTCTATACCACGTTTGTGGTAAGTTTTACTTGTCAGGCATTTTAATATTAGCACCAACTAGTGTCAATGCATTCAATATGCAAGTTGTTTTTCACCCCTTGCTCATAACTTCGCTCGGGTGATTATTTTGAAACCAGCAGTAGTTTTCACTGACTCCTCAAACTGTCCACCCTTGCTGATCTAGCCTATCCTCAATTGCTCTCGACCATTTGTTCTCCATTGTGCACTGAATAGTTGTGATGTTTTAACGCGACTCAACTACATGTATTATGTGCGCTTCGCGCTAAACTCAATCACGTGCATTTTTTGCGCCAATTCCCAGCAAATCTGGCGGGATATTATGTCAAACCCTAGTCAATCCCATGATGTGGGTGATGTGCACTGTTTTCTCAAGTAATAGTAGGGATATAGTTTCCCGTGTTTGTAATATATACATTTATATACCAAATAGGTTACGTGTCCCCCACACTCCAGTCCTGATGAAGACCCCACAGCAAGATTAAAACTAATGTCTGCGCGTACGAGGGTCGAAATGTCGACATCTGATTGCCTTTCACCGTCAACTCCACACCCCATTGCTTTCATTCATTGAACTTTTGGAGTATGATTTGTGTCTAAAATAATCCGCATGAACCTGTCGGTCCTGTTTTAGGTACAGAGTTTGTAACTTTGTGAAACAAGTCTCAATTGCTGATTTTACCGTCACTTAAGAATCTTCTCTTTTTCTTTCACCAACTCCCATCACTATCACACTACCCTCCCCGCTTCTACCTTTGGGGCACTGTAATCAACCACTGATTGATTATTCTGTAAATTATGCATATTCAATATATCATCCCATTGTGAATAAAACAATGTGGACTGAAGTTTTGTTGGTTTGATTATTTTCATTTCTTTGGTTAATGTCTTCATATTACTGGGACCCCTTCCCTTTACTCGTATACTAACCCAGGTCCCCGTAACTTTAACTGGGTCAACCCCCCTATCAATATTCCACTGGTTAGAGCAGGCAGACCCTGAAGCAGAGGTCAGACCCGGGACCAGGGTTCAATTCCCGACGCGGCAGGGTCTTGAGCTCAAATGTCCACGGACTCGATAATTCTCGCTTAGGTGCCTGACCTAATCATGGGTTCACACTCTGCAACTCTGGGCATTAAGCTTGCTTAATCTCCACAACGGCCCCCTGCGGCGGGATGCCTGGCTTTCACCTTGGGGATGCCCTGTTGGGGCTATCTCACAGGGAAAAGCCAGGACGGGTTCCCAAGGCAAGCGCTTAGAGACCCCTGGGTGATAAGCGCTATATAAATCCAATATACAATACAATACAATACAATACAGTGTGATAGAGCATACAAGTGGTTTTAAATTGCTGAAGCCTTAAACTTGAAGATTGGACAGAATTATTAATATTACGAAGAGATAGAGTGATTATAGTAGAGGTGATGTTACTCCCCAGCTTTGTGCTCCATTTTTCAGCTAGTTTGGTTCAATCATTAATTTTGTAAGTATTAAGACATTTATGACCAATACTGATTAAGGATTTATCCTTATGTGAATAAAAACAGTCCCAAATATCAGAATCCCGTATCTCACTAGGGCCTAGATGTATCATCGTTCTCATTTGCGAATTCTTAATAGCGATTTTTACCGAATCGCTATTAAGAATTAGCAAAATGGGATGTATGTAGAAAATCTCTTTTTTTTTGCGATTCCTTATGATTCCTAATTTGCGAATTCGCACGTTGCGAATTCGCAAATTAGGAATAATTTTCCATTCATTCCTATGGGCCAGGAGGCCCATAGGATTGATTTTGAAAAAATTCTCAAATTGCGATTTCGCTATTTGCTAATCGCAATTTGAGAATTATTGCAAGGGTGCAGGGGTGTCTCATGGACACCCTGCTGCACCCCTCAAACTTACATGTGTGTGCATATGGCGCACATACATGCCCTGTGGGCATGTATGTGTGTCACATGCCACACTCAAAATTGGCACATTTTGCTTTTGTAAAGGAATTCGCAAATTAACACGAACCTCAAGTTCGTGTTAATTTGCGATTCCTTAACCTGAATTCGCAAGAAAAAAAAGCTTCATACATGGCATTTAAGGAATCGCAAATTTGCGATTCCTTAAATGCTTAAGCAAAATAAGGAATCGCAATTTTTTGCGATTCCTTATTTTGCTAATTTTACATACATCTCAAAAAATGCAAAATGTCAGTTTACGATTCGTTAAGGCCGAAATTCGCAGAATTTCGGCCTTAACGAATCGCAAAATGCTTGATACATCTAGGCCTAGGTTTCTTCTTACGAATAAGAAAATCATATATTTGCATATATTTAAATCTCATTGATTCTGGAACTTTATATAAAATTTTAAGTGTCTTAAAACTCAAAAAACCTTGTGTACCATATAAATCCCCAAGTGTCTTAATGCCATGTGTAAGCCATATATTTGCTGCCCCATCATTGAAAATCCCTGGAAGTCCAGGATTACCCCATAACAAGAGTTTAGGATAAAAAAAGGAAGTATGGCAAAAAACAAAATATTAAGCCATATCTTTACCATACCCTTGGCGGTCTTGAATTTGACCCTTTTAAAATAATTGTGATCATTAGCTCTTAACAAAAACATGTTTGAATCCGAGTTTAACATCAAGATATGAAAATAAAGTTGGTTATCTGTATTAAGTAGACACCGTAAGCATCCTAGGAAGGTTGCCCAAAAATATAACTTAAAATCAGGAAAGTTGAGCCCCCCGTTATCTAATGCACTTTTGAGCGCCGCCATACATCGACGAGCTTGGCGATATCGCCAAATAAAACTGCTAAATATTCCATCCAATTTTTTTTAAAAAAGATTGCTAAGTGAAAAAGGAATAGACCGGAATAAATAAAGAAATTTAGGGAGTATTTTCACTTTAATCAGGTTAATTCTACCGATGATGTTTAAGGGGAGTTTATGTCAATTTTTTTAGTAGTATGACAGTAGATTTAACTAAAACATCATAATTAATTGTAACTATTTCATTGATTTTTTCAGAAATTTTAACCCCCAGGTAAATGGCAGTCTGACATAACCCGGATATTGAGGCTGATGGTTTATGATTAGCAATTATTTGAGTTTTATTTAGATTTAATTTATATTCGGAAACAACTCAGAATCTGCTAGCCTCAGTAGTTATTGCATGTACAGCCTTTACAACATCAGTGAAATAAATGGCAATATCATTGGCATATGCCGTTATCTTCAATGAATAAGAACTCAATCTAAAAGGAATGATGCATGATTGTAATTGTAAAGCTTGCAGGAATGATTCCATCGAGAGGGAAAATAAAAGAGGTGACAAGGGACACCCCTGACGGGTGCCCCGGGATATAGAAAAAGAAGCCGAAGTCAAACCCGCATAACTAACTTTCGCAGTAGATTTATCATATAAAGACCGGGTCCAACTCATAAATTTACCACTCAGGCCAAAGGTGATCATTACCGACCAGAGATAATCCGTCTCTTCTATATCAAATGCAGTTATGGCCATATTGATATGAGCTGTGGAATCCCTACCTATTACGGACCCATGCTGCTTTGGATTAACTATTTGGGGTATAAATGGAGCCAAACGAGTAGCCAGCACTTTTGCAAATACCTTGGCATCTGCATTGATAAGCTAAATGAGTCGGTATGACCCACATTCGTCAGCCGGCTTGCCCTTTTTCAGAAAGAAAACCAGTTTAACAGTGTTCCAAGATCTCGGAGCTATCCCATTGTCACCAATAAAATTAATAACCTGTTGGAAGAGAGGCAGTAGCTCATCATTACAGATTTTATAAACCTCTACAGTTATTGTGTCTTCCCCTGTCGCTTTTCCCGATGGTGGGGAGAAAATCGCTTGCCGAATCTCAAGCTGGCTAATATAATCAGACAACTGATCCAGCCCAGGAAATTGATTTTCTAAGATGTTACGATCCAGATAATCCTGAACACTAGCCGAAGTAGGGTAACTTTCTGGTGTATATAATTTCTCATAAAAACACTGCAAACTCTTCTAGTATCTGTAGTGGTTGGTCATATGTGATATTATTAGGCCACTTAATTTTTTATCAAAGTGTTAGCTCTCTCATCCGCTACTTTATAGGCTAAGAGTTTCCCGATTTTATCGCCACTCTCATATTGAGAGATATGAGATTTGTGTAATTTTATACTACTTTTCTCCCAAAGTATTGTTTTTAGAGTAGCTTTTATTCATCCTAGCTGTAACCCTAGTTCCACCACATCAGAGGACCGTAAGCGAAGAGCGTCTGCCAATAAAAGTTCGACTGAAAGAATATTATTAGTCAGTGTTTTATCTGTTTTACGATGCTCGGCGTTTTGTTGAAAAAGAAATTGCTGAGTAAACCCACGGATACTAGCCTAACAGGCATCCCAAACAATAATACAGGAAGTAGAATTAAGATTAAGTTTAATAAAATCTATAATATGTAACTTAAGTCGCAAAATAAGCAATGTATTAGTTAATAGTTGCCTGGGAAAAAAAAACATCCAGGGGGCTGTATGAGTTTGTGCAATGTTAAACAGAGGAAGAATAGGATTGTGATCTGAGGTGACTCGTGGGCATAGCCCTATAGAGCTAGTATTCACAATGTTATCCGATGCCCAGGCCATATCAATGCGGGAACAGAGTTTATGAGGTGCAGAATAATATGTATAGCCGGACACCTTAGGATGGATGCTACGCCAAACATCTTTGATATTATAGATGTGTCCTATTTCTAAAATAGCAGCACGAGTTCTGCGCATACGTTGAAAAGCACCGTGCCGGGTGGTATCAAGTTGATAATCCATTATACAATTAAAGCTGCCAAAGAGAGCTTCATTCATTGAAGCCTTTGATTTTATTAAACACTATTAATCCATTTTCTAAAACAACAGGGCAGAGAAAATGACACTTCCATTGATGCTCACGCATCAGTGCTCTTGTTTCTGAAAGTATCTACCAGAATAAAAATTCATTAAGAAGCATTGACCTCGCTTTCTGAACTCTTTAAATGTACTGCTTTAGCAGAAGGTTCTGAACAAGGAATGATTACACTTGCTTACAAGATTTTATGCCATTAGAAAAGACACATGAGGAAGAGTCATATTTTTGTCTCTATACAGACATCTGACCTAACAGATAACACTTTTGTCAACCTCATGTACAAACATTTCCTTTAGAAAATCATGATTTGCGATAAAGAACGAAATACAATTTGCGATTTCGTAAAAGGAATGTACCAAAGTACATTTGGTAGAAGTGATTGCATTTTTCACACAGACTTCTACCAAATGCATTGGTATTTTGCAAACTGCTAATTTACTAAAAGGTGGGTCGCTATTCTACCAAATCGGTAATATGCATGAAATGGGTCACACATTTTGATCCAATATGGTTTTCTACATTCACAGGCATGGTGGCCTGCTTGGGTCAGCCACCATATCTGTGACTGCGATTAAATAAAGCAATATTTTTTTGATACAGCCCAATTTCCTTCTCTTTTGCAAATGGCTTACCACCACCATTAAAGAGATAATAAAAGATTAATGTTGTGCGACCGGATTTAGGTAACAAAATATGAATGCATTCCTTAAGGAAATGATATCTGAAAGGGATCCCCTTAACACGCCCCTTCCAAATACCAATTCAGTAGGCATTTCCAAACCCAACTTGCAGCGACGGCTCGTGGAGGGAGTTACGGTGGGGCAGGAGGGTGGGGAGGGGGAGGGGCAGGGCGGAGGTTGCTAAAAACCGGCATATGGATAATTGCAGGTAAGTAAACAATTTAATTAATAAAACGAATTTCGTAGCTCGCACTGCATTGCATTTTGCGATGCAAGGCGCACTACGAAATTCGTTTTATTAATTAAATTGTTTACTTACCTGCAATTATCCATATGCCGGTTTTTAGCAACCTCCGCCCTGCCCCTCCCCCTCCCCGCCCTCCTGCCCCACCGTAACTCCCTCCACGAGCCGTCGCTGCCAACTTGCGATTCAGTGACTGGTTACCGATTTGCAATTTTGTTTTTGTGGTTACAAAAATGCAATTTTGTAGTCGCAAAGGCTTAGATTTTATGAATCTGACTTTTTTGACTGTCAAATACTTTGGACATGTGGGCCTATAATCCTAGAGAACGAAACAAAATATCAACATTTAAAAATTCTCTGCTGCACCTCACTAGGTCTAAATTAACACTAAACAGTTTGCCATGCTTTGCCAGTAACCTGACTATTTACTCTTTTTTATCAGTTTTTTAGTGAGTGTCATGGCTGTGGAGAGCTACTGAACTTTTAATTGTACCAAGTTTTTAACAAGTTTTAATGAGTTTTAAAAAGGCATAATTATTTGCAAGTGTGTTCTGCAATTGGCTGGGTACTTTCTAGTTATCTCCCATTCAACCACAGGGGCTGCATTTTTGGTTGACGTGCTCAAGTGGCTGGAAGTGGATTTTCCTTACTCTTTAAAAAGAGGGTTCTGCCACAGCGCGCAGCGGGCGATCTAAAGGCAAGTGCATCTGTGCGAGTCCACATTCGGCTAGTGTCCAGTGCCAGCTATGCTGCTGGTGAGCTATGAGAACGCAATATATTGCAAGCACATTCCAAGGTGAGCTGTTACTGGCTCAAAAGTCACCTGCCATTCCGCTGTGTACTCATATTCTCAATGTTTACCCTAACTCTAACTTGGATGGCATAACGAAGTACCCAATTTGCGAATTGTCTTTTCTCCACTTAGGCAGTACCTCGCTTTGTGCACCAACAAATTCTCTAGCTGAGTATGAGAGCCAGCATATGGGCCAGCAGAACCTCACTATTTTGGCTTGCTTGATTAACTGCAGATCCCTTCCAAAACATTCTTTTGAGATTTGCAATTAGCAAACAAAGCCCAATTTGGATGTATTGTTGTTGACATACACATAGATTACGGATTCCTCTGCACCTAACATTGCTTAAGTAATCCCCCAGGTGTTCCTAATTTAGTTAATTAATAGGTCTGACAAAATTGGTGACGGTGTGGCTGTACTGTACTGTGATACTTTTCAATGGTCAATATCTAAATTGTAGAACATTGTGATCATAGAAGGTCCTGCCCTCTTTATCATTGTGGACCCTTCTTTCACTGTGGCTGGGGTCTTGATTTACAGACCTTGACACTGTTCAAATGAGTCTCTCAGCTAAATGGTAGACCTGGTAGGTCAACTCTATAGACTGCACTAAAACTTCCAAATGTTGGAACATTTTAGCCTGCATATTGGTGATTTAAGCTGCTCTATGCCCAAACAATTTTTAACTACCTTAAAGGGTTTTAACTTTGAGGAACATGTGAATGAGCTGCACCCTACAGTGGGAAGCGTCCAAGACCCCATTCTCTCTCACTCTTTGAAAGCATATACCAGCCCTGCTCTTAAGTTAACTTAGTCCCATCGCTTTTTGATTCCTTTTACAGAGTTACAATCATTCCACTCAACAGCAGCCAAGTTTTCAGAAAGTTACTAGACCTGCAGTTATCAGAGGCTCGTCTATCAATCCCAAGTTAGCTGTCTGGCCCGGTGTATTCTGACCTAGCTAACGGGAACAATTGGCTATCCTCTGCCCTGGACCTCATTGCCCCTTTAAAAGTGGTAACAAAGAGGAGATTAAGACCTTCTGCACCTTGTTTCTCACCAGCTTTAATAGTGGAAAGGATGCAATGTAAATGACTTTAGTGTAAATGGATGAGAGGTTATAATCAGGAGGCGAAAGCTACATACAAAAGAGCTTTGATGAACTTCTATAAATCTTCCCATAAGCCTCATAAGGAGTTCATCTCCTCCACAATTTTCTCTGCCTCTAATTGATATCGTGAACATTTGGAGGTAGTTACTCCTTTTCATTACCCAGCCCCACACAATTTTAACTCCTTCGGCTAGTTTATGTGAAGACTTGTCAGACTCCGTTAATAAAATCAAAGTGATTTACTATCAATTTCCCATGCAGAGGGTGCTCCCACTATCCTGGATAAGATTTCTTCTTTTGGCTCACTACTATTTATGTCTGAACCGATCTCCCTGGAGGACTCTCTTTCCATATTTGTCAGCTCTAAGGGGCCGATTCCGATGTCGGGAGCCAGGAGCCTTAACCGACCGACCTGCTGTTGTCGGTTACGGCTGTGCTAGTACGATGCAACCAAACCCTGTTTGGTCGCATTTAAATGGTTCACAATGCAAGCATGAATTCCAACCAGAAAGCATGCTTGCAATGATAAATGCAGGGGTGCAGTTCATCCCTGCACCCTGTGGCCGGCGCCCCAAGGTGACTGCCACCTGGTGCAGGGATCAACGGAGGGGCACCATAGGTACCCCAGGCTGCCATGCGGCAGCCTCACAGCCATGGGGACTCTGCTGGGGGCCCCCAGAGACTGTGTCCGACTGCCTTTTTGTGCCGGACACACCGGCATGAAAAGGCAGTGAAAAACTGCCATTGTACTCCCTCTGTCGTAAAGAGGTGACTGGGGGAGTACTGGAGGATTTCCCGATGGCAGACGAGCCCGTTGTAGGCCATCCGGAAATCTGAGTCTGATTCCTTTCCAACCAAGCCTATCGGAATTGCTCTGTCAGAAAGGAATCCGTCTGGCATGTACAGATTCGGGCGGAAGCCCTTCCGACCCAAGTCGGCCCCGAAGTCTGGCTCACCTCTTGATCAATGCCCTTCTAACATTCTAAAATTGGATACTACGCTTGTCAATCTCATTCTGAACTACCTGATTCATTCCTCCCTGTAGTCTCGGGAGATACTGGTCAGCTGGCAGCGGGTCCTCTAACTCTCACAACCCTAAGAAACCAAATGCAGACCATAGAAGCCTGGGGTCTGTGCGTAATTTCCTATGCTGATGATACTCAGCTGCTGCTGTCCTTCCAAACTAAAGAGGTGAAAGTGCTGACTTTTTTCAAGCACTTTCTAAAGGTGGTGTGGGAATGGATGAGGGAAAAATGTCTCAAATTGAATTCTGAAATAAACAATAATTTTTTTGCTCATCTGTCACTACTCAGATTCATATAACCTGCGGACTTTGGAACTTGGTTCTCCTCCAGTGCTTTTTCATGGGCCCTTGTGTCACTTTAGCGCTGCCGGTGCATCACTTTTTGTGACTCACCAGTGGTGTGAAACATGTGCCATGTTGCGCCATATTTACAAAGTGACACATCTAGGTAGATGCGTCACTTTGTACACCCCTGGGCCACATTATACCTGTGCCAGGTATAATGTATGCAGCTGGGGTGTTCAGATGCAAGAAAGGTTTGTAGAAGTGACTTAGTAATATCTATAAGATTTCACTGCACCATTTCTAGGACGCAAATGCATCAATATCGCACGCCTGCCTCATGGCAGGTGTAAGACTGACACAGGCACATTTAACATGGGACTTGCCCTTGTGAATGACCCATTGCTGAAGTTGCGTCTCTTTTGTGACACACTCCAGCAATGCGTCATTTTTGCGGCTACAGATACGTCAGAAATACTGTTGTATCTGTAACTCCTTGCGAAATGATGCGTCATACTGTAAATATGACGCTCATTGGTTTCGCAAGGAGAGCACAATGAAAAGTGACGCATCGCTGTTTTCTCTCGCAGGGATGCGTCACTTTTCTTAAATGTGGACCCTAGGACTTCATTTATGAGAATTTACCGTAGGGAAGCGCAGCACACCTTCCTGCTGCGCTTCCCTACGGCTAAAGAAAAGGTCTGGAATGTGCCGTATCTATAACATAAGGCACATTCCTATCATTTTCCCCCGCACCGGCACACAATGGGCTGCTGTGCGCCAACGCAGGCACCTTTGCACCATGGTGTCTGCTTTGCGGGGATGATTATTTTTGTACAGGAAAGGAAACATTTCTGTACAAAAATAATCACAGGAGGCTTTTTCTTTTTTTTATGTGTGCTGCAGAATGCAGCATACATGGAAAAAGGAAAAACGTGGAGAAATAAAGATACTTCTCCTTGTTGTGTCTCTCTTATACCTCTGCTGGGGAGGCATGAGCATTTGGCGTTGCCTCAGATTTACGATTTCTCGTAAATCTGGGGCAGAGTCAAAAGGCCATGGATGTTGCTCGGAACAGTCCCAGCAACACCCATTGTACACCCCTTTAATGCAGATCACTGCTTTATAGGGACTGATATTTATCAGGCAGAATTAAGCCAAAAAAAGTGGTTTAGTGCTGCCTGATAAATATCACGCAGGCTTCTGCACCACGGAACGTCACAAAAAGTGAGGTTCTGGAAGCGCAAGGACTCTCATAAATGAGGCCCCTTGGTTTTAAATTTGATTCTAATCTGTCTTTTAAACTTCAGGTTAAGGATGTATCAGCTAGTTGCTTCTTCACCTTGAAATGACTCAGGAAAATGTTCCAACTAGTGCCAGAAGCTAATCATAAAAACATTGTGTATTTGTCTGGTTACCTCAATGATTCTATCTGGGCATGCCAGCTTACTTGTTGCATCGTCTGCAGATCATCCAAAATGCAGCAGCAACATTTCAACTGAAGGTTCCGGCGTGCCTATCAGTTTCTGTCTACCTGCCTCAACTTCATTGGCTGCCCCTCAATAGCTGAATCAAATTCAAGTCATTATTTGTTGTCTATCGAGCCTTATATCTGAAAGGTCCTCTGTATTTGAGGACAGGCTTAAAGATTACTGCCGCTGCAGAACCTTGCGATCTAATGCTTTGACGCTTTTGCAAGTGCTGAGGATGCGCAAGGCGAGAAGAGGAGGGAGATCCTTTGCATTCCTGACTGCTACATTTTGGAACCCCTGCTCTACGCTCTGCCCCCTCTGAATCAATTTTCCACAAACATCTAAAGACTTACCTTTTTGCCGCTTAGGTGATATGTTCCAGGATTACTTAGAGTTTGATCGTTACTGTATCTTGCTGCTAGCGCCAGGACGATTCCCTGGAAGCATCTATGCGCTTTATACATTTTGTTGTATTGTATCGCATTTGGGCAACAGTAACAGCTGCTAGAAATATGTAAAAAAATAAAAATGCTACATTCAGTGCTATATAAAGCATGTTATTATTATTATTATTATGATTATGTTAATTCAGTGATTTTGAGAGACATTCAAGAGAGTTTTTTTTCTAATCACATACTTTGTTATTGATGCTGAGGACTGTTGCTTCGGATTCTTGGCTTTGAATGCATGTTTGTGCCAAATCACTTTTGGCTTTTCTGACTCTGAGTCAAAATGACTTATGTGCTCTAGGCAAACCCAGCTACTTTATTTACCCAGTTCTAAGGCAATTTCCTTAATTTATTGCACTCTTATAATGAACAGAGTAACAGGTCTTCTATAAAGATAAGTTGTTTGTATTATAAACGGTCATTAAATCGATATTGCTGCAGGATGAGCTTCTGAATCCAGTAAATAAAGCTGACACCGACTTTCGAATGCAGCATAGTGAATTATGCAGTAGGACAGACAGAGCATGCATACAGAATAGAAATGTAGGAAGTTTCACCGCGATTTCTTCACAAAAAAAATCAGAAACAGGTTTTGGCATACGCAACAGATTTAATTTATTTTGGAATGATTATCAACAGCGTATCTCAAGTCTTCCTCAGGTTTTCTAATGATTGTTCCCCATGGCAGGAAAGACACAATGAGCACTAAATATTAGCATGTGAATTGTGCCATTGTGGAAATTAAACTGCATTGTTTAAATATGCCATTCCCATGATATTAATTTGAAGTCCTAAAATAAAAAGAAGACACATTGTAGGGTAAAGGGAAATAGTGGCCCTCTTGGGATCTACTGTCGATTAGGGTAACGGTACGCAGGGGGCGCCTCTTAACACTGCTGTGGCTAATTGTTACCTCTTGGCATCGCATTCCTCCGATGAATTACACCACCAGCAGGGTTTGGATTTCACAGCCAGGATTAAGAGCAGTCAATGACAGGTTTTGATCTAGGATGGCCAAAGAGGAACCTACTGTGCATCTAATGTGCAACCCCGAATACTGTTTGATCCTACATGGCATTGATGCCCTTTGGGGGGGGGGGGGGGGGAGCTCCTATAACCCTGGTAGAAGGTGCGCTCAGGTAATGCCAAGCAAATACAAAAAATAGCCACCTGTAAATCAGATGTCACATGCCCTCTTGCCCCTGCCCTTTGTAGGTGAACTTTATTTTCTATAATATCTCAGGCGAATGTTTCACGTAGGCTGACAGAGGTAGCAGTTTCACCTTTCAAATACAGCTATCCACATATCTGCATTCTTCAGACCACTCAGGCAGGAGAGTGAAGGCAGGTTTTTGTCATAGGTTTGTCAATTGCTTCGTGCTTTCCTCGTGTACAAAACATGGCAGTTATAACTTTGGAGGCAGATTTACAAGCCCCTTGCGCCACCAGTACGTCACTTTTTGTGACGTACTGGTGGCATATCTTACTGCTCCATATTTACAAGGACAGGAAAAGCCACCCTGCGTGGCTTTTCCTGTCCTTGTAAATATGGCTCCTTTAAACGCAGCACTTTGTGTGAAGGGGCATTCCATGGGTGTTGCTGTGGGTGTTCCCACACAACACTCATGGAAGGAGACACATTTCCAGATTTACGAGGAATCATAAATCTGTAAATTTGTGTGAATGCCATGCCTCCCTATGGGAGGTGTAGGGAGGCGCAACGAGGAGAAATGCTTTCATTTCTCCTTGTTTTTTCCTGTTTCAATGTGGCTGCATTCTACAGCACGCATTGAAAGAGGAAAATGCCTGTAGTGATTGTTTCTGTGCAGGAAGGTTCTCCTTCCTGCACAAAAACCATCTCCCCTCAATGCAGGCATCCTTGCACCATGGCAGCAGAGTTTTTGCGCCAGTGCAGGGGGAAGCACAGAGATGCGACATATTGTTGTAAATATGTCACATCTCTGTGCTTTGAAAGTGACTCAGAGGCAAATTTACAATGAAAGTAGTTCAGTGCATTCCGCAAGCCATTTGGCTGCGACGCACTGAGTCACTTTCAAAGCACAGGGATGCGACATATTTAAAACAATATGTTGCATTTTTGTGCTTCCCCCTGCGCTGGTGCACAAACCTCTGTCATGAACCAGCTCAGGCACTCTTGCACCATGGTGCAAGGATGCCTGCATCGTGGGGAGATTGTTTTTGTGCAGGAAGGGGCACCTTCCCGCACAAAAACAATCACTACAGGCATTTTCCTCTTTCAATGCATGAGCATGAAGGGTCGGCCAGGCTGTCTTCAGGACCATCCTTTACAGTGGATTGAGAAGGGGCCTCTGTGAGTGTGGCTGGGAGGACAACGCCCATGGCTTCTATCTTGGCCTAGAATCGCCGGTCCTCCCAGCGCTTTCGATATAGTTTGCCCCGCCCCTGGTACACATCCACTGTACTGCAGCACACAATATCGCTCCAGATTTGGCTGTGTGTTGCATTACTCAGCTGGTCATCAGGGCCCCATTAGGCTGAGGGTGCTTATCAGACACCCTCTCAGGTGGCATGAGGGTCAAAGAAAATTTTATTCTACTTGGAGACTTTAATTTTCATGCTGATGTATCAGAAGACTCTGACACAAAGCTCCTCTTAGCCGACCTTGCTCTTTTAGGTCTCCATCTGCGAAACTGCGGCCCCACTCATAGGGCAGGCCATACTTTGGACTTAATATTTGATGATCACCCCTCAATACACTGTCACCCCCCCAAATCCATAAACTGGTCTGATCATAGTATGCTAGAATTTTCCTTCTTACAGCTAGCCAAACCTTCTGATCCTCCTGCTACTCTGAGCATTAAACGGAGATCGTGGCATAAAATCACTCCGTACACATTTGAGCAAGTCTGGAGAGAGCCAATTGTCTCTGACTCTGACAACACTGAGTCGGCTCTAGCCAAACTTAATAATACTCTTCTGGATGCCATAAACCTTTTAGCCCCTCAAAATCTAGTTAAACAATCCTCGACCACTAAAAAAGAGACATGGTATACTGAAACATTTAAACTAGAGAAACAAAGATGTAGAAATCTGGAAAAACTATGGAGGAAGACTCACTCCAGCGCTAGTAAGGAGCTTTACCTGCAGGCAATATCCACCTATTATAAAAACATAAAAAAGGCAAGAAAAACCTGCTTAATATCTCAGCTTGACGAAGCTGGCAATTCAACCAGAGAACTATACAAAATCCTTCAAACCTTTACTAATCCTTCGGCATGTGAAAGTCCCGACACATTCTCTCAAGAACTGTGTAACATTATTTCCCAATTCTTTGAGGATAAGATTGACACTATTTACAATAAAACTTTGGCCAAACACCCCAATAATATTGAGGACTCTAGTGTCCCATGCGTAAAGACTCACACAGACACCTTCCTTGACATCCCTGAAGCCACTGAGAGCGATATAATATCACTAATAAACAACATGAAAACTGGCTCTCCCCTTGATCTTCTCCCTGCCAGATTGACGAACAACTTGAGCAAGATACTAAGCCCATTCATCCGTAAAATTCTGAACCTCTCTTTTAAAGAAGGTAAACTCCCTCAGCAATGGAAAGAGGCAGTAGTGAATCCTATACGTAAAAACTCCACCTCTCCCTGGACGGAACTCTCCAATCTCCGTCCCATCTCTCTTCTGCCCCTCCTGAGCAAACTGGCTGAGAAACATGTCAACACCCAGATTTCCAGTTTCATAGAGGCGACAGGGGGCCTGGACCACTCCAATCTGGGTTCAGGCCCAACTACAACACCAAATCAGCACTCCTCTCCGTGACCGACAACATCAAGATGTCACAGGATAGAGGAGGCTCGATGATTCTGGTGCTGTTAGACCTGTCGGCAGCTTTTGATACTGTGTCCCATAAAATCCTTCTGAGCCGGTTGCAGGGAGTGGGCATTGGAGGACAGGCCCTTTCCTGGTTGGAGAGTTTCCTTTCCGGACGCTCACAATCTGTCAGCTTGGGCCCCTACCGTTCCATCTCAAGGGCGCTCACGAAGGGGGTGCCACAGGGCTCATGCCTAAGCCCCATGTTGTTCAATGTGTATGTGGCCCCCCTTGCTGAAATTGTGAGAAAGTATGGATTCACACCGGTGTCCTACGCCGATGACACCCAACTTCTCTACCCTTTCCACTCCCTTAACTCTAATGTTAGGGAAAACTTTGCGGAAGGTATGAGGGCTGTTTCTAATTGGATGGCTTCCAACTGCCTCCAATGTAATGTCGGGAAGACGGAGGTAATGCTCTTTGGGAAAGCTACTATACTCTGGTCACCCGACTGGTGGCCTCTGGACTTAGGACCAGTGCCCTCCCCAAAACTGACTGTTAAAAATCTGGGTGTGAAGCTAGACCAAAATTTAACCTTAAAGGAGCACGCAAATGTGATCGCTGGAGCTTGCTTCCACACCATTGGCCTGCTGTGGCGAGTTTTTCCTCTCTTGCCTGACACCTACAGAAAGACCCTTGTACAGGCCCTGGTGATAAGTTGATTAGACTATTGTAAGGGGCTCCTGATACTAGCTAACGAGGATGCCATAAATCGGCTACAGGTGGTCCAGAATACAGCGGCAAGACTGATTCTGAACGCTCCCACAAGTACCCCTTCCAGGCCCCTACTAAGGGAGCTTCATTGGCTCCCAATAAGGCAACGTGTCAAATTTAAAATTTGTTGTACCGTCCATAAGTGTCTGTTTGGAAATGGCCCTAATTACTTGACCCAAAAGCTACAACTCTACAAACCAGATCGTTCTCTGCGCTCAAGCAATCAACTACTATTAAAACCCCCTCTCATTAAAAAGACCAGACAAGACGGCCGCGCTCTCTCCCTTGTGGGGCCGACCCTGTGGAATAACCTGCCCTTCAGCCTCAGACAAATCTCCAACCATCTATCTTTTTGAAAAATGCTTAAGACCAACCTGTTCCTAGAGGAATAACTAGCCTTAGTTCAACTACTAAATCCCAAGCTCATCTGCAAAGTCCACCTCTCACCATCTAGGCGAGCAAAGCGCGGAGATACCCCGATCGGGGTCGATTCTTGCGCTATACAAGAAATTAAATAATAAACGTTTAATTCAGTGTCATTGTCAGGAAGTGCTTGTCCTGAAATACCTCAGCCATGTTGGGAGCAGGTTTGAGTAACAGAGCAGCAGGATGGCAGAGGATGTTGCTTTGAGGTAAGAATAGCCCAGAATGATATAAAATGGCTGCCTGCAAATTCCAGAATGTACCTTTATATTTAGGTCTCGCCTGAGCCAGCGCATGCGCTGCCCTGGCGAGACATTTAGTAACTGGCTTCTCAAAGTGCTACCCACGTTTGGTTCTCTCAGTATGCTTACAGAGAGCCCTCGCTCTTCACCTCCCCGGCTTTCTCTTTCTTCTTCACCCCTACCCTCTTCTGACTCAATTTTGCTTCTGTCTCCCTACTCCTAACCCCTCTTTCTCTTTTACATGATCGCATCGTTATCAATTTCGCTTTCACGGGCGGCTGCGTTACTTTTGCTTGTTTATTTCATGCCTTCTCTCCCTGACTGTTGCAGCCCATCTCTGTTTCTCTTCTACAGTCCTAGCTCGAATGCTTCACTCTGCAATGTTTCTCCCCACTGAGCTGGCTGTATTCTTCTACAAGTCCGGCGCTGTGCATCATGTTTACATAACTATTTAGCACTGATGGAATAGAATATTTGTAGTTCTGCACCTCAATGTTGTGCTTTTTATCCACCTCGGAAGATGCTAAGACTAATTTGACCCACCAGGACTCCAAGCCGCTTCACTTTTGCTTGTTTATTTCATGCCATCTCTCCGTGGCTGTTGCAGCCCATCTCTGTTTCTCTACTGCAGCCTTAGCTCAAATGCTTTGCTCTGAAATTTTTCTCTCCACTGAGCTGGTTGTATTCTTCTGTACCTCAATGTTGTACTGTTTATCCTCCTCGGAAGAAGCTAAGATTAATTTGACCCAACAGGACTCCAAGCGCATCACTTTTGCTTGTTTATTTTAAGCCGTCTCTCCTTGACTGTTGCAATCCATCTCTGTTTCACTACTGCAGTCTTAGCTCGAATGCTTCACTCTGCAATGTTTCTCCCCACCGAGCTGGCTGTATTCTTCTACAAGTCCAGCTCTGTGCATCATGTTTACATAATGTTTTAGTGCTGATGGAATAGAATGTTTTTAGTGCTGCACCTCATTATAGTGATGTTTTTCCACCTCAGAAGAAACTAAGACTAATTTGACCCACCAGGACTCCAAGATGTGACTGTAAAGTTTCAGACAGCTCTCCGCAATCAGTGCTTTTGTCCTCTGAGCTATCATATCTGCCATGTCTATATTTCTTTTCTCTGTTTGCCTCCCAATCTTTCTTTTACGTCCCTCATCCTCAATAGCTTATTTTGTCGATTTCTGTGTTTCCTTTTGTCCTCTTTGATTTTCCTTTCTTTATTTTATTTGTGTGCATCGTGGATTCTTTTTTTCCTTATTTATCTTCATTTTATTATTTCATTTCTTTTCCTTCCTTATTTCTTTACCTCTGTTTCTTTCAGATGATCAACCCTATTACCTGTGGAGAAGTGTGGCTCAGGGGTTAGAAGCGGCAGACCCGGAAGCTGAGATTATCCCTGGACCAGGGTTCAATTCCCCGCCTTGGCGGGTCTTGGGCTCAAAAATTCCACGGACTCGATAATTCTCGCTCCAGTGCTTTCTCGACTCACGGGTTCACACTCTGCGACTCTGGGCAATAGCTTGCTTAATCTCCACAACGGCCCCTCGCGGTGGGATGCCTGGCTTTCACCTTGTGGATACCCTCCCGGGGTTATCTCACAGGGGAATACCAGGATGGGTTCCCTAAGCAAGCGCTTAGATACCGACCTCGGTCAGTGATTTGCGCTATATAAATACATGTACATTTACCTGGACGTGGTCAAAGGGTGCATGACATCACTTCCACTAGTAGTGACATGTTGGAGATTTCTTCTGTGCGGCATTATACTTTTGGGGAATAAATTCTAAAGCTAACTTTATCACATGTACACTCTTTTCTCTGCTAGTCTTGTGCGCTTGATGTTTCAGACTTCTGAGAAATGCTCTGTATGTATTTATGTGCAACACTGTACGGGTGCCAAGCGTTTCATGTGTGAGTCCTTGCCTAAATGTTGTGCTGGACGCATATCTATTTGTCCATTTGTGTGGATATTCGTCTTGTGAACCTAGTGTGCCAAATCACATTTAATTTTCCTTCTGTGAAAGCTAAGGTTTTTGGACTACATTGTGGAATACACTGGATGCTGATACAACATGGGAAAATCTGCTAGAACATTTGTATAACTACAATTATCTGAGGAAGATTGTGGCTAACACCTATCATGGTGCCTCTTATCAAACTGAGGAACGTAGACCATTGAGTGAGCTCTACGGAGTCTCAGCAAAAACATGGTGCTGGTCAGTTCTTCAAATGGAAAATAGAAGTGCAGGCACTCTGTATAAGAGTACCTACTTGTTTCTGAGAAGTGCTGGTACTCTTCAATTAATGGTATTAAATTTCTCTTGAGAAGTGCTGGTATTTTCCTCCTCAAAATAAACAAGCATTGGCATAGCCAATAGGTCTGCTTTTGGGACCTTATAAGTATTTAGTTATGCAGCACAATATCCTTGGTGTAACAACATCAACCGTTGCATGGCTAAACACTTATAAGGACCCAAAGGAGAGACCTATTGACTATGCCAATGCTTGTGTTTATTTCCTGTTTGTCTTCTCCTCTGTATTTTCATTGGGTCTTGGCCTGACTGCTTTCAGAGTTACATACAGGACATAAAAATAGGAAGCTGAATTCAGGAAATTGCAGGTAGCCATTATATGTCATTCTTTGCCATCCTCAACTCAAAGCCATCTACAATCCTGCTCCCCTTTCACTCATACCTGCCCCCAAAATTCCAGAGGGGCTTGAGCATGAAGTGCATAACACAACAGGTTGCTCAAGAGAAAAATGTGCCAGTCAGTTGGTCACACACCTGCGTACCTTGCCTTCTGTATTGTACAATGGCCCCATTCCTCGGATTCAATCCAAGACGAGGGGCTCAGAGGTATGATGTTGTGCGCAATACAACAGACTACTATTATCTTGAACACAACTTCAAGGAAATACAGCAACACCCATGGTTGAGACATCAGAATCATGACTGTAGGAGACCAAAAATTTACTTTATGATGGCTTGTGTACGTATGTGTGCCCTATTGTACCTACACTGAGGTACAGTGATTGCACATCTTTATGGTATGATGAGAAAAGGGGAGAGTGATTATGCAGCAACCCCTGAGAAGGAAAATGAGAAACTATCTGAACATATCCCTCTTACATCTGTACAGTTCACAATCTATTCAGGAAAGGCGCCCCCTAAGGACAGAACTGTGTAGGTCTGGGAGGAAGGGTGAAATAAATCAACATTAATGAACAACATCCCACGTGACCTTAATTTCTTTACTACTGGCTAATGTGTAGCATAAAATCGGGTCATTTACTCATGATTTCTCCACACATAAATCAATATTTTATGTTTGATTTATTTTAATATTCACATCTTTAAAAACAAATGAATGAAGATCATGATTCTCATAATAGCATCTTGTATATATTGTTGCTCATTCCCCAATATATCAACAAATCTGATTGAACACTTTCTTGTAACAATCACGATCCATGTGTGATACATATATACACAAAATCATTGACATTCCATCTTTAGACACTAAAACCACTTTCCAAGCAGAAAACAGTTTCCCCCAAACTCTCACCTCATTCACATGATCCACACTCATATCACTGACACATACTACACGCATTCATACCCCCCAGTACAACACTGCATGCACAGATGGTCAACATATGTTTCAATAGACATTACAAATTATCTCCATCTTCATCAGGACCTTTAGGTTCTTAATTTTCATGTAGGTGGAAAGTAGCAGATCTA